>NC_057850.1:230993548-231616275 GCF_015237465.2 Chelonia mydas
AACCAGGGTGGGGAATGAGGACAGGCCTGATGGCGCCCAGAATCCCATGTTGCTGAGGAGATGTGCTGCAGCATTCTGCACTAGCTGGAATTTCCTGAGGGCTGACGGCATCATGCCCAGGTATACTGAATTGTTGTTGTCCAGACAGGAATTGACAATGGTGTGTCTCACTGCAGCCAGGCCATTATCCAACAGGATGGATCGGAG
This sequence comes from Chelonia mydas, assembly GCF_015237465.2. Taxonomy (NCBI): domain Eukaryota; kingdom Metazoa; phylum Chordata; order Testudines; family Cheloniidae; genus Chelonia; species Chelonia mydas. Next base: position 230,993,756 of record NC_057850.1, read on the forward strand.
TCTTCTAGCCAGTTGGAAAAAGTGCTATTTGCTGATGCTTCTACGTGAGAGTTTAGCATCAGTGAGGAATCCAGGTGCATTCGTAAAGCACAGAATGAATTGACCAGCTGTGGGTGTGCACTTTCCACCACCGGAGACTGCACTGTGTCTACGAACTCTTCAAAGTGTTTTCTTCTGTCCACCAGCATCACCTCTGTCTAGTTTGTTCATCCACATTGTTCTTCACCCATGAGCTGTTCTTGTCCAATCACTGGGCTATGTGGGCAGTAGTAGAGTGGCCACATATGGTGAAGGATAGGTAGAGCAGTGTGTCATCTGCATATAGCTGGCACTTGAGTCCATGTCCTTTGACCACTTTACCTAATGTCTGCATATAGATGCTGAATAAGGTCAGCCAGAGAATTAATCCTTGTGGGATTCCACAAGTGAGGGGTCTAGTGGTGGACGTGCAGTTTCCCATCACTACTCACTGGGAGCATCCCTCCAGGAAGGACTCAAATCATTCAGAACATTCCCTTGGACCCTGCCACCTCTCTCAGCAGCATTCATGGTTGACAGTGTCAAATACTGCAGAGAGTCCAGGAGGATTAAAATGGATATCTGCCCGCTATCCACAGACAAACAGATCATCATCCACGAAAATGGTTTCAGTCCTATGTCCTGGCCTGGATCTAGATTGTGTCAGGTCTAGGATATTATCTTAAGTGAGGTGAGCTTGTGGTTGGTCTCTGCTTGTAGTTGGTCTCTGTTTCTCTATGAGCTTTCTCAGGACTGGGAGGTTTGAGACTGGGTGGTAATAATGTTGGGGGGAAGCAGATGGTATGCTGGTTTTATGGCAACCAGAGATTTCCTTATAAAAGCTGTTTTCTGTCTCCTTTGGGTCACCATACGGGCATAAAAGGGGCCAGAGCCAAGGGCCAGAATCTGGCCCTATGTGCCAAATATTGCTGTGTACAGCACTTTGAATATATGGATTGCTGTAGGCATCTGGATTGGGGTGCTCTCATGACAGAGCACCCCCTTGTGTCAGGATGCAACATTGCAGGGGTTTTCATTTCCAGTGTCCCAAGCAGGTCATCTGCATGGTGCAAAGATCGCCCTCTTACTGAGAAGCGGCAAGCCCAAACTCGCTCTGGGGAAACAAATGTCCATAAGTCCATAATAAATGTCCTTAGTCTCTAAGGTGCCACAAGTACTCCTTTTCTTTTTGCAAATGTCCATATGTACTCCAGAGTCCCAAAGAATCAACCTGTCTTCTCGGCCCTGTGCTCAACCCTTTCCTGGGGCTCCTCTGTCTTTCTCTGGCTCTGGTATCAAACACTGTCCTTCCCACTCTAAGTCTTCCTGAGAACTGCCCAGGAGCGAGCCAGCCAGCCTGCTCCCTGTCGCTGCTTCCCCCTTGACTGAACTCTCTCAGCCTGTTTGTAAAGCCCATGTGTCTGAGTTATCACCTGATCTTTCTGGAGTCCCACCCTCTCTGGCTGACAAGTAACTACTTGATTACCGCCCAGGTGAAGTGAATACGACTAACTTGGCTTTAATCCTCTCTGGCCTGTGATGGGGGAGTCACCCACCACAACATCAATCATGTCATATTCTATATCATTACCCAGAAACCTCTGAGAAAAATACGATGACACTAAACTAAACCATTTATGGGGCATAGTCTAGTGAAGGATCAGTGCCATTCAATCAACACCCAAAACTTTGATCTTTGATTAGGACCCATTAATCTTTCCAAGTCCTCTTGAAAGTCTCAGAACCCTCCTGACTCTTTCTCTCCCCCATCACCTCCCATCATTACCATATTGCCTATCTCTCCCTATGTGCCCCATCCAACTCCCATTGAAATCAATGGGATGTTGACTGGATTTTATACATTTAAAGAGCTGTCATTGTGACAGGTGGGTTGTCATTTCTAGTAGCTATGATTGTTGCTGCCATTCCTGCAGTACTAGGGGAGCTGACTTGAGTGGTCTGCTCCCCTCTTCTTATAGGAGATGCATTTCAGGCAAAACCCCACTCCTTCTCTCTGTTGAATAGTTTCTCAGTGGGCTCTTCTGCTGTTCTCTCCCAACTTGAGAGCACTCTGTGGTTTCTTTGGAACCTCAGTGCACATTGCAGGCCTCTGAGACTCCAAGCACGCAAGATTTCAGGTGTATGCAGTGTACAAGTTCGGGGGAAGCCCCAGAATGCTGATAAGCTAGAAGACAGCTTCAGTGACAAGACTCAGTAACGAGACTACTGGATTCCCTGTGTAGCTGTTGCCAACAGATGGGCAACTGGCTGCTCCATGAAGATGACCTGCACTAATAATACCACCACCACCACCACAGTGAAAAGAGTGATTGAGGCTTTCAGGGGTGGCAGGGCAGGGACAGAACTGTGTGTGTGGAAGCAGAGAACCTGCTCCCAAATGCAAAGAATATTTGGTTCATGATTCACATGGACTCATTGGTATCATTCCATGCGACACAAAAAATATCAGTAATTATCAGTGTCTTATGACAGACCGTTACTTGCACACACACACACACCTCTGACTAGAAGAGCTTTTCTGCAAGAACTGGATTCTAAGACTTTAATGAACAGCCCGTGGTGGGAACTGTGAGGTCTAGAAAATGAAAGCATACATTCACCGAAGCACAAGATTTTATTTTTCATACAATGTTTTTGATGCAGAGTCCCAAAACAAAATGCTGCCCAGAGTGAATCATTTCTGGTCTAAGGAGATCTGGGAGGGGTTTAGTTGATATTTAGGGGGAAGTTTCCAACCAGTTACCCTTTGTGCCTTTGAAAATCTCTCTATTAGAGATACAGTGGATGAAGCGAGAGAAAGTAACGGAGATGGCATAAAAAGAGGAGAGTTAGTAAAGGCTGAATGGATGAATATTAACAAGGTGGATAGTCATTACTGGTAACATTTGCAAATGACACCTAAATTGGTGGAGCAGTAAAGAATGCCAGAGAAAGGTCAGTTACACAGACTGACCTGGATCACTTGGTAAAATGGGTTCATTTGAACAGTGTGTTTTTAATATAGCCAAATGTGAGGTCATACATCTAGGAACAAATAATAGGGGGGTGGCTGCATGCTACAATGCAGTAACACTGAAAAGGATTTGGGTGCCTTGGTAGAACATAAACATATTGAACATAAACTCCCAGTGCAATGCTGTAGTTATGGACAGCAAATGCTATCCTTGGATGGATAAGCAGGTGAATATCAAGCAGAAGTAGGGAGGGGATATTACTGAGATCATTCCTGGAATACTGTGCCCATTTCTGGTGTACACACTTCAAAAAAGCTGTTGACAAATCAGAAAGGGTTCTGAATAGAGACACATGAATGAGTTGAAGTCTGGAAAATTGCTTTACAGTGCAAGACTTAAGAGGCTCATCTATTTAGTTTATGCAAGAGCAGGTTAAGAGGTAACTTAATCATACTCTCCAAGTACCTGCACAGGAAAGAGATTTCTGACAGTAGATCAGTGGTGTTGGAACAGTTTTTACAGTGGGGGTGCTGAGAGCCATTGAACAAAACTGTAAACCCTGTGTATGATGGAAAATCACTGCAAGACAGGGACTGCTGACGCACCCCCCAGCACCCCTAATTCCAGCACCTATGCAGTAGATGGCTCTTTAATTTAGCAGAAAAAGATGTATTGAGATCCAATGGTTGGAATCTGAAGGTAGGTAACTTCTGACTAAAAATAAGGTGCAAATTTTTAACTGTGAGGGGGATTAACCATTGGAACAACTTTCCTAAGGATGTGGCATCTTTCTAAAAGAGATGCTCTGGCTCAACTCAAAGTTATGGGCTTGATGGGGGTCTTGTGTTAAGCATGAGTTTGATGACCATAACAGCCCCTTCTGGCCTTAAACTGTGAATATGACAAATCCCATAACAGAAATGCCACCGCTGCACTGTCTTCAGATACAGTCCCTTGAAAGCAAGTTGGGGTTCTGGACTGCCAACCATCTATACATTTATAGAGTCTATTTAAAAACCAAACCGGGTAGAAATAGTTGTCTTAAAATGTTGACGAAAGTGTGTGTGCGGTGGAGACAGGAAGTATCACAAAAACTTTCATGAGAAACGTTCTCCATTTTTCCAGCCAACTCTAAGAAAACACGAAAGGTCAAATCCAGGCTGTCTGTAAGTGTCAGGAGAAGACTGACTGCAATTGTAGACAGTTGGTCTGCTGCTATTTCTACCTACAAGCACAGCTCCTCAGGAGGATGGAAGGAAATGCTGCCACCTTCTGGCAGAAAGCAGTTCTGCTAGGAGAGCCATGTTTCCTGATAGTAGAACAAGGTTTTAAGTCCCATCATTTTCAAGCAGTTATTGTTTTTGGCCTCAGCAAGAACCACATGTGATCTGGTGGTTACACGACAGAAAATACTTCTTGGTTATCCTCCTACTGGGTCCACCACTGTAGCGCAATACAAAGGGCTGGCATAGGCACGGGAACTATTGATACGGGGGGTGTTGCAGTACCCCCCAGGTTTTATGCGGGGTCCCAGCTGCCAGCCACACGCCCCTGGCTGCTGTCCCCGCACCTGGGGTCCAGGCTGCCGCCCTGCACACAGGGTCCCATCTGCCAACCTCATGCCTGCCCCCAGCTGTGGCACAAGCCTCTGCCCTCTTACCCCTGTCTGGGTCCCTGCCTCCTGGAAACATGACCCCACGGCCAGCCACAGCTCTGGGGCAGGGGCACGGACGGGGCAAGGGGGTTGGCTTTCAGCATCCCCACTATTAAAAGTGTTCCAGTGCCACTGAGGGCTGGGGTAGGAGAATGCCTTTCCCATGAGGACGTTCCCATGGCTAAAAGGCTGCTGGACTGGGAGGAAACGAGATGTGCTCTACCTGACTGCTATCATTGTCCCCCTCTTCCTCTCCACTCTCTCGTAGCGATCCAGGCCTCCGTTAAGATGGCCAAGATGATGTAGGCCAGGCAACAAGAATTGCTACACACCAACCTGGTCCTGCTGCTCAACCAGCACCCTGGCAGTCATGGGTGAGTTTGCTAATGGCAGTGTTTGGGCTGCCGCTGGTGATTCTACCATGGCTATTCCCAGGTTTAAGGCTAGGCCCTAACAACACAAGTCATGTGATTACATCAGAGTCTGAACTTTTGTTTAAAAAAATGTTTCTAGCCCTCAGGGTTGCAAAGACAACCGTGAAAACATGACTCCAGTGTAACTGGGTGATGTCTGCCTGAGTCTGCAGACAGCCTGAAACAACAGCTCACACTGGGGCGAGCTGCCCTGTACATTCTTACAGGGTGCTGATACTGAGACCTCCTGCTCTTAGGTCCCCCGTGCTAGCCCTATCACAACAAAAGACTGTGTGACAGGAAAAGAAAATTGCAGCGGCCCTGGCCAACTCACTCACGTAAGCAGATACAGCCTTGCTGCTGAGGCAAGTACTAGGGGATCCCCCCCACTACTATCCCTGCCTCTTTGAGAGGCACAGGGGACTCCTGCTGCCTTTCTTGTGGAAATAAAAAGTCCCCATGCCCCTATAGGAGGGACCTCATGCAAATGCTCCAACCTAAATCCATATCTCAGGGCACTAGCTGATTAGGAGACCCCCCACATGATGGAAAGACTGATAGTAAACTCCCTGACCTGGGACTCATGCTTCTTGGTACAGCAGAAAGAAATGTACTGACAAAAACAAAACAAAACAAAGAAGAGGAGACACACAAGCATGAAAATAAACTTATGAAATTTGTTTTAAAATATATTTTACAGTAGTACTGCCTTGTATTGTGTTGGGAAAGCTGTACACAATGTGGGTGTCTGTTTAAAAAAACCCAACCTTTAAATGGGAATTTTTGTCTGTAAACTAATTGTTTGGCGGTTGGCAAGCCCCCCTAGACTCCAGGTGGCAAACTGGAAGGACGAGCAGTCGGAAAATGCAAGCATGGAGCATTACTTTAACAAATAATAATGGATTTTCTGTTTTCCGTGCACACACAGTCTCCCTTGGTGGGCTCTTCCTGATAGCTGTGCTACTTCCTGCTCCTTTTTTAAAATCAACAGATAGGCTACTGTCACTGAAACGTGGAATAAATCTGAATGGCCAGAGCTGGTCTCTGTACTGTTTACAATCGTGAATGACTGCAGAGGAAGTGTTCTCACATCATCATCAATGGAACCATAGAGGTTCATTGAGATCAGATCAAAATTAGGATGCAGCAAAGCATTGCCTTTCCGCCCAGCCGGCGCCATTGCAAAGATAGGTTCAGAGTTGTCTGTGTCGAACTAGTGGATAGATTTACATGACACGGACTTTCCTCACCTTCCTCCACGTGCTTTCTAAATATTATCCCTTAAGAGGCTCCCAGAAGAAGATAATGATTGAAATTCTTGAACGAGCCTGCCCACTCCAAATGATCTTCAGACACACTAGCCGAGTTATAGAGGCCACCACTCAGGTTTCTTTTATGGCTGTAGGGACAGTTTGGAAAGAGACAGGAATGTGCCTGTTGGAGCATGTTGAACCGAACATACGGGCCAGATTGGGAGGTGAGGCTAAGTCAGGCTAGAGGGAATCTAATTTATGTAACTTATGCCTCTGTCCAACTCCCACAACATATATTTTGTTCCAACTTTATATTCCCTTAGACTTGCTGAGTCTGCCACCTTTCCTCATGCTGAGTAATACTTTCCTCTGCAGGTTGGCCCAATGGGTAAGGTGGCAGAATTGGGTGCTGAGGCTATGCCTACACTACCAGCTAGGGGCATGATTCCCCTGCTTGCATACCCCTACGGAGCGGCAGCTTGGGGAGAGCGAGCGCAGGTATACACAGTAGCCTAGCCATGGTTGCATGGGCAGCAGTAGTGGAGGGACAGGCAAGGAAGTACCCGCTGTTTTTGTACTCAGTGTGGCTAAGCAATGCTTCGGCTACTGCTGCCTGCGCTGCCATTGAGTCTCACGCTCGCTCGCGAGCTACCAGGAGTATATGCACACGAGCTGGGGAATCACACCGCTACCTCGTTGTGCAGACAGAGCCTCGGAGCCCAGTTCTGCTGCCTTACCCATTGGGAGAGCTAGATGGGGGGGCTAGTGTGAGTATGGGTACATGAGCTGGGGAATTACACCCCAGCTTGTAGTGTAGACAGAGCCTAAAAGGAGATGCATAAAGTGCAGTAAATTGGACTCTTTGGGTTACATTCTGCTCCAATGAAGTCAGGGTGTAAATCAGAGCAGAATTTGCCCCCTTTTACACTAGCTTAGTCCTCCTTACACTCACTGAGACTCTCCTAGACCTATTTTACACCCACTTAAGGGGACGTAAGCTGGTGGAACTTATGTGCTGCTGAGAAGCTGGACATGGGTTCAGAATGTGTAAGTTAAAGTAGGGTGGAGACTTGCTCTAACTCATATTTTCTTGCACCTTCCTGTTTGTTGCTTCTGTGACTACTTTCCTCTCCTCACTTGGTCACTCCTCCACTGATGGTGGTAGGACCGCTTGTGTGAATCTACTCAGAAGTTTGAACTCTTAGAAGTGGCTCTAGGGGAGAGGAATTAGTAGAGTGAGGTCAGATGCTGTTAAAATGGCATACGTGCAATACAGATAGAAAGCTGGTTTAGTCAGCTCCCTCAGGAGTCCTCCTGAGCAGAAGGGATCCCTGAGAGCAGAGAGCTGGCAGAGTGATTCTACCTCACAACCCTCTTGCCCTCCCTTCCAGTGTGAGCTGCACCCCTGTGCTCCAGCAATCCCCAGGTACTGGAGTGGCCCCTTGGGCACGCTTGCTTCTGAGTATGCCTTAAAACAGCTCTGAAACTGTTTTAAGTTGTACCCAAGGTCCAGTACAGTGCCAATGACTTAAAGCTACCATTGCATCCCCCTGGGTTGCATCTCTGGCATGACCCAGAATCTGGCCTGTTCCAGGTATGAACAAGTTTCAAGTTCATAGGTTTCCTTTGAACTATTATGCATTACATTAAAGGCCAATAGGATAAAAGACAGGTGGACTTTTCATTAAATATTGAATACAGTGCCAGGACCGTCTCATTAGATATGAATGACTTGCCAAGATACAATTCCCTCAGTGTGCTGGTACTTTTTAAAAGAGCATTACAAAGTCAGATTTTACTTGAGAAAAGCAACAGTAGGGCCAAGGAAGTGGCTTTAATCTACTGTGCCCTTGCCAGCAGAAATAGCACATTCAGGATGCTTAGCTAGGTACTCAGTGGGTGATGTGGCTTGGTAGCGAAAGCAGTTTAATAAGTCCAGACCTGTTGCTCAGTTTACATTATACCACCCACAGTAACTCCCCCAGACAGTGATCTTGAACGTTCCTGTCTCACGAAGGGTTCACTGATTTGGCAGAAGATTAAAAGTCATTGTAGGATACCTCCTGGCTCCCCACAATAGAAAGGAATCTCAACTATCCTCAGGGACTCATTGGAGTAAGTATACACTGCATCTGGGAGTGAGCCTCCCTGCCCAGGTCCACAGATTTGTGCTGAAGCCCACCCCCGACCCTGGTTTGAGAGCCTGAGCTCCAGCCTGAGCTGCAGTGACAAAGCAACATCTAAACAGTTATTTTCAGCATGCTAGTGTGAGCCCCACCAGCACAAGTCCATGGACCCAGGCTTGCTCCCAAATGCCATGTAGATGTACCCATTGGTTCAGTCAATTCAGAACGGGCAGGTCGACAGCTCAAACACTGAAGGGAATTCTTGACAGCTTTCTAGTGTCTTTTTGAGCTTGATTTAACATAGGATTACTTCAGATCAGCATGCATTTCAAAATACACAGTTTGTAAATAATTTATATGAGACTTAGTCAGAAGAAGCCTCCTAAAGATATATCTCCCTAGAATGTGTTCTGTACTGCTCCTCTTCACAGGTGCAGCGGGAGGGTACATCCAGGTACTATACATTTTTGAGAGATCCCAACTCCGGTAGCACGTCACAGAAGGCAGACAGATTTAAGTAACATCAACGTTAAAAAGGTGCAGATTCCAAAATTACATATTTCAGACCTCATTGTCCACTACCTTGCATCTTGAGGAGATGTTTCTACCTGTGCAAAGTGGGTATAAAATCAGGCCCCAGGTCTCTTGCACGTGTAATTTGAACCAGACAATAATTGGTTACCACAGAAGAAAAATTTGGCAGCAAAATCACAAAAGACAGGACGACTGAATTCAAAATGGTCAGGTTTGTTAAAAACCTGCATTCCTGTCAGCCAGCTCCATATCACATCTGAGGTGTATTTAGTGCTGTTGGACTGATTTGATCATACTAACCTAGATGCTGAAAAAGCAAGTAAGTTGGAAAATGTCTTGATGCCTCTCAAAGGGTAGATACAGAGGGGCATAGGTCTCACTAGTTAGTACAATGGCGGGGTCTCTGTCACTGTGTTTTACTTACGCAGTGACAAGCTTTTCACTTTGGATAGGGTGTGCACCTTTCTCTGCTTGGAGAAAATGCTTATGAAATGAATCACATAGTACTTCATAAAGCCTTTGTGAGGCTTTTAATATTTTCCCTTCCCTCTCTCTTCCCCCCCCCCACAAAAAACCAACAAAAACCTCAGAGGTTTTTGTTTTTCATGCTGTAAGAGGCGATTAGGAAAAATCACAACAATCTTGGAATCAGGCTGTCTGTGTGCTTGGTGCCCATACATCGTGCAGTCCAGATTCTGTCAGACATTCTCAATTAGGACTGTGACATGAGTGAAATGAGCAGTCCTTCTTTCTCCCAGACAGTTGTAGCCCTACTTCATTAGTCATCCATCACTCAGACAGACTCCGACAAAGAATGCTGATAGCATCATAGCTGGAGTAAGCAGGCTTGAGCAGGAACAGCAATGCTGACAACATACTGTACTGTAGCTCCATCTGCAGGGCTGCCAGCATCAGATCCTCCCATGGCTCAGCCCTTTTCCATATCCTAAAGGTGAGCTACAGACATCCTCAGATCTGACTGTGAGCTCTAAAACAAAGGGACCTTTAACATCTCAACAGGACAGAGCTATCAGCCCATTCGCCTATCTGAAAGTTTTATAATTAAAAACCAAGCAGAAACGACCTGAATTCCTTATTAAGGACATATACTGTGATGACTTTTCCCCTGAGTAGCCGAGAAAGATTTTTAATACTTACAGGCGTTGGTAGAAATATATGTCTGAAAGCCATTCTTGTTAGTGCCAGGGGGCAAAATTCAGAGGTGGTGTAAATGAGGAGTTAGGTACATCAGTTAGAAAAGGCATATACACATAGTGTAACATAGTGTGGCTGTGCAAAATGAGTGAAACATATACGCAAATTCCAGTTTGAGTCTTTCATTAATCCTGTATAACTTTAGTGCCCTCGTGGCCAAGATGGAGTCTGCTCTGCAGGCAGCTCTGGCCAAGAGACGGCACGTGCAGGAATGCAGCAGAAAAAATTCCCTCCACCCCAGGGGCACCTGTTCTAAACCCACCAGAGTGAACACACACCCACCCACAGGAAAAGTGCAATAGATATAACAAAAGGGAGATATTTACTTATAGAGGGATGAGAGGAGAAAAACAAGGGGAGATGTAGGGGGAGCCGTAGAACAGGGTTGCATCGAAACCAAGGCCCCACAGGCCCAGTGGTAGCACAGTCTGAAAGGGCAGACACTGAGCAATGTGTCCGCACACAGAGTTCAGGAATCCTGAGCAAAGTTCCAGTTCAATGGTGAGTCTTGGGTGCTCCTGGTCGTCTTCGGCACCAGTGAACTTACCCCAACAACCCCTCTGGTGCCCTCTTCTGCCGCTCTCTGCAAAGCCACACAGAGCGACAGCCTCCCCACTTAACTAGCAGCCTCCCTCCTTATTCCCAATGCAGAGTCACAAGCCCCAGTACTCACAGCCCCATGCAGCTTGGGGCAGTAGTGATACCGGGTCCAGCTCCGGCCTGTCCTTCTCGGGCGATTCCCCCCTGGCACAGTGCTCCTCCTGGCTCCTGTCCTGGGGTGTCCCCAATCGGCCGCCCTGTCCTTCCCAGGCTTCAGGCAGGTTCTCTCTCCTTCACTTTATCCAGGGCCTCCCTGCTGCAGCCCTTCTCTCCCGGGGCTCCAGAGTTTCCCTCCTTTCTCTTACTGCTCCCCCTCCCCAATAGGAAAAAGATTTAAAGGGGCCATGCTCTCTAAACCCCAAGGGGTTACTCTTCTCCCCCCCCAACCCCCAAAAGAAATAATCCTTGAGGTCCCAATCAAGGTGGGCAACTCTACACCATGGATCCCCAGCAGGAGACCCAGGGCCCCGATTCATCAGGAGCATTTCTATTATCCATCCCACAGGACCCCGAGGGGTGGAACAGGTTCCCCATGAGGCAACTCGCCCCTCATGGCTCCCCAGAGATCTGGGGGTCACTGGGTTCCCCTAAACAATCATATGTCAGCACACACCTGCGCTTCCCTTCCCTAGAGGAACGTCTAGGCTGGCTGTCGGGTATTGGCTGAGGTGACACGACTGAACATGGAGGCAAGATGATGGGTCCTTGAGTCATGAATTCGAGGGCATCTGGTTTTAAAGTGGCTGTTTTCCTCCACAATGGATACCCATTAGCATAAAGCTCTCAATTCAGGAGTCCCCACATTTATCTGATCATTGGTGATAAATCTTTAGAGTGAGGCCGCCAAGACACTGCATCCATGTTTGTTGGACCGGGTCAATACTGCAGAGTGAAATCATAGGCAGAAAGTGCTGCTAACCACCGGTGCCCTGCTATGGGTAATTTTGCTGTTGTCTTGATGTCAAAGGGTTATTACCATTTTTTACAGTGAACTTGGCCCCATAGAGGTAGTCATGGAACCTTTCTGTGATGGCCGATTTCAATGCTAGGAACTCCACTTGATAAGCAGGGTAGTTTCTCAGGTGGTGTGAGACCTCGACTTGCAAATGCTACTGGTTGGAGTTTGCCCTCATGCTCTTGATAAAGGACAGTGCCTAAACCGGTGTAGCTTGCATTGACATGAAGTTCATATGTCTGGGGGGGATCAGCGTACACCAAAACAGGTGCTTGAGTGAGCTGTTGAATGATTTTATGGAACGCTTCTTCCCACTCAGCGGTCTACCACTTTCCAAAAGGTGTACCCACATTAAAGTATTGATGCTGAAGTGGGTTCCCCTTCTTATTTGTGTGGGGGGGGTATCCCTTGGTGAGCTCTGTGAGTGCATGTACGATGTGCGAAAAATTCTTTATGAACCTGCGGTAATAGCCACAGAATCCCAGAAACTACTGTAATTCCTTGAGAGTCATGGGCCTCGGCCAGGGGGTTACCGCCTTCACCTTCTCTGGATCTGTAGATATACCATCTGCAGACACTATGCGTCACACATACTGCACGGATATCTTGCAGAAGATGCACTTGTCTAAGGATAACTTGAGGCCACCCTGTTCCAAACGATCCAGGACTTTGCACAGCTGAGTCTTGTGTTCTTCTAAAGTGCGCCCAGACACTACAACGTCATCCAAGTACACCAGACACTAATATGTGCATGTCCCCTACAACCTGCTCCATGAGTCATTGAAACGTGGCTGGGGGCTCCAGATACTCCCTGCGGCATCTGATTAAATTGGTAAAACCCTAAGGGGCAGATGAAAGCTGTCTTCTCCCGGTCCTCTGGTGCCATGGGCACTTGATGAACTCCACAGTGGAGTTCAAGGACAGAGAACCAGCAGCTACCATTCAGACTATCCAAGGCTTCATCCACCCAGGGCATTGTGTATTGGTCAGGGATCGTTCGCCAGTTCAGAGTGCGATAGTCGACGCACATGCGGACCTTTCCACTTTTCTTTCGTACTACAACGATCGGCGACGTGTAGGGGCTCCTGGATTCCTCAATGATACCTGCTTGAACCAGTTCCTGTAGGTGCTGCCTCACATCTTCAACATCAGTGGGGGCTAATTGTCTTGACCTCTCTTGAAAAGGCCAACCATCCTGCATTTGGATATGGGGCTCCACACCATGTGCACACCCAACATCCCACTCGTGCATAGACAAAACAGCCTCTCTTGACTAACTTCTCAAAGGCGGTCCTTCTGCTCAGCAGGAATAGGGGAATCCCCAAACTGGAAACTATCCCTCCCAAAAGGTCTAGCTTTGGTCTCCTCTTGAGAAGGGGGGCCCCCCCTCGCTCGCTGGTTTGCTGCTTTACATAAAGCGTGCATTGGCAGCTCCTGCAGATAGTTGTTCCCTGCCATTTCACGGCATTTCCACGCCAATCTCTGGAACAGGTTTGCATTTGTCCCTAGGATTAGAGGTGCATACTCTCTTCCCTTTGGATCTGGACAGACCAGTGCCGATGTTTCTATTTCCTAGTTTACCTCCACAATGTTCTTTGGAAACTGGACATTTAACAGGATATATCCCAGATGTGGCAGGAGTCAGAGCCAATTCCCCAGACTGTCAGTCCAGACAGGGGACGCATGGGCAAATGCTGCAGGTGTTCTCGGTAGTAAGATTCATAAAGTATGGTGACCTGTGATCTGCTGTCCAGCAATGCCTCACACAATCGTCCTTCTATACGAATGGGTACTATAACCTGGGGGCCTACCAGCCCATCTGGGTAACCCCTGTTTGTGTTTTTTTCTGGGGAGCCTTGGGATTTCTGGATCTTGGGTTGCTCCTTCTCCAAGCCCCGTTGGCGTTTCCCTGAAGCTCCCTAATGGTTTGCTGCAATCTCTGAGATACCCTTGTATGATCTGTCTTGTTTTGGCAGGCCAAAGCATAGTGACCATCTCTCCCACAGTTGTAACAGAAACCTCCTCGCCGACTATCAGCCCTCCTGCTACTCTCCCCTCTTGAGGATGGCACAGTATGTCTGAGCCTTCATCATGGCCACTTCTCGGGTCAAATCTCTCAGTGCCGCTGCCACTGATGGGGCCTCTACCATCTCTCCAAGCACTGTGGTGGTGTGACTCCCTGCCTTTTTTGGCTGCACCACTGCGTCCACTTGCAACTGTTGCTCCTCCTCTTCACGTATCTCTCGAATGAGCTTGTGAAACGGGGGTGGGTGTGGGGCCTACTCCCTCAGCTGCAGTCGTCACAACATCAACCCATCTTGGGTTCCCCGAAGGATCTGGTCCAACCTAGCGGAATCAATGCACTTGGTGGGGATGCCCTCCTTCCACACTACCTGTTGTAGCAAATCCTCCAGTCTCCTGATGAAATCTGACAATCGTTCTTGGGGCTCCTGATAGGTATGGCGGAAATGATAATACAGGTCTTCACTGCTATCAGTAGCACCCAAGAGCAGTTAAATAGTCTTGCACTGTGGCAGCTGGTTGGGAGTCTTTCAGGGCTCGGACAATTCACATGGCAGGTCCCCCAAAACTTTCAAGTACACGTTTCCGCTTCTCAGCATCAGAGCATTTCCATTCTTGGACAAGTGGCATTGTAAAATCCCTCCAGGTCTCATAATCATCCTCCCCCGAGGGTACAGGTGACACCTGAAAAAGAATGTAACTGCTTGTATGGAGCACTTTCATATGCTGGCTTCAATGCATCTTTGAGAGCATTTCCCAGCTCTTTGACCCATCCCACCAGGCTGGGTGCTGCGGGTGTTGGAGACCCTCCTAATGCCAAAATTAATTCCTCTCTTCTCCGCTTCTCATCCACCATCAGAGCTTGCAATTTCTGCGCTAAAGAATCCACCTCAAGTGACACAGGAACACTAGTAGGGGACTGCTCTGCCCCCCAGAATTGTCCAGGGGATACCTCCTACTTGCACCTCTTTGGTCACTTTATCAAGATCTGCTTCCTTGGAGTGAGTACATAGTGCACCGTGCCCTTCACTTCGCAGTAGTAAATACAGGGCTGGACCTTCACTCTCCAGTATTTCAGCTGAATCTAGGCTCTACTCAATTTCATTTGGTTCCGTCTCTTCTGGAAACCCCGCCACCAGCACAGCTTTGGTTCCTGGGATTCTAGTAATCCCCTCTCCATATTTTTTTTTTTTTTTTTTAAAGTGAGATGAAAGTCACTCGGGAGTTTCTTTGCTCTGTGAAGGAGAGCCCAGGGTGCACAGCGTAGGTGTGCGTGCATGTGTGTACTGCAAAGTCCCCGTACGGGCCACTGAGTGTAACTTTAGCACCCTTGTGGCCAAGATGGAGTCTGCTCTGCAGGCAGCTCTGGCCAAGAGACGGCGCGCGCAGGAATGTAGCAGGAAAAATTCCCTCCACTCCAGGGGCACCTGTTCTAAACCCCCCAGAGTGAACACACCCCCACAGGAAAAGTACAATAGATATAACAAAGGGAGATTTATTTACAGAGGGATGAGAGGAGAAAAACAAGGGGAAATGTAGGGGGAGCAGTAGAACAGGGTTGCATCGAAACCAAGGCGCCACAGGCCCAGTGGTAGCACAGTCTGAAAGGGCAGACACTGAGCAATGTGTCTGCACACAGAGTTCAGGAGTCCTGAGCAAAGTTCCAGTCCAGTGCTGAGTCTTGGGTGCTCCTGGTCGTCTTCAGCGCCAGTGAACTTACCCCAACAACCCCTCCAGTGCCCTCTTCTGCCGCTCTCTGCAGAGCCACACAGAGCAACAACCTCCCCACTTAACTAACTAGCAGCCTCCCTCCTTATTCCCAGAGTCACAAGCCCCAGTACTCAGAGTCCCATGCAGCTCTGGGCAGCAGTGATACCGGGTACAGCTCTGGCCTGTCCTTCTCTGGCAATTCCCCCCTGGCACAGTGCTCCTCCTGGCTCCTGTCCTGGGGTGTCCCCGATCGGCCACCCTGTCCTTCCCAGGCTTCAGGCAGGTTCTCTCTCCTTCACTTTGTCCAGGGCCTCCTTGCTGCATCCCTCCTCTCCTGGGGCTCCAGAGTCACACCCCCAAGTTTCCCTCCTTTCTCTCACTGCTCCCCCTCCCAATAGGAAAAAGATTTAAAGGGGCCATGCTCTCTAAACCCCAAGGGATTAGACCTGTTTTTACAGCTGTGTAGCACAAACTTCAGGGGGTTACCCTTAATTTATGTAAATGTAAGTGAAAGGAGATGAAGCTTAAAGGGGGACTGCAGCAGAAAATGGATCACAACTGTCCAGAAAGAAGGCAGGAGTCCCACTAAGCTCATCATGAGTACTGCAAGCAGTCAAGAAGCAGCTAATAACTGGGTGTAAGATGAACCAGGCCTGCTACTTTTATGTACAGTATGCCCACACCATGGTGGACCTCTCTCATCTGCCAAGAAGCCAGCAGTTGCAACCAGTCACTTCAGAGCTAGTTTTGAGAAAATGACCCCACAAAAATTCAGAGTTCTCCCCTCTCTGAATTCAGACCATTTTCACAAAATGTTACCAAAATTTGAAAGCCTTGTATTTCTGTGTTCCAGGATCCCTTTCCAGTCAGGCTGGGGACATGTTGCAGGTGGGGTGCAGAGCTCATAGAAAAATGGTAAATATATTTTTTGGGGAAAAAAATTTCTCAAAAATGTTCACTGTCTTTGATGAACAAATGAGAGCTGAGGATGTTTCAGTTTTTCTCCCCTTCCTCTCCTTTTTCCATTTGGCAATTGAAAAAGGGAGCTCTACTGTGGTGGCACACAAGGAAGCCCAAATGGCTGCCCAGTATGCTGTCCCTGTTCTGTGGATACATGGAGGCCTTGAGTCTCCAGGGCTGCCAATCCAGCATAGAATCATAGAACCATAGGGTTAGAAGGGACCACATGGGTCTAGTTTAACTCCCTGCCAGGCATGTCCCAGAAGAATTAAACTCCCTCACAAACATGAACAAAAAGTTTACAAACAGCAACTTTTCTTCTCAGCAGATCAGAAATAAATTCAAAACACTCGTATCTAACTTATTAGCATTTCTAACTTACCCACTAGTGGGTAATCCAGGCATCAGGAAAGTCCACTATAAAAAACCATAAGAGCTGCCATATTGGATCATACTGGTCCATGTTGCCCAGTAGCCTGTCTCTGAGAGTAGCCCATATCACAGCTGCAGAGGGAGAATACAGAACAGGACAATTACGGAGTGAGTCATCCGTCTTCCACTCCCAGCTTCTGGTAGTGGGAGTTTGGTCTCCCCTAGCATGGGGTTGCAACCCTGACCATTTTAGCTAATAGTCTTTGAGGGACCTATCCTCCATGAACTTATCCAGTTCTTTTTTGAACCCAGTTATACTGTTTGACATCACAACATCCCATGGCAATGAGTTCCACAGATTAACTGTGCATTGTGTGAAAAAGTACTCCCTCTTGTTTGTATTAAACCTGCTCTTTATTAATTTCATCAGGTGGCTGCTGGTTTTTGTATTGTGTGAAAAATTAAGTAACACTTCTCTATTCACTTTACCACACCATTCATGATTTTATAGTATATTTGTTCGGATGGGTATTAAGACATTTAAAAAGCCTACTAAAATATGTCTGGGACTCGCTTCAGGAAAAGCATGATCAGTAAGCAATCAAGAATAGCAGGGTTGTATTTGTTCAAGCAAAATCATTAAAGAACCCCCCTTCTCCTCTGTGTTTTCAATATTATGAATCAGTTTAGCTTGAAAATGAAGAAGGGGCATATGTAAAGTCTCAGCTTGCTACATAAAGCTTTTTAGATGCATAACTCTCATTAGCTTTAATAGGAGTTGACCAGTGAAAGCCAGCTGTGCAGTAAGTTGAGTAAATACCCTTCAGATATGAAACACAGTGCTTTCTCTTTAAAAAAAATCTCTAGATTCCAGACAAACCACAAAGATTCCTTCTATAAATAAAGGGTTGTACTTAAGAGATAAGGTGAATGAAACAGAACATTGTGAGTGGATAATAGTCTCATGCTACAAGATAAATACCAAGGCACTTACAGAAAATAAAACTCAAGACACAGTCAAGACATGTATTGTCGAAATAGGTTATTTCCCAGTACTTATATTCAGTGCCGTTGACATTTACTGTTGTACCCAATGTCATACTAAAAATATTTACAATAAATAAATATCACTGGCAGACTGTCAGGAGGCAAAACCACCAATCCATTGCAGTATGCTGGGGAAGGGGAGAGGCACACTACCCAAGCAAGAGTCATTGCCTCGAGGTGTTTAGAAAGCAAGTAGGACTGGATTCTGATCTTGCTTAAACCAGTGTAAAACAGGAGTCACTCTGCTAAGATCAGGAGTCACACTGGTGTAAAACCAATGCAAGAGGAGAATTAGAACAAATGTCTCTGCTCACAGGTGCCGACTTTCCAATGTGCTGTGGCGTGCTTGACCCGCAGCTCTGCCCCATGCCCTGCCCCCACTCCACTCCTTCCCCCAAGTCCTCACCCTGTGTTCCTGCCCCAACCCAGCCCTGTCTGTTCCTGCCTGAATTCTGCCCCCTCCCCTGAGCATGCCATATTCTCACTCCTTCCCCTTCCCGCAGAGCCTTCTGCACGCTGCAAAACAGCTGATTGTGATGGGCTGGAGGCACAGGGAGGGAGGGGGAGGCACTGATCGGCAGGGCCCACCAGTGGGCGAAAGGCACTGGGGGAAGGAAGGGGGCTGCTGGTGGGTGCTCAGCACCCACCATTTTTTCCTGTGGGTGCTCCAACCCATGGAGTCGGCGCCTATGTCTCTGCTGATGCTGGATGAGGGAGTGCCTGGGACATTTGAAAAAACTAGCCAACACTCCTACTCAGTACAGCGTTTCCAGCAGCACCCCTTGCTCTGCCTGCTCCCTGAAAGCAAACTGGGGTTGCTCCTGTGCTGGTGTCTTATGTGAGGGAAAATGGCTCCATAAGCCCTATTCCTCCAGTGCAACTGGACAGGCCAGGCAGAATTGGGCCCTAAATATATTCTGGTTCTAAATATGAGCTGTGATTTCTGCACGGAGTGGATGTGTTCTTTGCTCCAGCCAGCCTACAAAACAGTTTATTCATAACAATATTGTATATTTTATTTAATTGCTGTTTTATTGTTTGTAATGTTTTTATAAATAAATCTGTTCAGCCATCTGAGATCTGGTGGCTGCCAGACACCAAATGCAGTCATGAGTGTAGCAGACATGTTAGTTTGTATCCGCAAAAAGAACAGGAGTACTTGTGGCACCTTAGAGACTAACAAATGTATTTGATCATAAGCTTTTGTGAGCTACAGCTCACTGCATGCATCCGATGAAGTGAGCTGCAGCTCACGAAAGCTTATGCTCAAATACATTTGTTAGTCTCTAAGGTGCCACAAGTACTCCTGTTCTTTTTGCAAATGCAGTCAGTTAGTATAATTGACAGGGCTGGAAATCTATTGCCTTGCCCATCTCAGTGTGTGCTTGGTGAAAAGTGTTCTGGCAGTCCTTGAAAATGTAGTTCCAGAGCAAATCATTAGCACATCTAACCCCAAATATTTTGAAATCCAGAAAAAACACTGAGTCATGCTGCTTGTTCTATCAAGTTTTACTACATTTTTAAAGCTAGATAGTCAAAAGCAAGCATAGGATCATGCAAGTTATCTCTTCACATGTGTCAGACACAGGAATTTGGCACATGTATCAAAATGATGGAGTAGAACAAAGAGGCCACCCATAGCGTATCATTGAATGAAAATAACTTCATCATTGGGAATGTACAACAGATCATCAATCAGGATTGCCATTGTCTGTGCCATGTACCCAGCTCAATTTTCCATCTCTGAAGAGGTGAAGCCATAAATACCTTTGATGTATATTAAATATAAGCACTTTATAAAAACAATGGAGTTGGAAAAAATATGTTCTATTCTTAACCTGTGAGTGCCCTTAAAGGTATGTGTTGCCATGGTCACTGTATCTGCAGGCCAGTCTAGCCAGGGAGCTGTAGGAAGGCCTCAGGAAGACTGACAGTTGCTGATGAGAGTTTCCAGAAAACTCTAATCAGGAAAGGTCAGGATTCAATTATGACAGAAACCATCAGTCACCCTTTCATGAATGATCCCCACAATTCTGGTGATTGAGCTACTGGGACAATATTGTTATAGTTAAAGCTTTGGGGGAAATATATTACTCTGAGTTTTAGTGTGTTAGTAATAAGTGATAATAGTTTACATTTATGTAGTGACTTTCATACCATAAGATCCCAAGAGCGTTACAAGCTGTGGGGCAAATATGAGGTCCTTACTCAGGAAATACATTTAAGTTAATGGGCCAAATCACAGAGTCTTCTCTGTTATTAATCAGTCCTTACTCAGGCAAAACTCCCATTGAAATGCAGTAGGGTTTTGCCTGCGCAAAGACTGATTAATAACTGAATAAGCACTGAAGGATTTGGCCCCCCATGCCCAATTCTGCTGCCTTCACTCAGTCAGCACTCCCATTGGTCCTCTAGATGTGAAAATATTTGGGGTTAGATGCACCAGTGCAAATTGTTAGCACTACATTTTCAAGAAGTGCCAGAATGCGTTTCGCAAGCATACACTGGTTGAGGTAATAGATTTCCAGAATTGTCAATTAAGGGAAATGTATTTGGTGTCTGGCAGCTACCAGACCACAGCAGTAACTTTTTAATACAAATTACGTTGACATCCGTGGGAGTTTCACTTCAGTAAGACCTGCAGAATTGAGCCCTTGGTATATGATCTGTGTAATGAAATGCTGCCACCTCTGGAACTAAGCTGGACAACCCAGCACACTGCTCAATAAGGTGAGTGTTGAAAGGGCATCAGAACAAATCCATACACATCTAAGAATTGTCATGTGATATGTAGCGTCTATGCAGACAGCCAGGACCTTGGTTTAGCTTCAGTCACTCTGTTCCTATTCAATACACTTGTTGTTGAAAATGTGACCTTTCCACACCTTGGGGAGTAGCTGCAGAGCCACACCTTTTACTTTCCAAGGCCCCACAATGAAGAAGCAGGATGGGCAACTCCTTAATGAGGTCATTCAAACTGTCTTTTTCCAAGTCGTGAGGTGCTAAAGGCTTAAGCTTTCACAAATGGCCACTGGAGTACCTCATTTTTTAGGCCCTCAGCTTGAGATACTCCAGATCAGTGGCCTCCTGGAAAATGTAGGCCTAAATGACTTTTTGAAAACCCTTCACATATGCATCTATTTGCTTTGCATTATTGTCACAGATCCTAGCGAGCACTCCTCCCGACCGCCTCCAGGGACTGCTCTGAGGGGAATCCAACCCTGTGGGCTCTGGAGCCTCTGGGCTATGTTAAGCTTCTCGAGCCTCAGCAGGCTGTGGCACTAGTTCCTCTCTTGGCCTCTCTGGCATGTTTCCTGGGCACCAACTCTGAGTGTGCGGCCCCTTTTTGGAAGTCAAGCTCCTGAACCGATCTGTGCTGGGCCCTAGGACCAACAGTGACCGCTATGACACCTCAGTTACTCAAATACACCCCTTCCCCAGAACTCCACCCCACAGGTCTGACGCTTCTAATTTAGAGTCGAACTCTCTCAGGGGCACACAGGTTTTGTGAAGCAGTTGGCACAAATACACTTTGCACAAACTAACCCTTTTATGCTCTCTAAACTTAATCATGTAAAGCATAGAAGCAAAATAATTATACAAAACACTAAATGTACAGCCCTGCCTGAGTTTGCTCACCACTCCATGGTATTCTTTGGGCGGAGGTCTGAGTCCCTTGGGTTGTTCAGCATCCTAGGGGCCATCTGTGCTCAGGAAAGCAGGCAGGGACCTCCTGCCCCAAGAGGGTGCTACATGCTGGGTGATCTCTCCCTCCTGGAGCCCCCTTACCCACCTTCTGTGACCTGGCTCTCACTTACCCAGGCATCCTCTCGCTGTCTCTCTTCCTCTGTGGTGGCTCGCTATTTAACCCCCCCGTATTCATTTGTTCTGTCTTTTGGGTAACTTTCCACTGCTCCCTATCTTCTCCTCTCCCTTTAAAAGAATCCAGTAAACTGTTTTTTCTAAAGATGCAGCTGCTTTTTTAGCATAACTGTTTGTGACGTTTAAGTACCATTGTTACCCTTAAGTATTTTCCATAGTCCTTGTCTGGTTTGTATCTGCTACAGGGCCTGTCAGCAAAGGTGGATCAACACATATAGGAAGAGATGACACAGCAGGTTTTCATAATACAACTTCACAATATCAATCAGAATTCATAAGTTGTAGAGAGATAGCCCCAGTTCATCACAATTGTATTTTAACGAGGGATCTACAATACCTTACCTCTGTTTTGAAATGATCCCAGCCTAAAATAGTCAACATGGCCTTCTTACAGAGTGTCTGGATTTAACTGGGACTAACTGTATTTGGATCTACAATCTTTGCTAGATGCATTATGTGGGTTTCCACTTTCCTTTGCACAATCCAGGATTGGGCACTGCCAAAGGCAGTATACATGACTTGATGAGTAAATGGTCTGCTCCGGTAGGGCAGATCCTGTGTTCCTGAATCTTATGACTTCATATATTTAGAATAGCCCATTGTGAAAGTCTGAACTAGAGCCCACCAAAATAAGCAGAATGAGAACATTTCTTAGAAAGTGTTCTCCTGCTGTGTGGCCATGTGACATGCTGGGTAATTCATGGCAATGGCTAGCTATCGAATGCACATAAGGTAAACGAGCAAAATCTCCAAAGGCTTCAGCATTCAAGGGCAAGTCTCATCCCTCCCGCGCTGCTCCACCAGAGTCAGAGGGCCCCAGAGGCAGTGGGAATACTGCAGCCCTGCTGTACATGGAAGAACAGGATTTACCTGTGTGGCCAGGCCCACTCTCCATGAGCACCGTGTAGTTGGTGAGGGACTTTTGGAGAAGGCACCTGCACAGGTACACCGGCCATTCACCCCAGATACAGGGACACCGAAGTAGCAGCTGTAGAACAGCGCTTTTGTCACTCTGTTTGGGGAAGGGCTTCGTTCCCCTGACCCCCGTGGAACATGATCTGCCAAGCCCTTATATCTGGGCTTAGTTCACTGTCCAGAAGGAGGGTATCACGGCAATGCTCAACCTACCAAAGTCCAAATATGTGACAAATTCCTAATATGAGGCATATAACAAGGTACTAGGCGGATGCTTGAACCAAGATGGCCTTTAGTTTCTTTATGCATACAGTCTTCTCCTTATCCTCGCGTCTAAGATTTAATATGAGACGGATGGAAGTACTGATGCTAACAAACCCTTCCCACAGCACTGGCTGTCCCTTTGTCACATGGATGTGGGCTTTGTAGGAGCCTTGGTTTGGGGCTGACTGACATTAAGGCTTTACCAAAGGTAGCACTGTCACACTTGTGCATGAGATGAGGCAGGCTGAGTCAACAATCTTTTTCCAAAGCTGGGCTCACTGAATCAGCTACAAAAGGCCCAGCAGGCCCACAAATCTGTCTGGTTGACTTTGAAGAGTTGCTGTAAATGGAATGGTTTATTTTTTATTTTGTGGCTGTAGCTTGTTAATTTCTGTCAAGTTTATTTTTGCTGTTGTAGCCAGCTGCAGTGTGAACAAACCCACCTAGTTTGTGTTTTCACACTGTCAGTGTGTCTGATGTCAAGAGATTAAAGTAATAGACAAGGAGAAGACATTAGGTGTGTGCAAGGAAGTCAGTTTGGGTCCTGAATGAGTGCTGTACCTGAACGAGCGTTCTGTTCCCAAAAAATGCAGAATGCTAGATCCACTCCAATTCTGTCTTAGAGGATATACATGCATTGTCCTTATGCCCTTTTTAGCCCAACCATATTTCCATTTGGAGATCCATTGTCTCCTGTATAGAAAAGCCATGAGTTTAGCATAAAGTGCTGATTAGGATATGTAAAAAGCCTGTGTATCCCCAGTTACATTTCAGCCCCTCAAATAAGGGGTATATCTGAGTTCCTTTCCACCAGTCTGATAGTAGTACTTGGCAACTAGAAAGTGAGCTATTGCCAGCCCATTCCCTCTTCCACCCACATTCCTACCTCTTATTGGAAATGGGGTGGAGACTATTCCATCTGATGATGGTGACAGTTTAAGTACAAAGAACTGTCCCCCCATCCCAATTTGATGCTGGAAAAGGACTGACCCTAATAACTTGAGGACCAAATTCTGCCCTCTAATATCCACACACAACTCCCAGTGAAGTTATATATGCAGATCTATGGGCGGAGTGGGAAAATATTTCCATGGTGAGTGAAAGACTGCACAGAGACGGCAGAGAGGTAAATTTTTCATATGAACTAAATAAAGGAAAGCATTTAGAGTTCATAAATAGCCTAATTAGTGTTAATCCTTTATTTTGCTTTAGCTATAAGCAGCTCTGGATTCTTGCCGCATGAAATCTCACTTCCTGATTCATTACTGACCCAGCAAAGTTACATGGTGTCATTTAAACTAAAAAAGGATGGTAAAGTGTGCTACAAGTTGAGAAGCAAAGTGTAATTTTCTGCTGCTCCACTTTAAACACTAATAACTGAGAGCATAAACAACTTTAGTTAAAAAAATGCTTGCTGAAGGTTACTTCACTTCTCTGTGTTGGCTGGTTTTAGGCGGCAAGAGGGAAGCAGTTTTTTTTTTTTAATCAGAAGAATATACCAACTATAAATTATATGTGCTTGTTATACATCTAGTTAATGTTTTCTTGAGTTTGTTATTGTTGTTGTGTGGGTTTTATTATGGGCTGACCTTTTCATTTTGTTTATATTTTCCTCACGCAAATAGTGACTTTTAGCCAAAGTCTTTCTTCACAAATGCAAAGAAGACAGGAAACTAATAACAATTCCCACAAAGCAACTTTTACTCTTTTTAGCCATGATAATTCTCCTAGCAGGATCCCAGACATCCATATGTAGATCAGCGTATCAGATTAACATGCCATGGAGGCTCTCATCTGTACTAGGGAACAGGCTAGTCTAAATGGGGCTGTGATGGATGGGGATACCCTGTCCAGTGTGGGGTGAATGCATCCTGTGAATAAGTGCCAGATTGCCCTTGGCCTCAGGCCAGTAGGGCCTAATGGTTAGAGCCAAAGGCGTTGTCATAAAAACGTAAGTGCAGCCATACTAGGTCAGACCAAAGGTCCATCTAGCTTAGTATCCTGTCTTTTGACAGTGGCCAATGCCAGATGCCCCAGAGGGAATGAACAGAGCAGGCAATCAAGTGATCCATCCTCTGTTGCCCATTCCGAGCTTCTGGCAAACAGAGGCTAGGGACACCATCCCTGCCCATCCTGGCTAATAAGCCACAGATGGACCTATACTCCATTAGCTTATCTAGTTCTTTTTGAACCCTGTTATAGTCTTGGCCTTCACCACATCCTCTGGCAAAGAGTTCCACAGACTGACTGAGTTGTGTGGAAAAAATACTTCCTCTTGTTTGTTTTAAACCTGCTACCTATTAATTTCGTTTGGTGACCCCTACTTCTTGTGTTATGCGAAGGAGTAAACAACACTTCCTTATTTACTTTCTCCACACCAGTCATGATTTTATAGACCTCTATTATATCCCCCCTTAGTCGTCTCTTTTCCAAGCTGAAAAGTCCCAGTCTTATTAATCTCTCCTCATATGGAAGCCATTCTATACCCCTAATCATTTTCTGAACCTTTTCCAATTCCAATATATCTTTTTTGAGATGGGGCGACCACATCTGCATGCAATATTCCAGATGTGGGTGTACCATGGATTTATATAGAGGCAATATGATATTCTCTGTTTTATTACCTATACCTTTCTTAATGATTCCCAACATTCTGTTGTTTTTTTGACTGCTGCTGCACATTGAGTGGATGTTTTCAGAGAACTATCCACAATGACTCCAAGATCTCTTTCTTGAGTGGTAACAGCTAATTTAGACCCCATCATTTTATATGAATAGTTGGGATTGTGTTTTCCAATTACAACTGCATTACTTTGAATTTATCAACATTGCATTCCATCTGCCATTTTGTTGCCCAGTCACCCAGTTTTGAGAGACCCTTTTGTAACTCTTTGCAGTCTGCCTGGGACTTAACTATCTTGAGTAGTTTTGTATCATCTGCAAATTTTACCACCTCACTGTTTACCCCATTTTCCAGATCATTTATGAATATGTTGAACAGAACTGGTCCCAGTACAGACCCTGGGATACACCACTATTTACCTCTCTCCATTCTGAAAACTGACCATTTATTCCTACACTTTGTTTCTTATCTTTTAACCAATTACCACTCCATGAGAGGACCTTCCCTCTTTTCCCATGACAGCTTATTGTGCTTAAGAGTCTTTGGTGAGGGACCTTGTCAAAGGCTTTCTGAAAATCTATGTACACTATATCCACTGGATCCCCCTTGTCCACATGCTTGTTGACCCCCCACCAAAGTTGTCCCTCCTCAGAGTTGTAAGGCCTAACAGATAGAGTTGTCCTGACTCTCCTGGCTCTCAGGCCTAGTAACCAAAGTCAATAGGACTGCCCTTACTTCTAGGGCTGTAAAACCTAGTGGTTGGAGTCAGTAGGGTCAGCCTGGCTCTCAGGGCTGTAAGGCCTAGCGGCCGGTTGGGAAAGGGGGGCATCACTTAGGGGGTGGGTGACAGTTGGGGTATGGGGACCCGGGCCCTCCCTGCTCCACCAGGTCATGGCCCAGGGCCCTAGCAGTGGCAGAGTGTTCCTTCACTGAGCCAGCAGGAGTCCAACTGAAGAACACTGGCTTCCCGCAGGACTATAGCTGAACAGCTGTCTAGATCTATTCCTGAGAGATGCACAAGATCAAGGATCCACATCCTTAGGCCTAGTCCTTCACCAAGACCAGATATCTCTGTGGTTCTCCCAGTCTCCACTGGTTGGAGGTGCAAGCATCCCATGATAGTTTGGGCATGGATCTCATTCTTGGTTGCTCACTGAGCTACTGAATAAGGCCCTGATCCTGCAAAGATTTATGTATATGCATAACTTTGCACCCTGCACATGGTATCATTAACTTCAGTGGAACTACTCACATTGCGTAAAGTTAAATACATGCTTACAGCTTTTTAGAACTGCGGCCTATGTCCTCTGGCTGTTGTTAGATAAAATAGATCCTCAATCTCTGCTCCCCCACATACCTTATTACTAGATATTTCATTTTGACAAGTTTCTATTTTTCATGCCTATGATATTTAGTTACTACATAAAACAATGAATTCTATTAAAAATGGAAGATCCAAATTCTGTAGTGATTGACCACATGTGTAACCCTGTTGGCCCTAACAGTTTATCCTACACAAGCATAGAATAATACAAAGGTAGGGCTGGAAGGGACCTCAAGAGGCAGGACCAATTAAACCTAGACTATCCCTGACAGGTGTTTGCCCAACCTGTTCTTAAAAGTCTCCAGTGATGGGGGTTCCATAACCTTCATTGGAAACCTATTCCAGAGCTTAACTCCCTTTATAGTTAGACAGTTATTCATAATCTCTACCTAAATCTCTATTTATGCAGATTAAGCCCATTATGTCTCATCCTTCCTTCAATAGACTTGGAGAACAATTGATCACCATCCTTTTCATAAGTGCCCTTAACATATTTGAATACTTTTATCAGGTCCCCCCATAGTCTTCTTTTCTCAAGATTAAACATGCCCAGTTTTTTAATCTTTCCTCATAAATCAGGTTTTCCAAACCTTTTATCATTTTCATTGCTCTCCTCTGACCTCTCTCCAGTTTATCCACATCTTTCCTAAAGTGTGATGGCCAGAACTGGACACAGTACTCCAGCTGAGACATCACCAGTGTGGATTAGAGCAGGACAATTATCTCCATAAGGCATTTCTGTTAGTACTGTAATAGAGCCGGACTCACCTGGTGACACCTCCTGCTGGTTGTCCTTGGGAATTAGCTCATCAGTCTCTGGAGCGCCCTCTGCCATCTGGTGATCCACCTTACTACCAGCCCCAGTCCTTCCCAGGACCCGGTGCCTCCTCCCACTGGGGTGCTGCCCCCTGGCAGTAAACCCCAACAATCCCTGAGGGTCTCCCCTCCCCAGGGAACCCCCACCCACTATCCCCACCTCGCCTCAGTCTTGGCTACTGCCAATCCTCACTTAGCCCTGCTCCCTGGGCAGACTGCAGTGTATCAGCCACTCATCACAGGCAAAGGGGTTTGGACCCACTGCCTCTGTCTACCCGTCAGCTGCCCCCTGGCAACCCCAGTACCTAATAGGCCCTAACCTAGGCCTCACAGCCTTGGGGTTTCCAGGCCGGAGCTCCCCTGCTCCAATCTAGGTATTCCCTCAGGTCCCTGCAGTCAGGCCCTTCCCTCTCTAAACACAGAGAAAGACTGGCTAAGCTTCAGCCTAGCAGCCCCTTTATAGGCCCAGCTGCAGCCTGATTGGGGCATGGCCCAGCTGCGGACATTTCCCCAATCAGTCCATCTTTTCTTGCTCTCAGCCCTGGCTCTCTCCCAGGGCTGGCTTTTAAGCCCCACAGGGCAGGAGCAGGTAACCCCGCTACAGTACACAGCAGAATATTAACCTTTTTTGCAACTGCATCACAGTGTTGATTCATATTCAATTTGTGGTCCACTAGAACACCCAGATCCTTGTCAGCTGTACTATCACCTGGCCAGGTGTTCCCAATTGTGTGATTGTGCACTTGATCTTTCCTTCCTAAGTGAAGTACTTTGCACTTGTCTTTATTTCATTTCATCTTCTTGATTTCAGACCAATTGTCTAATTTGTCAAACTCGTTTTTGAATTCTAATCCTGTCCTCCAAAGTGCTTGCGACCCCTCCCATTTTGGTGTCATAAATTTTATAAGCATACTTTCCATGCTATTATCCATGTCTTTAATAAAAATATTGAATAGTACGGGAACCAGGACTGACCCTTGATACACCATCCCAGTTTTACAGTGAATCATTGATAAGTACTCTTTGAGTATAGTCTTTCAATCAGCTGTGCACCCAACTTATAGTAATTTAATCTAAACCACATTTCCTTAGTTTGTTTGAGAATGTCATGTGGGACTGTATCAAAACCCTAACTACAATCAAGGTGGATCATGTCTACTGCTTCCCCCATCCTAAAGGGCAATAACTCTGTCAAAGAAGGAAATTAGGTTGGTTTGGCACTATTTGTTCTTGACAAATCTATGATGGCTATTCCCAGAGGTGGGCCAGTACGGACGTACTGGTAAGAAGTGTCCACCTTTCTGTCACTTTCTAGGTATTCAGGTAAATGAGTCCAATAAGGTGTGTGTATTATTAAGCAGCTTGGAAACCTATATTGCTCTAGATCTGTGGTAGAGGTCTATGTTGTGTCTGTGAGGTAGTGGTGAACCTACTGTGTGTATCCACTGTTGCCCAAAAGTAAGGCAATATGTTCCCAGGCACTAGCGTTATCAAATGAGTCAAAAAGAGGCACAAACTGTGATGTGGATCTTCTTTGGTAGAAATACATCTTGATCAATTCAGGTTGAGTCAAGCTGTTCCAAAGGTATGATAAAGAAAAAATTCTTATTAGCATTTATGATAATCCTGTGGGTACCATATTTATTCATTTCTCTGTGGGCTGGTTTGTTAACGAGGAGAGCTCAGCTTCTAGCTTCATGCCACTACTTCATTTCCCACTCCCCATTACTGCCATCCACAGATGATATGTACAAATTGTACTTACAAACCAGATAACAGTGGAGATTGGAAAAAGACTGATGATTAGAAATAGTAAATGGAAGGGTTAGTGTAATGGGACCTGTGATGCTGGCAGAACAGGTGACAGCTCATGCCAAGGCCCTTAGGCATCACTGAACACTGACAAATGCATAGCTGGAACCCAGTCTGGCTCACCTGTGTGTTAGTACTGTTAAAAATGAGTTTAGTGTTTAGACTTTATGAAATGCTTGTAAGTTATTGCATGCATTAATCTCACTTATAACATCTGTATCCCATGTTATAAGGTAATATGTTTGCTCTGTAATTGTGTAAGTCATCAAACAGGAGAGAAGTGTTACCAAGTGTGAAATACTAGTTTACTATAAGAGGTGTCATCTAGGGATTTCCCTACACCCCTCCCCCCCATGGCAGTGTTTACCCCCCCTGAATTTCCCCAACACCCTCCCCCCCGCACAGTTTTGTGAACTAGTTACATGCAGTGTTGCCAATTTAGTGATTGTTTGGAAATGTGAATTGAAATTGAAACATTAATACAAACTTTAAAAGCATATACAGTGTATGATAAAATACATGTATCTGAAAAAGTATAAAAGTATGAACATAGACTAGCTTCCTTGTACAGCTGTTGTTTTTATGACCCTGTCAGTGCATTCATTTTGGTGATGTTGGCCAACCTAATAATTTCAAATTATGATTTGTAAGCAAAGTCTAAATGAGCTCTCCCTGACAGCTAGTGATGAGCTGGAGGCTGGGGGGAAAGGCTTCAGGACCAGATTGTATTTACATTCACACCTAATCTACCTAGGTATCCAGCAAACAGAGGTGTGTTGCCCAAGTGATAGGTTTTGGCTAGGGTTGGGTTACAAATCAGTTGAATACGGGGGGGGGTAAAGAAATGTTGTTCACTTGAATACGGGGGTAAAGAAATGTTGTTATTCTTATTGTCTGAGTAAACGGCAGTAGAACTGTACTTAGCCTGTGCTGATGAGGGCATCAAGAGAGAGGGTGGGGACAGGTGTTTTGCTTGATGGTCTGCCTGAGTCACAAGTACTATTTGACCTGCCCCTCTCCACTGTTTAAAGACAGAGCTGATTAGGGCTCCATAAATAGTTTTTTGTTCTGTTAAGTGACCACTACAGTTGAAATCACTGATAATCAGGTCTAAGTGCTTAGACCGGCTGTGGGACAGTGTTTCTGTGGAAGAGATGGTCCAGTCTGCACTAGCAGTGAGGTTCCCCCTGTTGTGAGCTCAGCTGAAATCACTGAGAGCTGGGTGGAACCTCAAGAGACCAACCCGCAGAGGTCACAGTGGCAGGTGGCAGCAGAAGGTGATGGCCCAGGGCTATTGGCAACAGAGTGATGGAGTGAATGGTGGCACAATGAACAACAGTGGCCAGAGTGAACAGTGAGCAGCTGGAGGAACAAGCAAGGTGCCTTCTTGCCCCCCACGTAGGAGGTGAACTCATGTGAAAGCACCTCTGAACTCTGAGTCTCTGCTGACCAAGGACAACACTGGTGAGTGTTAATGAGGCTGTTAAGAATGCTGGAGACACAACACAGTTCATGCCAACAAACATGGCCGTGGCATCATACTTTCTATTTAAGCAAGAGATACCACACACTACAAACTGGAGGCCAATGTTAAGTGCATTGTCACTTGTTCATCCTGAAGTTAAACAGTGGTTCCGAACAAGACCAGCAAATGCTCCTATCTTTCTGCAAGAAACTCAACTGACTGGCTAGACGCATGTGATGTGAAAGACTCAACAGTTGAAAAAGTGAAGAACTCTCTCACCACATTCAAAAAATTTGCAGACATGGCTGATGAATGCACCAATGCAAATGGTCATCAAGTATTAAGTCACTGTGTACATTATCTTGATGTCAGAGGTAGGCCAGTACATGCATTTCTAGTTGTTCAAGTTATAGAAGACAGATTGGCTGCATCTGTGACAACCCACATCTTAGAAGAGTTAAATGCTTGTCAATTGGACCCCAAACAGATGGCTGCTTGTGCATTTGATGGAGCTGCAAACTTCTCTGGAAGACATAGTGAATCATAAGCTTTGCTCAGAGAAAAGTGTAACCCTAATCTCTCCTATACACACTGCAGAGGCCATCTACTCCAACTAGCGCTAGTACGAGCTGCAGACTCTTCAAAAGACATTTAAAAAGCTATAAATTTAATGTCTTCATTACATTCTTTTTTCAGCAAGAGTCCAAAAAGACTGAATATCTTGGAAAATATAGAAGATACACTGGGACTGAAGTTCACATTAGTCCAACCTGGGAAAACCCTCTGACTTTCTCATGAGCGATCCTTGGCTGTTGTCTTAAAATTACTCCAGCCGCTATTACTGGCTTTGGAAAGTATCTACCAAGATGGGATGGATCTAAGTAGTGAGGCTGGTGGATTACTTTTGCTACTACGTTCAGAGAAGACTATTGCCATTCTCTGTCATGTAAGTCTACTGTTGAAACCACTTGGGTCATTAAACAATGTCATCCAGGCATCTGCTACAACATTAGTAGATCTTTGTCCAGCAATAGAAGCTACATTTGGATCAATCAGAGAGCTGTCCTTTGAAAAAGTACAGGAAGAAGCAAAGGCTTCAGTCCAGAAGTTGACTAATGAAGGCATTTATTTTGAATTCTTAAGCGAAGAGGACAAGAAGTGTTTGTTAAGACAACTGAAAAAATACACAGACTTGATTCTTAAAAAACTACAACAGCGACTTCTAGATTCTACTCAACCTCTTTGTAGCTTTTACAGATCCCTGTCTTATAAAACACCAACAGTTGAGTGGAGTGAGGCACTACCAGCAATGGGACTGCCATGTGCTCAGGACAGAATAGAGAATTTGAACACAGAGTGGAATATTGTATGACGAATGAATGAAGATTTGACTTCAACTTCTTTTTTATCATTACTAGTGGCTCGACCCGATCTTCATGCTATGTTTTCTGGGCTGAAAGAAGTAGGAATTCATCTCTTGCTACTCCCAGTCACAACAGCTACAGTTTAGCATTCTTTTTCATCATTGAATAGAATTTTGTGTTTTGAAAGAAGTCGCCTTCTGCCTGATCATGTGAATGAAAAAATGAGCATATCAACTGAAGGAATGGAAGTACCGGACACACGAGAAGCCACCAAAGATGAATGCATTGCATTCAAGAAGTTCATTAACAGAGTTGTGCAAAATTATAACAAGAAACCAAGATGGATGTAGATGTAGTGCTTCATGGAAGGCTTGAGTAGCCAACTTTAATTTGTGTGATGATTTTCAAATCTAATAAAATGGTCATGAAACATTTTTCAGTTTTTACTATGGTGCCATACAGCCCAACTTCACCCTCACAGTCTCACCCCTCATCGGCCCTGACACCCCCCTAGTTTGAACACCCCCCCCTAATTTCAATTCCTGGGGAAAACACTGGTGTCATCTCCTCTCCAACCAAAGAAGGCCCAGAGAAACCAGACAGGCCATTGTGGAACATTGGTGGACAAAAGACTTTGTTGACTGTTTCCCCCATGTCCAAGAAGGGGAGACATGCATGAACACTCGTCCCATCAGCCTGAACTCTGGAGGAAGGGAATAAAAATTCCTGTCAAGAAGAAATTATTGTCTCTATGCTGCTTGAACTCTGAAGGGTGAAGATTACTAAGCATAAGCAAGGGATCCCCAGCTATTTAGATTGGGTTAGCTCTGAAGCATATATAGAGCTAGCATATTGCAGCAACTTCTATTCCCCTTTGGAACTTAAGACTGTATCTCATTTGTCTGTGTATGTTTGCCTGCTTTCACCTTGTAAATAACTCTTATTTTTTTCTAGTTAATAAATCTTAAGTTAATTATAGGATTGGGTACTGGTGTTATCCTTGCTTTGATATCTGAGGTGCAATTGACGTGGGATAAGTGACTGATCCTTTGGGCCTGGGAATAACCTGAGTATTGTTGTAATTTTTGGTGTAAGGGACCATCTATCACAAAGGCAAGCTTGGCCTGAGTGGCAAGATAGACCACATGCCCAAGGGGACTGTTTGTGACTCCATCTTAAGGCAGTTATAGTGCCTGAGGAGTTCACACTTGAAACTTACTAGGTGAAATCTAAGTATATAACTCACAATCAGGTTGGGGTTTGTGCCCTAATTTGTAATAGTCTGCCCTGAGGTTGGTACACATGTTCGTGAGCCACTCCAGACAGCTTGACAAAATCTATCTAATTATCTCCAGGGCACATGGAGAATATGAAATAAAAAAGTGAATTACTAAAATGAACAATAAAGTAAACCTTTGTTCAGAATCAGAAGTAGGTAGTGGGATTTAATTATACAAAGCAATTTCTGACTAAGCAGCTCCTACAGGAATATAGACTGCACAGCAATAAATCTGTAGTGTAAAAAGCAATATAAGAGTAAAACCAGGAAGAACTTGGACTCTTAACAACAAGGTAATTAGAAACTAATACCACTGTTGGCTGTCATTCAACGGATTCAAAGGCTACCCATTGAAAAGAAGATAATAATATACTAATAACATGAAATATTAATGAATCGATGTTGCCAGTAAGACCGCAAGCAAGGAAGTGTCATAAAACCCTTATCGAGGAAGAGACCTAACAAATTTTACATGTTTTGGAGCTCCTAGTCTATGACCCTGATGGAAAGTTTTCAGGTTCTCTCTTCCTCCTCAATAGCCATCTACAGAATCTGGACCAACAGAACAGGTGGTAGGCAGTCAGGAGAATCTAAACTCTCTCCCTCACCAACACAAAGTCAGCCAGCACTCTCTGAAAAGAATTTTCCATTTATCAACCACATTTGAACCATGTGCATTGCTTCTGTGGGATCAGGGCTGTACCAGGAGGACACATCATCTCCTATAGTCTAAGCTAGTCTTGCTTTATTTCCATGTAAGCAGAGGGGGAGAGGGAGGGAGAAAGAGAAACATCTTTTGTCAGTTCATTCCCAGGCTCTTAAGTCATGGGGTTACAACTGGAGTGCTCTGAAGCCATCATCTCTGCAGCAGCAAAGATGAAAGTCAGACAAAATAATCCAAAGAAGTGCTTAACTGTGACTATTAAGTCCCTAAGGATTTATCAGAGTTTACTTTCCTCTGACTGCTGGGAGAAACTTCGGCTGAAGTCCATTAAGCAAATTAAAAAGCAGAAGGAAAATAAACACAGATTAATGGAGATAGTCATTTTATGAGGGAGTGAAGCAGCTAGTCCTTCTGACAAAGCTCCTGGGCTGATATTCAGGTTTTAGGGGCCCCAGACCTTATACATGGAAGAGATTATTCTCTCCACATTACCCTGCTGGTAGTCATAAAAGAAAGTTAATAGAATTTTTTTCCCGACCACTGAGAAATCCTGAAGAAACTAGAGTAATAATAGAATCCATAATGTTTCACTTCAGTGCACGACATACAGCTATTTGTTTCTTTGTTTCCAAGCAGGGAATTAAGTTGTAAATCTTGTAGTGTCAGAGATACTGTACTTGCTCAGTCTCCTGCTGAAACAGAAACCCATCAGAAATGTTTCCACGCGATAAGGGACTTGCATGCTAATATAATCAGGAAGACTTGATTTATTTATTACTCTGATGCTGTGATTAATATTTAATCTAAAAGAAGAGAAATATTATATATGTTTGAAATCTCTTATAGCTTGATACAAAATAAATTTATTCCAAGAAGTAAAATTACGCCACTACCACAACCCTATTTTTGGTTAATTTTAGGCATTTAAAAATAAAGCAAATCAGCTCTGTTGCTTTAAGTTATTCAGGTGCCCCCTTAAGAAGGGATTTCCATCCTCTTCTCCCCCTTCCCCCACAGTATTTTTAAATGGGTTTATTAATTTTCCATGCTGAGTATAACAAATACATGATGAGCTGATAAAACAAAATGGAGCTAAACAAAATCTTGGAGCTAGCAAACAGGGGAATTTTTGCTAGGCAGTTCTCCAGGTGAAGGAGGAGCCACTAAGTGACCCTTGGGGTGAGTTTGTTGCCTGTTTGTTTGTTTGTTTGTTTGTTTGTTTGTTTGTTTGTTTGTTTGTTTGTTGTGCATGCCTCCTTGATTGAAGTTTATAGTGTAGCCTGTTTGGGGGGCTGTGTGCTGAGCCCAGCCGCCAGCTAGGCAAGGCTGAGAACTTCCTAAGGAGGCTCTAGTCTGCCATTCTTTGATCAACTAATCCCTTTAGGATCCCTTGACAAGGGGGCAAGGGTAAGTCAGGGTAACTGGAGCAGAGAGGAATGATTGCACAGTCGGGACTCTCCTTCCAGATGATATCATGGTATCTTCTTGCACTGAGGATACCCCTCTGGCGGAGGGGACCCCTGTTATTAGGAAGAGACAGGTAATAGTAATGGGAGATTCGATTATTAGAAATATAGATTGCTGGGTTTGTGATGACCAGGAGAAGGGCATGGTGAATTGCCAGCCGGGTGTGAAGGTTGCAGACCTCTTGAGACATCTAGATAGACTTATGTGCAGTGCTGGGGAGGAGACGGTGGTTGTGGTACATGTAGGTACCAGTGACATAAGGGAAGGTAGAAAAGAGGTCCAGGAGACCAAATTTAGGCTGCTAGGTAAGAGTATCAAGGCCAGGGCCTCCATGGTAGCATTCTCTGAAATCCTTCCCGTTCCATGCGGAGAGCCAGTTAGACAGGCAGAACTGCAGGGTGTCAATGTATGGATGAGACCAGTGGTGAGCTGGAACCAGTTCGCACCGGTTCACACGAACCGGTTGTTAAATTTAGAAGCAGTTTTAGAACCGGTTGTTAGGGCTCTCTGAGCTCCCAGCCAGGCAGGCTCCCCCGGCCCCTCCCCCACCCTCCGCCGTCTCGCAGAGCCTCAGCATGCCGTGCCGCCGGCACCAGCGCCCTGGACTGCTCCTGGGCAGCTCTGCAGCCCCTGCCGCTTTGAGCAGCATGGTACAGGGTGGGGCTGCGAGCTCCAGCGGGCCGCGCGGCATCCATACACGCTGCCCTGAGCAGCATAGGAAGGGGGCTGGGCCGGGGCTGGGAGGAGGGGCTGGATAAGGAGCAGGGAGCAGTTGGAGGGGGCGGAGGTTCTGGGGGGGCAGTCAGGGGACAGGGAACAGGGAGGGTTGGGTAGGCAGTCGGTGCCCCAGAAAGTCCCAGCCATGCTGTGGCTCGGTTGGGGCAGCCCCAGGCCAAGGGGGCCCCGACTCGTGGCGCTAGGGAGGGTGCATGGTGTAGGGCTCAGTGTTATAGAAGGGGGCTTTTGGAGACAGGGCCGGCTCTAGGCACCAGCAAAACAAGCAGGTGCTTGGGGCAGCCCATTTCTAGGGGCGGCATTCCGGCGCCGGCCATACCACCCCTAGAAATGTGCCCCCGCCACCCTAGCTCGCCTCCGCTCCACCTCCGCCTGCTGCCCTGAGCGCAGCGCCGCCACTCCGCTTCTCCCCCTCCCTCCCAGGCTTGCCGCATGCCAAACAGCTGTTTGGCGCGGCAAGCCTGGGAGGGAGGGAGGAGAAGCCGAGCACCAGTGCGCTCGGGGGAGGCGGCAGCGGTGGAGAGGAGCTGAGCTGGGGCAGGAAGCGGTTCCTCTACCCTCCCCCCATTATTTCCTGCGCTTCCCCCCCCCCCCGCTCACCTCCGCTCCGCCCGCTTCCCTGAACGCGCTACCTCTCCCTTGCCTGAGAGGGAGGGGGGAGAAGTGGAGCAGTGCCGTGTTCAGTGGAGCAGGCGGAGCAGAGGTGAGCTAGGGCAGGGGGTTGCGGGGGGAGAACTGTAGGAAGCAATGGGGGGGGGGGAAATGTGGCATGCCCGGGGGAGGAAGCGGGGCCGGGGATTTAGGGAAGGGGTTGGAAAGGGGAGGAGCCAGGGGTGGGGAGGGCATGAAAAAAAGTGGGGGCGGTCAAAAAATTTTTTGCTTGGGGTGGCAAAAATCCTAGAGCCGGCCCTGGTTGGAGAAGGGGCTTGGTGCTAGAGGGGGGTGCATGGAGCAGCACCGTTTCGGGGGCACGGGGCTATGGAAGGGCTGCGGGGCCCCATGTCCTGTCTCGGGGCAGGGGCCATGCTGCGGCTGGTCCCTGTGCTGCGCAGACATCCGGGCAGCTGCTCCGGGGCCCTGCACGCAGAGGCCGATCCGATGCCGCCTCGCTCAGCAGCCATGGCCAAGCTCCATGCTGCTTCCTGTCCGGACCAAGAAGCGCGACCAGCTGCGCTGGGCAGGGAGATCAGGCACCATGTGACTGGGCACTGCATAGGGCCGGGGAGCCAGGCCCCTGGCAGCAGCAGCCTCCTCTGCCCCAGGAGCCGGGCAGGGCTGGCTGTTGCCATGGCTGGGGGCTGCCTTGGGCATGCTGGGGTGAGTTCCCCCCAGTCTCTCCCACTCCTGCTCTGTGGGGCTGTCCGGCCTCTGCCACTCGGGGGCGCTCACATCCCGCAGTGGGGAGTCGGGCAGACGGCAGCCTTTGCCCCCCGCCTCCCCCACATGCCGGGAGCGACCCCACTGATGCAAGGGCTGCAGGACTCCTGCACCACCGGCAGGCACCTGGGATGGAGAACGGGCCTGGGGAGGGCAGGGAGGCAGGACAGAGCCGGGGGGGAGGGGACAGGACAGAGCCTGGGGGGCAGGATGGAGCCTGGGGGGAGGGTTGGGGAGGGAGCAGACAGAGGCACATCCCTTAAATCAGAACTTTTTATAGGGAACTGATTGTTAAGATTTTGGCAACTTATCACTGGATGAGCCAATGATGTTCAGAGGAGGAATTTACATTTATTAGGAACTGGTGAACCTTTTGGGAAAGCAGGAGCCTGTAAAGAAAAGATGGGTTCCACCTAAACCAAAATGGAACCAGATTGCTGGTATGTAAAATTAAAAAGGTGGTAGAAGAGTTTTTAAACGAAGAGCTGGGGGAAAGTCCATAGGTGCAGGGGAGCACATGGTTCAGACAAACGAATCACTTAGGGAATGATTTAATAAAGGGGATATTCTATATACTACTAAAGAGGAGAGGATAGAAGTTAATAGAGCACAGGTAGGAGGAACTGGAGAGAAAGTTAAATGAAAAAGAGTCCCATTCAGTTTCATAACACAAAGACAGAAAACTAAATATTGATAGATTTTATAAGTACTTGTATACAAATGCAAGAAGTCTAAAAACTGAGATTGGTGAACTTGAGTCCCTGGTATTAAATGAGGATATTGATATAACTGGCATCACAGAAACTTGGTGGAAGGATGATTATCAATGGGAGATGGTAATATCAGGATCCAAAATATATAGGAATGACAGAGTAGGTCACACTGGTTGGGGGAGGGCCACTATATGTAAAAGAAAGCATAGAGTCAAATCTAATAAAAGTTTTAAATGAATCAAACAATACCAGAGAAATTCCATGTTTGAATAATCAGAGTATAGCAGTAAGAATATACTATCAACCACCTGACCAGAATTGTGAGGGTCATTGAGAAATGATCACCCTCACTAAGCAGCAGTTCTGCAGAAAAGGACCTGGGGATTACAGTGGACGAGAAGCTGGATATGAGTCAGCAGTGTGCCCTTGTTGCCAAGAAAGCCAATGGCATATTGGGCTGCATTAGTAGGAGCATTGCCAGTAGATCGAGGGAAGTGATTATTCTCCTCTATTTGGCACTGGTAAGGCCACATCTGGAGTATTGCGTCCAGTTTTGGGCCTCCCGCTACAGAAAGGATGTGGACAAATTGGAGAGAGTCCAGCAGAGGGCAACAAAAATTATCAGGGGGCTGGGGCATGTGACTTACGAGGAGAGGCTGAGGGAAGTTGACTTGTTTAGTCTGCAGAAGAGAAGAGTGATGGGGGATTTGATAGCAGCCTTCAACTACCTGAAGGGGGGTTCCAAAGAGGATGGAGCTCGACTGTTCTCAGTGGTAGCTGATGACAGAACAAGGAGCCATGGTCTCAAATTGCAGTGTGGGAGGTCTAGGTTGGATATTAGGAAACACTATTTCACTAGGACGGTGGTGAAGCACTGGAATGGGTTACCTAGAGAGGAGGTAGAATCTCCATCCTTAGAGGTTTTTAAGGCCCAGCTTGACAAAGCCTTGGCTGGGATGATTTAGTTGGCGTTGGTCCTGCTTTGAGCAGGAGGTTGGACTAGATGATCTCCTGAGGTCTCTTCCAACCTAATCTTCTATGATTCTATGATCAGGAGATTGGAGAGGCTACAAAAACAGAAAACCCAATAATAATAGGGGATTTCAACTATCCACATATTGACTGGGAATATGTCACCTCAGGATGGAATGCAGAGATAAAATTTCTAGACACCATTAATAACTACTTCTTGGAGCAGGAACCCAGAAGTGGGGAGGCAATTTTTGATTTAGTCCTAAGTGGCACACAAGATCTATTCCAAGAGATGAATCTAGCTGAACTGCTCAGTAAGAGCAACCATAATGTAATTAAATTTGACATCTTTGTAGAGGGAAAATACCAAAGAAATCCACCACATTAGGATTTAACTTTGAAAAGGGGAACTACACAAAAATGAGGCGACTACTTAAACGGAAATTAAAAGAAACAGACACAAGAGTGAAATGCCTGCAAGCTGTGTGGAATTTTTTTAGAAACACCATAATAGAGGCTCAAACTATACGTATACCCCAAATAAAAAAATCAGTAAGAGGACCAAAAATGCCACCACAGCTAAATAACAGAGTAAAAGATGGGGTTAGAGACAAAAAGACATCTTTAAAAATTGGAAGTCAAATCCTTCTGAGGAAAATAGAAAGGAACATAAACTCTGGCAAATCGAGTGTAAAAGTATAGTTAAACAGGCCAAAAAAGAATTTGAAGAGCAACTAGCAAAAAGACACAAAAACTAACAGAAAACATCAGAAGCAGGTAGCCTACCAAACAATCAGTGGAGCCACTGTATGATGGTGGTGCTAAAGAAGCACTCACGGAAGACAAGGCCATTGCAAAGAATCGAAATGAATTATTTGCATCAGTCTTCACTGAAGAGGATGTGAGGGAGATTCCCACTCCTGAGTCAGGTTTTTTTTTATGTGACAAATCTGAGGAACTGTCCCAGACTGAGGTGTCAATAGAGGAGGTTTGAAACAAAGAACATAAGAATGGCCATACTGGGTCAGACCAAAGGTCCATCCAGACCAGTATCCTGTCTACCGACAGTGGCCAATGCCAGGTGCCCCAGAGGGGGTCAACCTAACAGGTAATGATCAAGTGATCTCTCTCCTGCCATCCATCTCCACTCTCTGACAAACAGAGGCTAGGGACACCATCTTGGCTAATAGCCCTTAATGGACTTAACCTCCATGAATTTATCCAGTTCTCTTTTAAACCCTGTTATAGTCCTAACCTTCACAACCTCAGACAAGGAGTTCCACAGGTTGACTGTGCGCTGAGTGAAGAGGAACTTCCTTTTTTTTGTTTTAAATCTGCTACCTATTAATTTCAGTTGGTGGCCCCTAGTTCTTATATTATGGGAACAAGTAATAACTTTTCCTTATTTTCTTTCTCCACACCACTCATGATTTTATATATCTCTATCATATCCCCCCATTAGTCTCCTCTTTTCCAAGCTGAAAAGTCCTAGCCTCTTTAATCTCTCCTCGTATGGGACCCGTTCCAAACCCCTAATAATTTTAGTTGCCCTTTTCTGAATCTTTTCTAATGCCAGTATATCTTTTTTGAGATGAGGGGACCACTTCTGCACACAGTATTCAAGATGTGGGCGTACCATGGATTTATATAAGGGCAATAAGATTTTCTCCATCTTATTCTCTGTCCGGTTTGCTTTTTTGACTGCCGCTGCACACTGCGTGGACGTCTTCAGAGAACTATCCATGATGACTCCAAGATCTTTCTCCTGATTAATTGTAGCTAAATTAGCCCACATCATATTGTATATATAGTTGGGGTTATTTTTTCCAATGTGCATTACTTTACATTTATCCACATTAAATTTTATTTGCCATTTTGTTGCCCAATCACATAGTTTTGTGAGATCTTTTTGAAATTCTTCACAGTCTGCTTTGGTCTTCACTATCTTGAGCAGTTTAGTATCATCTGCAAACTTTGCCACCTCACTGTTTACCCCTGTCTCCAGATCATTTATGAATAAGTTGAATAGGATTGGTCCTAGGACTGACCCT
Source organism: Chelonia mydas (assembly GCF_015237465.2). Lineage (NCBI taxonomy): Eukaryota > Metazoa > Chordata > Testudines > Cheloniidae > Chelonia > Chelonia mydas. The sequence goes on from NC_057850.1 coordinate 231,035,333, forward strand.
TGGGGAACACCACTAGTTACCCCTCTCCATTCTGAAAATTTACCATTTATTGCTACCCTTTGTTCCCTGCCTTTTAACCAGTTCTCAATCCATGAAAGGATCTTCCCTCTTATCTCATGACAACTTAATTTACATAAGAGCCTTTGATAAAAACAAATTGAACAAATTGATAAATTAAACAGTATTAAGTCACCAGCCCCAGATGGTATTTACCCAAGAGTTCTTAAGGAACTCAGATATGAAACTGCAGAACTACTAACTGCGGTATGTAACCTATTGCTTAAATCAGCCTCTGTACCAGATGTCTGGCAGATAACTAATCTAACACCTATTTTTTTAAAGGCACCAGAGGTGATCCTGGCAATTACTGGCCACTATGCCTAATTTCAGTGCCATGCAAATTGGTTGAAACTATAGTAAAGAACAGAATTATCAGACACATAGATGAACACAGCTTTTGTACAGGGAAATCATGCCTCACTAATCTATTAGACTTGTTTGAGGGAGTCAAAAAAGATGGACAAGGATGATCCAGTGAATATAGTGTACTTGCACTTTCAGAAAGCCTTTGACAAGGTCCCTCACCAAAGGCTCTTAAGAAAAGTAATCAGGAATGGCAATAAGGGGGAAGGTCCTCTCATGGATCAGTAACTGGCTAAAAGATAGGAAACAAAGGGTAGGAATGACCGGTTAGTTTTCACAATGGAGAGAAGTAAATAGCAGGGTTTCCAAGGATCTGTACTAGAACTAGTGCTGTTCAACACATTCATAAATGGCCCCAAAAAAGGGGTAAACAGTGAGGTGGCAAAGTTTGTAGACAATACAAAATTACATAAGATACTTAAGTCCAAAGCTGACTGCGAAGAATTACAAAAGGATCTCACAAAACTGGGTGACTGGGCAACAAAATGGCAAGTGAAATTCAGTGTGGATAAATGCAAAGGAATGCACACTGGGAAAGAGAATCCCAACTACACATACAAAATGACGGGGTCTAGATTAGCTGTTATCACTCAAGAAAGAGATCTTGGAATTGTAGATAGTTCTCTGAAAACATCTGCTGTATGTACAGTGGCAGTCAAAAAAGCTAACAGAATGTTGGGAACCATTAGAAAAGTGATAGATAATAAGACAGAAAAACATCATAATGCCACTATGTAAATCCATGGTATGCCAACACTTTGAATACTGCATGCAGTCTTGGTTGTCCCATCTCAAAGAAAGATGTATTAGACTTGGGAAAAGTACAGAGAAGGGCAGCAGAAATGATTAGGGGTATGGAACAGTTTCTGTATAAGGAGAGATTAAAAAAGACTGAGACCAGGTCTGACCATTCTTATATTCTTAACAATTGAACCTTGTTCTATATGAGACTCATACGCTTTAAGGTCAGAAGGGCCCAACGTGATCATCTACTATGCTCTCCTGCAGATTGCAAGACACAGAACCTTACTCATCTACTCCGTTAATAGACCCATCACCTCTGGCTGAGTTACTGAAGTCCTCAAATCATGATTTAAAGACTTCAAGTTACAGAGACTTGTAGCTGAGGCCTAGCCCAACATGAGTAAGTAACACATGGAGGGAAGCCTCATTTTTTGGAAGACAGAATTAGGGCGTAAATGAATTCATCAGGTTCAAAACAAAACATTTGTGCTAAAAAAGATAAGTAAATAGGTCAGTAGGCTAAGAAGACAGAACGTCTGAACCAACTAAGCCAAGAGAGAGAACAGGGAACTATTTCCTGTGAACTAGATAACAAAGGACAAAATAAGTTAGGAATGTAAGGTGAAGGTAAGGTGAAGAGGAAATCAAAGCATGGACAGTGCATGGACAGCTCATGCTGCACAGGGATTGGTTCCTGCAAAGTAACCAGACCAATCCAGAAATGTGTGATGCAATGTATGGTAAATGCAATGAGACAGGTAATGAATTTTCTGTGTAACTTTGGAGCTGTGATGTATCCTGCATCTACCACCCTACATCCTGTGTTTGAGTCTGATCAACTCAGTGTAGCACTGCTATATGCCAAATAAATATACCTGAGTGATGAAAACTGGAGTTGAACTGAGTTCTTGGGAAGTTGAGTTGAAAGAGGTCTCGGAGGGAATCCCAACAAGAACCCGCGACTTACACTAGTTTAAGCCTGCAAGTGATGCAGGCCCCATGCTGCAGAGGAAGGAGAAAACCCCCCTGGGTCTCTGCTAATCTGACCTGGGGGAAAATTTCTTCCTGTTCCCAACTATGGCGATTAGTTGGACCCTGAGCAGGTGGGCAAGACCCACCAGCCAGACACCTGGGAAAGAATTTTCTGTAGTAACTCAGAGCCCTCCCCATCAGTGTCCCATCAGTGGCCATTTGAGATACTTGTGCAAGCAGTTGCAGATCGGCTACATGCCATTATAGGCAGTCTTATCATGCCATCCCCTCCATAAACTTATCAAGCTCAATCTTGAAGCCAGTTAGGTTTTTTTCCCCTACTGCTCCCCTTGGAAGGCTGTTCCAGAAATTCACTCCTCTGATGGTTAGAAACAAGCTTAAACTTGTTGATGGCCATTTTATATCCATTTGTTCTTGTGTCCACATTGGTGCTTAGCTTAAATAACTCCTCTCCCTCCCTGGTATTTATCCCTCTTATGTATTAATAGAAAGTAATCATATCTCCCCTTAGCTCTCTTTTGGTTAGGTTAAACAAGCCAAGCTCTTTGAGTCTCTTCTCATAAGGTAGGTTTTTCATTCCTCGGGTCATCCTAGTTGTCCTTCTCTTCCCCTGTTCCAGTTTGAATTCATCTTTCTTAAACATAGGAGACCAGAACTGCACACACTAAACCAGATGAGGTCTCACCAGTGCCCTGTATAATGTTACTACACTTTCCTGTCTCTAGCAGCCAGGTTCACTGGTCCAACTGAGCTGCAATACCAGATAGGGGACCAGAAGTTCCTGCTGGAGGCACACAGCACCAGCAGGAGTTCCAGGAGATAATGTGCATTGTATCAAGCAGTCACAGTGCCTGGGGAACATAGGGAGAGAACTCTGCTCCCCTCTGTGTTGAGGCAGAGGTGAGGATGAGGGACCTACATTATGTCCCTGACCCTTGAGAGGAAGGATGGTCTTGTGGTTAAGGCACTGAATGGAGTCTCAGGAGACTAGCTCCTGGTTCTACCAGAGACTTGCTGCATGACCTTGGGTAAGTCCTTTAGGGCCTGACCAGGCCTTTGCTCTGTATGTAGTTCCCCATCGATCAAAAGGGTATAAAAATGCTTCCTTGTCATTCTTGATAGGAACTGTCTCTCACTATTTGTGTTCTAGCACAAGGATCTAGCACAACGGGGCCCCAAGCTTAACTGAGGCCTCTGAATGCTACCACAATACAAATAAATAATCTGTTGTTTGAATGCATTCACTGAATAATTTATGGGAATAATTCTTGGTCTGTAGCTTGTTCACAATTAACTCATTGTGAGTGTTTTAGAAGTGTTTTTGACACAGGTTTTACATGAGCATTTGGTCACATGACAAGCTTCTGTTGCCTGATTGGAGGAGTTAGAATCCATTTTCAGGTGTGAATACTTGTGATTAAGGATTCAAAACTATTTTTGTTCACATATCCTAAAATAGGATCCTAAACATGCTTTTAGAAGTGACGATTTGAAGAAATATGTTTGCAGTATTCACCCAGCTCTGCTACAGATGACCACTTCCTTGCATTATTTAATTCTGCAGTATATTTTAGAATGCAGGAGTCTGAGATGTACGACACACAACAAAGCTTTGTTGTGTTGTTTTGAACTGAGAATGGCGGTGAGTGATGTCACAGGGACATGGGGAGGAGCAGGTTCTAGAAGGGGGAGCAGTTAGAGGGGGAGACACTGGGTGTCGGTTGGGAACTTTCAGACCAGACTCTGCTGTGGAGGGAGCTGTGATCAGAAGCTGTACGTTAAGGTTTGGGGGGGTACAATTGTCCTTTAAAATATTAGCCATCCTGTCCAAGAAGGCTCTGTCCTGCTGTTGCTATTGCCATCAGTAAGAGCTGATAATACCTTTTGCTACTGTTTCATTAATACCACCACACCTGCCAACATCTGGAGACAAAACAGTGCTCAGTAAATTAGCATTAATGTGTAGATATTTGCATAAGTTCAGGCTCAACCTATCAGAAGCTTATGTCTTCCCATTTTAGGGGCAACAAACCACCAGGGAGAGAAATATTTGCATGTTTGATGGCTCTAGATAAGGGTCATAAGGGGTGGGGTCAATAGCAGCTTTATACCTTCCTGATTGGGGTCTAGCTAGAAGCTGGCATAGCAGTGTGCTGACCACCCTGCATTCTCCCCCAACATGTACCCTATTCGAGAGGTGGGGTAGGGCCAGCCACAGTTAAGAGAATCCCCAACGGGCCGGTTAAGTCAATTTTCCAGCTGCTTTCCACTGCTGGAGAGATGTGAAACAGGTGGAACAAGGGGCCTAAGAGCAGGCCCCATATATATAAGTCCAATAAATAATAAACCCATGCAATATTCCCCCTCTTACTCTTATTCTTTTATTCATGGTGACAAGTCCTAAGAAGATGAGGAAGAGGAGAGTAGGGAAAATGTTAGCATTATAACTGTATCACTTAATTAATCCCAAAAATGCCATAATGAAATAAAGTAAGCCAGGTCACTTTCAACAAGTCTCTACTGGTGGGTTTAAAAGATCCAGCAATGACATATTAAATATTCAGTCTGGAAATACAGGGATTAAAAAAGCCACATTCCCATTTTTTCCCCGTCTTTGCTTTCTGACCTCAGGAACAAGCTGATAAATTGCTAAGTAGCTCCTAAGACGCTTTCACAGTAGATTTCAAGATGGAATAGGATGAAAGGAAAAATCTGAGAAATGTGGTCCAAAAAACCGGAACAGAAAGTATTTTCTGTCTTGTGAGGCTGGGGAATCTGGGGTTGGAGAATCTAAAGGAGGGATGCCAGAGAAACACTAGATGACTCTGAAACATTTTAGTGTCAAGGCTTTTCTAATACATACAAACAATGCTCCAATTTCATAAGATTTCTCCCTTTGATGCCTCCCTCCATCCACACACACTCAGAGCCGAGAATCAGAAAAAAACAAGTTTCCTTGAAGACCTGTAGAAAAGACCAAAACTGTAGCATACAGGGAGAAGCAGTAGACTTGGCAGGTCTGGGCCTTCAATGCTACAAACTATTCTTATAAGGGTCCCAGGGAAAATGTGGGGAGGGAGGGAAGAGAAGGGCCCCTGAGAGAGCAAAGTTACTGCTATCATTGTGGACATGCTTCGAGAGTAAGAAGTGGCCATTGGCCAAAACGTCTTAGCCTTTAATATGTGTAACCCTTTGCCAGGCGGATCACACTTGTCAGCCTTCCAGTTCCCAGGGGACATCTGACTCTTCACCATCTACATAATTATGAGAAAGTCAGCTGTGAAGTTCTGATGCCGTTAGCCTCAGTGTTTTCAGTTTTTGGATTAATAAAACTTGTTAGTCTTTTAGATTGTCCAGTTTACAGTGTGTGTTTGTGCACGCATGCACACTCTGTAGTGCCTCTGTGCGAAACAAATACCCCTCTGAGGGCAAGATTATAGCCATGGGCAAAAGAGAAGGTACCACAGCTGGGGTGAAAAGTTTAATACTGGGTTAAATCAGGGACAGTCAGGCCAGTATTTGTTATGGAAATAGGGAGTTAGACCTTTGGCCACAGAATTCCCCCTCTGATATTTAGTTCTTCTATTTTTTCCTCAAAGGTGGAACTGAGGTTCCCCATTCTCTGGCAAAAATGAAGGCACTCACACTTCTCTCCCTGCTCGGCTGCCTGATCACGGCAAACGAAGCAAAAATCTTTAGCCGATGTGAACTAGCCTATACGCTGCATGAAGAAGGGCTGGACGGGTACGAGGGTTACAGCCTCGCCAACTGTGAGTTTTAGTGCTCCCTCCTTCTCACACACACACTTCTCCCCAATTTCCCCTCACGCCAAACTCCCTTCACTCTTTCACCCTGTCTACCACTCCCTCGTTCCCGCTGCCTTTTCCCCACTCCCACTATTTGTCTGTCTCTGCATGCTGTCTCCCTCCTCTCCAGGGCTCTGCCTTCATGTACTCCCCCGAGTTGCCCCTGTTTCTGTGGACAGCCTCTGCAGTGGACAGTGAGCATGTTCTCTTCCCGCATTAGGGATCTGCATGGCATTCTTTGAGAGCGGCTTCAATTCGGCAGCAGAGGACGACAATGCAGATGGCAGCACGGACTATGGCATCTTCCAGATCAACAGCCGTGTCTGGTGCAACAACTACCGGAGCCCCACTGAGAACCTCTGTCACATACCCTGCACTGGTACTGTCCCTAACCCTCCCCCTCATCCACCCCCCCTCCCCAAGAGTGGAGAGAGCAGCTGCAGGATTCCTGCCCATGTTGTGGTAGGCTGCTCTTCATTCCTCAGTTAAAAATTAACACACAGCTCTCATTCCCCCTGCATGGAAGAGGGGGTCAGCCAGCTCCATGGTACCATCCCCCCTGTCTAGGACCCTGTGGAGGGCTCCCTGCAGGGCTGGGCTCTGGGTGGAGAGTAGGCAGCCCTGAATTGGGTGGGGCTGAGGTAGAGAAAACACATTTTCTCACCATTAGCCATGTGGTGGTTACCTGGGAAAGATAACAGCCTGGAGCCGTGTTACTTGTTACGTGGAACCACTTCCATCATGGGAACTCCCCACTTTTAAGGGGGACACCCAGGCACAGCCATAGTAATGTGTTTTTCCTGGAAGCCACTTTACCTGGGCTGGGGTGGGAAGGCAGGTTCAGAGCCATCCCAGAGGGGATGGGCAGAATGAGGTATCATCCCCTTTGGCAGGGATACACATAATGCATATCCTGGGATAATAACACTCTGCCTTTCACCTGCGAGTATCAAAGTATGTCACACACTTGAATTAATTCAATCTCCCAACTCACCTGTGGGAACAGTGTTATTACACCAATTGGTTAACTGACATGACCAAAACCATGCAACTCGTTGGAGCTGTGAACAGAATCCAGGAGTCCAGACTCCCACTCTCCTGTTCCAACCAACACATCAGATGCGCTCTTCAATGGAAAGTAGCAGAGGGTGCAGTGCAGCCTCTGGCAAGCTGGGGTGGGAGGTACCTGCTATTTACCATGTATGCTGAGGGGATTCTCCTCTTGACCTTCCTGGGTAGGGTAGGCCCTTGGATCTCTCAGCTACCCAACAATGGTCCCTTCGATTCTTTTCTCTGTGTGTGGCTTGATAGGCTGAGTGAGCGCAAGTTTAATTCCTATGAGCTCAGCCCCTCTAGCCCATGCACCTCACTCGCTCTTCCCTACATTAAATCTAACTGTCCTCACAGGTTCTCTCCTCTAGCAACCTCTGCCCTCCTCACTCTCATTGCTTCTCGCTCATTCCCTTAGCCTGGCCTCACGTCTTTCTCCCACTCCAATTCCTTCTGCCCACCACCACATTCTCTTCAGCCCATTCCCCCATCCCATCACATCGCTCTTTCCCTACCTTACCCTTCCCCTCCCATCGGCTTTCCCTTCTCTCTTAGGCCATCTTTCTCTTTCCACATGTGAGGGCTGGGGAGGTCTAGGCAGATCTCTCCCTACCCGGTTCTGAGTGTGTGTGTGTGGGGGGGAAGGGGGGCAGATGTTCTGGGATTGTCACCGCTTAGGTGGAGGACTCAGCCTGCCAATGTTCAGGCACAGCCGGGAGGTGTTGCTCTGATCTAGGATCCCCTCACTCTTCCTGCTCTGAGAGTGCAGCAAGGAGGACAAGGGGAGCCCAGTTCAATACTGCAGCTCTGCAGCTGCACAAGCAAGCAGCCCCTTTTGAATGCCACAGAGAGAGCACTACATAGGGCTGGCCAGCCAAACAGCCATGTCCCTTATACTTGGGTGCACCACACTGAGGTCTCACATGGGAAACCCCCATTCATGCTCCCCTCTTTTCCTTGCAGACTTGCTGTCAAATGACATAACAGATGACATCGTCTGTGCCAAAAGAATTGTGCGAGACCCACAAGGAATGGATGCCTGGTAAGGGGAGCCCTCGGAGATTCTCTTTGGAAATACAGATATGCATTTGTGATTGTGAATGTTTGCCCTTCGCTTAAGTCTAATACCGAAGCAATACAAGTAAACACAATACATCCTTAGAACTTGGTGAACGGACAGTACCTGATAAGCAAACTCATATTGCCTAATTTCAATTAAGAGAAACCATTTAGGAGAGACTATAGAGAAAGGAACAGAGGAAAAGAACTGTTGGACAAAACAAGGCAAAAATGAGGCATAAAGGGACAGTAAACATTCACATAGCCATTACACTGGCCTCTTTAAGGCTCACCTTTGCCATGATAGCTACACAACTGCTATGCAGTTGTCCGGCTGAAACTGCTGCTCATTGTACCAGCCATAGTGATTTCATGTTCCCTTGTCTGCCCCGCCTTTGTTTTTCCTCCACCTGTAGTCTCTTGTCATATGCTAAGACTGGAATTTCCTTCGCAAGGGGCAGTCTTTTTAGGATGTACAGTGCCTAGCATAAAGAAAAGGAGTACTTGTGGCACCTTAGAGACTAACAAATTTATCTGAGCATAAGCTTTCGTGAGCTACAGCTCACTTCATCGGATGCATACTGTGGAAAATACAGTGGGGAGATTTATATACACAGAGAACATGAAACAATGGGTGTTACCATACACACTGTAAGGACAGTGATCAGGTAAGGTGAGCTATTACCAGCAGGAGAGCCGGGGGGAGGGTGAGGGGGGACCTTTTATAGTGATAATCAAGGTGGGCCATTTCCAGCAGCTGACAAGAACTTCTGAGGAACAGCGGGGGGTGGGGGGGGGATGAATAAACATGGAGAAATAGTTTTACTTTGTGTAATGACCCATCCACTCCCAGTCTTTATTCAAGCCTAAGTTAATTGTATCCAGTTTGCAAATTAATTCCAATTCAGCAGTCTCTCCTTAGAGTCTGTTTTTGAAGTTTTTTTGTTGAAAAATTGCTACTTTTAGGTCTGTAATCGAGTGACCAAAGAGGTTGAAGTGTTCTCCGACTGGTTTTTGAATGTTATAATTCTTGACGTCTGATTTGTGTCCATTGATTCTTTTACATAGAGACTGTCCAGTTTGGCTAATGTACATGGCAGAGGGGCATTGCTGGCACATGATGGCATATATCACATTGGTAGATGTGCAGGTGACATAGTGGAGCCCCAAGTCCCGATTAAGGAGTATAATTCATGATAAAGACAGAATAATAAACAAATAGAGACTGAGAAAGGAGGTCAGAGAAAAATTCCAAAGCACATATAAATATGGAGTCATCACAAGACCCATAGCACTTTGTGCAAAAATAGATGGGTGAACCCCAGTGTCCTGACTAAGTTCCAATTTGGGGAGCCACCCATTCTGTTTTCAGGTTTCCCTCCTGTAGTTTCAGTTGGGCACATTATCCCCCTGCTCTTCCTGCAGTAGGGTGTTGCTGTGCATGTTTCACCACAGAGGCAGCAGTATGTAAGAGTGGATGAGGTAATTTCTGTATGCTATGTAGACAATAAATTACTTAGGGATCCTTTGGCATGGAAATTACTGCAGCATGGTTGACTAGCCATTCAGTGAGCTCAATTCTGCTGCCCTGACACTGAGGAGTACCTTACTCCTTGGGTTTCATTTCAGTAGGACTGTTCCATCAGAGAGGAACTATTCGATGTGGGTAAGGGTGATGGGATCTGGCCTTATGATTGCTTAATCCAGGCCAGGTTTAGATAGACTTAGTGTGGTAACACACTGCACAGCACAGGCTGTGTTCCTCAGTCTGTGAGATATACGAGCCAGGGAGCTTCAGGGTCTCTGCGTGTCCAACATCCTGAAATCAGAATCCTCTTCCAGGGTTTACTACAACAGATTCCCATCTCTTCTCTATTGCTAGGGACATTAGAGAAACATAATTTATTACTGATAATAATAATAAAACCTAAGTTTCACTCTTTGCCTTTTCCTTCCTCAGGGAGGACTGGACAATGCACTGCAAAGGGCGAGACCTGTCTGAGTGGGTGGATGGATGTGACCTGTGAGAAAGTCACCAGCCTGGCTCTGCTATGACTTCTCAGGGTTTTCCTGAAAAGGGAATGTTTCTGTCTCTCCCTGTGCACTTCTGGCAGATAGCACATACAAACAATCCATTCCACAAACCAACAGGAAAAACACAAAACAACAAATACTAATTTAAAGTATAACTTTCAAAAAAAAATAAATGGATTTATTAATTTAAAAGAAATCAGCTTAGGCCTTTAGTTTCACATACTATTTAGGACTCAACTCCAGATGATTTTCCTGAGCTTAGTTCTGTGTGAAACAGCAACTGGAAGGTGAAGTGGCTGATAGGCAAGGTTCTGGAGCTGCAATTATAACTGGTTCAAAAGGGTTTCCAGAAACTGCTGGGTGCTTTGGGGTTTTCAAAGAGGGCAAACTGGAGAAGCTCAAAGGTGTATGAACATGTCCCACAGAGAACGCATAAGATTTACCTGTATGCTAAAGGGTGCAAAATATGTGCCATGGTCTCACTGGGAGCTGGGCAAAATTTGTAAGTATTTGCTAACCAAAATGATGAGCAATTCCATCCTGTCTCTGACACACATTCCCACTGAAATGCAGCAAAATGTGCAATAAGTATGAAATCAATTTCCAAGTGGCTGAAAAGATAAATAAATGCTACTATAATCCAAAGTTTAGAAAACTTAGCCACAGCACAAGCATGGTGAAGTCTACAATCATCCCAGATTGTCCTCATCTGCCTAGAGACAAGTGGAGCCTTGTATCTTGCAGGCCAGTGCATTTGTGTTCCTATCTGGGGTCAGAGTGAGGGTTAGAGTCCAACCCCCAGCAGGTTCTGTTAACCCCTGGTCAGAAGTACCCATGTCCTGTTCTTACTCCCATTGAAGTCAATCAGAGTTTTGTCAGTGACATCAGTGGGAACAGAATTGAGCCCCAAAGTTTTGGTGGCTGGTGCATGCAGTAGTCTTGTTTATATCAGATCTCTGCTACTACAAAGTGGGAGTTTGATCCTAATTTGAAAACCATTTCTAGACCTTCTAAAAATCCCAAATAAATAGTCCACAGCAAAAGCAGAAATTAAATCAAGGACTCAGACTCAGCTAAGGCTGACGAGTGCCCTGTGTAACTCATGGCTTTAAGCCATGTTTATACTTCCCTGTGCCTGGGCTGGCTGAGTGCTGGGCCAATCCCTCAGCATCAGTTAGATCACCCTGAGAGACAGCATGCATCAGTTACCTATGCCTCTCCTCATCCCCCAGGAGCTGATACACCAGCTGCATCACCTCTCACCCATTCCCTCTACACTAGCTGCAGGGGTTGCATGGGAGTTGCTATGCTGGCTCTGTGCTGCTGAAATATGGGTAATCCCCCAGTGTCCACATATGCAGAATTTAGATTGAGTTGAGTCCACAGTGCAGTGCAAAACAACTACAGTGCAGCCCACATGATAGGCCAAAGAGCTGAGATGGGAATCCCATAAAATGGCTGGAAACATTCCTAAATCTTTGGGATCCATTCAGATTATTACAGTCTATTATTAGATTTTTATAGAATTCTTTAATGTGTGTTGATCATTACCCATCTGTATGATGTGTTCTTTTGCTTTCACTAAAATGAATGGCGCCACATCGGAGTGGGTTGATTGGCACAGTACCAGTTGGAATTCAAAAGCTAAAGTGACACTAAGTTTGACACAAAGAGATTGAGAGTGTGATGCTTCCCAGGGGCACCCAGGGCATGAGGAAATCTTGTCTGTGCCTGCTGTGGATCAGCTCCCTGAAACCACCAGCCTCTGACAACACAAATACTGTAGGCCTAACTCTCTCTGTACAGATTAGCAATAGGCACACACAAAACCCCGAGTCCTCCGAGCAACCCTCTGAAGTGCTCCGCCCCTGTTCCACTGAACACTCACAGAATTACCAGGCCTGCTGTTCCCAAAGAAACAGTACACACCAACTTGTAGGATTCAGTTCAGAATGACCACTTTACGTAACACACAGCACTTACATATCTATCTCGAAAACAAGAATAAGTTTATCATCAAAGAACAGACATTCAAGTGAAAGAGAGTGAGAATATTGGAAACAAATGGTTACATATAAAATAAAATCATAACACACTTTCTAGAGGCTAAACTTAGCTAACAAGGCGTTCCCCTATCTTCTGCAAGATGGGTTACTTCAAGTTCTTTCCCTGGCATTTTCAACCAGTTTGACTGAGACCCCCCTCTCATAAGATCAGCCCACTGACAGTTTGCCTCAGAGATTGAAGGAATAACTAGGGGTTCAACTGTACCCCATATATAGTACCCCACTCCATTGTTTTAGTTTGCAAAACAGGATAAACCCTGCTGTTTACCTCTTCCTATTAATTTTCTCTCTTTGAAGATTTCACAATCCTTCATTATCATTGGGTTCAGACTTGTAAGTGGAGGTCCATTGTGAGCCATACAATACATACTTTACATGAAAACAGATAGATGGTTTTCTTTCAGACACAAAATGTTTATCTATTTTTCACCTTTGCTAGTGACCAGTCCCTAGACACAGATCTTAACATAATTTTCCATGTATATACATAACTCCTTACACACCAGCCATATATGCATTTTCCATGTGACACAGGCTTTCATTGGAGACCTCGCATGACAGTCTGATGAACTAGAATGTAAATACCTCACCAGGGGATTCCTATAACCCTTATGGCCTCTGCGAGTTGGCATCAAGAGGTCCCCGAGACACACAGTTAAAGAGAAATAGTTAGTTGTCCCCACTTCTGAGAATTGCCTGTGCCTGGTTATTTCTTGCTATCTTTTGGCAATGTACAAAAATACCAGAAGGTAGTTTTTGCTAAAAGGAAAAAAAAAATCAGAGCAACCATCCTGTTATAAATGGATTTGGGTCTGAAAATATTCCCAGGTTCATCAAACTTTGGCAGTTTTGACAACCCAACCTAGATTAAACAGACAGCATGGGGCTGACATTGAAATAATTAATGATAATCTTTTTCACAAAAGGCCCCTCTCACATCAAGACTCCAGATCCTAACCCACAGGAATGTTGGCATGTGAGACATCTATATCACAGAATGTATCCAAATTTGGAGGAAACAGATTTCCGTTTTTCCCCACTCTAGAGCTAAGGACAGTAGGGTGGATTAAGTATCAAATTCTCCTCTGTGATTCAAACTACAGATCTCTGTTACATATTCCTTGCATGTTCTGCAGACTTACAGTCCTATTAAGTGCCTGGAGCAGGCATAGAGATGTGATGGACTTCTGTGAATTTCTTGATGGTATCAGCTACAGTTGCGTCAAACTACCTGTCGTAAAAGGTCTTCCTGGATATTTTGTTCAGCTAGAAAAATACTACTTGTGCTGCATTTTTGTAGCACTATGGGGACATCGAATGGTTGCTTTGAGTAATAGCTGATTGGTATCCTCCCTCTTGCCCTATAATTATATAAGGGAAGATCGGGAGTCCTAAATTCACTTTTATTCAGACATGGAATAAGTAATTCACTTTCAACATGATCCATGTGTAATCTCAAAGGACATGCAGAATATATTTTCCTTGGTTTCTGTGTGAAAGCAAGTTTTCCATTCATTTCTACAGCTAGCATTTGCTAGGTTTTCTCTAAGATCACCATATTTCCACTGCATTTCAGAACCTGTAAATCTTGTGATGACATAAGTATTCCAGGTAACTTGGCTAGCACTTATGTTTGAGCTAGCTAACCAATTGCTGGAAGACATTGCCAGCACTCATGGACAACAGGGATCATGAGATCATCTCTGGACACAGTATGAAAACTCCCACTGAGACATGAAAAATTACATACAGGGCCTGGGCATCTTCCCATTCAAGTCAAAGAGAGGCTTGCCACTGACTTCAGTAGAAACAGGGCTGACCCCATACAATACGTCAGTGCATAGCACTGCATTGCTTAAGACTATTTCAATATTTCCATTATATCCCCCCATCTTTCAGAAGTTTATAACTTGGACATAAAATATTCACTTGGCAAAAATCTCGGCAGCAAATAAATTAGGGGATTTGTTTTTAACATATTTTCCCTGACACCAAAAATCCTCCTTGGATGTTTTTAAGTTAAAAGAGTGCTACTATATATAAATGTTTACTAGTTGCACAGGATTTTTGCACTCCTGTAACTTAAAAATTACTGCACTCTTTCTTAAAGGAAAACTGCAATACAACTTAATGACTATCCCAATTACTACATCCAAGTGCCAAGAGGGGTAAGTTACTAAGGGTATGTCTACACTATGAAATTAGGTCGAATTTATAGAAGTCAGTTTTTTAGAAATCGGTTTTATATATTCGAGTGTGTGTCTCCCCACAGAAAATGCTCTAAGTGCATTAAGTGCATTAACTCGGTGGAGTGCTTCCACAGTACCGAGGCTAGAGTCGACTTCCGGAGCGTTGCACTGTGGGTAGCTATCCCACAGTTCCCGCCATCTCCGCTGCCCATTGGAATTCTGGGTTGAGATCCCAATGCCTGATGGGGCTAAAACATTGTCGCGGGTGGTTCTGGGTACATATCGTCAGGCCCCCGTTCCCTCCCTCCCTCCATGAAAGCAAGGGCAGACAATCGTTTAGTGCCTTTTTTCCTGAGTTACCTGTGCAGACGCCATACGACGACACGCATGGAGCCCACTCAGCTCACTGTCACCGTATGTCTCCGGGTGCTGGCAAACACGGTACTGCATTGCTACACAGTAGCAGCAACCCATTGCCTTGTGGCAGCAGACGGTACAATATGACTGGTAGCCGTCATCGTCATGTACGAGGTGCTCCTGGTCGTCTGTGTGAGGTCGATCAGGAGCGCCTGGGCAGACATGGGCACAGGGACTAAATTTGGAGTGACTTGATCAAGTCATTCTCTTTAGTCCTGCAGTCAGTCCTATTGAACCATCTTATGGTGAGCAGGCAGGCGATATGGATTGCTAGCAGTCCTATTGCATCATCTTCTGCCGGGCAGGCAAGAGATGAGGATGGCTAGCAGTCGTATTGTACCATCTTCTGCCAAGCAGCCCTGAGATGTGGATGGCATGCAGTCCTTCTGCACAGTCTGCTGCCAGCCAAAGATGTAAAAGATAGATGGAGTGGATCAAAACACGACATAGACCAGATTTGTTTTGTACTCATTTGCTTCCTCCCCCTTCCCCTGTCTAGGGGACTCATTCCTCTAGGTCACACTGCAGTCACTCACAGAGAAGGTGCAGCGAGGTAAATCTAGCCATGTATCAATCAGAGGCCAGACCAACCTGCTTGTTCCAATAAGAACAACAACTTAGGTGTACCATTTCTTATTGGAACCCTCCGTGAAGTCCTGCCTGAAATACTCCTTGATGTAAAGCCACCCCTTTTGTTGATTTAGCTCCCTGAAGCCAACCCTGTAAGCCGTGTCGTCATTCGCCCCTCCCTCTGTCAGAGCAACGGCAGACAATCGTTCCGCACCTTTTTTCTGTGCGGACGCCATACCAAGGCAAGCATGAAGGCCGCTCAGCTCACTTTGGCAATTAGGAGCACATTAAACACCACACGGATTATCCAGCAGTATATGCAGCACCAGAACCTGGCAGAGCGATACCGGGCGAGGAGGCGACGTCAGCGTGGTCACATGAGTGATCAGGACATGGACACAGATTTCTCTGACAGCATGGGCCCTGCCAATGCATGCATCATGGTGCTAATGGGGCAGGTTCAAGCTGTGGAACGCCGATTCTGGGCTCGGGAAACAAGCACAGACTGGTGGGACCACACAGTGTTGCAGGTCTGGGACGATTCCCAGTGGCTGCGAAACTTTTGCATGCGTAAGTGCACTTTCATGGAACTTTGTGACTTGCTTTCCCCTGCCCTGAAGCGCATGAATACCAAGATGAGAGCAGCCCTCACAGTTGAGAAGCGAGTGGCGATAGTCCTGTGGAAGCTTGCAACGCCAGACAGCTACCGGTCAGTTGGGAATCAATTTGGAGTGGGCAAATCTACTGTGGGGGCTGCTATGATGCAAGTAGCCAACGCAATCAAAGATCTGCTGATATCAAGGGTAGTGACCCTGGGAAATGTGCAGGTCATAGTGGATGGCTTTGCTGCAATGGGATTCCCTAACTGTGGTGGGGCCATAGACGGAACCCATATCCCTATCTTGGCACCGGAGCACCAAGCCGGCGAGTACATAAACCGCAAGGGGTACTTTTCAATAGTGCTGCAAGCTCTGGTGGATCACAAGGGACATTTCACCAACATCAACGTGGGATGGCCGGGAAAGGTACATGACGCTCGCATCTACAAGAACTCTGGTCTGTTTCAAAAGCTGCAGGAAGGGACTTTGTTCCCAGACCAGAAAATAACTGTTGGGGATGTTGAAATGCCTATAGTTATCCTTGGGGACCCAGGCTACCCCTTAATGCCATGGCTCATGAAGCCGTACACAGGCAGCCTGGACAGTAGTCAGGAGCTGTTCAACTACAGGCTGAGGAAGTGCAGAATGGTGGTAGAATGTGCATTTGGACGTTTACAAGCGCGCTGGCGCAGTTTACTGACTCGCTTAGACCTCAGCAAAACCAATATTCCCACTGTTATTACTGCTTGCTGTGCGCTCCACAATATCTGTGAGAGTAAGGGGGAAACGTTTATGGCGGGGTGGGAGGTTTGAGGCAAATCGCCTGGCTGCTGGTTACGCGCAGCCAGACACCAGGGCGGTTAGAAGAGCACAGGAGGGCGCGGTACGCATCAGAGAAGCTTTGAAAACCAGTTTCATGACTGGCCAGGCTACGGTGTGAAAGTTCTGTTTGTTTCTCCTTGATGAGACCCCCCACCCCTTGGTTCACTCTACTTCCCTGTAAGCTAACCACCCTCCTCTCCTCCCTTTGATCACCGCTTGCAGAGGCAATAAAGTCATTGTTGCTTCACATTCATGCATTCTTTATTCATTCATCACACAAATAGGGGGATAACTACCAAGGTAGCCCCGGAGGGGTGGTTGAGGAGGGAAGGAAAATGCCACACAGCACTTTAAAAGTTTACAACTTTAAAATTTATTGAATGCCAGCCTTCTGTTTTTTGGGCAATCCTCTGTGGTGGAGTGGCTGGTTGGCCGGAGGCCCCCCCACCGCGTTCTTGGGCGTCTGGGTGTGGAGGCTATGGAACTTGGGGAGGAGGGCGGTTGGTTACACAGGGGCTGTAGTGGCAGTCTGTGCTCCAGCTGCCTTTGCTGCAGCTCAACCATACGCTGGAGCATACTGGTTTGATCCTCCAGCAGCCTCAGCATTGAATCCTGCCTCCTCTCATCACGCTGCCGCCACATTTGAGCTTCAGCCCTGTCTTCAGCCCGCCACTTACTCTCTTCAGCCCGCCACTTACTCTCTTCAGCCCGCCACCTCTCCTCCCGGTCATTTTGTGCTTTCCTGCAGTCTGACATTATTTGCCTCCACGCATTCATCTGTGCTCTGTCAGTGTGGGAGGACAGCATGAGCTCAGAGAACATTTCATCACGAGTGCGTTTTTTTTCTTTCTAATCTACACTAGCCTCTGGGAAGGAGAAGATCCTGTGATCATTGAAACACATGCAGCTGGTGGAGAAAAAAAAAGGGACAGCGGTATTTAAAAAGACACATTTTATAAAACACTGGCTACACTCTTTCAGGGTAAATCTTGCTGTTAACATTACATACATAGCACATGTGCTTTCGTTACAAAGTCGCATTTTACCTCCCCTCACCGCGTGGCTACCCCCTCAACATGGCTAACAGCGGGGAACATTTCTGTTCAGACATAGGCAAACAGCCCAGCAGGAATGGGCTCCTCTGAGTGTCCCCTGAAGAAAAGCACCCTATTTCAACCAGGTGACCATGAATGATACCTCACTCTCCTGAGGATAACACAGAGAGATAAAGAACGGATATTGTTTGAACGCCAGCAAACATACACTGCAATGCTTTGTTGTACAATGATTCCCGAGTACGTGTTACTGACCTGGAGTGGTAAAGTGTCCTACCATGGAGGATGCAATAAGGCTGCCCTCCACAGAAACCTTTTGCAAAGGCTTTGGGAGTACATCCAGGAGAGCCGCGAATGCCAGGGCAAATTAATCCTTTCACATGCTTGCTTTTAAACCATGTATAGTATTTTAAAAGGTACACTCACCAGAGGTTCCTTCTCCGCCTGCTGGGTCCAGGAGGCAGCCTTGGGTGGGTTCAGGGGGTACTGGCTCCAGGTCCAGGGTGAGAAACAGTTCCTGGCTGTCGGGAAAACCGGTTTCTCTGCTTGCTTGCTGTGAGCTATCTACAACCTCATCATCATCATCATCTTCTTCGTCCCCAAAACCTGCTTCCATGTTGCCTCCATCTCCATTGAAGGAGTCAAACAACATGGCTGGGGTAGTGGTGGCTGAACCCCCTAAAATGGCATGCAGCTCATCATAGAAGCGGCATGTTTGGGGCTCTGACCCGGAGCGGCCGTTCGCCTCTCTGGTTTTCTGGTAGGCTTGCCTCAGCTCCTTAAGTTTCACGCGGCACTGCTTCGGCTCCCTGTTATGGCCTCTGTCCTTCATGCCCTGGGAGATTTTAACAAAGGTTTTGGCATTTCGAAAACTGGAACAGAGTTCTGATAGCACGGATTCCTCTCCCCATACAGCGATCAGATCCTGTACCTCCCATTCAGTCCATGCTGGAGCTCTTTTGCGATTCTGGGACTCCATCATGGTCACCTCTGCTGATGAGCTCTGCATGGCCACCTGCAGCTTGCCACGCTGGCCAAACAGGAAATGAGATTCAAAAGTTCGCGGTCCTTTTCCTGTCTACCTGGCCAGTGCATCTGAGTTGAGAGTGCTGTCCAGAGCGGTCACAATGGAGCACTCTGGGATAGCTCCCGGAGGCCAATACCGTCGAATTGTGTCCACAGTACCCCAAATTCGACCCGGCAAGGCCAATTTAAGCGCTAATCCACTTGTCAGCGGTGGAGTAAGGAAATCGATTTTAAGAGCCCTTTAAGTCGAAAAAAAGGGCTTCATCGTGTGGACGGGTGCAGGTTTACATCGATTTAACGCTGCTAAATTCGACCTAAAGTCCTAGTGTAGACCAGGGCTAATAGGAACAACATTCAGGCAGGAGGTTACACTCTGGAGAGACTGCTGCTATAGGGTGCCTAGTCCTGCAGTCCTTACTCATACAAATAATGCCCACTGCAGTCAGTGGAGCATTTTGGCTGTGTTACAAATGCAGGACCAGTTCCAGGAACTGCCTCCCACTATGTGAATGGCCACAGCAAGATACTTTCAAAGGTGGGGGTTGTAAGTTCTATTTTATTTGGTTAATTTAACAGTTGTTTCTATCAGCAAAATGTCTGCTGCCATTGAGAGACATACCAGCACCATTCCGCATAATGGCAATATTTCTGCAATATATTTCTGCAAATTTCTCTGAAAAATAATGTATTACCACAGATATAACAAGAATATTTATTACATATTTATTTTCTAGCCAAGGGTCTGCTCCTGCATGCCCTTAGTCACATGAGTAAAACTTACTCCTGAAAATAGACACCAGTGGCATTTACTGATGAGAATCTGGTCTGATATCTTTAGTCTTGTGTGGCCAGTAGAACCAGTCCTGTATCAAATCACTGCTCCTCTCAACCACTCTTCTCTATCTTAATGAGATCTCTATCTCAGGACTTAAAGAGCTCAATCTGTTTAGTTTATCAAAAAGTAGACTGAGAAATGACTTGATGGCAGTGACATCCCTGCTTATACTTGCTCAGTCTCAGTAAGGACAGGAGCTATTAGGATATACACCTACATAGCAAATGAAGGTGTGATTGTAGCATGAATAGCTACATCTGTGTTAGCTTTAATCTAGCTGCCATGGATAACAATAGTAGTGAAGATGTGGCAGCACGGGCTTCAGTGCAGACTAGCTGTCCCAATACAAGCTGTCCAGGGATCTTTGGTATCTAATCAGGTTCCTAGCCCATGCTGAAGTCCATGCCACCATGTCTTTACTGCTATTTTTATCCATGCCAGCTAGAATAAAGTTAGCATTGGTATGCCTACTGATGTTACAATCACCTCTATTTGCTGTGTACGCATACCCTTTGTTTGTCATTGGATCATTTACATGAATGAGATTCTAAATAGCATTGAAACACACAGAAAACCCCAAAACAAAAAAACCCTTTGCTTTAACATTAGTGACAAGAGAAAATCCATGTGGGAAAAAAAGCCAGAAGTACTTTTGATTTTAGAGCATCACTAATTTTGGCTGATTTTCTGCAATAACCTTCAAATTCTAAGATGTCATTACAGAGTTAACGGGCTAACTTTTTCATGTGTGAATATACAGCTATTGGACTAAAACTGATGGAAGTAATGTGGAAAGGGAAGTACAAGGAAGGAGTACTATGAAAAGGGAATTGGGGGTTACAGTGGATCCCAAGCTAAATATGAGTCAACAGTGTAACTGTAACTGTTGCAAAAAAAAGCCAACATCATTCCGGGATGTATGAGCAGGAGCACTGTAAGCAAGACACAAGTAGTAATTCTACCACTCTACTCTGATAAGGCCTCAGCTGGAGTCTTGTGTCCAGTTCTGGGTGCCACATTTCAGGAAAGATGTGAAGAAATTGGAGGAAGTCCAGAGGAGAACAACAAAAACGATTAAAGGTCTAGAAAACATGACCCATGAGGAAAGATTGAAAAAAAATGGGGTTGTTTAGACTGCAGAAGAGAAGATTGGGGGGGAGGGGGTTATGATAATAGTTTTCAAATCCATAAAAGTTTGTTATAGGGAGGAAGGTAAAAAAAATGTTCTCAATCTCTGAGGATAGGACAAGAAGCAATGGTCTTAAATTGCAGCAAGGGAGGTTTAGATTGGACATTAGGGAAAACTTCTAACTGTCAGGGTGGTTAAGCACTGGAAAAAGTTACCTAGGGAGGCTGTGAAATCTCCATCACTGGAGGTTTCTAAGAACAGGTTAGACAACTACCTGTCAGGAATGGTCTAGTTATTACTTAGTCCTGCCCTGAATGCAGGGGACTGGACTAGATGACCTACCGAAGCCCTCCCTTCCAGTCCTACATTTCTATGATGTGCTGCTGCCCTGTTAAACCACTGTACCAGAAAACTAACTCTAGCCAAATAATATCACCATGAAGGGTGGAATTCACTCCATTTTTCTACTCAATTCATCTTGATGAAGGATGTTTTTAAACTAAACTGTTAAGTGAATAAAAGTGTTAATGCAGCTTTCAGCCTGCACAGTTAAATTCATAAAGACAGAAAATGCTACATTTCATGGTAAAGCAGCAAAGTTAACACAGCCCATTGCACATAATTAGTATTTAATCTTCCTGCTTTCCAGATTAAATCCATAGCATAATATATTGCACTTTATTTTATACTTTATATTATAAAACTTAAAGGATGTTGTTGGTAGCTTAGTTTCTGCCCATTCTGACTTTTAATGATTTTCATTATGCCACCTAAACACTGCAATGTTTTAAGTCTTATTACTATAATGTTTACTTCTGTTTTACCTTATTACATTGCACAAACCCAGAGAACATTCAATTCCTTTTATTAAATAAGTGCGGATATTTTACTTTGCTTATTTTCTGATTTCCATTTCCCTTTCTTTCTCAATGCATTTCTGAAGAGCGCAAAGACATTTCCTTGTCTCATTTATGTTGGATCCTTTTAATAAAAGCTTCTACATCAAAGTTACAGGATCCATTTGATGAAGTGAATCAGTTTCTCTGAGAGGTCACAGTTGGAGTTTTAGCATTTAAGAAAAGCAAAAGATCTAAAGGCAGGAGAAATGGACAACAGTTTTAACAAGATCTCAGATAAACACACAGTAACACAGCAAGAAATTCAGCCTCTACAAAGCAGAACAGCTCAGTGTGATTTGTCTTAACTACATCCAGGTGATCG
The DNA here is from genome assembly GCF_015237465.2 of Chelonia mydas. Taxonomy (NCBI): domain Eukaryota; kingdom Metazoa; phylum Chordata; order Testudines; family Cheloniidae; genus Chelonia; species Chelonia mydas. The sequence goes on from NC_057850.1 coordinate 231,057,371, forward strand.
GAGCCAGCCTACCCACTGAAAAGTGAGCCTGTGCTTCCGGCCCCTCATTAGTTTGTTTTTTGTGGCATGATGTCATTTTGTAAAGTTACAACAGTTGGTATATCAGGAATGAGAGGAAGACCTGGGAGCATTAGCACTTCCCTGGCTCAGTCATGCCATTTGTTAGATATTTACACATTTGCTTTTATTCAAATAAGGGTAGAAGGGTGAAATAATCAAAGTTTTCTATAGAATAAAAATTTCTAAAAAAAAAATCTATTTGAAATGTTTTGTTTTGATATTACCACAGAAAAAAGGTTTAACATTCCTGAATCAAAACATATCATTTGGGCTCAGTTCAACATTCATCTGCATCCCCCTGACCTGCTATTGTGCTGTCATAAATATAAAGGGAAGGGTAAACACCTTTAAAATCCCTCCTGGCCAGAGGAAAAACCCTTTCGCCTGTAAAGGGTTAAGAAGCTAAAGATAACCTCGCTGGCACCTGACCAAAATGACCAATGAGGAGACAAGATACTTTCAAAGCTGGAGGGGGGAGAAACAAAGGCTCTGTCTGTCTGTCTGTCTGATGCTTTTGTAGGGAACAGAACAGGAATGGAGTCTTAGAACTTAGTCAGTAATCTAGCTAGATATGTGTTAGATTCTGTTTTGTTTAAATGGCTGATAAAATAGCTGTGCTGAATGGAATGTATATTCCTGTTTTTTTGTCTTTTTGTAACTTAAGGTTTTGCCTAGAGGGATTCTCCATGTTTTGAATCTAATTACCCTGAAAGGTATTTACCATCCTGATTTTACAGAGGTGATTCTTTTACTTTTTCTTCTATTAAAATTCTTCTTTTATGAAACTGATTGCTTTTTCATTGCTCTTAAGATCCAAGTGTTTGGGGTCTGTGTTCACCTATGCAAATTGGTGAGGATTTTTATCAAGCCTTCCCCAGGAAAGGGGGTGTAGGGTTTGGGAGGATTTGGGGGGGAAAGACGTTTCCAAGCGGGATCTTTCCCGGTTACATATCTGTTAGACGCTTGGTGGTGGCAGCAATAAAGTCCAAGGGAAAAAGGAAAATAGTTTGTACCTTGGGGAAATTTTAACCTAAGCTGGTAAAAACAAGCTTAGGAGGTTTTCATGCAGGTCCACAAATCTGTACGCTAGACTTCAGAGTGGGGAAGGAAGCTTGACAGTGCCTCATGGGAGTTGTAGTTCAAGTGCCTCAAGCTCCCAGTTTTCATCTATGGGCCAGGCTCCCCAGCCAGACAACAACTCCCATGATGCACTGAGATCATAAGACTCCCATGATGCAACACGTTGGTTCAACTGGAGGGGAGACAACAACGTATCTTGGGAGATGTAGTCCAGCCAGGGACCCTGGTCTATAGGAAAGAATGGGAGCATAAAGAATCCAAACTACAACTCTCATGAGACAGCATGGCCGCTCAAAGAGACACAGATTAATGCCAGATTGACCTGAAATTAAACATTTCAATTAGGTTCAACAAACCAAAATGTTTCATTTCAAATCAACCCAAAATGAAATATTTCATCAGTTTTTTTCCTCAATGGCAAATCAAAATATTTCACCCTTCAGTGCCAGGAGGGTCATTCTTAGCTTTGTCCTGGTTTCAAACCTAACCAAGAGGACACATCCCATTGGTGCCCAGATACCAAGAACAAGGATTTTGGGAAGCAGGTGGTAATTAGTAGGATTGTTAGCATCAAGCTTAGACTTCTTCAAATTTGGCCAGCCCATTGCATTCTTTAGGAAAACTGGTAACTAGCCTTCTTTGAACAAGACATAGATTATCTCAGTTATCGCAGGAGTCAGGTGTTTTATTGCTCTTCTACACCACTGCTATTCTTCCCACAGTGGGTAAGGAATCTTTTTAACAGTTGGTGGGTTTGATACTTTTCAGAGCTTCCAGGGCTTTGACATGGGTGATGGGCCCAACTCCATACCAAGTTGAGTGCCGTTCCTGGATTTAGTTTTGTTTCCTTTGTCCCAGTGTGTCCCTCTGATTCTACAGATTTTTCCTATGAAGTAGCCAGATTAGAGAGCTTTGAACGTTAGGCAGGGTTAGGTCTGAAGGCATGTTTAGGCACGCTAGGTCAATGAGCCAGTTCACGGCTCAGTAACCCAGATTCTTCATACTATTCTGCTGGTCACGATTTGGACAATGTAAATGTTGCTGAGAGGAAGGTTTCCTTAGTTTCTCTTCTTAAGGATGCAGTATATGTCTGTAGGTGAGTTTTGACCTTCTCATGTACAGGTGCTGATTGGGTTTTCCACCACAGGTATTCCAACCTTCTGTCTTCCTTCGTTATTGCATGCAGTTCAGAGAATCCTAGTGACCATCTTTGGCAAGTGGACATTTTGGGACTATTCCATTGGTGGTTTCAACCAGCCATCAGTTTTAATATTCCACCAGTTGTTACTTTTGTTTAAGGACAGTTTTTTTATTATTTGTAGTTGGGAATATCACTACAGCATTAAAAAATACAAAACAAAATATAAAGAATCTCATCCACTATTCCTTTGGATTTACTTTTAGTGGACTTCATTTAATGTTAAAATATATCAATAAAAAGAAAATCAATTTGCAAAGAATCAGCCCATAGATAGAGATATTGGTTGCCAAATTATTCTTTGCCTTTTACTTTCCTAATGTTTGTTTGGCGGTGCTCTAATATAAAAATTGAAGATAAGTGTTTGTCAGGGCTGATGTTATTTTTACATGACCGAATAAGTGTGTGGCAGATGAGCCAATGAATAGGTAATGAGTTGTGCAGACTGTATGTCTTTAAAGTCTAGCCCATAGAAGTTCACAAGAAGAATGAGTGGCAATAATGCGAAGACACAAAAGGCCACATCTGAGTGCTACACCAGGATGACAACTAGGAAAGAAAATCAGATGATGGAGTGATAACTCCTCCCCCCTAGAAATATAAAATGTTTGAGGAAAGAGTGGGGAACAAAAGATGACTAAGCCTCCTGAGAATGAAGTGTGTGAAGGTGATGAGCAATTCCTGTGAGGAACTAAGAGTGCTCATTGTGGTCTAGGTGAGGAAGGGGCAGTAACTCAGTATCCCAGGAGCTGATGAGATGAATCCAACATTAACTGCAGAGGACTGATTCTACAAAGGTAGCTTAGTTGCTATAAAACATGTCCATCAGTCTTCATTTTTGCTATGACTTTCGCAGCTTAGGACTTCTCTAAATTTACCATGAAAAACCTACAGCTGTACTAATCCGAATATAAATTTAGAGACTGCAATCTGCTCCTCCAAGACTGATGTTTGCACAGTGAATGAGCTGCTAACATTTCATTATAAACACCGTGATGTCATGATGAGGAAAATAAGCACAACAGGGATGCCAGGAGCAAGATTTTTATCCACTGAGATCTCATCAGAAAACACTGACTCAACTTGAAACAGTGAGAGTGAAATTCAGTTCCTTGTTAGCAGAAAGACTAGCAAACCACTAAACAGTATGGCTTTGCCTTTCTATGAAATTACTCTGTTGAACTTTTCTCTGAAGTTAAATTACGTTGAGATAATGGGAATGATATGGGTGAGAGCTTCAGACCTGTTCTGAGTCAATTATAGTGAAACATTGGGCAAATGTTTACATTTTAGCAAATCCTTCAGTAACAAGTTCAGGAAAACGTGGTAAACTGTGTATATATAAACATATAACCTGCTCAGATGAAAATACACTCTTCTAACAGATCCCTTAGTCAAACAGGTATTTAGTAAACAGCACCTAATTTTTTTCTGGAATAAATTTTGGTTTGGCATGTATCAGATTATGCATTGATAAATCAGATCTATTATTTGAATAGAAAATCTAGACATCTTAAGTACTCTTATACCCTGGTGTATCTGAGTACCTCACAGTCTTCAATGTATTTATCCTCACAGCGCTCCTGTGAGGTAGGGCAGTGCTACTATCCCCTTTTACAGATGGGAATTAGGGAACAGAGAGGTTAAGTGATTTGCCCAAGGTCACGCAGAGAGCCTGTGGCAGAGCAGGGAAGGGAATCCAGGTCTCCCAAGTTCCAGGCCAGTGCTCTTCCCACTGGGCCATCCTTCCTCTCTATTATCTTTTATCTGTCATTGCATTCCCTATAGGCATTATTTTGGCCAAAAGATTTGCATCTTTCAAGGGTGCCAAAGCCCTAGAAGGCTGTGCATCTCAGCCGGGCACTAGGGTGACCTATCCTAGGGATGGGTAGCTTGGATGGGTAAGGGCCAAAAGCCATTTAAAATCCCCACTGTGTGTAATGTAAACATCTCCTGTCCTGCATTATTCCCTGTTCTCAGACTCTCTTGCTTCCTCCAGGGAGGCTACACAAGAAGACAGAGCTACTATAGCCTTAAGACTGTAGTCAACAGCGCGGGGGTAATTCCAGCAGGAAGAGAGAGACCAACTCAGTCACAGCCTGAGCAATATAAAACATGGCAGCAATGAGAAAAACAAAGGACGAGCCAAACCTGCTGCTGCAAGGGCTCTTGAATGGATGTTCTGGCTACAGGGGCTGGAAGCCCCTGGGGTAGTGGGTGTCCCCAGAACTGTCAGGGCTCTGCTGATAGAACGGGAGTTTTCTCCTCCCTCCCTCCCTTTCCAGTGATCACTGTTTGGGTGGGGCCAGATGGAGAAATCTTCATGACAGTTCTGTGCTTACTGAGAGCTCCTGTCCCATCCCTTTAGCGCAGAGATTCTCTGCCCAGTGCCTGGCATCACCGCTGGGGCCTGTGCGTGCTACCACAGTAGAAAGAGTTACTACTACTACGAACTGCCAGACAGGGGTTAGTGTTCATAAAAGGTGGCTCCTTTATGCCTCTTCCTCAGATGCCAGTCAGTCAGCCAACCAGAGCGGATCCTGCCTCCTGCAGGAAGGTCCGGGGCAGGGGAAGCACCGGCAGACACAGGAGCAGTGGCAGTGCTGTGTTTGGGGGCTGAATACAATCCCATGGGAGTTTAGTCTTTCAGCAGGTCCATCCCTCTGTCCCTGGACACTCAATGCAAAGTGACTCCTTGGCATATGGAACATTGTATACCTTGCGTCAGAGCAAGAGGGCACATATCTATCTCACGAACGGGGGCTCCCCCAGGCTGTAGGCAGTGTATTCCTCTCCAAGGCTGCATAGTAGCTATTTTTGGTTGGCGAACACTGTGTCATGGATTTGATGTGATGGAGCCTGGAGTGCACAGGGGGAGAAAATTGCCCCTCCTCTTTCCCCTTCACGCCCCTGCCCCCAAAATACAGAGGAGCCTGCTTAGCGATCAGTTGGTTTGAATGAAACTCCACTTCCAGGCTGTGTCTACGCTAGCCTTTCCCCCCTACGTTTTCCCACCATGGCTCCAGCTCCACCAGCAGTAGCAATAGTGGGAACTCTAGCGTGGACCACACACTAGTGTGTTAACCACCATATCATGCAGCCCGACTACCTGGTCCAGGCTGTATGGTGGCAAACACTGTGCCTAGCCTGTACTAACGCTTCCATTACAGCTAGTGCCACGGCAGCTGCACTGTGGCACATTATAGCTCCTCAGCTGACGAGGGTGGGTGCAGCCCGAGTGAAGTTTAGTGTGTTCCATCACGCCAACTTACCTTCTTGGAATGCAGCAAGGACCAGCTGTCAGAGAGGTGTCAACTGCTGCATCCGGTTGGATCACCATCTGCCCTTCTCACACTGCGCAGAAGAGGAAGAGCAGGAGGAAATTTCCACTGCACCAAAGAGGAGGCCTGAGGAGGAATCCCTGGCTCCGCGTCTTGTTTCAGCTCTTCTCGGTAGCGTGTAAAAAGCCTTGCTACAGCTGCTGTGAGTAAAAAGGAAGCCTACTCTTTTAGCCTCATATTGATCTGAGGCTTTATTATTACTATACTCACTTTACAATCAATAAGCTGAGGCACAGAAAGATTTAAGGCCAAGATTGTCAGACTTGGCCTCATGAAGTTAGACATCTTGGCCCAGACCCTCAAAGGCATTTACAGACCCAAGTCCCATTGAAATCAATGGGAGCTAGACATTTAAATACCTTTGAGGATCTGGGCCTTAAAGCCAGAAAGTGGCCTAATTTTAAAAGACGCTGAGCTTCCTACTTGTGTCAGTCGGAGTTGCAGCTGCTCAGATCTACAAAAAGCAGGTGACAGGTTTGAGTGCCGAACTTTAGGCACCCAAAATCATAAGTTTTGGATCCAAAGAATCACCAAAGCTCGTGCAAGGAGCAAGTTGCTCCGCTGGGAATGGAACAAAGGAGTTTGGTTTCCTAATCACTCACTCTCCTTTTTTACCATACTCCCTCCCAAAGAGGCGCAAAGTCCACTGCCAAGAAAGGCACAGCAACGTTTGTCAACAGAGCTCCACGTTTCTGAGAACAGTAGTTTGACAATTACTCAGACACAGCTTTAGCCTTCTCTACACATACCCTTCCCCCTTGCAGGGGCAAAATCGTTCTTACTGGAGAAGAAACGTTTTTTTTAAAAAAAACCTATAGCTGCCTTGAAAAGCACTCATGCAAAATAAAGCCTAAATTCATACAGTAATCTGAATTTTGCATCACTTTTCAAAACAGTGTCCCGTTACAAGCTAAAACAAACAGCGTGGTTATAGCCACAGGAACTGCCAGGCGGTGCAGAAGGGCAGATTGGAAAAGATTAAATATTTGTACAAAAAAAAAAGGGCTCTGCACAAAGGACTGCCTTAGTTCAGAGCAAAAAGGGAAAAGCATTATCCTCTCCGTGCAATAATCCTTCTTGGAAGGAGAAGGGAAAAATTCTGTCATACTGACCAAGTCCGTCAGATCTTGTCACTAAGTCGAATGTGATAGGCGTGGGGCTGCTGTCGCCAGCCCTAGGAGCCTGCACTTTTGAACTGTGCAGTCAAGTCAGGCCGAGCGGACCCACGGGAAGATGGAAACAGGATGACTAGACCTTTGAAGTTGCCAGGGTGTAATCGTAAAGGCAGACGGGCGAGTCTATGCTCACAGTAACTCACTGTCTCTCATCAACAGCACTACATTAATTTGCCCTGTGAGCATCATGTGAAAGAAGGGGCAGAGAAGCTCATAAGGGAAAAAAAACACTGGGAAGAGTGGGGGAAGGGAAGCTTTTAGAAAATTGCTTAAAATTACAGTATTCAGCTTTTGCTGACAGTATATCAAAGCCTGGCTTCGGCCTTTATGATATTGAAATCCCTGCCACTTCCCCAGAAAAACAGCCTCTGTACAATAGAAACATTATGTGCTTGGAGAGGGGGTGGGGGAAATGCGGATGAGATGAGAATCATTTAGGAACTAGGATTTTGATGTGGACTTTGAGAGCCTAATGGCTCCACCACAAAGATGAACAAAGTGCCGGTCTACAGTGACAAGGTCCCGAGGAGGCACTTTGAATTCATCTCATGTTACTTGGTTTCAAAACCAGAAAAATGACCCAGCTGTTCCACTGGGTTAGAACACTGAAGATGCAACAGTATTAAAGTTAAACAGGAAGATAAATCAGAACTGACAGCATGGTAAGAGGATTAAAACTCCTGCCAGGGATTTATGCATTCTTCCAGTTACATTACTTTTGTCTCCTTTATGGGACCTGTACCCCCTTTATGGCTGGTGCCAAGTGCACCTTCATAATTTCCAAGTTCGCTGTAAGTCAGTGGCCCTCAAAGGCCAGACCTGAAACAATAAGGACTCAGACACAGGGCAAAGAGGAAGGAAGGTGTGGGAGAAAGTCAAACTTGCCAAGGGAATATTAGCTGCGTGAGAAAGACACAGCAGGTTGCATCCACCACTGTGAGAACCCAGGTTCCTGGGAGCCTGTACTTGTCGTCCCAACAGTGACACTGTGCCAAGGCAAAAGCAGGTGCCATGCAAACCAGTATTTGTTATCAATGCTAACCACTAGCAAGAGGTACTCACAGAACCCCTAGCTGACTGTTTCATAGCCAAGTCACACAGAAACTCACACCAAGCAACCTGAGAAATATGTGCCTCCAACTGGCAGGGCTGAAGGATTGAGGAAAAGATAGGTCCTTTTTGGTATGATTTCAATTTAAGACTGGAGCTGCCTGCAGCTTCCACACTGAGTTAGGCCCACAGGAATGGAACAAATCAGCAACACTAACTGATTAATACCAATGATCTCCAGAGAACCCTCCAAGCATTAATGTATCCTCACAACACCCTGCGAGGCAGGGTATTATTCTTACCTCATTTTGCAGATTGGGAAACTGAGGTTCTGGCAATTTGCCTTGGGCACCAGAAAGAGCCAGCGTCAAAAAAAGTTCAGCAGTCTCTAGCTGCTGCCTTCCAGTCATGGGCTTGGCCCGCCAGACCATGCCTCTCTCTGCTCTACGGAGCAAAAGGAGATCAGGAATAAGGTTAAAAAACAAGATCATAATGATATATTTAGGCACATGAAGTGTCACCCGGTATCCTTCAGAAAATTAAAGTTCTCTTAGGAGTGAAACCAATGGAGTTATACCAGGGATGCATTGGGCCCAATGATTGAAACATGTGATAGCATTTTATTGACTACTGTGTTTTATGTACACTTTACAGACTGTAAGCACGGGGTGAGATTGTGCCCACCCCTGTGCAAACGTGCAAAAGGGATGGTATGACACCCCTCAGCCCCACTGCCTCCCTGCACAGGGGTCAGGCACTGTTCTGGCCACTTATGTTCCTAGCACACATGTACAAGGAAAGTCTAGCACTGACAGGGAGGTGACACTTCCTCCAAAGGGAATTATGGAGTGGACCATAACTCCGGTCCACCTACCCCAGAACTGGCAAAGCTAGGTTGGCTGCAGGCCAGTACAGCACACAGCTGTAAGAGGGTGATTGCACCAGGAACAGGCTAACCAAATTTCTTGTCCCAATTTCCCAGCTTGTCCGTGTCTGAAAGGGCAGGGGTGGAGCAAACTGTCAAGGGGCATGAGCATGGCCAAGGGGCGGGGCTACTCAAGGATGAATGGAAAGACATTTCAGCATTACTGACAACATTCATTGAAGCCATAAGCAAAAGAGAAAGGGAGTGAAGGAGACACCCCGCCCCCCCCCCACTGCAAGCTGCCCATTTCCTTCCTGCATTCTTTCGACATCTTTTAGTTATCACAAAGCAGAGACCTAGGCCCTCCTGCCAGAGGGAATCTCTTTACCTCCAAGAGTTTTCTCTGGAACAAGGATCAGTACTTACTGAGAGACACCATGTGAGGTCATCTGATGGGGTGGGGAATGCTGCTATTCATACCCTGGCACAGCACCATCTAGTGTGAGGAATCAGCACTGCAGCGTCTCATTGAGGCATAGTCAACTTGCCCAATATAAGTTAGGCGGTAGTAGTTTGTGTTGTCCTGTTTTGTAGCCCTGATTTATGTGGCTGATTAAGAACATAAGAATGACCATACTGGGTCAGACCAAAGGTCCATCAAGCCCAGTATCCTGTCTTCTGACAGTGGCCAATGCCAGGTACCCCAGTGGGAATGAACAGAACGGGTAATCAACAAGTGATCCATCCCCGGTCACCCATTCCCAGCTTCTGGCAAACAGGGGCTAGGGACACCATCCCTGCCCATTCTGGTTAGTAGCCATTGATGGACCAATCCTCCATGAACTTATCTAGTTCTTTTTGGAACCCTGTTATTGGTACTGGGAGGAAACAACATGAAATAGTGGAGAGGGGGGGAAGCAAAAAGCGTCCAAAATCTGCAATGTCTGCCCCCTTCAGATTTCCTCACATTCTTCCCCTCCTCCCCCACCCACAGGCCTACTCTCCCAAATATTATTGCTCCCACCTTCCAGCTCTGCTCCTCCTGCAGTCAAGTAGTGCAGCTACTCACAGAGCAGCAGTATAGGTGGGGGAGCATGGACCAGAGGGAGCAGAGATTACAGTCCCAGACAATAATCTGCATCTGACGAGCTGCAGAGCAGGGAAAGGGGGCATTTCAGGGTTGGGGGATACTGTGGAGTGTGTAAGGGACCAGAGAGGGGGTACCCAGCAAACTACAGAGATTCACCAGCTGAGGGAGTAGTTATTTTTGTCCAGCCTCTCTACTCAAATCAATGCAAGGTGGCCTAGTGGGGCAAACTTTATACTCATTCCCGGTGGGTAGCATGGACCCATTCAGTCAGCTCAGTACAACTGGCTGAAGTACAGTCCACTGAATGCCTGAAGCTGATCCTGAGTCCTTAGCAGCTCAGTCCAGTTTAGAATTCATATGGCAGCTCAGGCCAGGTCAGATTTCAGGCAGAAGTTCTTACATTTAAAACTTAGCCTCAATGAGAAAAGAGCATCTTATCTGAAATGAGTTATTGGAATTTAATAGATCCAATTAATTTACACTGGTGGGGATATTACTTTAAAATACCAGTTGTCAGGTACAATGGACTCCTGATTTCTTTTGCTTTTCCTCTGCTCTTTGATTTTATTTATAGGGCTCACTGACTGACATTTTCTATGCTGAACTGAGTGAGTGACCCTATGCTAGGTATTCCTATGTAAATGTGTGTAGAGCTTTGGGGAAAAAACAGGCCCGTAACTGCTTGGTGCCTCAGTTTCCTCATCTGCAAAACAGGATTAACAACCACTACTCCGTTGGGGTATTGTGAGGTTTCATTATGAATTACTCTTTGTAAAAATGCTCTGAGATCATTCTACTTCTATAGCACCTCCCAGCCAAAGTATTTTTATTAGATTTCTTTCATTTTTATGCATCTTTGCACTTCTGACTCTGAGTTCTGGTTAGGAAACGAACATGGAGTGCTGAAGTGCTGCGGAAAAGCCTGCTGTCATGGTATTTCCAGCCCAACCAGAAATGCAGAAAATCTCCCAAGAAAGCTTGTTTTTGCAGGCTCTCCAGGCACACTTTGCATATATCAGCTATGTTTATCCAAACCAAACCCCAGCGCCAATCCTCTTGAGATTCATTCATTGCTAATATTAATGCCTTTTTCATTTCCATTTGAATGGTGTAAGTTCATTTGCAAGACTTCTGGAAACCTTGGAGCAGAAAATATGTGTGGACAGCTGTTGTGGCGTGGATGTTGTTTTGTTTATTGTAATTCTAGCCAAAACAAGTAATATATTTCAATGTGTTCATTTTTCATACGTTTCACTTCCTTGCATCTCCGACTTAGAAATGTGGTGGGGTTAGTTGTGATCAGTTACATAAGTCACATAAAGCTGGCTCAGAATAAAGAAAAGACATTTTGTGAATGTTACTTCTCTCCTTTTTCAAAATGTAAACTTTTGAAATAAGAAAAATTTGAGACAGATGTACAGCTGATCAAAAATAAGGGCGAAGATGGAAAAAATATCAAAATTTCCTGATTTTTGTTCAAATTCAAAATGTTCTAAAATGTTTGACCAACTCTAGATACATGATATTGTTTCTTGAGCCTGGCGAGTTGAGCATAACTCTTATAATCGGGCTTCTAGTGCAAAAACCCATAAAAAGCAAATTTAACATTTGTCTTCCAGGAATAGTCATTGTTGCAGGCTTGTCTGTTTAAAAAAAAAAAAAAAAAAAAGCTATTAATGCTAACCAAATCTGATCATCCAAATATCTGCAGAAAGTCAACACGTACAAGTTGAAAACATGGCTGGAACGAATTAGTTTAAAATATGAATATTAACCAAAGATTTTATTAGTATTACCCAACTTTGGGTAATAGTAATGTTGCATACTGAACAGATAATTAAGCCCACAGGTAATGTTCTCTGTTGAATTAAAAATAAAACCACATGGTACTCAGTGATTATGGTATAGAAGGCATAGTTTGCCTCGGAAGATAAATTTAATATATAAAATAAAGTTAATATGAAAGCCTCTAAAACCAGCAAAGTTTGTCTGCTCAGCGAAACGAGCAGAAATCTGTAGATCTGCTGATAGCCAGCGTGCTCCACTCTGAAATGCGGCTTTCTGGGCACCGTTGTCAGGAGCTGATCTAGAATGCTAGTTATATCCTGCATTAGGAGATACAATCTACATTTCCCAGTGTGTTAATAACTTGACCTCCTTGCGAGGGCCTGCTGTGTGTACTGAAGCTGTCTATTAACTCCCTTGTGGACTGCTGGTTTTGGTATTTAATCTCCAGCAGGAATTTAAGAAGGTCAAAGTCCCCTTCTTTGAGGAATGCCATACAAGCAATAAAACAAAGTAAGTTCACCCCTCAAAGAGCTAAAAGTCTGAGAGCTATGTTGACAAGAGACCTTTAGACTATTTATACAGGTATTAGAAATTGGGGGAACAGGCGGAAAGTTACTGTAGCTTAACAAGTAAAGGGCGGGGGAACAGCTAAAATACATGGAGCTTCACCCTGCTGTGGCATTTCATTTACATTAACTACACATGTTGGATCAAATTCTGATCTCATACCCATGTAAACAAATTGGCTACACTAGGATTGCACACGCATAACAGAAGGTAGAATTTGGCCCACTACATTTTCTATGTGTGAATGAGTATAGGAAGCAATAAAAGCTTAGATGACTTAGTATAAGAACAGGTTTCAGAGTAACAGCCGTGTTAGTCTGTATTCGTAAAAAGAAAAGGAGTACTTGTGGCACCTTAGAGACTAACCAGTTTATTTGAGCATGAGCTTTCGTGAGCTACAGCTCACTTCATCGGATGCATAGGCTATGCATCCGATGAAGTGAGCTGTAGCTCACGAAAGCTCATGCTCAAATAAACTGGTTAGTCTCTAAGGTGCCACAAGTACTCCTTTTCTTTTTAGTATAAGAAGGATCTTGCTGACATAAGAGAAGTTCTCACTGTGTATGAGAAATCAATCTAAGTATTAATGAGGCCACAGCTCTATTAAAATAGATTCCAACAATTGTGATGTACACATCATTTCATTGGGTCAATCCTAAAGTCCTAATGAAGGCAAAAATCTCAGTGGAGGCATTGTTTTAGCTCCCTGATTGGGTGACTGAAATTTTTATAAGCAGGCGGAAGGAAGTAAAAGAAATGGCAAGATGGCAGTGCAAGCATTTCTTGTGTAAACGCTCTGGGAAGAATTCACACAAGCATTCGCAAACTTTCATTTGCCATTGACATTCTTATGGACAAAAAACAGCCCCTGCTCATACAATTATCATACACTATCCCATACCATATCATTACTGTTCATCGAACACTACTAAAAAGGACTGAATAGAATAATAGAATCATAGAATCATAGAATATCAGGGTTGGAAGGGACCTCAGAAGGTCATCTAGTCCAACCCCCTGCTCGAAGCAGGACCAAGTCCCAGTTAAATCATCCCAGCCAGGGCTTTGTCAAGCCTGACCTTAAAAATCTCTAAGGAAGGAGATTCTACCACCTCCCTAGGTAACGCATTCCAGTGTTTCACCACCCTCTTAGTGAAAAAGTTTTTCCTAATATCCAATCTAAACCTCCCCCACTGCAACTTGAGACCATTACTCCTCGTTCTGTCATCTGCTACCATTGAGAACAGTCTAGAGCCATCCTCTTTGGAACCCCCTTTCAGGTAGTTGAAAGCAGCTATCAAATCCCCCCTCATTCTTCTCTTCTGTAGACTAAACAATCCCAGCTCCCTCAGCCTCTCCTCATAAGTCATGTGTTCTAGACCCCTAATAATTTTTGTTGCCCTTCGCTGGACTCTCTCCAATTTATCCACATCCTTCTTGTAGTGTGGGGCCCAAAACTGGACACAGTACTCCAGATGAGGCCTCACCAATGTCATAGAATCATAGAATCATAGAATATCAGGGTTGGAAGGGACCCCAGAAGGTCATCTAGTCCAACCCCCTGCTCAAAGCAGGACCAAGTCCCAGTTAAATCATCCCAGCCAGGGCTTTGTCAAGCCTGACCTTAAAAACCTCTAAGGAAGGAGATTCTACCACCTCCCTAGGTAACGCATTCCAGTGTTTCACCACCCTCTTAGTGAAAAAGTTTTTCCTAATATCCAATCTAAACCTCCCCCATTGCAACTTGAGACCATTACTCCTCGTTCTGTCATCTGCTACCATTGAGAACAGTCTAGAGCCATTCTCTTTGGAACCCCCTTTCAGGTAGTTGAAAGCAGCTATCAAATCCCCCCTCATTCTTCTCTTCTGCAGACTAAACAATCCCAGCTCCCTCAGCCTCTCCTCATAAGTCATGTGCTCTAGACCCCTAATCATTTTTGTTGCCCTTCGCTGGACTCTTTCCAATTTATCCGCATCCTTCTTGTAGTGTGGGGCCCAAAACTGGACACAGTACTCCAGATGAGGCCTCACCAGTGTCGAATAGAGGGGAACGATCACGTCCCTCGATCTGCTCGCTATGCCCCTACTTATACATCCCAAAATGCCATTGGCCTTCTTGGCAACAAGGGCACACTGCTGACTCATATCCAGCTTCTCGTCTACTGTCACCCCTAGGTCCTTTTCCGCAGAACTGCTGCCTAGCCATTCGGTCCCTAGTCTGTAGCGGTGCATTGGATTCTTCCATCCTAAGTGCAGGACCCTGCACTTATCCTTATTGAACCTCATTAGATTTCTTTTGGCCCAATCCTCCAATTTGTCTAGGTCCTTCTGTATCCTATCCCTCCCCTCCAGCGTATCTACCACTCCTCCCAGTTTAGTATCATCCGCAAATTTGCTCAGAGTGCAATCCACACCATCCTCCAGATCATTTATGAAGATATTGAACAAAACCGGCCCCAGGACCGACCCCTGGGGCACTCCACTTGACACCGGCTGCCAACTAGACATGGAGCCATTGATCACTACCCGTTGAGCCCGACAATCTAGCCAGCTTTCTACCCACCTTATAGTGCATTCATCCAGCCCATACTTCCTTAACTTGCTGACAAGAATGCTGTGGGAGACCGTGTCAAAAGCTTTGCTAAAGTCAAGAAACAATACATCCACTGCTTTCCCTTCATCCACAGAACCAGTAATCTCATCATAAAAGGCGATTAGATTAGTCAGGCATGACCTTCCCTTGGTGAATCCATGCTGACTGTTCCTGATCACTTTCCTCTCCTCTAAGTGCTTCAGGATTGATTCTTTGAGGACCTGCTCCATGATTTTTCCAGGGACTGAGGTGAGGCTGACTGGCCTGTAGTTCCCAGGATCCTCCTTCTTCCCTTTTTTAAAGATGGGCACTACATTAGCCTTTTTCCAGTCATCCGGGACTTCCCCCGTTCGCCACGAGTTTTCAAAGATAATGGCCAAGGGCTCTGCAATCACAGCCGCCAATTCCTTCAGCACTCTCGGATGCAATTCGTCCGGCCCCATGGACTTGTGCACGTCCAGCTTTTCTAAATAGTCCCTAACCACCTCTATCTCTACAGAGGGCTGGCCATCTCTTCCCCATTTTGTGATGCCCAGCACAGCAGTCTGGGAGCTGACCTTGTTAGTGTCGAATAGAGGGGAACGATCACGTCCCTCGATCTGCTCGCTATGCCCCTACTTATACATCCCAAAATGCCATTGGCCTTTTTGGCAACAAGGGCACACTGCTGACTCATATCCAACTTGTCGTCCACTGTCACCCCTAGGTCCTTTTCCGCAGAACTGCTGCCTAGGCATTCGGTCCCTAGTCTGTAGCGGTGCATTGGATTCTTCCGTCCTAAGTGCAGGACCCTGCACTTATCCTTATTGAACCTCATCAGATTTCTTTTGGCCCAACCTCCAATTTGTCTAGGTCCTTCTGTATCCTATCCCTCCCCTCCAGCGTATCTACCACTCCTCCCAGTTTAGTATCATCCGCAAATTTGCTGAGAGTGCAATCCACACCATCCTCCAGATCATTTATGAAGATATTGAACAAAACCGGCCCCAGGACCGACCCCTGGGGCACTCCACTTCACACCGGCTGCCAACTAGACATGGAGCCATTGATCACTACCCGTTGAGCCCGACAATCTAGCCAACTTTCTACCCACCTTATAGTGCATTCATCCAGCCCATACTTCCTTAACTTGCTGACAAGAATGCTGTGGGAGACCGTGTCAAAAGCTTTGCTAAAGTCAAGAAACAATACATCCACTGCTTTCCCTTCATCCACAGAACCAGTAATCTCATCATAAAAGGCGATTAGATTAGTCAGGCATGACCTTCCCTTGGTGAATCCATGCTGGCTGTTCCTGATCACTTTCCTCTCATGCAAGTGCTTCAGGATTGATTCTTTGAGGACCTGCTCCATGATTTTTCCAGGGACTGAGGTGAGGCTGACTGGCCTGTAGTTCCCAGGATCCTCCTTCTTCCCTTTTTTAAAGATTGGCACTACATTAGCCTTTTTCCAGTCATCTGGGACTTCCCCCGTTCGCCACGAGTTTTCAAAGATAATGGCCAATGGCTCTGCAATCACAGCCGCCAATTCCTTCAGCACTCTCGGATGCAACTCGTCCGGCCCCATGGACTTGTGCACGTCCAGCTTTTCTAAATAGTCCCTAACCACCTCTATCTCCACAGAGGGCTGGCCATCTCTTCCCCATTTTGTGATGCCCAGCGCAGCAGTCTGGGAGCTGACCTTGTTAGTGAAGACAGAGGCAAAAAAAGCATTGAGTACATTAGCTTTTTCCACATCCTCTGTCACTAGGTTGCCTCCCTCATTCATTAAGGGGCCCACACTTTCCTTGGCTTTCTTCTTGTTGCCAACATACCTGAAGAAACTCTTCTTGTTACTCTTGACATCTCTTGCTAGCTGCAGCTCCAGGTGCGATTTGGCCCTCCTGATATCATTCCTACATGCCCGAGCAATATTTTTATACTCTTCCCTGGTCATATGTCCAACCTTCCACTTCTTGTAAGCTTCTTTTTTATGTTTAAGATCCGCTAGGATTTCACCGTTAAGCCAAGCTGGTCACCTGCCATATTTACTATTCTTTCGACTCATCGGGATGGTTTGTCCCTGTAACCTCAACAGGGATTCCTTGAAATACAGCCAGCTCTCCTGGACTCCTTTCCCCTTCATGTTATTCCCCCAGGGGATCCTACCCATCCGTTCCCTGAGGGAGTCCAAGTCTGCTTTCCTGAAGTCCAGGGTCCGTATCCTGCTGCTTACCTTTCTTCCCTGCGTCAGGATCCTGAACTCAACCAACTCATGGTCACTGCCTCCCAGATTCCCATCCACTTTTGCTTCCCCCACTAATTCTACCCGGTTTGTGAGCAGCAGGTGAAGAAAAGCGCCCCCCCTAGTTGGCTCCTCTAGCACTTGCGCCAGGAAATTGTCCCCTACGCTTTCCAAAAACTTCCTGGATTGTCTATGCACCGCTGTATTGCTCTCCCAGCAGATATCAGGAAAATTAAAGTCACCCATGAGAATCAGGGCATGCGATCTAGTAGCTTCCGTGAGCTGCCGGAAGAAAGCCTCATCCACCTCATCCCCCTGGTCCGGTGGTCTATAGCAGACTCCCACCACTACATCACTCTTGTTGCACACACTTCTAAACTTAATCCAGAGACACTCAGGTTTTTCTACAGTTTCATACCGGAGCTCTGAGCAGTCATACTGCTCCCTTACATACAGTGCTACTCCCCCACCTTTTCTGCCCTGCCTGTCCTTCCTGAAGGTACTAAATACTAAAGGTAAAGGTGAATTCTCAGTTTTATTTGGACAAATGCTGGGCAATACCTATTCAATATTTGCCCTACTCTGCTGCTAAGGAACATCCCCACACACACTTTCACGCACTAAACCCCAGCAGCTTGTTAATATTCCCCTGTAGTGTAGGTGGAAAGGGCATTATTGCCTTCGATTCACTGGACAGTAGGAAAAGAACATTCCCGCTTTTCTCATTCCCTGCTCTGCACCCTGCATTCTCCAGGTGCAGGAGAGTTAATTACTCCTGTTTCACTTTTATTGCTGCTCCTATTTTATCTGCAGTCAAGTGTTTGGAGGTTTCTTTGACAGTCGTCTCAGATGTCTGATTACAAGAAGTCCTTCTCTTATCCCACGCCTTGGTTAGCTGATTACTTCAAAGGGACAGTCCCTCCCGTCTCCCACTTTCGCTGCCCAAATATCTTATTTTTCAGCTTTTGAGATTCAGGGCTTTATTTCTAGCCAGGTGGGGAAAAAGGATCATTATTGTCACTATCCGTACAGGACTCAACTTGATGACAAATCTGGGCTTCTGGCCCAGCGATACCAAACCTTGGGAGGGGAAAGCCTTGTGGAATTTGAGGTTTTGTGAATCTCAAATTATTGTGTGTTCACAGGGTGCACAGAATTAGTTCAAGGTGATGAACCCTGTTTTTCCCCAGGTAATTCGAAACCGTGAGTTTTTTCAAGTGTGATTCACTCGGTTTAAAATAATATTTCCCAGCTAAACAGAAGCCCGGGCTATTGGATATATGGGATTATTTTCTGGATATACAGTGAAATAGAAGGACAACTTCAGAAGTTAGTCTTCCACAAGTGAGTGCCCTATACATGTGATTAGGTACATTGGGTGAAATCTTGGCCTCACTGAAGCTAATAGCAAAACACCCATTGACGAACAGGGCCAGGATTTCACCTCCCCCACCCCACATTAGAGTTTCTCTCTCTCTCAAAGGAGGCCATGGTTGTTTTTAATCCTGCTCACTCTCTATCACTTTTTTTGCACTTTTCTTGATTGGATGTTTTTTTAATCCACTACTGCTTCTTGCATAGCCTCTCTTCAGTAGAATCTGACCTTGGAAATATTTGAGTTGAATGTTTGATCCCACATTTGAGTGGGCTCAGAATGAGGCAAAATAAATTGGCCCTGCTCTAACTGGAACCTCATTCTTTCTGACGTTTCATATGGATCTCACTTTAGCATCACATGTAGAAAACAATGCCTTGCCTGTATTTATAGGCAAATTGTATTTACAGTGGAAGTTCCTTATGGCAGAAACCAGCCAATTTATTTGTCTGCAGAGTACAATGTATACATGTGGCACTGAATAAATATTTGTATGTACCAAATGTATCAAAACTCTTTGGTCTTCCCACATTTTTACCAGAGCTGTAGACTATAATAATTGAAGGGGGACAGATTCTCCACTAAAAAGAAAAGGAGTACTTGTGGCACCTTACAGACTAACAAATTTATTTGAGCTGGCCACAGGAGGGTCACCCCAGTGATCCCTGAAGCTGGCACAAGTGTGTGGCCAGGAAGAAGAGGCATGGCTGTGATATCCATGCCCCTGACAATCTCGAGGTGTCACAAAGGTCCCTCGGGACTGTTGGCAGCCAGCACAAGTCACAGCAGCTATCAGGGAGACCAGATCAGACAGGTACAGATCAGCCTCCATACTGGGGGAGTGCAAATCTGGCTTAAAGCTGCCTTTGCACACACATTGTTTGAGCTGTACCAAGCTCAGTGTTTCTGGAGCTACAGCTCAGGGCTTAAATCTGCTTTTGATGAAATTTTAATGCACATAGTTCTTGGTACGAGCTAGGCGGTGCAGGTTGAGCTGTATGTGCCTTATCTCCTGTTTAATTGTTCTGTTGTTTCTCACTCTCTCTGCCATAAGGTCTGAGGCCTTTCTCTGCAGCCATATTAGGAGAGCAGCAGCCATGTGCCAAGAAGCAGAAAGTCACATCCTCACATTCCATCTAAATTACATTAAAACAATGTAATATCGGGCTGTTAAGAAGGCGATCCTGTCCTCATAGCACCCACCATCATCAGGTAAAGAAACAGATCTTAAGATGGTGGAAGAAAATGTTGTTTGATAGCATTCTGTCTGGCAAGAAATCCCTTATCAACAGTTGTGATTGTGAAATCTATTGTTTTGCCCTACTTCTCTATTGTTTATCTGTATGGTCTGTCTGGTTCTTTGATTGCTTCTGTCGCATAACTAACTTTGCTAGGTGTAAATCAACTATAGTGGTGGGTATGATTGGTTAAAGAATTGTTTTACAATATGTTAGGTTTGGTTAGAGAATTGTTTAGTAATATTTTAGTAAAATGGTTGGTTAAGGTACAGCTAAGGAAGACTCAAGTTTCACTATATAAACTGGGGTCCAAACGGAAATTCTTTGGAACCAACTCCAGGACACAACCCCAAGATCAGAACTGCCAGACCTCACTCTGCTAATGACACTGTGCAGAAGCTCGAGTTCCCCAGATTACCTGACCCTGACTGGCCATCAAGAAAAGTTCATCTGCCTTATTGGGAGTGGTGAGCATTGTATGACTAGTGTGTGCATTCTGTTTTGGTGATTGTTAATAAATAGAGGTAAAAGATCCTGCAAATCCACAGAGTGTAAGGTTATGCCCTGAGCCCTTGGAAGGGTAAGGGTGGGTGCCTAAATTAACAGGGTTACCCCTGAGCTCTAGGAACTGGGTAAAGGTGGGTTCCCCTAGAGTGTGCGGGTAATAGAGAATTTTGTGCAGGTAACACTGCTGTGTTCATGTACAGAGATGGGAGAAGCTGAGTGGCCAGAGCAGTGCACAGCATCCTGGTTGGGGAGCAATCTGGCCTGAAGTGTTTGAACCCAATTTTGCTCTCAGTTATTTTGCATCAGTGCAGTTTCCGCTGAAGTCAATATGGTTGCACTATTGTAATTGAGAGCAGAATTTCTCACTCTGCCTGATAATGGTCAGAAGAATTCCTCCTGCACACTTATTAAATATTCATCTTGCAATAGTGTCAAGAGACCCCAGTCAGGATTAGAGCTATGCAAATAATAATGCCTAGCTCTTCATCAGTAGATCTCAAAGCACTTTACCAAGAGGGGTCAGCATCATCATTATCCCCATTTTACAGATAGAGAAACCGAGGCACAGAGCAGTGATATGACTTGCCTAAGGTGACGCAGCAGGTCTGTGACACAGCTGGATCTAGAACCAGGTCTCCTGCATCCCAGTGCAATGCTCTATCATCTAGGCCACACCATTTTCTGTATGTATACCCTATTGTGCTAGGAGATATATAAACATATGAAGCCATGATCAGTGCCCTGAAGAGTTAAATGAGCATTTTTATTAACATTTTCATCCTTGGGATATGCTGATTAACTTTCCCAGTGTCCACTTAGGGCACCAGAACACCTCTTTGTAATATAGTTAAATGCATATGTCTACACTGGAAATCAGATGCTGGGTCTATTTATTGCAGAGCCAACTCAATTGCTTAATTATGCATGATGACAGTTTGTCTGTAAATAAGTATCAATGGAAATCTATCTGGTTTTTAGTCGATTGCTCATTAAAGTTGCTGGAGCCCAAAGTTTTCCATCTGGCTACATAACACAAGGCATGGGCTGTTGAATTCAATATTTTCCCCAGTTGTCTCACCACCATATCATTGACTAAAGGGGGCATCTCTGGAAGTTAGGGGACAATACAGTCTCCATGGCCCATTCAGAACTTGGCCTCTCTGCTGAGACTGGCAATGACGGGGTACACACTGACAGCTACTGTGTCAAGAAGGTGCTCGGAGAAATGGAGTTCCTAGCCAACAAAACTCATTCAATGATAAATTTAGCGTGCTCTAAACTGTGCTTTCTTTGTGCTTGTTTCAAGTATCCGGGTTATCAGGACACTAAGAACATAAATGGAAACTGCAAATGGAATGTCAAACACCAGCACTATTCTGCAAAACATCACTGACAGGTTTCAGGTTAAGGAGGATCTGGCTGATACTTTCCAGCTATTACACTGCCGGGGAGTGACCGGAATAAAGACCAGCATTCAAAATGATCTTAAAGCCCCCTCTTTAGAAGGGCTAAGGTCACATTTGCCTTCTTCGCTCAGCTTTGTTGTATAAAAGTATAACTCCTTCAGCTTTAAAAAGCAGGTTAAAAAGAAGAACTCGAGGCATTTGGATTAATGTACAAGAACAGGAGGATTAAGAGGCCCAGTCAATTAAGGTGATCTCTTTAAGGCTCTGCTCTTTCACCTCCAGGGCTTGGCTTTAATTCCTGCCCAGACTGATGTGACTAAACTCATTCTAATCTGACAGCTGACATAGGTCAAAAGTTAAACGTGTTGAGGGAGGAAAAGGCAAAAGTCTCATAGTCTGAGTCTCAGAAGTATCACAGAAATAAACGACTCTGTGGTAGCAAGGGGAGCCAGCATTTTTTCCACTGTCGTGTTGCTCATCCACTGATATTGCAACACATCCATCAGGGTGGTAGTGTAGTCTGCAGACAGACTCCTCTCCATCCCCGCAATGAAGATTACCTTCAGGGAAGTGGCACTGGTGTACTAGAAAGGAGAATTTGACCCTAAATCTCAAGCTAGTGTGTTCCCAGGGCTTCTTACACTCTTTCCGCTAACGTTTGTCGTTAGCAGAGTCTTTATCTAAGGACTTATGATAATTAATACTTACATTTCAGTAGCATCCAGAGGCCTTGATCAGGATTGGTGCCCTGTTACAACAGACTCAGGACAAACGTAAGGGTAAACATGGTCCCTGCCCCAAGGAGCTAAGAAGGTGAGTAACACATCTGTCATTTTTTATATAGTTACGTACATCCCGTTGGCCCCAGCTACTCCTCAGCCTCGCCCTTCCTTTCCTTGCCCACACATCACCCTACTGTAGGCCCAGCAGCTTCTCTAGGGACTCATGCTGAGTGGCACTGACCATATAGTAAAGAATGGCAGCACCATGGGCTCCATTGTTGCAGATTTCTTCAGCAGTTTCCAGTGCTGCCTGTCATCAGTGGGCTTCCAAGAAATATCATCCCTGAAGATTTCTCCTTTCCTGCCCCCCTCTCCTAGTACAACCACCTTGAGTGCTCTCAGTCTGCCTTTCGGCCCACTTTAACCACGCTTCACTGGGCAGAGAGGGGATGTATATGCTGCACTGTAAACCTGAGGCTATGGTACCCACGCTCGTGAACTCAGTGTTTCCAAGCCTGCCCATGGGCGTCCACGCTGCATTGTAAATCTGGGTTTACAATTGCTGGACCTGGGTCTCATAACCATGCTAATGCATCTGTACGTCACTACACAAACCTTCTGACTCTGGTCTGCAGCTTGAGCTGCAGCCACACAGCACAATGACTCAGGACTTGGATCTGAGACTCAGATCCACCCCCCCCGGAAGGGACCTAGGATCTAGACTCTGCGTTCTTGCTGACTCGAGTGGGACCGATTTGTGTGTGGATGGAGGTGGGGGCAGGGGGCTCAACCCTGAGTCAGAGCCCTAGTTTACAATGTAGTGTAATCATACCCTGCTCCTTACCTCTAAAGGTTTGTCTCTTTTCCCTGCATTTTTCCTATCCCGTCGTGTAGCGTGTCTGGTGAGATCTGTAATGGCTGCTGCATCCCAGCCCAGCTGTGGTTGCATTTTGGCAGTGAGTGAGGTTAAGTATCCCTTTGTGTAATGTACACCATTGGTAATTCTGTAAGACAATATGATCACTGCGGTGGGGAGGGCAGGGTTGCTATGGACATAAAAACCTACATGTTATCTAAGACTAATAAGGGTTTGCAACACTGGATGATTCAGGGAACTGGTTAGGGATGTGGAACCCTTCACCTCTTACAGTACATCAGTTTAAATCCATCCCATAGGGGTACTGCAACTCACGACCACAAATTATAGAAAGCGGATCGCTGTTTGGTGGCCTGTGTGCAATGAGTCGATGGTCTCCGTCTAGTTCCCAATGGACAGGTAGCCACCTCCCATAAACCACCAGCAGTAATTGGCATCGTTTTTAGCAGTTTTAGCAGAGAGGTCATGGATCACTGAAGCTGAACGACTTTATTTTTCCATAGAGTTGGTTCCTTCATCAGGTCTGAAGCACATTAGCAGAGTTTGCTTCACCTTTGCCCTACTGCACCTGTTCTGTGAGTAAAACAAGGGCTTCAGTTTCCAGGGCTGCCAGTCTCTCACCTTTCACAAGCAAGACATTCACGTCTGCTATTTAGAGGCTGCAGAACAGCCCTGCCCCATCTCAAATCGGTAAAAGACATTCTGGCATAACATCAACTAATGGTTTATTTTCCCTTCTGCCACTGTGGAACGACGTCACTCTGAGGGGCAGCCAGGCGACAGGAGTAGACGTTAGAGCTGGAGTCAGAGGCCAGGACTCAGGAAGCGCTTTGGGAATTTGGCTGCTTGCCCACAGATTACAAACGGGGGAAGAGTGGGCCTGGAGAAGGGGATGACAAGAGGCAGGGCAAGTCGGGGTGAGCAGGGAGAGTTCTGGGCTATGAAGATCCCCTTTAGGGACCCAATGTGCCCATGCCATGCACAGGTGAGCAATGGAGGAACAACATGCAAGATGCAGCTGCCAAACACAATGGCCTCAATCAGCATTCACTTCAAAACTAGTGCTAGGCATCAGGTGGTTGTGTCTTTTATTGACAGCCACTAGAATGTTTAATGTTCCAAATCTTTATGAGCCCTGTTGCAGAGACCCCATCCCTACTCCGCTCCCTGGTTTTCTGCTTGTGCCCTTGATATATTTATGGGAAGGAGCTGAGGGAGAGCCTAATCAAATCCTACTCCTAGCCCTAGTATTTCCAGTAGTTCTATGGAGATTGGCATATAATAATGTGCAGTATTTCATGCCTCAATGAAACTGCTTCACCAAAGCTGTCCCTTATGTTAAAAGTTAACTGAGGTTATGTTTTTTATTAAACCACTTTCTTCACTCAATTCATTTTGTATGCAGTGCAGTGGTACATACATAAACATTCCCTTCCTAGTTCCTTGCACTTACTTGCTTTTAAAGGCATTGCTGATCATTTACTAACAATTATGCCGAACTACAACTTGAAAGGGGGAAGTCTGAGAACTCCAATCTCCTGTGGCCTGAAAAACTTCACCGTTTTTAACAGTTTGAGTTTTGTCTTTCCATCTCCGGAGCCACACAGAGGAACTGTATTCCTTAATCAAACAAACGGACTGCTACAGAGGGCTCATTCTGCTGCAGTGCCAAAGGACAAAGCTACGGCTGGCAATCCTGACCGGGCAGTGTTACACAAGGCCAGATGGCTCTGTTGCCTGAGTCACTGGCTAACAGTTCTAAGACAGCAGCATTCTGCCTTCTTAGCTGATAAAGGGGCAAATCCTTTTCTAAGGGCCCAAGCAACAGCCATGTTCTTCCCCCTGATGGTGGGGCGGCCAAGGAGCCACTCTGTGGCTTCTACACCAGCCCACAGAGCTGGAATAACAACCTCTGTGGCCTTGTTGTCTTCCTTTGCATGTGGACCAATATCCAGTGGATTCATACAGTAGAAGCAAAACCAGTGCTGTTGCCCCTAGGGTGACCAGATGTCCTGATTTTATAAGGACAATCCCAAGATTTGGGGCTTTTTCTTATATAGGTGCCTATTACCTCCCACCCCCTGACCCGATTTTTCACACTTGGTAGCTGGTCACCCTACTTGCCCCACCCCAAATTGCTGCTGAATGCAGCTGCACGGGGAGACTCCATGGAGCTGGGCTTCCATGTACAGGAATTTGCACTTGTTGCCTGGGTACTAAATCCTGCCCCGTTCCATGGGCAATAGAACCCAGTGGTTCCAATTCAGACTAGGCCTTCTGTTGTTCCAGAAAATGGGGGCAGATTTCGGCTAGCTGTAGTAATACCTAAAGACCCTTTTCCTAACCCTACCCACACCAAGAACGGAAGAACTCTGTGTTTAGTGCAAGAAGTAGACTTTCCCCCATCCTGTTCTCAAAATGACATAACCAGTGAGAGCTCTCCAAACACACCCATGTGCATCTCCAGAGTGCACAAAGGGCCGAACAAAGGAGGGTCTGACCCCAGAAAGGAAGTCTGGCTTGGTGCCTCACTATTATAAAAACAATAAAAGGAAGAAGAAAGATAAACATTCCCAAATGATCCAGTTGTGGATTGTGTAATCACGGAAGTTGGGGTGGATTTGCCACACACTACCTCCACGTTCAGTGATTCATCGCATCACATGGTGAGATTAATCTCCCATTCTCAGCTTTGCACCATTCACCATCGAGAGCTCTCCATTTCCCCCGGGGGTCCATAACATAACATCTCTCCAACCCTCCAGATTTCTGCCAAACTATTCTGTTCTAAACCTTCCTTGCACCTTTCACCCCGAGGACTTGGCTTGGCATGTTGGTTGGAAGAACAACAGTATTGTATAAAGGTCTCCAGAGAGCTGTGTGGAGGCTCATTGATGCTGCTTTTAAACACACACACATTTTTGGTTTGGAAAATATGTACATGCATTTACCTTTAGGGGCCACCCACATACTTACACATGAATCATTTGCACATTCAATTTCTAAATGTAGGGGGGAAATGTAACATGTTTCCGGGCCGGTGGGGGGTGGGGGGAGAGAGGTGAATTTTCAAATGGTCTGGTGGATGAAAAATGTTTTTGTTTTTAAAAGGACTTAATTGTGTGGCTGTGGGTCTATGAATGTATGCGTGTGTATGTGAACTTTACTGCTCAGGGAAGGTGTTAGACTGGTACAAGGGCTAGTGAAAAATTTCAAGTTTTGAAACTTTTCAACAAAAATAAGGGACAACATTTTTATTAAAAAAAATAAATCACACAGGGTCCTGTTTTTACTAGACCTAATTGGTATCTTGTGAATTACTTCCTTTCATTCCTTGTCTTCAATGCTGTAGTACTCCCTAGTATCAGAAGACTGGAATTTTTAAGAGTTTGATAAAAGTTCTTAGCTCTGCCCCCATTTTTCATTTAAAAAATAATAAACCAAAGCTTTTGGGTCAGGTATATTCAAATTAGAGGCTGTAAATCCAGAACAGCAACAGCACCTGATGAGTTCAACACATCACAGCAATGGGTGAACAACAATGTAGACCTGCAAATTAAATCCTCAAGAACATCTTCACAGCTCTCTCTGACTTTGCCATGGAAATGACGCAGGTTGGATGTGAGCCACAAGCTGGACGTTCTGAACGAAGGTTCGGTCTACACTTGGAGCTAGTGGGGAGTAATTCCCAGCGTGTGTAGCTGTGGGCTCACTCGCTCCGTTTGAGCAAGTGCTTTAAAATAGCAGGGGAGCTACCCCAGCTTCACCACTGTTTTTAGCACAGCATCTCAAGCAGCACTAGGACAGGTTCATCTAAGTGAGCTGGGAATCACACCCCCAGCTTCAAGTGCAGATGTAGCCAAAGAAAGATTTTTTTCAAGGGACCTTTCTTTTTCCTTTTCTGTTGGTTATCTGCCAACCCCTGCATCTTCACTGCAGGTGGAGCTTAGTTTGTTCTAGTGCCTAAATGATGCCCTAACATTCATTAGCGGTTGTACAGTACTATCAAAATTGATCCTTTGAAATAATACATTTACTGTCTGGCAGGTTCATATGGGCAACCTTTTGAAACCATGTTAAACCAATAGCTGGTCAGACACACAGGACAGACAGGACACAACCCCTTCTAGACTAACTGGTGTAATGCTGCATGGCAGGTATGTGATCTAATAAATATACCTGTTGAATGAATGGACAAGCAAAAAGAAGGAAAAGAACCATTGCTGGAAGGCACCCAGGGCTGGCTGTCTGCATATGAGGGGCTGGCAGCACACAAGTGCACAAGAGGTGGAGCCAGGTACCAAAGCAGAAGGGTGGGCATTCAGAAAAAGATGAAATGGTTATTGAAGAAAAGGGGAACGTGCCTTGATAATGTGCACAGTGTTCATGATGTCTGAGGAGACATAACACATAAGGGCCCAAGCCAACAAACCCTGACTCATGCAAATAGACCCACTGCTTGCAAGGAGACAGCTTGGGTTTGCAATGCTAGGCCTCATGTTAGCTGACAGATGCTTAGCGTGGTCAATAATGTTATCCCAAGGACATTGATGAAGACTGAGAACGAGGGATGGACTCAGCCACTTGAGCAAGCTTTGAGCACTTGCGGCTGTTTGGAGGCCTTCAAGTGGTTGTTGTCAGCAGGTCCCATATCCCTTCCCGAGCAAGTTCAGGCTCTGTCTAAGGGACCCTGTTTGTTTAAGCAAAGTCTTCTATCTGTCTCCCAAGCCTCAAAGGCAATAGAGTGCCTGGGCTTAGTCAGCATCAGTTTTGTGTTTGTGACGCAAACTGCATCCCTCCCATGGCACAGGGGAGATAGCTAGAATAGCCTCTTCCATCCACCACAAAGGAGATAAAAATGCAAAGCTTGCATTTAAGTACTGCAGTGTCTCTGAGCATTCAGTAGGGGATGAATAAAAGGTCACTCCAACCACCTCAGTTCCTGGCAATATATAAAAGAGTTCCAGGACATTATCAGGGCCCAGGCAACAAAGCTAAAAAAAAATAATCAGCTACTTTTTCTGTCCTAGTCTGATTTGACAGGCCCACTTTTCCACAGGAAACTGAGGACACACACAAGTAGGTGTGCACTAATTGTATACTGGCTAATGAGGGATTTGCTCCCCCAGCTGCATCATCACAAAGACAGTTTGGGGAGCAATTGTGACTCACAGGCAGCACAACCCCTCCCAGAGCTCCTGGCATACAGCAGAATATATACGTTGCTCTACCCTTTGGGGCAGTGCAGCAGACTTGTCTCTCCTCCGTGGCCAGCTCCTCTGGCTGCTGTGAGGGACACTGCTAGGGGCCCACCCCACCGTGTCAAGGGAGCACCTTTTCACGGGCCAGGTGGAACAGTCCTGTACGCCCCTGAGTGTAGGGATGGGGATTATGCTTTATTCTCACACGACTGGGTGCAAAGTGGGAAAGGTTCCTAACACCTTCCCTCATCATACCCCTTGCCTGGGAGTTATCTAGCTCAATGTTTGTAAAGTGCTTTGAGATCCCTGAGTGAAATGCTCCATTGTTATTAATATTTTATGATAGCAGGGCCTTCTGCCTTCCCTTCACAAACACACACGCTATATATAGTTATCACAAAGCTATAGCATGTCACTCCAGCTTAACACTTGGCAAACAAGGTCTGAGCCCCAGAGTGATTTAGGTTTATGTTAGTTTTCAGAAAGCTTATATTGGTGATTTTAAGTTAAAGTAGTTTTTAAACACACACACAAAATAGTACCTGGATTGTAAAATCTGCACCCTGACTTACCATCATCTCTCTGGATTGGACTGATCATTATTCTATCTGCATTCAATGTCATGGCTGTTGTGTGATAAAAATCAAGCCAAAGGATAAAGAAGATTTAAAGAAAAAATCAGGCAAATCAAGGTTATTGGCATTCCTTATTGCCTCCCTTTCCCCACTCCCAAAAAAGCATGACTCGTGGAATGCAGCACAGATAAATCAGCAACTGCACATACCCACATGTTACATTTCTCTTTGCCTACCAGCCATAAGCAACCAAATCTGAAGTAGGGTGAGACAGGAAGGGCTGGAAGAGAGACTCAAGAGCTGCACAGAAAGAGAAGCAAAATGACTGAAGGGACAGCTCATTAATGCTCCTTCACAGACTTAGAGCTTGAGCTATTACTGTGCATATAAGAACACAGGAACTGTATAGTAAATCAGATTAGTGGTACATCTAGTCCAGTATCTTCTCTCCAACAGCCATCAGTCCAAAATGTTTAAGACAAAAGTACAAAGAACTGCACAATGGACAACTATGAAACAGCCTGCTAGGAGAGTACAGGGGTTGAGAGCTGGATGACATTTTTCAACCAAAAAAAAGTTGGTAATTTGGTGGCACTGAAACATTTTTGCAAATTCATGTTGTTTTCACCAAATTGTTTCAAGAATTCAGAAAATAAAATGTTTGATTTTGACATTTTTTAAATTAAATGTGTTGATTTGAAACAACTTATTTCAAAATGTCCTTTCATTTTATTTTTTAAAATTAAAAAAAGGTTCAAAACCAAAATAAAATCTTTTATTTGAGCAGTCACAGAGTGCACCTCTCGCCACTGGTCTGACACCTCAACCTGGTCACTCTGGGAATTACCTCTTGAGACCAACACCCCCTTCCACAGTTTGCCCACCATCACTTTGTTTATCCCTCTGGTCTACAGCTCCTCTCTCACTCCAGGAACTGCAACATCCTATTCATGACTCAGCCCTCTGGCCCAGTCACTCAGTGTTCCCCCTCTTCCAGGGCAGCAAGGCCCCTTCTCCCTAGCAGTCCCAGGCAGTCTTCCCTCTCACTGCCCTGTAAGCAGCTGGCAGGGGAACCCTCTCCTCTGGGTTGAGGGCCCACTCCAGCCCAGGGATCCACAACCCAGTGGCTTTCCCCTCACTGCTCCTTCCCTGGACTGCTTCCTTCCACTCTGGTTCCCCTCCACTTTCCAGATGTACTAGCACCAAACCCTCCTCCCATGCCTGCTTCCTGCAGTCTTTCCCAGTAATCCCTCTACTGCTCACAACTCCTGAGCTTTATACAGGCCCCTCCTGTTCCTGCACAGCTGAACCTGCTCTCAATTAGTTCCCTGCCCCTTGGCTCTCCCTCCAGGTGCAGCCTGTGGAGTTAATAGGCTACCCTAACCACCCTAACCCCTTCCAATCCTGTGTGGGGTGGACACTGCTCACATGACGCAAAATATAATTCTTTTGTACTCTGCAGAATTTCCAGTGAACCAAAACATCCACTATTCACACAGTTCTGGTGGTAAATAGAAAAAAGGCAGACAGAATCTCTTCCCCAGCAGCTTCCTTTGTGCGTTCTTATAGAATTGCTCTTGGGTAGCTATTTTCCCCCTGGCCTTTTAAATCTGTCAAGAGGTAAGCTGGTACAGCCTAAAGTTGCCATGTTGCAGCTGGCTGCTGCTTACTTCATTCCCTACTTCTCTAGCTGGTAAGAGTTTGTGACTTCTGTTCTGTTTCCTCCTCATTCTTGGGGGAGAGGGCACATTTTCAACCCAGCACATTCAGGAAATTAGTGGTTATGAGTTGGAGGAAGGGCAACTTTGACCAGTAGGAAATTCATTCGTAAAAATTGTTTTAAATAAAGAAAGATGACTTACACAAAATAAATATGGTGATCTCAGTCCAGTTGTTGCCCTTCATGACTGAAAATGGTGGTGACGATGGTATTACGCCTTGTGGGTACAGTTGTGGCTAAAAAGATTGATGCACGAGAGGCAGTCTTTTCTGTATGAAATGCTCAGATAGCTTGATGCCAAAGAAGGGATTACAGTCTGCCTGCTGAGACCACCACTGTTTACAACTCAGCCTCTATGCCTCAAGATCCAAAAGGTTAATCTTGAAGTGGTGACCCCATCACGGACTATTGCTCACCAGCTGTCAACATCAATGTTGCCCTGTTTCAGATTAAGCTTCAGTGTGCCCTGGAAGCATTTCTTCTGGACACCTCCTATGCAGTTGCCCACTTTGTTTGCCATACGGTAACCATTTTGGCATTCTGATGTTGTCCATCCTCAACAGATGACCAGCCCAGCTTAACTGTGGTGCGATAAGCATGGCTTCAGTCCCTGTGGAGTGACTACATTCCAGAACCTCACTGTTTGGCCACAGACATTAAAGCATAATATCATTAAGTATCCATATTTCCTCATATAGTGTTAAGACATTGTGACACACTGTACCTCAGAATAGCACCCTGGAGCCCCATATTCACCACTGTCATATGTTTATGAAATGTTTTGTACAATACATGCCTTGTGAGGTATCATTTTAAAAGGCTTGATCTGTTGAACATTAATATCTTGTTGGATTGTATGGCCTACCATTGTATGTGAAGTTATGACATTTTGCTATGTGTGCGTCACTGAAATATATTGTGAGGTTGGGAGACGCCAACAGCCTACCTTTCAGTTGCAACAAAGGACCAGCCAGACATGTGCTAATGGCCCATTAAAGGGAATCCACTCTCCCAATGGCCATCCCAGAGACTTCTCAGAGAAGGCATTTGGCAATAGCGACTACCTGACCAATGGAGACTGCCTAACCCCCACGTCACAGCAAGCTGCTGAAAGAAGGTATAAAAAGAGAGACAGCAACATCATCAGTTGGCCTCTTCCTCCCCACTCATCCCCAACACCAACCCCAACACCTGGAAGATCATCTGGAAGAAAAATACTTTGAACTGGGGAGTTGGTCCCAGGCTAGAAGGGAGTCCAGTCTATGTATTGAGGAACTGCAAGCTGCTTATACCATCTGTTAGGGTGACAAACTGATTGATTCAAATCTTGCTTAGTCTGTTTAAGTTAGAATTTAGACTGCAAATTTATTTTTATTTTTTAGGTAACAAATTTTGGTTTCTATGTCTAATACTCATAATCACTTAAAATCTATCTTTGTGTAGTGAATAAATCTATTTTATATTTTACCTAAAACAGTGTGGTTTTGGTTGAAGCACTTGGGGAATCTGCGCTTCTGACCAGTGCAAGAGGGTACAGTTCTGAGATGTAGGGCCGGAGCTGGGGGGAATTGGCTGAAGCCGCCCTGTTGATGACTGGGAGATCATTCATGTAACTCAGTTGGGTGTGTTCCTGCCTGTGGATGTCTGTGTAAGTGCAGTGCCTTTAGAGGCTTGTAGCATGACATTAGCACCACAGTGTGAGACAGCCCAGGTTGATGGGTCTGGAGGGCTCAGCAGCCCCATAGTCCAGGGGACTCCATCACATACATACATGTCATAATGATATTAATCACCAGTGTGTCATTAAACTGTTACAGGTGCTCAGGGTGCACTCCAGACCAGTGACAGAGTGTGTCACCACCTGTCCTGCAACCTTGGATGCCTCACCATGCTTTGCTGCTGTAGCTCCCGAGCTGTTCCCTTGTGTCTGTCTAGTGATGGATGCCAAATATGGCTTCTGTCCTTGCTGCTATCTTTCAAAGTTCAGTGACCCTGTTTCAAGAGTCATGATGACCTCATGCTGTTCTTCCCTTCCTCTGGGCTTCCCATCCCCCTGTTTGTAAATGGGGCTTCCATTGTTTTGATTCCACAATGCTTAATTTATGTAGGAGACAGGTAAATAGCTGCCTTCTCTCCTGTCTGGAAGGAAATCTGTTTTTCCCTGTTTGGCCACAGATTTAAAAGCATAAAATCATTAAATATCCAAATTTCCTCACATACTGTTAATACATATATTTCCCAGTGATATTAATTGCCAGTGTGTCATTAGCTTTCATAAAAGACCTCGATCTGTACACCCTTAGAATACAGTAATGTTGTATTCAATCAGTTGATTCAATTGCTTATCACTTGAAGTTCAGATCCCTAGTTCTTTATAGACCAGTGAACCTTTGAAATGGATTATTCTGATGGTTGCCTCTCAAAAGTAAAATTTATTTAAACTGTGAAGAAGGCAATATGGTATCTGCTGGTGAAGGAAGCTCCATGCTCTTTCTTTCGCCACTTAATAGCTTGGTTTACCTAATATGTAAAAATGGACCTTCATTGTCTTTGCCTGAAGATCAGGCTGGTCAGAGAATCTAATACACATCCCATTGTCTAAGGCAGACCTGTTTACTGACTCCCCCTGACATGCTTGGTCTAAACACACACTTTAGTCATAATTCTAGCATATGTCCATAACTCTTAATGCTATCATGTACATATATCACATATGAATATTAATAATCTGCGAGTTATTAGTTTTCAAATGATACTTCACAAGGCATATTTTGTACAAAGATTATTACAATAGTGTGTTGGGCATGAATACAGAGGTGCTCAGTGTCACAATGACTCAGCCTTTGGGCCTCTAGATATATAGGCAGTTAATCTCGGACTGGTAAAACCATCATAGACCACACTGACAAGCAGTAGTCAATCTGCTGCTGACGATGCCCAGCTGTCGACATCAATATTGCACTGTTTCGAGTTATGTTTCAGTGTGTCCTTGAAGCATTTCTTCTAGCAACTTAACATCCAGTTGGCCACTTTCAGTTCACTGTACAGCAACTACTTTGGCATTCAAGTATCGTCCATCCTCAGCATGTGACTAGCCCAGCAGAACTGTGGTGTGATAAGCATGGCTTCTGTCCCTGTGGAGTGACTATGTCCCAGAACCTCCTTACTGGTAACTTTATCCTACCATTTAATGCAGAGTATGGCACGCAGATATAATAAATGGAACTTATCTAGAAGCCTAATCTGATACCTGTAGTGGGTCCAGGTCTCACACCCATACAACAAGCTGGACAGTTCAACCACTTTATAGATTTTTAACTTGGTTTGAAGCTTAATACTATGTTGCTGCCAAACTCTGCCTGATAGACTACCAAACAATGAACTGAGACAAGATGGGTGAGATAATATCTTTTATTGGACCAACTTCTGTTGGGGAGAAAAACAAGCTTCTGAGACACATGCAGAAGTTGGTCCAATAAAAGATATTACCTTATACACCTTGTGTCTCTAATATCCTTGGTCCGACGCAGCTACAACTATACTGCATACAAATGATGAACTGGTTTTGATGAATCGGTTTTGATGAACTGGTTTTGTAAAATCATTCGACAATATACTACCAAGATAACAGAAGTCTGCAACAGCATTCAGCTGTGTGTTGCTGATGGTGACTTTTGGTTCGTGTAGCGTTTCCCTGGCTCAGGTTGATATATGACCTCCGTCTTTTTCAGATTGATTGTCGGCCCATGCCTTTCTGCAGACTCTGTGAATCTGTCTGTAATTAATTGTATCTCTTCTAGAGTATGTGCCTCTAGAGCACGGTCATTGGCATACAGCAGCTCATAAACAATTGCCTCAAAGACACTGGTAGAAGATTGCAACCTGTTCAGATTAAATAATTTTCCAGAGGATTAGAAATGTATCCTGATACTGGCTTCTTCACTCTGCTCTCTATTCAAGCAAATAGGAGCTTGCAGGTTTCTTAGCCAGGCTCAGTTAATGTGTCTTATTGGGGCCCCTCTTCACGGGCCCACTGCCTAGCTCCTGCTGCTCCCCCCCATAAGTCACACACAGACTTGCACCCAGCTGTAATGTCTGGCAGTCACAGCCTGTTCCACATGTGACTCTATGTACAATTCCTGGGGTTCCTCTCTGCATTCTGCTTCTCTGCAGCTCCTCCCTCACCATATGGCTGCTGCTTTCTGGTTCAGGACCCTTCCGTTACCTGGCCAGTGCCAAAGGGTGTGCAATGGGGAGGGATCTGAGCAAGCTGTAGTCCCCCGTGTGGCAGATCTGGTAGTCAGGTGTCTGTAACACCAATCCCACCACCACAACTGGCATTAAGGTCACTTCTAGGCCTGGACAAAATTTTTCCACCCAAGCTATATTTTGATAGAAAATTGGGTTTACGACTAAAGAACATTTTTCACAGAAAGCATCAGGCTGAAACCTGAAATATTTTGATTAAGAAATGCTTCTACAGTGAACAGGAGATGTAGTTTGGTTGCCTCATATCCACATTCTTCTGTGTGGCTCCCCAGCTGAATTACATCATCCGTGGAGTGCCATGGTTAGGGACTCCCGTGATAAATCTCCTCCTGTCTTACAGATGGGAGAGTTTGGTGCATCATGGGAGATGTAGTCCAGCCAGGGAGCCCAGGCAATAAAGGAATAAGGAGTTGAGGCACTTGAACTACAACTCCTTTGAGGCACCACAGTAGCATTTTCAAATCAAAATATTTTGGGTTGGGGGCTGAAATTTTTTGGTATTTGAATTTCAGCTGAAAATAAAAAAAATTCTGTGGAAATATTGACAAAAATGGTTTGGTTTTGTCCTTGTCAAAATGTTTCTCAGAATCCCAACTCTTGCCCCATTTTTCTGACCAGCTCTAGTCAGTCGAAGTTAGAGAAATGTGGGCTGGTGGAGTTACAATGGTGCAGATGCCTAATGCTGATGGACTGGTGGGACTTACATGCCACATCTGTAAATTACAGATGAAAGGTGTATCTACGATGGAGCTGGAAGGTGCAATTCCCAGCTCAGGCACTGGCAGACATACCACACTAGAGCTGATCGAGCTAGTGTGCTCAAAATAGAAGTGTTGTCATTGTGGCATTAGCGATGGGAGGGGCTAGCTGCCTGAGCATGCATCTAGGTCATGGATGGGTACATACCTGGGAGGCTAGCTTATGCCACCACTCATGCCACTCGCACTACACTGCTATTTTTAGTGTGCTCGCTCAGCCAGAGCTAGTGTGATTATGTATCTTCCACCTCCAGTGTAGACACACCCTAGGTCACACTGGTGTAAATACCACTTTACATCAATGCTGCAATTTTTTTCTAGAGAAGACAGGGTCTTATTTTTGGCAGTCTCAGCAGAGAGGCCAAGGACCCGATGCACATGCAGAATGGATCCTTCCACTCCTAGACATGGTCCTTCAAGGCCAGGGTCAACGCACATTGACAGGGCAGGGTAGGGAATTTTCACTGCTGGTTGCTGTGCTGTTCCTTTTCTGGAGCTTGATAGGAGAAATCCACTTGTATACACATGCTGAACCCCACATTTGCAGGCTTAAACCAGGGAACTGCACACATAAACAGGCAGCTAGGTACAAAATTAGGCTGCAAAAGTCTCTTGTGTTGCTTTGCCCCTCTTCTGTGGACAATGACAGATGGATCCATCAACAACGCTCATCTTCCAGCAGACTCTGTCCTGCCCCCTCAAGCTGCACTATGAACTGTTGTAGATGATGACCCTATTGAGCTCTGTGGCACGTAGAGGTATGGACCCTGCATAGGCTCCCCCAATCCCACCAGCCTGCACAGCAGAATCACAGCAGGACTCTCAGCAGCTGCTCAGAAGGGAGGGGGGCAGCATTTGCTCAATAATGCGCATTTCAATGCCCATTGATACAGGCCAACAGGGGGTGTTGCTTGTGCAAATGGACCTGCTCACAAATAATGCAAAGCTATTTGAAAATGTGTCCCTAATGTTCACTGTCTGGGAAAAATCATCTACGATGATTCATTTTAATATATTTAATTTAGTGGCAAACGTAATTATCTTAGACTGAATTGCCTCCAAGGAGGTAAGACTCTGAGCCCTTTTATTTTCCTTTTTGTTTTGTTTGTTTAATTGAGCATCATAGCTCAGAAATTAATGTCTGGTCCAGATTTCACCTTCATCGCATCCAGATTTGAAAGACTATTTGCATCAAACCATAACACATTCCTTAGTACTTGGAGTCCTCTAAATAATGTCCTATTCCAAATGCAAAGCTCTCATTAAAAGCTCATTCTAGCTCTGAAGATGCTACTGGTTCCAGAAACATTCCCCATTTTAACTAGAGAGTATTACTTGGCCTGGTCATGTCTCTAAAACCAACATGAAATTCTAAAGCATACGCACAGTAGTCAAGAGCCCAATTCTGCCACTTTTACTCACCTTGAGTATTACCTTACTCCATCAGTAGTGCCATCAGAAATGACAAGGATGGCAGAATCAGACCTTAAATAGGGAACAAAACACAGAACCCAGTTCCACCCTCTTCTACACTCAGGTGCAGGTTCGGGCCCTTGATTGCAGTTTATAGCTGCAGACTGAA
This sequence comes from Chelonia mydas, assembly GCF_015237465.2. Classification (NCBI taxonomy): domain Eukaryota; kingdom Metazoa; phylum Chordata; order Testudines; family Cheloniidae; genus Chelonia; species Chelonia mydas. Next base: position 231,094,631 of record NC_057850.1, read on the forward strand.
ACAGTGATATATACTGATGTAATCTGTTACAATATACCCTGGTAGGGAGCATCCATTCTTTAGCTCCAATCTTTCCATTCTCATATTTTCTAAAGCCTTAATAAAAACTTTTCAGACTAAGAAAACCCCAGATACCCTTGTCCAGATTGAACTTGTTTGACTTCCCATTAACTTCCAGCACAAAAAAAATATTAAAAGACTTTCTTAGCTTCAAGAGTGAGAGTACATTTAAGAGGCGCCAAGGCATGCTATAAATAGATTGAATGATGCACACTTTGTTTGAGAAACAGCTTTCAACACGGTATATGAATTAAACATTTCCAGAAGTTCCGTTAGGCCGACCTAAAAGGGTCGTATTGTGGGCGCTCAAAATGACCCTTTATATTAAAAAATCTGTGTATATAATGGAAAACCAGCCTTGGTAAACACAAGGTACTTTGCCGACTGTGGTTAAAGTAATCTTGCACATGCACACAAAGTGAACCCTTGGGTGTTTTGTTTTGTTTTGTTTTTCTTCCCTAGCAAGGTCAATGGTTTACAGACACTGCCTGGAGAAAATGGAAACTTGTACCTCATCAAACTAGTAAGTGAAATCAGGTATAGCTCCTTGGCACATTAGCCAGCATGGTCAAAGTTTTCACCAACATGAGTGAAGAGGAATGAGCGTTTTAGTTTGATGCCATTGTATGTGACATCAGCGGCACCTTTGGAATTACCTTAGCCAGGTGTGCCAGAACCAGAGGTGGGGGGCAGAGGGCCATAGCCCTCCCACTTTTTGAAAGTGGATGGGCCTGGCCTGTCCACTTTTCGCCGGGGTGGACCCCGACCCCTTCCCCTCGTCTTCCCCCAAAGGCCCCACCCCAGCCAGGCCAGCATGGAGTCTGGCCAGGGAGCCCGGGCAGTTGTGGCAGCCGTGCAGACCCCCCACCTGCCTGCGGTGCGGTGGGGCCTGAGAGAAGCCCCTGGCCCATGTCCCTGCCCCCCGGGCTCCCTGCCCAGCCCAGGGTAGGTGGAGGTGGAGGGTCCACAAATCCACACCAGCTCACCACAGCTGCCCACATGGCTCTCCCCGACTCGGCTCTGGCCAGGCATGGGAGTCTCGGAGCTGCAGCCTGGCCCCGGTAAGAGCTGCATGGGCAGCTGTGGTGAGCCACGGACCATCCACTTGACCATGGGGACACGGGTTGGGGGCTGCTTTCCTCAGGCCCCCCGCATCGCAGGCAGGTGGAGGGTCCACCGTGGCTGCCCGCATGGCTCTTATCATGTCCATGCTGCAGCTCCAAGGTCCCCCCACTGCCCTCCCGGCCTGGGTTCCTCCACCTGCCATAGGTGGTGGGCTCTGGGGGCAGGAACACAGGCAGGGCGCTGCTTTCGGCCCAACCCAACCCTGGGCCAGGAGGGGGCTCCCCAGACCTGCTCTGGCTTCTGGCTTGGCTGGGGGTGGGCCCTTGGGGGAAGGGGAAGGCCTCAGGGGGTGGGGCCTTAGGGGAAGAGGGGGGGTAGGGCAGGGCCTCAGGGTTTTGGGAAGGCTCCAATGCCCTGGACCTTACTGAAAGTTGGCAGAGGGGCCTCATTGTGCTAACACTCACCTCCCTCATTTCTAAGGTAGCTCAGCCACAGAACTTAACTCTTTCAAAACTCTGAGCGTTTTCTGGGGGAGGGGAACAGGAGGGAGGAAATACTTTAAAACAATTCAAAAAATCCTTCAGCTTGTGTAATAAGCTAATTCAATTTCATATTCATTTACCATTATTTGGTATTGGTAAAGTCAGATTTATGAACACATAAAATAATTTGTTCTGCAAAATCCCCTTTTTTGCTGACTGAGCCTATAATGAAGTCTCCTCTTAATGGGACATCTATTTGTTTTCATAGAAATAACTGTATAAAGAGATGATTATTACAACAGTGAGTGGGCAGACTCTATATGTAGTCATAATACTACTACTCTGAGTTTTGACCACCACTGTAACCACTACTCCCAAGAGCTTTGAGACCCTCTACCAAAGGTGCTATCAGACAACCTCAAAGTGCTTTGCAAACAATCATTTTCTCCTAAGCATGGAGTGTGCTTATTGCTTGGTTTCTTCTTTTTCCCCAAAGATGTTTTCTGTTTAATAATGTCTGTGTTGTATCTTATTTGTTTCGTGTAACAGCTCACAGTGCCCTTCAAGTCATTTGTCTCTCCCTGTGTCTACCCTCACCACCTTCCTCATGTCATTGTTTGGGGGTGATGATCACAACCTCCATTGCCTGGGGCTTTCTACTCAGCTCTTCGCTCACTGATTATGGCTCTGATTCAGCAAGATATTCAAAAAAAGATCAGGAGTACTTGTGGCACCTTAGAGACTAACGAATTTATTAGAGCATAAGCTTTTGTGGGCTACAGCCCACTTCATCGGATGCATAGAATGGAATATATATTAAGAAGATATCCATATATCTATATATATAGATATATATAGATATATATATATTGTGATGGGGCAAGGCCAGATGGCTATAGAAAAGTAGTGGGAGATAGATATATTAGCTCCAGGCTAAACAAATCCCTGATACCAGGTTAAGTGAAATGGAAGCTGCTCCAGGTCAGTTAAGACACCTGGGGCCAATTAAGAACTTTCCAGAAGGCAGGGAGAATGCTAGGTTGATTGGGACACCTGAAGCCAGTCAGGGGCTGGCTGAAACTAGTTAAAAGCCTCCCAGTCAGTCAGGTGGGTGTGTGTGTGTCAGGAGCTGTGGAAGGAAGTTGTGCTGTTGGAGAGGCTGAGTAGTACACACCATATCAGGCACAAGGAAGGAGGCCCTGAGGTAAGAGTGAAGTGGAGCTTGAGGAAGTGAGGGCTGCTGTAGGGGAAGTAGCCCAGGGAGTTGTACATGTCATGTTTCTAAAAGGTCAGCTACCATAGCTGATACTATTCGGGTCCCTGGGCCCATGATTGCCCCATGATTAATCACTGAGACTGGGAGACAACAGAGACTGTGCAAGGAAGGATAACTTCTCCTCACCTCCCTTGCTGGCTTATGATGAAAATGGCTCAGTAGACTGTGACCCTTGTCTCTAGAGAAAGAAGGGTTATGTGGAGGGTCACAGTGAGCCTCTGAGGCTAGCGAAATCTGCCAGGAAATGCGGGACCCAAGGAGGCAAGGACAGAGCTTTGTCACAATATACATACAGAGAAGGTGGAAGTTGCCATACAAACTGTAAGAGGCTAATTAATTAAGATGAGCTATTATCAGCAGGAGAAAAAAACTTTTGTAGTGATAATCAAGATGGCCCATTTAGACAGTTGACAAGAAGGTGCGAGGATACTTAACCTGGGGAAATAGATTCAATATGTGTAATGACCCAGCCACTCCCAGTCTCTATTCAAACCCAAGTTAATGGTATCTAGTTTGCATATTAATTCAAGCTCAGCAGTTTCTCATTGGAGTCTGTTTCTGAAGCTTTTCTCTTGCAAAATTGCCACCCTTAAGTCTTTTACTGAGTGGCCAGAGAGGCTGAAGTGTTCTCCTACTGGTTTTTGAATGTTATGCTTCCTGATGTCAGATTTGTGTCCATTTATTCTTTTGCGTACAGACTGTCCGGTTTGGCCAATGTACAAGGCAGAGGGGCATTGCTGGCACATGATGGCATATATCACATTGGTAGATGTGCAGGTGAACGAGCCCCTGATGGTGTGGCTAATGTGATTAGGTCCTATGATGGTGTCACTTGAATAAATATGTGGACAGAGTTGGCATCGGGCTTTGTTGCAAGGATAGGTTCCTGGGTTAGAGTTTTTGTTGTGTAGTGTGTGGTTGCTGGAGAGTATTTGCTTCAGGTTGGGGAGCTGTCTGTAAGCAAGGACTGGTCTGTCTCCCAAGATCTGTGAGAGTGAGGGATCATTTTTCAGGATAGGTTGTAAATCTTTGATGATGCACTGCAGAGGTTTTAGTTGGGGGCTGAAGGAGATGGCTAGTGGCATTCTGTTATTTTATTTGTTGGGCCTGTCCTGTAGTAGGTGACTTCTGGGTACTCTTCTGGCTCTGTCAATCTGTTTTTTTCACTTCAGCAAGTGGGTATTGTAGTTTTAAGAATGCTTGATAGAGATCTTGTAGGTGTTTGTCTCTGTCTGAGGGATTGGAGCAAATGCGGTTGTATCTTAGAGCTTGGCTGTAGACAATGGATCATGTGGTGTGTCCTGGATGGAAGCTGGAGGCATGTAGGTAAGTATAGCAGTCAGTAGGTTTCTGGTATAGGGTGGTGTTTATGTGACCATCGCTTATTAGCACAGTAGTGTCCAGAAAATGGACCGCTTGTGTGGATTGGTCTAGGCTGAGGTTAATGGTAGGATGGAAATTGTTGAAGTCATGGTAGAATTCCTCAAGGGCTTCATTTCCATGGGTCCAGATGATGAAGGTGTCATCAATGTAGTGCAAGTAGAGTAGGGGAGTCAGGGGACGAGAGCTAAGGAAGTGTTGTTTTAAGTCAGCCATAAAAATGTTGGCATACTATGGGGCCACGTGGGTACCCATAGCAGTGCCGCTGACTTGAAGGTATATATTGTCCGCAAATGTGAAATAGTTGTGAGTGAGGACAAAGTCATAAAGGTCAGCCACCAGGTTTGCCATGACATTATCAGGGATACTGTTCCTGATAGCTTGTAGTCCATCTTTGTGTGGAATGTTGGTGTAGAGGGCTTCTACATCCATAGTGGCCAGGATGGTGTTTTCTGAAGATCACTGATGGATATTCAAGCACATGCTTAACTTTAAGCACATGAATAGTTTCACTGTAGTCAATAACAGTGCTGCCTAATGGACAGAGCACTGGATTAGCACTCTGGAGGCTTGGGTTCAATTGCTGACTCAGCAACCGGTTTAGTGGGTGGCCTTAGGCATGTAATTTTCCCCTCTCTGTGCCATCGGTAAAATGAGAATAAGGATAAAATGTTTGTAAAGTATTTTGAGATCTACAGCTGAAAAGCACTGTGTATAAGCAAGGAATTATTATTCACCTACTTAAAGTTATGCACATGCCTGAGTACCTTCTTGAAGCATATTCCGAATTCTTATCTCCCCTGAGGTCAGAAGTCAGTTTTTCTCTGAAGCACGTGTCAGTGATTGTCTTCAGCTAGCAGGATCCACAACCCAACTCAGGATTTTATTAGAAAACTACAGAATAGAAAAGAACAAAATAAAAACGGGGAGCTAGAACTGAGGCAGGAATCGCTCACCCACGTTTCCCATTCCTCCACAGGCTTTCAGCCACTTGCAGAGGTGCAGCTGCTTCCCAAATAGGGCCCCATATGTGCTGTATGGACATGAAAGAAAATAAACACAAGCACACTAAAAACCAGCACCACTGATGTTCTTTCAAAGCAGTCACTCTACCCTGGGTGCATTCCTTACGGCTTGTGTGTGTTTCAGAAACAGGAGTAGAGTCACAATAAAATTACCCTTCTTGGATCAAAACTGCCAACTACAGTACAGTTCATATGCTTCAGGTCAAATAGAACTGGTGCCCAGCTTTCCTACTCAGGATGTTACTCCACACTATTTACTAATGATGACAGATTGTTACCATAGGAATATTTGCTTCACTTGCTGCCTTGGAAGCAAAAAAAAAAAAAAAAAAAACCTTCTCAAAGAAAGTGACATATGTACCATAGAATGTGGAATTTTACATTTTAATAGTACAGAGGGAGTAATTCCTTGTTTAAACCAGGCATATTCTCTTTGAATGGCAATGTATGATCTCCTCACACTAGCACTTTCTGTTGTTTTTCCATGATAAATATACAGTGGACACCATTAAAAAGTCAACATGTCACTGTAAAACCCAATGTAAATACTAAGAATTATGATGATGTATGCTGACTCTTTGATAGTAACCACTGTAGGCTCATTTAAATTTTGTGGACTAAATCCCAATCAGTGCAAGAAAAGCAACATAACTCTTTCCCAAAGAGGCCAACCTGTGTGGCACACAAACAGGGTTAATGTACACCTTTATTCTAGCTCTGAGCAGAATAGGAAAGAACAGGTTCCATGCCATTCCAGCTCCCACTGCTCTGTGGGGGTTTTCTGGTTGGTGATTGTTCTCCCATTTACTGGGCAGTGCTGAGCATAAAGAGAAGGGGCGGAACTGAAAATTACAACACTGTCCCAAAACCAACTGAAAATAAAAATTACCCCTCTTTTCACCATCACTGAGCCAAATCATTTGCTCAGACTGGGGAAGATGCCATCTTGAGTCCCTCATGCCAGGGGCTAGCCGAAACTGCACACCTTGCTACAAGGATTGCTGTGGGTTAGTGCCCCAAACACAGTGTTGCCAACTACAAGTGTTCAAAAAATCATGAGATTGGCTTCAAAATCATAGGATTGTTTAACAAAAATAATTTTGGATTCTTTTCTTTGCCTTGTGGGTTTTGAGAGTGCATTTGGGTCCCATTTTCAAGATTTCTCCACAATCATGAGGACTAGTAACTTACTTTCAGTATTTTAATAAAAGTTCAGATTCTCACCTAATCACCTGCCTCCAGAAGCTGGAGCTTTAAGAAAAACTCCAGATATCATGACACTCACAACAAAAAACCACAAAAGCTGGCAACACTGAGGCCATGCCTCCTTCTACCAAATCCCGGGACTAGTGTCTGGCCAACAGACTAGTTTCTGGAGTAATTTCAGTTTATATGGCTACCCGTGCCCCCACGAGGTCATTCTGGTAGTGAGGGATCAATTAACCATGCCCCCTTTTCCTTGGCCACTCCTGCAGCTGGGAGAGGGGGCAGTGCAGGTGCTGCTGTGGTGGCTCATATGCCCTCTGAGGATCCCCTAATCAGAAGAAGTCCTACAATGCTTTTGGGTAGCTTTGTGCCAACAGAGGCTCAGGGTCTATATATATACACACACACAAACTATCAGCTCTGTCCTACTTGAAAAATATGCAAGAAAAATGACATTACTGTCTTTAGGGTGACCTATTTTCCAGGGACTCAGGCAAGGTGATAGAGTACCTCCTATAGATGTATTATTGGTACCAGCCAACTGGTAACAAAACAAAGTAATACAGTAGCATTAACTTTGCTCAACATATTAATGTGCAAAATCAGCACAGGAAGAATAAGAAAATCTAAGAACAACTACAATTAGTGGGTTTACAAAATACAAAAAAACCAAACAAAAAACCATACCCCTTAACTCCCCGAAGAAAGAAAAACACAAGCACTGGGACCTCTGCATTCTAACTAAGGTTAAATTTAATTACATATTAGGGAGAAAATGCATGACAGAATGGCCCTTCCAAAACACTGCCTGCTTTTTTTGTCTAGAATCCGAATCCTGGTGCATGTAGCCTAACAGACATTTCTTTCCTCCATGTTAACTAGACATCGAGGGGCTATCACAGCTCAGGAACATTTGAATAGCTGGCACTCTTTATATATAAAAGGGAGAGTCTCCAGGGAGACCCTTTTACTGTGATTTTCCTTTTCAAGTTCTCCCTTCAGTAGGAGCTTTGAACAAGTGGAACACGTGTTTGACACATCCCGTACTTGTTAGTTTTGCAATAGAGGTGTAAAGCAAAACTATTACACGTGGGACTGAAGAGACGTTCTTTTCCGCTAAAGGTAGCTGCGCAGTATGAGAGAAGACTTTGTTGGGCTTAACAAAATAAATGTCTACAAATGAAATCTCGCCCTCTGTTTAATTGTCGAATTCCCTGCTCTGATCCCCAAACTATGGGGCCAGGACCAGAAGTGTTCATTCAAACCCCAAATTAATTGTTCAAAAGAAGCATCAGGTTCAGTAAAACCCTGGAACGGCATTTGCAATCATTCCACACGGCTGTTGGTTCAACCATGCTGGTTCCCTTGGTGTTCACGGACATTTGCCCAAACTACTTTTGTTTAGAAAAATGACTGGGTGACGATGTCTCTTGGTACAAATGGCCATGTCTGCATGCAGACCAGGGCATTCACCGTCAAAGAAGAGCATTCGCTATTCGTCATTCATCATTCTACTGTTTATAAACATCCAGTTAGGGAACAGGAAAAACACTGTGTGGCTTGGGTGACTGCAAATAATGCAAAGTGAATAGCTGAAATGAACAGTTCCCAGACAGCTCCTAGGCTGAAAATGGTTTATCTACGCTGTTCAGCAAATGCTTATGAAGAACAAATAAGCAAGCAGATGTCAAGACCTAAACAAAGGTAGGGGTCAAACTGATCCAGAAAACCTTATTCGCTATTATTTGTCAAGCTATCAAAAAAATAATATTGTGCTGTGATGCATGGCCAGAAAGGGTTCAGCATCCTGCAGGATACATGACTCAAATTCGACCCTTACAGACATATGGGGAGAGAATGTTTGTGTTTTTACATATATACTGGTAAGGGTCCACAATGTAATCAAACAGTCCCTGTCTATGCTGTATTCTGTTAATTCAGAGATCAAAAAGACATCTTAACATTTAAATAAACTGTAAACATAGGATATCACTGTATTCATCTGTCTTTGAAATGTATAGCAAATCATCTGCGAATAGTAGGAAAACAGGCAATTGGCTTATGTTGATCTGTGTGAATAATTACTGGCGATGCTTAGGAAATGGGTCCACTTCAAAGTCCCCAGGAGTGCCTATTGTTCGCTAAGGGACTTCTGTCAAAGAAGACCTGAAATGGTATAAAAAATGGCTTGGGTCCTGATCCTGTCATCTCAGATCTGCTTGAGGCTTCATGCAGGGAAAGCCTAAGCTATAAGGACTGAGATCCCAGTCCTGACTGGACTGCCCTGAATAGAAACATTGGACTATAACCTATGAACTAGTTCTGAAAGAGCTCTTTGCATCTACAAAGCTCACCATCTCTGCTATGAATCTGAATCTCAAGATTGTACTTATGTCTGTATGTATACTGATCTTTTAACCTATACTCTCTCTCTTTTCTTTTTTAAATAAATTTTAGTTTAGTTAATAGGAATTGGCTTTAAGCGTGTATTTGGGTAAAATCTGGAATATTCATTAACCTGGGAGGGAAAAACCGATCCTTTGGAATTAGTAGAACATTTTTATATGATGAATAAGATTTTCAGTAATCTTCATCATTTTTGACTTGGGTGTCCAGGTGGAGGCCTGAGGCTGGGTTACTTTAAGGGAACTGTGTTGACTTCTGAGTAATCAGTGAGGTATAATCGAAGCTGTTTTGTGCTGGCTTGGTAAATCTAAGTATTGGAATATCCACCAGCTTTAGGGATTGTCTGTCCCATTCTTTGCAGTTCACCCTAATTGAGTAACCTCAGTTGGCTCCCCTGGGATTCTGATCATGTGTGCCACTTAGCAAATGTAAAGAGGTAAGAAATTTGAAAGAAAAGTGTTACCTACCGAATGGTGATTGATAATGCTACTGGGTGTAGCAGGAAATAACTTTAAGTGATGCTCTAATCCAGTGTCACTGGATATATAATACTTCACTTTCCTTATGAAACCCACTAGTGTATAGGTAACCACATACATGCCGTAACTATGGCAAACCAAGCCAGAGACTCCAGAAGGAAAGTAAATAATGCATAACATATTCCCTGGGTGCTTAAAACTAGAATGAAGTTGCTATTAAGGCCTGGCAGCTTCTCATGTGTATTGTAGAAAGCCAGCTAGGATACAAAGGAAGGGGCTTTCAGCACTGCTGAGTTCTGTAGGGTCAATCAAATGGAGCCCAGCGTGATGCTTAGAGGGAGCAGTCACTTCATGAGCACCATCTATCACAGCTTCCCCAATGGGAGACTCACAAAAGTCTTCCCCACAGGAAAGCCAGCCTCCGGTGAGAAAAATATATATCTCAAAGGGATCTGCAATACCTACAAGGATAACTGGTCCTGCCTCCTGGGATCACATGAGTTCCTCTTTGTGGCACAGTGGTAAATCAGATCAGCATACAGCGATATTATCAGCACCCCCCCACCATTTGTTGGGAAATTCTAGCAGGTATAATGACTGCACTAAGATTGCTACCATCAAAGTCCAAGGCACAGCCAATCCTGACGAATACTCTGTGATGTTATCCTGGTTGAGGAGTCAGGGTCATTATAAGGGAAAGCCACAGGTGAGGTAAAAATATAAAATCATGTAAGTCATTTATGTCCAGGCAGCCCCACAAATGTGTCTAACGCTTATAGGAACTGGGTTGGGGGGAAGGTGTGACCAGGATACAGAAATATATAACTCTCCAACACAAGTCCTGTATATGCATCTGACACAATGGAAGCAATGGCCTCGCCCCTAGAGCAGCAACCTGGTGTGCTCCCACCTAGAGCTGTGTCACCATGTGCAAAGAGACGTACATGCAAAACCAATGCCATCCCTGAGCGTAACTGCACATGTTCAGGGGCTTCATTAATCAGTGAATGCAAAGTTTTATAAATATAGCAAGTCACAGAAAACTTGGTGTTTTGATTTTAAAAACTTTATCAAAACCACAATGTGCTAAATAGACAGGACCGGACAGTAAATGTTTAGAGCGCTCAGCTCTGCCTTGTGTGTGCACGGCCAGCATGCACAAACACATATTATCTGATGCATACAGGCAAATGGTACATTTGAGTGTGTTCATGGTTAGTTAGGTGGGTAACTGGCCATCTGCGAACACTAGACGTATGCACATGCACTGATTATTGGGCATTTAAATTAGGAACGTGCAAACTGAGTGCAATTCAGCACATTTGACTGAAAATATGCAGCCAGACCCTGGGTACTGGACCCTCTAGGCTTGGGAGCCACTTTAGGAAGGCCCACAGAGGTAAGGGTCTCCTAATCTTTGGGCTTTTGAGCATAGGTCTGGTCCCAAGAAGCCATTTAGAGCAGTCTGAGGGCTCAATAGGTTCCCATGGACCATTCCAAACAGGAATTGCCATAGGGTAGTGCTCCAATCAGGCCCCTTTTCTTCTGGCCAAGCTCCCAAGACACCCCTCCACCAGGACTGTGATGGGGTGGGCACAGTGCTGTCTATGCACCAACTGTAGAGGCTCCCTACACTGTGGGAGCTCCCAACCCACTAGTTAAACCTGCCAAGTGTTGATGGCACAGTGCAATAGGTGAACTGTGGGGCCAGGATCTGGCCCAGCACCTTATTACAAAAAATGGGATCCTTGTTCTGACTGCTTTCCCCATCATCCCGCAACCAACTCTTGTGTGCGTGACTTGCAATACACTTTATGGATTATAGGCCTGGTTCTGATCTCACACTGGTGAAACTCAGGAATAACTCCACTGAAGTCAATGGAGTTACCCAGATATAAAACTTGTATAAGTGAGAGGAGATTATGGGACAATAGCATAAAGAATGAAAGGGAGAGTTAGCACAAATGCTGCTGAGCAACTTGAATGGGAAATGCATAATAAGAAAAGAAACATGGGTGTTTAACACACGTGTCTAAGCAACCACACACATGAATGGGTAACCCAGAGTTAAGGTCTCATTAAAGTTTCAGGTCTCATTAAAGTCAATGGGTCAAATTCTTCTCTCAACTCTAGTGGTGCAAAGATAACATAGCTCCACTGAAGTCAATAAAGTTGCATTGGTGGCAGTCTCCAGTCACAGCATAATTAGACCCCGGAGGAATCATGCCATTAACTGCACTAGGAACTGGACAGAGTGGATAGTGATGAGTATATAACAATTGTTTATGTCATTCATGACAATTCGCCAGGTGTGTTTGCATAAATGTATACAGAGGGCATGTCAGTTTAGAGTGGACACTGAAATCAATGTAAAGTTCTGTGCCACTCTGAAAAGTGACTAAACCAATACCTTCATGCATGGTAGATCCGTTCGGGTGTGGAATTTGAGTTGTATCTGCTGACTTTAGCAACTATAATGCAGCAAGCTTCACATTGCAGCTATGAGACAACTGGGAATTCTGTTTCATCACGTGCATCAACCAAACAGGTTACTAAATTCCAATCAGTTACACCTGTGCTAACCCACAGAGAGCACTGGGATTGCACAGGTGTCTCTGCTGGCATCATTTGGAAATGATAGGGTTGCACAGATGTAAGTGATAGCCTACAATTGGCCTGATCGTGGGTGATGGTTCCAGGATGGGAAAAACCCAACTCGAGTTTGCAGGCTGACAATTAGAAGAACATCTTTTTACTTTTAAACGGAGCACATTTCATACAGGAATCATTTCTAGATAATAAACACTGGTCCTTTTATGAAGTTGCTTTTTAAAACAGAAATGCATTCTAAAAGGAGCAATGGACCATTGGTACGCTAGTTTTTTCCAACGCCAGAAATACATGTGTGACAAAAGCTACTCTACTTGGAAACATCCATACAGGCTAAAGCAGGGGTAGTCAATTATTTTTTGTCAAGGTCCAAATTTCTTGGTCAAGGTATAGTCAAGGTGCAGACTCCAGAGAAAATAATAAAATAATAATAATAACAATGATAACAGTGAATAAATAAAAAGATTTCAGGGTCTGTTCAAAAGTGTGTGGTGGTCCAGATTTGACCCGCGGTCTGTCTATTAACTACCCCGGGTTAGCGCATTCATGGCCTGAAACGTTAATCTTTCCCAGAAACTTTGTTAACATACAGCACAGCTCAGGCCATACAGCATGCCTGCCTTTTCTCTCATCCTGTAGGATGGTGAAAGTGCGTTCCTGAGAAATCAAGGACCCCATAATAGTACATTTCCTCAAATAGCATCCAGATTTGCAAAAAAACAAACAAACAAAAAACAGGCTTATTCTTCCTCCTCTTTTGAAGCATCCAAGGAAGGGTGGTGTTGCCAATGGCCTCCCCATTACCATCTCACAAATATGTTTTCTCAGCAGGGAAGCCTCCATTTCCCTTGGCAGCTCTTACTGTTCATTTTGCAGCCTCCTCCTAGCAGACAGTTTTTTAGCAAGCTGAATCACTTCTTCCTGAGCATTTGCTGCACCCTGTGATCATTGGAAATCAAAGCTTAACTCCAGTCTGGAATGGCCTCTTCTCAGCAGCCCCACACCCTAACTAAAAGGGCAAATAATAATAATTTAAACATACTTACTAAGCCAGATGAGTCATCAAAACCGCTTCTCCACTGTGAGACTGATGTTTTGACTATTCCCAGCTTTCATAGACCTTGGAGTTGTAAAACACACAAGCAGCCAGTCCAGCCCTTCCTGTGCCCGTGGATGTGTTATGCTAAGTTAAAAGCAAATGGGATAAAATGAAATTAAAAAACTATATCAGCATGAAGCTACTACATTCATTGTGGTACATACAGGCCAGTAGCAATTAAAATGGCAAGGTTCTTTTCTTTCAGCATTTGGGAGGACAAAGTCTTCAGCATGACACACTAATACTTTAAAACCCTGTTCTGTTATTTGCCCTACAATACCCCAATTGTTAGTTACCAGGGCAACAAGGTACACGGGTATTGTTCAGTTGTGTTTAAACTTTATTTCCCCATGATACCCCAACGGGGAGCTGCAGAAGGTGTAAGTCTGGGCCATGAGGAGCTCATGGTCTGAAAGATAAATGCCTACAGGTAAGTCGAGTATCTCTTTGCTCCAAAATCGATGCCAGGCAGTCAAACTCCCAGCTACACACCTGGCAGCTGCAAGCTCCGTTTCCTAAAACTTTAACAAGGCCCGGATGAGGCAAAGCCCTAGTGTTTCAAATGTGCGGTTTGACACAACATATTGCAAGCCCTGAATGTGAGTTCTGCTCTTGCAGCTGACCTTATATTGCAACTGTATTGCAACTGATCTCCAGGGCAGACATACCCAACCTCTACTCCGCCGACATACCCAACCTCTTTCTTATTCCTCCTTTTCCTTCACCCAAACCCTGCTACAGCTGCCACCTCCAATCGCATTCTTACTCCCACCCCAAATCCCTCTCCTCTGCCACCCCCAGCCCCTCATGAAAAAAACATTGCTGCCCCACTAGGTGTCACCCCATTTGTTGTTTTGTGGTTTACTAGATGTTTTGTTTTGTTTCAAATAAAGCCACAAGTGAGCTGAGGTGGCAGTGCATCCCAAAGGGTGCCAATACAACGGTTTATGCCACATCACCATGGGCCCCACACAACTTAGAAGAAAACTAGTTGGCAAATATTTTACATAGTTCCAATAAAGGTTTATAAAATTATTTTTATGTCTCTCCACCTGTAAAGCCTTATGCACCATGAGGCCACTTGTACAGGGTTAAGAGAGCAGGAAAAAAATAAAATTTTTAAAACTGCTAAAATAAGGACCAAAAGTTGCTTTTGTACCCATAATAATTTCACAACTGTAAAGTATGACATCTCAGGACCTTCCAGGGTCAGAAGAAAGTGTTTTGCATCTCTTTAGAATGCGCAGACCCTTTTCAAATAGTATAAAGCTCCTGGTTTGCACCCAGTAGATGTCAGATCTTAAACCAACCACTTGTCCAGGACTGAATATTATTGGGCCTTCCCCTCAGACCATTGTGATTTGGGGAAACGGAGGGAAAATTCCATATTTTGGGAGAAAAACAGACTTTTGCAATAGGCAATTTTTTTAAAGGTATGTATTCAATTCCACTCAGAGTTTTAGAATGTTAGAAGTAGTCCTGGGGAGGTGGATTAGTGGGCAGAGTGTAGGTGCTTGACAAATGAAATGTATTTCCATACAACACAATCAAAGGGCAAAAAGGAAAAACATAAGTTGTCTATGCCACCATCCCTCTGTTCCCCTGGAGCTGCGGTAGCCAATGGGAATTATCTGTGTACACTCCAGCTGCTGTCAGTCTATGAGGTGAACCTCCATGAAACGGTGGAGTACTCGGACTAACTTGTAGCTAGTAAAGGTATGTTTGGGATAGGAGAACATGTGCGGATCACTCTGAGATGTGCAACAGAGCTGTAATTATGATAGGAGGAGATCTATGTTTTGCACCCCCAGATGTGTGTGAGCAAAGGATAGAACCTATCTGGCTTCAAGATGAAACTCGATAAGTTTACGGAGGAGATGGTATGATGGGATAACATGATTTTGGTAATTAATTGATCTTTAAATATTCCTGGTAAATAGGCCCAATGGCCTGTGATGGGATGTTAGTTGGGGTGGGATCTGAGTTACTACAGAGAATTCTTTCCTGGGTATCTGGCTGGTGAGTCTTGCCCATATGCTCAGGGTTCAGCTGATCGCCATATTTGGGGTCGGGAAGGAATTTTCCTCCAGAGCAGATTGGAAGAGGCCCTGGGGGTTTTTCGCCTTCCTCTGTAGCATGGGGCACGGGTAACTTGCTGGAAGATTCTCTGCATCTTGAAGTCTTTAAACCATGATTTGAGGGCTTCAGTAGCTCAGACATAGGTGAGAGGTTTATTGCAAGAGTGGGTGGGTGAGATTCTGTGGCCTGCGTCGTGCAGAAGGTCAGACTAGATGATCATGATGGTCCCTTCTGACCTTAATATCTATGAATCTATGAAACTTCCTGTGCGCCTTTAGGATCCAGTATGCATCATTTCAGGGCAGAATTGTGTATGTTACAATTAGCAAGGACAGGGCTTTTATTACAAAGATATTGTCAGCAGCAAGCTAGGATATGAGAGCAGCCATAAGCATTTATTATCTGGATGCACCCCAGGTAAAGTGAGTGCGGTCAATGTCAGGTGGACAGTGGACTGTAGTTAGTTCTGCTTGGTAGTTAGCTCTGCAAGATCTGGGGATTACTTTGGAGGTGTGTGACACCGCAATAACTGTGCTATGAGGAGACCTATGTTTTGCACCTTCTCGTGTGTGTGAGCAAAGGGAAGAGGTGCTAGTGGATCTGCAGGATGCATCATTTCTATGCAGAACTGTGCAGGCTATGTCAATAGCAGGGCATAGGGCTTTCAGTAGGAAGGATATGGTCAGCAGTGAGTGGAATAGGAGATGCTTTAATGATGGATAAGTGAAAGTCTAGGATCAGGTGGTGTCCTGTGAGCAAGTGTAAGGGAGCTGTCCAAGGCTGCGAAATGGTTCTTCAGCTGTGCACATGTGATGCTCTGGCCGGGAAGTTGGCTAAGTCTCTGAGCATACACCAGGATCTGGAACCTTGTGGGGAGGCAACTTTCCCTCCACCTCCTATTTCTCTCATAGTGTTAGATGGGATCCTGTGGGGGAGAGTGAACGGGTGTGAAAGGTGGTGAAGCGCTGGTACATTTCAGTAACTATGGGAGTGGCAGCACAGAGGTGTTTGTGTTAATGGGCCATAGGGGAGCACTGCCAAAAGAGGGCACAGTTAAGGTAGCATGGGCAACTCTGCACTAGTTGGTCTTTCTCCAGCCAGTACAGTTGCTCTGCCTGGAGCTCAGATTGGAGGTACCGCATTGCTCGGTGAGGGTCTATCACAGGGATCAGCAACCCCTAGCATGCGGCCCATCAGGGATATCTGCTAGCAGGCCGGGACGGTTTATTTACCTGCCGCGTCCGCAGGTTCGGCCAATTGCAGAGCCCACTGGCAGGGTCCGCAGGTTCGGCCGATCGTGGCTCCCACTGGCCGTGGTTTGACGTTCCAGGCCAATGGGGCTGCGGGAAGTGGCGGCCAGCACATCCCTCATCCCACGCCACTTCCCATAGCCCCCATTGGCCTGGAACAGCAACCCGTGGCCAGTGGGAGCTGCAATCGGCTGAACCTGCGGATGCTGCAGGTAAACAAACCATCTCGGCCCGCCAGCGGGATTTCCCTGATGGGCGCGTGTGCCAAAGGTTGCCAATCCCTGGTCTATCACTTCCCCATTAACTACCAGCAGTTGGTCATAAGCCCGACTTAAGGTTTCATCCTCCCTCTGATCCTTTATGAAGTCTGTCTCTCTGCTCAGGATGTCTCTCTCCTCTAGGGCAGTCAATATTGCCTAGTTGTTAGGAGGAGGAGCTTCCTTTTGGCTGGATTCCCCCTCTCCAGGGTCCAGCTCTTCACCTACACTGGCCAATGTCTCAGGCTGTGGGCTCCTGTCTCCCCAGGTCTCCTCTGCTACTTCCTCTGGGCCTCTGGAGTTGATTTAAGGCCCCTCAACACCACAGGAAAATATTCCCAATCCTGATCCAAGATATTAGGATAGGCTCGTGTCGAGGCCAGCCCCACTGCAAGAGACTTTGTGTTCTCCCCTATTGTCAACTGCACACGTGCACTGGAACAGGGCTTAATGCCTCCGTGAATATGTTGCAGGAGGATGGTTCCAAACCCTGATGCCCCCGGGGAAACCAAGTCATACTAGACTAGGGTCGCCCATACCCAGAATCCACTAGGCCCGTTACCTCTGTTCCATTTATCCACACAGGGACTGTTACTTTTGGTGGACTTCACTTACAGCTGGACTTTCTGCCATCCACACCTATCCATAGCCACACTCCATATAGGGGCATTCTTGATATCAGCAATGCAGGCACGCCATGAAAAAAACCACACACCTGAGGTTGGCCATGGGGCCGTAGGCAATAGGCCTGATATCTGAGGCTGCCCTTCCCTAGGTCCTGTGTCTGCTCCCCAATCCTGGATTTCAAGCAGGAGGGACCAGAGGGGTCCTAAGGGCTTTGGCCAGACGTGGGTCTCCTAGTGGGGCCCAGTCCAGGGTTTGATGGCTAGCGGGGCCCCTTAGAGGCTGGTAATTCGGAGACCTCCCTGTCTTCTTGTCGGTTCCCCTGGTTGGGCTTCAGTCAAGAGGTCCTCTGGGCCTCTTGCAGCTGCTTGAGTGAGATAGAGCCTTCTTTGCTGATAATAATTCTCCCTCTACCAGACAGTATCAGCTAGGGACTCTGGCTAGCGTTTTAAGCAACCCAGTCCCTACCATTGGTCAGGTGTATGTGGGCAAACTGCTCCACTAGAATGAGCTTCACTACCTTAATTCCTGTCCCCGGCTCTGGCTTTAATCACCTCCAGCACTGGTCCCTTAGTTTCTGGGCGACCATGTGGGGCCAACCTCCATTTCTCCTCCCAGAACCTCTTATGGAAGGGCTCCTCCTTGATGTCAAAGTAATCCACTATGGTTGCTTTCAGCTGGAGGGATAGTCTTGGGTAGGTGCCGCTGATACATGGCCTGAGCTGGGTCCCATCAGGTGAGGGGTCCTCAGGGTGGCTCAAAGGGCATGTGAGCATTGGTCTACTGTTGCCACCCATTCAAGTGTTACCAAAAAGTCCTCTAGGTCATCCTCAGTGTCCATCTTTGTGAGTTATATGTGTACAAGTGGGGCCCCAGACTTGGGTTCATAGCCCCTGGAGGGGAAGGCTCAGGGGGAACCCTGGGGCTGCAGTAAGATCACAACCTGTTGGACCAAACATTGCTGCTGTTGTCTCCTTCAGTCCAGATCAGCGGTTGCTGTTGGGCAGCCATTTGCTGCAGGAGTTGTGGCTGCTGGTTCTCCGTCATCCACTTCAGCAGACACTCTAGCTCCATTTTGCTCAACCCATATCTTCTAGCCTGAGGGTGTTTAACCATCTGCGTCCATCGGTCCTGCCCTCTCTCCAAGGCTGGGAAAGTTGCTTGCATTCTCCACCAAATCGTGACAGTCTGCACTCGGTGGGAGCGACACCTAGTGGTCAGGGGATTAACTCCTTCAAAATGCAGAGGGGGGTTTGGTAGGGGAACACAGGCCCTCCCATTCCACTGAGCTCCAGCCCAGTGCCTGAAAGGGCTACTATGGGTCTGACACCAGAAGCTCTCTAAGGCTGTCCTCACTGGGCCACTTCCTACTACACTTCCATTGTCCACAGTCTGTAGCAAGAAGCTATGAAGGGGGTCAGCTCACTGCTTGGAGCCTCTTTGTGTCCACATGGCATGGCAGCTCTCCCCCGCTCGAAGGCAGCAGCTGCCTCCTCTTGTAACTTTGGCTCTCTGGCCAGGGCATTTCCAGGTCTCTCCCCTTCTGGGGCAGTCTACAAGCAAAACACAATACCAGTAAACAATATGCAACTGGGGGAAATGCCTCCCTCTGGGGGAGTATCAGAAGCAGGTCCCCGTTCCTTCAGGGAGGGACCTTCAGGCAGTTGCTGATGGGAAAGATCCTCTCTTCCCTACACTCTTTCCTAGGGAGTTGCAAGTTAAGCGTCCTATCTCTTCCTGGGCCTACCCACAAGTGAGCCGTTTTGCTCCCTTTTAACTCCTCCTCCAGCCTGTGAATCTCTGACAGGTGTGGCAGGGCGGGGCTGGCTGAGCCCAGAGCAGCTCCTTAACCCCTTGTTGCCCTCTGTGGGATTTGTACACCCCATTACAAGTTGGGAAAGGGGTTGTTGGAGTGTCGTTGGCAAATTGCTGCCTTGAGATCACATTCTGGACACTTTGTGTAACGTTTTATTTATGTTAGCATCAACATTCACATAGTTGTCCTAGCTGGTGTATTTTATTTATTCTCTGCCTCTTTACATATTCCACTCAGTTGTAGCTGTGTCTGATCTACTTCGTTTAGTATTGATGTATGTTCTATAAAAATAAAACACACACAGCCAAAAAACTCTGGCATGTTTTCTGTGTATGACAGGCACTATAAATTAAAGGAGTGAATGTTTTTCTCTTAAGCCTGTTTGCCCAATGTATTTCAGGCAAGAAAACTAGGAGTGTGTCAGTTGTGACAAATATGGGTGTTTTTAGAGAGAAATCCTCACTTATTTTCACATCAGCTTAATCAGGCTAATCAGATTCTTGTGAGGTAGTTAAAATAAAGTTCTGTTATTTCACTTCTTCAGCTGTTGATCTTTAACAGTCTCCATAAGCTATAAGGCCTACGGCTATCAGATAGGTTGTTTGTCTACCTATTAATAAGACAGTTAGTGGAAAAATGGTTACAAAGAATAGATGCAAAAACAGAGGTTAATCATAAGGGTTTTTAATTGGTTGTTTGAATTATATTAAAGGGAGATTTGTTTATTAATTGGCCTGTTAAAAGAATTTACAGCCAGGATGGCAAGGAGATGGCCACGAGATGGTGCTAGAAAATAATAATGCAATGCGTTACCCGTACCATCTACGAAGACATTGATGCATTGCTGGGATGGTGTACTGTTTGCTGAAGTAATTCCTCCATGTGTATGTGATGTGGGGCCTTGTTTACACACAAAGGTGCAGGAGTTGAACTAAAGGTGTCTTTAAAAAAAACCTAAATCAATTAAACCTGTGCAAACCCCATGTGAACACAATTCAGTTTAAATCTGGTTTCTATTGATTTACATACATGTAGGAGGATTTGCATCAGTTTCATTAAATTGGTTTTTGTTAAACGGTTGCTACTTTGTGCGCACACAAGTCCTGAGTGAGGCACAGTTCAATTCTAGTTCACCCTCCTTTATTTTAATTCTAGTTAACCAAATATATTCACAGATGTTTAGGTGCCAGGGAGTACAGGGGCTCAGATGGTTACTTCAGCTTCCAGGTAGATACTGGGATCTACCGTACCATACCTGTGATAAAGCTGATTCAGTCACACCCTGGGGAAGGCAACAGTTACCCCTTTATTGATTTCACCACAGCCTTGACACCATGTTCTAATGACCAGGCTTGGCTCCTGTAATTCCTTCAGAAAGGGTTCTCTGCCATTCAAAGCTACTACAGTGCACAGGAGCATGCTCACAGGTCTGCTGCCACTCCTATTGAAAGTATGGGCCCCTTACTGAATGAGGGAGGCAACCTAGTGACAGAGGATGTGGAAAAAGCTAATGTACTCAATGCTTTTTTTGCCTCTGTCTTCACAAACAAGGTCAGCTCCCAGACTACTGCACTGGGCAGCACAGCATGGGGAAGAGGTGACCAGCCCTCTGTGGAGAAAGAAGTGGTTCGGGACTATTTAGAAAAGCTGGACGAGCACAAGTCCATGGGGCTGAATGCGCTGCATTCGAGGGTGCTAAAGGAGTTGGCGGATGTGATTGCAGAGCCATTGGCCATTATCTTTGAAAACTCATGGCGATCCGGGGAAGTCCCGGACGACTGGAAAAGGGCTAATGTAGTGCCCATCTTTAAAAAAGAGAAGAAGGAGGATCCTGGGAACTACAGGCCAGTCAGCCTCACCTCACTCCCTGGAAAAATCATGGAGCAGGTCCTCAAGGAATCAATTCTGAAGCACTTAGAGGAGAGGAAAGTGATTAGGAACAGTCAGCATGGATTCACCAAGGGCAAGTCATGCCTGACTAATCTAATTGCCTTCTATGACGAGATAACTAGCTCTGTGGATGAGGGGAAAGTGGTGGACGTGTTGTTCCTTGACTTTAGCAAAGCTTTTGACACTGTCTCCCACAGTATTCTTGCCAGCAAGTTAAAGAAGTATGGGCTGGATGAATGGACTATAAGGTGGATAGAAAGTTGGCTAGATTGTTGGGCTCAACGAGTAGTGATCAATGGCTCCATGTCTAGTTGGCAGCTGGTATCAAGTGGAGTGCCCCAAGGGTCAGTCCTGGGGCCGGTTTTGTTCAATATCTTCATTAATGATCTGGAAGATGGTGTGGATTGCACCCTCAGCAAGTTTGCAGATGACACTAAACTGGGAGGAGAGGTAGATATGCTGGAGGGTAGGGATAGGATACAGAGGGCCCTAGACAAATTAGAGGATTGGGCCAAAAGAAATCTGATGAGGTTCAACAAGGACAAGTGCAGAGTCCTGCACTTAGGATGGAAGAATCCCACGCACCGCTACAGACTAGGGACCGAATGGCTCGGCAGCATTCTGCAGAAAAGGACCTAGGGGTTACAGTGGACGAGAAGCTGGATATGAGTCAACAGTGTGCCCTTGTTGCCAAAAAGGCCAATGGCATTTTGAGATGTATATGTAGGGGCATTGCCAGCAGATCGAGGGACGTGATCGTTCCCCTCTATTCGACACTGGTGAGGCCTCATATGGAGTACTGTGTCCAGTTTTGGGCCCCACACTACAAGAAGGATGTGGAAAAATTGGAGAGAGTCCAGTGGAGGGCAACAAAAATGATTGGGGGTCTGGAACACATGACTTATGAGGAGAGGCTGAGGGAACTGGGATTGTTTAGTCTGCGGAAGAGAAGAATGAGGGGGGATTTGATAGCTGCTTTCAACTACCTGAGAGGGGGTTCCAAAGAGGATGGATCTAGACTGTTCTCAGTGGTAGCTGATGACAGAACAAGGAGTAATGGTCTCAAGTTGCAGTGGGGGAGGTTTAGGTTGGATATTAGGAAAAACTTTTTCACTAGGAGGGTGGTGAAACACTGGAATGCGTTACCTAGGGAGGTGGTGGAATCTCCTTCCTTAGATATTTTTAAGGTCAGGCTTGACAAAGCCCTGGCTGGGATGATTTAGTTGGGGATTGGTCCTGCTTTGAGCAGGGGGTTGGACTAGATGACCTCCTGAGGTCCCTTCCAACCCTGATATTCTATGATTCTACCCTGCCTCCTTTCTTTACAGTGCTATTTCACATGGGCCAAGCTGGTCTCCGAGAACCTTCATGCAGAGGAACTAAGCTCTATCAGACCTCCTCTTTGAGGCTGGTATGCCACGATTTTTGGGAGATTCTTCTGCCTAAGGTCAGCGGATTATTCCATAGCTTTCCCTAGAGAGTAGGTGTCACTCTCTAACCCTTCGCCTGAGCTTTGGTCACCCTGCCCCTCTTTTGTATGGGGTGTACTTTGCCAAGTCCCAGCCTGCCCCTTTCCAGCAATGACACTTTGTTTAGATTTCTAACATTTTGTTAGTTGTTTCTCTGGTGCTCACTGTATTTCTGTGGTTTGTTTAAAGCCCTCAGTGATTTGGCAGGGACTAGCTCTTCATAAACAACCAATTGTTAAATCCATTTGTATGAGAGCGGGCTTCTTAAGTGTGTGAGAGAGAGAGACAGAAGTAATACACAGGCCAATTGAAATGGTAGGGAGGGCACGCCTGGTTAGAAGGAGATGGAGCAGGGCTCTACTTATCAGCAGCACCCATGGCAGACTGCCAAATGCCACTGAGCCACAGGGCTGACATGGAGTGGCCACCTGTAGCAAGAAGATGGTAGTTCAGCTCCACCCTTGGCCAGATCTTGGCCCCTCTGCTCTGACTGATAAGATGTTAACTCCTTACTGTCTGTGATGAGCTAACTTGTGCCTACGCACAGCCTGGAGAAAGGGACATGCATGTGGTACATCACCCCAACAGGCATTGCTGAGACATTCTTTGTGCTGTCTTCCCCTTTGTTACAGGAGCTTGGGAGTGAGTTGCTGCTGGTCTATGCCACTTATGACACACTGCCATGCTGCCTCACCCACCTCTTTTGGGGCAGGGAGTAACCTGGTGCCTATGCACCTAGACCCCAGGTCCATGTAGCCTACCCAGGAGTTCTCACTCCCCCCCCACCCTTCCCCTGCACAGGCATGCAGGCCTGCCTTGGACCAGCAAGATGAGTTCCAGCCAAGCAATCCTTGTCTCCATGTTTCCAGTGTCTGTGAACACTACAATGTGTGCAAGTCAGATGGGTAACCCAGGACAGCTTGATATAACACCATCCTCTGCTGGTAGTGTGTAGGTCACCGAGAAGTTGAGCTTTCTACAGCCTTGGCTAAGAGAGCTGACTCCCTTAACTCATGCACAGAGAGCCAGAGGTCCCCGGTTCTCTACAGTGGAAAGTTTCTTACCTTACACAGCTTTTGTTTCTTTCAATACTTCTTGAAAGAAAATATGAATACCTTATTCAAAAGAACTGACAGTGGACACTTGAGGCCAGATTCTGATCCAGTTTCCACCCCTGTAAAGCCAGATTAACTACTGAATTCAATGGAGTTACTGCAGTATGAGAGACCAGAATCTAGCCTTTGGGCCTAATTCTCCACCACCTTGTATAGTCATTTGTACCTGTGCAGAAGGAGTTTAGAACACATCACTCATTCAGACCAATCATAACATTTTACTCCCACTTTGCATGTATGTAAATGACTATGCAAGGTGTAGTGGAGAATCAGCGCTTAAAGCAGAAGCTTTTTGTTTTCGCTGACAAAGCCTTCTGGGTAGAAAGCAGTACCACAGATCAGAATTACTGGGGGTGGGGTCACTGGAAGGTCATCTGAGGTCAAGTTGTTTGCAATAAGTCGATATTTCCATTTTGGAACACTGGGTAATGTGGTCCTGGCACAGCTCTGTTCCAAACACATGGCCAATGTTTGGTATTACAAATCATTTATTAAAGCTCAGCCAATCATAATAGCAACTTTGTATGCATGTGAAGATCTCTCGATTCTGCCAAGGGTCGCTCATGCGTGAAAAAAATTACATAAACATTCTGAACATATATCAAAATAAATATTACAAATTACAGGAAATATGTTAAAATGACTCCCATTAAAGCTTCAAGGTTTGCTTAGGATTACTCTACTGGTTATAAAAGCGACGCCTCTCATATCCTTCGGCTGACAGGATAACTCAGCTTGTGCCATTCTCCCCCGGTAAGAAAGCGTCAGATGATTCTTACATCCACCAGTGCTCCCGAACATGTAGAGCAGACTCTAGGTGAGTGCACATGCACAGCCCAGGTACGTTACTGAGGAGGATACTCTCAGGCCGCAAACATCGTCTGCCCCCAGTTTTGTAACACTGACAGCACTCAGCTCCCTGAAACCCCAGGAAGAAATCCAGTGTGGCAGAGCTGGCCCCCACTGCAACCTGCCCCTCCACACAATGCTCCCACAGAGCTGGGCCGTAGAGGAACCATCTTGCTTGAAAATGTATCTACAAGAAAGAATTATGGAATATGACACAGACCAGTTCAATATAGCTGGAATGGCTAATTAAAGAGAAAAGCTGTGAATAGCTCTTAAAAAAAGAAGAGGCTGATAACCTTTGTACTCTGCTTTATTCTCTTGGGGCCTGATCCTATGCTCATTGCGCTCTGAGGATTCTGCCAGCTTCTTCAGCGACAGTAGGATCAGGCCCTTTGTCAGACTTAGCTATATTTAACTACACTGGAATTGGAAGACAAGCAGCAAGACCCCTAATCCTCAGCATTGACTGTGTAGCAGCAGAGGACCATTATTTCAACAGCATTTTAGTCCATTAATGTAATTTCAGATAAAAGCCAAATGCTGCAGTCAACATTTATGATTACTTGTCTTTTCTAAAATGGATTCTTCATGGTAGACTTTAAAGAGGCAGTTGCCATACAGAGGTATAACAGGTATCACATGAAACATGGAGAACATCTGCAGCTGTTCTTTATGGGTAGCCACCATCATAGATACTGTACGTTTCATAATAAAGAATCTTTACAAATAGTTTGTGTTTCCCACCTTCTGCCAGCCCCTGCTGACATCTGGGACAGTCATAATGCTCAGCCTCTAAGCCACAATGGGGCTAACTTCTCTGCAGGGGTATGTGAGTAGTGGGGCCTCTTCCCCCGTACGCTTCCATGCAGTGATACCCCAATCGGGTCTTTAATGTGGGAAATACAATTACTGGCTACAAACTCTACAGGGAAGAGAGATTAAGTTGGGGAGTAACACTAACTAAAAAATCTAAATAAAGGTTTCTGAACAGAAGACAATACAATAAAACTGGTAGGGACATAAATCCCAACTCAAAAATACAAATATACTAGTAGAATTATATATCTCTGTCCTCCCGAGCAGTGAAAGGATATTGAGCACACAGTACTAAGGGAGATCAAAGAGTAACAAAAGAGTAATAATCAGTCCTTCAACTCCCTAGATATCAACTAATTAAAAGTCACGATAGGACAAGGCTTAAAGTAGTATTTTCTCCAGAACTTTACAAGGTTGCTTCTTGGAGTAGCTTGTCCTGGAGTACACTCTACAGGAGAGGCTATTCTTGACTTAGTCCTAAGTAACACACAGGAAACCGTTCTAAAAGTAACTATATTCAATCTACTAAGCAAGAGTGAACACAATACAACTATGTAATCCTTTGAGGCAGTCAGACCAAGAACTAGCACTGACACTGAACTGAGGAATTTCTAAATAATCACTAAACTAGACATGAAGGGCCTACTCCAAAGCCCATTAGTATCAGTGAGTCTCTTCATTGCCTTCAGTTCAAGCCCGAAGATATGAGAGCCAAAAATCAAGGAAATTAGAGGGCCAGATCCTTGAATTATGTAAATTATCATAGCTCAATTGAAGTCAATGGAGCCACGACAATCAAAGCCAGCTGAGGATCTGGCCAAGAATCTTTAGGTGACGGACAATGACAAGACCCAATCCACTCGCCCATGCTGCCTTTATACAGTCAGAGATCTGTATTATTTGAGGCATACTGAGTGGTTTGTTTTGTGGGATCCATTTCCATAAATGCTGTTGTATGTGTGCTGCCTCGTCTCTCTTGGGATGGTTTAGTCATATTGTGATCAAATTCGATAGTGATTACTGCCCATCTTGAGGACAAAGTTCCCACACCATTTTGGATTTCAATGTCTTTTCTTCCTTCCTTGATCACTGTCTGTTTCACACTGAGAAGATACCAGTAAGGGGCAGGCAGTACTCATCACAAGTGCAGTTCTTCACTGTAAGATCCGGTAAGAAACAGCAACTCCCAGCAGCCTCCTTTTTCAAACAGACTAACATCTGGGCTTGTGGTGGAGCGAAATAGGTCCTGCTGCCATGCGGGCAATAGAAGCCAGGAAGTCTTCTGTTCTATGGCGATGGGGTAAGGCTGGCTGAACAGAGCTAATGCACTGAATTACAGAGAGTGGAGAGAAACTACTGTCAAGTGCAGGATTTTCCTCTTCTGACCAGCCAAGTAACTGTGTAGCTGGCAAATGCAGAAGAGATGGGTGCCCAGCTGCAAGTGAGATGCCAGAAAAGAAAACAAAAATAGACATTCAGGCAGTCAGAGGAAGTCAAATACAACCTTAACGTTCTGTACCCATATTATTTATGTTGCTATAGCATCTAAGGGCCCCCACTCCTGGGCCAGGTCTCATTGCGCTGGGTACTGTACAAACACCGAACAAAGAGACAGCCCCTACCCTGAAGAGTTCATATGACTAGTTGCAGAAGCTTTGCCACACCTATCCTCTGGCATTTTACCACCAGCTGTAGCCAATAGGTGGTGTTTGCCATGATGTTTTCCCTTTCTACAGTGCAGACAGTTGTGCAATACTGTGCATGAGCTGAGCTGGAGGATTCTTCCCTGACCTCTGCAGATGATCAGCAATGTCCTAAAGCATGACACTCTCAGCTTGTATAACTGCTGATGACAAAACTAAGACTAACCAGCCCGTTTATCTCCAGCCACTTCACAGACTCCCACAGACATGAGTGCCACAGGATAACAGGTCCAACCCTGCTCCAAATTCAGGACCAAGCAAGCAGGGTGGTCCCCTGGGCACCAACTTCTAGGGGGTGCCAAATTGCTATGCCACTTAGCTTCCTTCCCCAACCTTGGCTGCTTGTGGGGTGGAGCACCAACAATATTTTCCACCCTGGCTAAAAAGCAAAAAAACAAAACAAAAACACACACACACACAGCTTGGGCTGCTCTGCTCCTGCCCTAGATCCTCTTGCTGTTCACGTGGCAGAGCTCTGTGTTGGAGATCTGAAGGTCGAGGTTTGGAACCTTGCTGGCGACCTGGAGGTGCTGGGGCTGACCTGATGGCTGACTGTGATCAAAATTGTTTTCATGCTTTTGGGCTTATGCCAGGCTCTGCCTGTTGAGGGTTTGAAGGAAACTTTCCATGGGGTCCGGTTATCCTGTAACTGTGCTATGGGGTTTCTTGCACTTTCCTCTAAGGCATCTGGTACCAGCTGCTGTCAGAGACAAGATACTGGACTAGATGGACCTTGCTTTGATCCAGTGTGGCAATTCCTATGTTTAGTACTGTAGTACTTTTGTCACCAACTAAAGTGGAAGCAAAATTGGACCCCTAAATGCTGTGGGGAAAGATTACTTTTTTAGATTTTAATTTATTGCCCAGTCCTTCCACTGAGCGCTCTTTTGCTCTCATACTATGGAGCAGGCTCGGGGTGGGGAGATGAGAGGGAATGCCTGCAATTTTAATTACAGGTAGACTGACTAAAGTATTACTTAAAACAGATTGCAGTGCAGCATTTCCATTGTACTATTCTATATTTGAGCAATTTTTGTATGTTTTCAACTCTATCTTCCCTTGGCAGAAACTCAGTCATTACTACATCATCAAGTACGTCGATAGCAGACCGCACCTTGTAATTTACCACACTCACTTGCACAAAGTTTTAGTATCCCAGTGCAAGATCCTCCCAAACATAAATAAATGCCAGCCCTTCACTCTAAGAGAGTTAGTGTACTGCCATCTACTGGCAAATTAAACTAGAAGTGTGCAAGTCACCCTGTAATTTTAGTAACAGCAGTGCAAATGGGATAGGAAGGGCCTGATCCTGAATGCCCACATCCCCCACTGAAGTCAATGGGAGTGCGAGTGCTCAGAACCTCTATAAGAGAGGACAGTACAGGATTTTGCTCCCCTGGTACTCACTATTCAGAAGTAGTGAGCCAGTCTGCCCATACATTTGTCTGTCAAAGTCCACCTGTGGCACACAATATGTGACCAGATCCAAAATGAGAGACTCAAATTCTTTATGCAGAAAACTTAAAATGCTGCAGGGCTCTTTCCTTCAGTGCCAATAACTCCAGTAATAGTAATTGTTTGTCTGTAGGAGCGAGGTGATTCACAAACACTTCAGGAGCAGTCCTTGCTCAGTCTCATGTTAAGTGAGGGCACCAGATCTCCGTGGAACATGGGTAGCTTGAAACGAAGATGAATGATGTCCCTTTGGGAGCAAGTCTGCCTAAGGGTACATCTACATTGCATAGGGTGTGACATCAGCACATGTAGACATACCCAAGTTGGCTTTAATCTAGCTAGCTCAAATAGTGCAGTGAAGCTGTAGCAGTGGACGCTTCAGCATGGGCTAGATAAGCCCCCCTGGGTAATTCTATGGCAGCTAGCTTGCGCAGGAGTCTTTGCTGCTGCAGCTTCACTGCTCCTGTAACCGAGCTAGCTAGACAAAATCTAGTGCAGCTGGGTCTACAAAAGCTGCAGTCACATCCCCAATCGCATGTCAATATACCCTGCATTATTTACAGTACATTCGCATCTAGAGGCAATGGTCAAGACTGAGGTTGTGTCAAGGGCTATAGAAACATGCAGTAAGAGACAGACCCTGTCTTGTAGAGCTTCCTGTCAGGCTCAGGGCATGGGTGGCCCAGTCAAGAGATTAGCATCAGACACAGACCAAGGGGCCAGTAGCCAATTACCAGGAATCAGGCAGGGCTGGAACACCAGAATCCAGAGACAAACCAGCGGACAAGGATCAAGAGGCAGTTACCAAGAGTCAAGCCAAGTCAGGATACCAAGGTAAGACAGGAACAGATAAACACCCAACCAATAGTCCATGACAGGATGAATCCCAGTTGTCCAGGCAACTTCTTGTTGCCTCCTCTGGCTTAAATAGGTCTCTTGACTCCTTAGCCACTAGATCTTGCTACCAATACGCAGCAACCAACTGAGCCAAGATTTTTTGCATGCACACTGATCCCGCTTTGATCTAGAACAGGAATGTCAAACATGCAGCCCATCAGCCAAATTTGGCCCACTAGTGACAGCTCCCTTCTCACACTTAAAGGCAATCCAGCCTGCAGCCACCAGCCTGCTGCAAGAGGAGGTAGCTGGAGCCAGAGCCTGAGTCAGAGGAGCTCAGGGAGGAAGCTCATGCCTGGGTGGGCACAGGCAATTGAGTTCCCTCTTCTTCCCCCTCTGATCACAACCCACCCTTCCCCACCACAGGGCTTAGGTGAGTGGCTGGTCCCTCTCCTCTGGTTTGGTTACTGCAAGCTGCACCCCCACTGTAGGAGGGGAAGAAAGCAAAGAATCCCCAGCTGGTGCGCTGAGGTCAGAAGCACTGTTCCCTCTAAGCTGTGTGCATGTGCGCGCACACACAGATCCTAAACCTCGTGCACATGCTGAAACACCATGCGCACAAAAATTTGCACAGAAGCATAACAATTTGCACAGAAGAAATTTTTTGCGCACACAGCGTGTCAAAAATTAGCGGGAACATTGGTCAGAAGGTGGAGGGGAAAGGCCCACGGTGAGGCAGTGGTTGGGGAAAATGGAGGTGGGAGGAGAGAACAGGGCAGAGACAGAAATCAGCCCAGCCCAGTTTCACTTTAATAGTTTGGCAGCCCCGGTGACTGGTGTCCTAGTTATCCTCAGAAAAGGTGCACATGGGTGTTTTCCTGCCAATGCTGGAGAGCTCAACTCACAGATTAGACAGTAGTTCAGTATAAAGCCTTCTCACACTCAGGGCTGGCCTTAGGGAAAATGGTGCCCTGGGTGAACTTGTATTTTGGCACCCCTGACCCCTGCTGCCTCCCCATCCATCCCACGCATCGCCCCTGGCTCCTGCTGCCTCCTCCTAGTGCTTAATTTGTAATGACATTGACAAGTCTCACAAGAAAAAGCAGTACTGCCTTTAAAAACAAGCCCAGCCCATTTCAGAGGGAGAGGAGTGGAAGCACTGCCTATTTCTTCCCCCGCCCCCATTGCCCCAAGCTCCCTTCCACGGCCTCACACCCCAGGCCTGCCTGGCTCTCTGCCTCTTGACCATGGCACCCCCTGACCATGGTGCCCTGGGCAGTTGCCCACCCCTAAGGCTGGCTCTGCTTACATTGCAATCATTCTACAGAGACAGCTAAAGGAGCTAAGTATGCAGTTTATGTGCTCCTTATGGGCACCTGAGTGCCATCAACAGAGCTATCACAGTTAGGAAACAGAGTCGGCAGTAGAGTTTTCCCACAGAGCAATGCATTTGTTGGGCTAGAGTGTCAACAGGAGAGGGAGAGCAGACACTCTGGAATAGGGTTGCTTTGACACTGGTCTGTGTTCTGCAGTGGATGCCAGAGCCCTGTGTTTGAGCATGGGTCAGAAAAACCTTTAAATGCAATGTAGGTGCTCAAGTCCAGGGTTCCCTGACAGGTCAGCTGACTGAGTTCTACTAACCCTAGACTTACATTGCTGTGTAGACATACCCTAAGAGGCTGCTAGTAGGCAGTTGGAGAAGATTAACTGAGGGCAAGTCTCTACTACAAAATCAAGTCGACCCAAGTTACGTCCAACATACAGCCACCTCAGTAATTAAATTGCTTTTGCATGTTCACACTACACTCCTTGTGCCAGCAGTGCATGTTCTCACCAGGAGCACTTGCACTCATTTAGCTGCCAGCTTGGGGCCTTGTGGGACAGCTTTTGAAAGACAGCAACAGTTGATGTAAGCAACAGTGTTTACACCGACACCGCATCAACCTAACTACATTGACCTAAGTGCTATGCCTCTCGGAGGTGGAGTCGAGTGAGTGTAGCGGGCCAGTTACATCAATGGGAGCTACATTTTAGTGTCGACGCTTACAGAGTTAGGTCGATGTAAGCAGCCTTACTTTGACTTAACTCTGTAGTGTAGACCCGGCCTGAGATTGGCTTTCCCTTCCCCGGGCATAGCCTCACAGGAGTAGAGCTAGCTCCTGTGATGAGTCCCTGGAGCAAGGAGTCAGGGCTCAGGGAAGCAGCTTTGGGGCTGCTGTTCCAAGAAGGGAGCAGAGCTGAGAGACTGGGCAACTGCCAGGACTCAGCAGGAGTGCCAGAAACCCCTGGGGGTTGACCCTTAAGCCTGGGGCTAAGGAGTGAGTTAAGACTATTTTTCTGTTTTGTTTTGCTAACCTCTGTTAAGGAAATAAGCCTCCTGCTGGTCATCTAGGGAATTAGCGTTTCCAGGCTCCAGAGCACCCTCTGCAGGCCGGTGTCCTGCTTGCCGCTGGGCCCCCAAGTCCCTCCCAGACCCCGGTGCCCCTTTCATGCTGGGGTGCTGCCCCCTGGCAGTACCCCCACAGATCTGGGTCCCCCCCCACCCAGGGAACCCCCACCCTCTATCCCCACCTCGCCTCAATCTTTGGCTACTGCCAGTCACCATCTAGTCCCCGCTCCCTGGGGTAGACTGCAGTATAATTGCCACTCATCATCGGCAAGGAGGGTCTGGACCTGCTGCTTCTGCCTAACCTTGGGCTGCCCTCTGCAACCCCAGTACCCTTTTCCTAGGCCTTCATCAAGGCCTGCAGGTTTCTCAGGCCAGAGCTCCCCAGCTCCTCCGGCCTTTCCCCAGCCCTGCTCCACTGATAGGCCTTCTACAAGGCCTGCAGCCTGGGGGTTTCCAAGGCCGGAGCTCCCCAGCTCCTCTGGCCTTTCCCCAGCCCTGTTCCACTTTAGGTACCCTGCTCAGCTCCCAGCATTCAGGCCCCTCCCTCTCAACATCTAGAGAGACTGTGTCCTCTTGGCCCACTGCCCTCTTATAAAAGCCAGCTGGGACCTGATTGGGGCGTGGCCGCAGCTCTGACTGTTTCCCCAATCAGCTGAAGCTTGCTGCTTTCCCTAGCAGCAGCCCTCTCGCATCCTCAGCCCTTGCCCAGGGCTGATTTTAAGCCCTTCAGGGCAAGAGCAGGTGACCACCCCCGCTACAGAAGGGAGAGATCAGTCTGTTCAGGCTGCCCTGCTGGCTGGAGCTCTCTCCCTCCCTGGGCTGCTGCTGCTGCTTGGAGCTCCCTCCCTGGGCTGTTGCTGCTGGCTGGAGCTCTGTCTCCCTCCTTGGAGGGCTGCTGCTGGCTGGGACCCCTTCTGGGAGCCGCTGCTGCAGGGAAGGGGGGGGGGCTTGCTGGCCTGCCCCCCCACCTCCACCCCTCTGGAGGGAGGAGAAGTGAGGATCCCACCACCATTACCACCATTGTCACCCCTTCTGCTTGGGTCCTCACCTGGCTGGCCGCCACCCGCTTGCTACTGCTGCTCCTGAGCTGGCTGCCTCGTTGAGGAGGAGGGAGACCGCTGCGAGGAATTGTGGAGGGGTCGGTTATTGGACTGAGTGACTTTAACAGCTGTGCTCCTCGGGTGGTGGTAGCCTTTTGCTGCTGTGGGGGGCCAGGGGAGAGGCGTGGAGCCCTCCCCCAGTCCTATTGCCCCCCTCGCCACATCTTCCTTCACCACCACCCCTTTTTGCCACCGCCCCCTCCACCAACCCAGCTGACCATCAACACCTGTTGCTCGACCCTCGATGGGGCTGCTTGCTTTTTTGCCCACCACCATCCGGGACTGTTTCCAGCAGCGAGCAAGGACTGGAGTGAGCCCCACAAGCGCTCGTGGGTGCACTTCCCCCCTTCTTTTGTTTGGACTTGGCCCCCCTCCCTCAGTTGCATTTGAGTGGGGGGCCTCCCCATTACCCCCCAGCCCAGTTTTTTCCTCCCTTCCTCCTGAAGATTTTTCCCTGATTGTTTGCCTGTCCCCACCCTGGCCCCATCCTAGGTTCCTGGGTTTGTTAGGGTGCCTGCCCCGTCCTAACCCTTGCAATTGTTGCTTCGCCTGCCCCGCCCTTCCCCAGGAGTTTGGTTCCCACCCTGCCTTTGTGCTGTACTTGACCCACCCTCAGTTGTTTGCTGTTCCCCCTGACTCCCGCTGATCCCTGCCCCGCCCAGCCCACAGTTTGGTGTGCCCATGTCCCCTTTTGGAGCGCTTGTGCCCCCCCCCCCTTTTTTAAGTTGTTTACCCTGATCACTGCACCTCCCCAATGCAATCATAGTCCTTCCCCGTCCGAGTGCAGCCGGAGGAGCCAGCGCCCCGCCCTGCGCCCGTGATTGTCCCCCTCTCCTTTGTTGTCCCCGTGTCCTTCTGCTGTTAGCACCCTCCTCTCCTGCCTGCAGCCTAGCGGGGAGGAGCGGTTGCTTCTTCCCTTCCCCTGGTGCCCCCCTACAGTTCCCCCCCACCCACGCTGATACCCTCCTTCATGCATACAGCTGAGCAGGGAGGAGCTGTTGGCCCTGTCCCACCTTCCCTATTCCCCATATCCTGTTTGCTGGACCCTCCTCCCCTGCCCGCCGTCTAGTG
This sequence comes from Chelonia mydas, assembly GCF_015237465.2. Classification (NCBI taxonomy): domain Eukaryota; kingdom Metazoa; phylum Chordata; order Testudines; family Cheloniidae; genus Chelonia; species Chelonia mydas. The sequence continues at coordinate 231,128,439 of NC_057850.1, forward strand.
GGGAGGAGTAATTGTCCATTGTCCCACCCCCAGTTTAGGGCCTCTTCCTGTCTCTTTCCACTATGGAGGAGGACCCTGACCCTGGCCCTGCCCCCACTGCTCCCATAGTTCCTCCCTTGCCCGCCCCAGCGGCTACCCTCTCGGCCACTACTAGCCTAGACTCCGCTGCTGCCATGGCTGCCCCTTCCACCGGCAAAAAGGGCCAGGGGAATAAAAAGGGCAAAGGCCTTGCCCGGAAAACAAAACCTCTCGTTGGCGGGGCTGCCCTCCCTGCTGCGGCTCCAACGTCTGCCGTGGCCCCCTCCTCCCCAGCCGTTCCCTCCACCAGCTCTGGGGGCGCTCCATCTCTAGCCCCCAGGGCTTATGCCCAGGTGGCCGCCGCCCCCCCACATGCCACCGTGCCATCTGCCCCGACTGCCGCCTCCGGTACCATTCCTGGTGGCTGGGGCCCCTTCCCCTCGCTGACCAGGAGGCATGGCATCCACTGCCTCCTGGTGTCCCCCTCGCCCCATGTTGAAATGTACATGCGGGTGTTGGCGAGGGTGGTCGGGCCCACGGCCATCGTGGCGGCCTCCAAGATGTATGATAAGGTTGTGTTCTTTCTAGCGTCGGAGGCCGCCACTCAGGAGGAGGTAGAGAAGGGCATGGCAGTGGGGGGCATGTTTGTTGCCATAGAACCACTAGAGGACTTGGGCGTACAAGTGGTATTGACCTCAGTCCTGCCCTTCCTGCCCAACGTTGCCCTGTTGCCTGCCCTCTCCACCCTGGGGAAACCCATCTCCATCATCAGCCCTCTCCCGCTGGGCTGCAAGGACCCCGCCCTCCGCCACGTTCTGTCCTTCTGCCGGCAGGTGCAGATTCAAGTGCTGCCGGCGACGTGTGGCGCTCGAGGGGTCCTTCTTGGTGCCTTATCAGGAGGCCCATTACCGGGTCCACTGTTTGACAGGGGAGGCTCAGTGCTTCCTCTGCCAGGCGATGGGGCACGTCCGGAGGGCAGCCATTTCCTGCTGGACACTTGTGGTTCAAAGGGCAAGGTGCAGCTCACCCTCCAGCGCTGGGGGGACTTCCATCGCATCCTCCGGGCCGTGAAGGGCCTTTTAGGGGAGGGGAGAGGGACCGGGAGGCAGGGCCTCGTGGCCTACCAGCGGGCCCGTAAGTTCCGCAACTCCCTGATGACCTTTGGAGTCGAACGTGGGTTGTTGCGGGGCCCGCTGGAGGCCATCGATTCCCCTGCCCGTGAGGATTCACCCCAGCCCTCCTTATGAAGGATACCATCTTTGCTACGTTGAACACCAGGGGCTGTAGCGTGGGTCTCCGCAGGAGCCAGGTGCTCTCCTTCCTCCGGGAGGGCGGGTACTCTGATCTTCCTGCAGGAGACCCACACGGCTCCAGCTGTCGAGGCTACCTGGTGGCTGGAGTGGGGGGACGAGGTTTACTTTAGCCACCTCGGCGCCCGTTCGGCTGGGGTGGCCACCCTGTTCTCCCCCGAGCTACGGCCCGAGGTGCTGGGGGTAGCCGAGGTCATGCCGCGTCACCTGCTGCATGTCCGGGCCTGCATAGAGGGGCTGAGATTAAACCTGGTCAACGTTTACACCCCGAACGCAGGCCCGGAATGAGTGGATTTCTACCGGCAGGTGTCGGCCTTCTTCGGCACCCTGGATCCTCATGAGTGCCTGGTCCTGGGCGGGGACTTCAACACCACCCTCGAGGAGCGGGGCCACTTAGGAGTCGAGACATCCCAGGTAGCCGCGGGCGTCCTCAGGGAGATCATGGATCATCACTCCCTGGTGGACATCTGGCGCGACCACCACCCAGACGACAATGTTACCTTTACTTATGTCCGGGTAGAGGGGCATCGGTCGCACCACTCCCGGTTGGACCGTATTTATATCTCATGTTTCCATCTGGCACGAGCCTATGCCTCCGGCATCCGGCCAGCCCCGTTCTCAGATCACCACTTGGTGACCGTGACAGCCTCTCTCAGTACGGAGAGGCCGGGGCCGGCCTATTGGCATTTTAATAACAGCTTGCTGGAGGACGTGGGCTTTGTGGCATCCTTCCGGGAGTTCTGGCTGGCCTGGCGGGGGCAGCGGCGTGCCTTTCCCTCGGCGAGGCGGTGGTGGGATGTGGGGAAGGTGCGCGCACGGCTCTTCTGCCGCAGCTACACCTGGGGCTCTTCTGCCGCAACTACACCGGCGGAGGGATGCGGTGATAGGGCAGTTGGAGCAGGAGGTTTTAGAGCTAGAGAGGCGTCTCGCCTCCGGCCCCGAGGATCCACCCCTCCGTGCAGTGTACTGGGAGAAGCAGGAGGAGCTCCGGGCCCTGGAGGACCATCGAGCCGGGGGCGCTTTTGTTCGATCCCGCATCCCCCTCCTTCGGGAGATGAAGAAGCGGGAGCCGCGATCCTACGCCCTGGAGAAAAGGAGGGGGGCCAAAAAGCACGTGACCTGCCTCCTGGTGGAGGACGGGACCCCCCTCATGGATCCAGAGGAGATGCGTGGAAGGGCCAGGGCCTTTTACGCTAACCTTTTCTCCCCGGATCCGACTGACGCCGATGCCCGCAGGGTGCTCTGGACCGAACTCCCGATAGTCAGTGCGGGTGACCGAAACCGGCTGGAGCTGCCTCTCTGTCTGTGGCCAAGCTCTTGGAAGCCCTCCGTCGCATGCCCACTAATAAATCTCCGGGCATGGACGGGCTGACAGTGGAGTTCTACTGCGTGTTCTGGGACATCCTCGGCCCAGACCTTGTCATCGTCTGGGCCGAGTCCTTGCAAAGCGGGGTCCTCCCTCTCTCATGCAGGCAAGCTGTGCTCGCCTTATTGCCGAAGAAGGGGGACCTCCGCGACTTACGGAATTGGCATCCCATCTCGCTCCTCAGCATGGACTACAAGGTCATAGCGAAGGCCATCTCGCTACGCTGGGGTCCGTGCTGGCAGACGTGGTCCATCCCGACCAGACCTACACCGTCCCGGGCCAGACCATTTTTGACAACTTGTATTTGGTCTGGGACCCCTTGGAGCTGGGGCGTAGGGATGGTCTGTTGTTCGCCCTCCTGTCCCTGGACCAGGAGAAGGTGTTTGACAGAGTGGACCACGGGTATCTCCTGGACACCGTGCGGGCGTTCAGCTTCGGGCCCCAGTTTGTGGGCTTTCTCCAGGTGCTGTACGCCGACGCGGAGTGTCTGGTCAGGCTCAACTGGACCCTGACGAAGCCGGTCAGCTTCGGGCGGGGAGTACGGCAGGGGTGCCCCCTCTCGGGCCAGCTGTATGCTCTGGCGATCAAGCCCTTCCTCTGCCTCCTCTGCCGGAGGTTGACAGGGTTGGCGCTTCGGGAGCCGGAGCTGCGGCTGGTCCTGTCGGCGTATGCTGACGACGTGCTCCTCGTGGTCCAGGACCCGGACGACCTGGTACGGGTGGAGGCCTGCCAGGCTGTTTACTCGGCGGCCTCCTGCGCCTGGATCAACTGGGTCAAGAGCTCTGGCCTGGTGGTCGGGGACGGGTGGCAGGCGAGCTCCCTCCCACCCGTGCTTCAAGCCATCCGGTGAAGCGCAGGTCCGCTGCTCTATCTTGGCATTTATCTCTCCGCCACGCATCCTTCTCCGCCGGAGAAATGGCAGGATTTGGAGGCCAGGGTGGGTGAGCGGCTGCGGAGATGGACAGGACTGTTCAGGTGTCTCTCCCTGCGAGGGAGGGCGCTGGTGCTGAACCAACTGGTCCTGTCCATGCTCTGGCACTGACTCAACACCCTGAGCCCGGCCCTGAGGATCCTGGCCAGGCTCCAGAGGATGGCTCTGGAGTTCTTCTGGCTGGGGCTGCACTGGGTCTCTGCAGGGGCTCAGTCTTCCCCTGGAGGAGGGGGACAGGGCCTGGTTTGCTTGCACAGCCAGGTCCATGTCTTCCGCCTCCAGGCCCTGCAGAGGCTCCTTTTACGGTGCAGGTAGTCCAGCGTGGAGCACGTTGGCGCACGCCTTCCTCTGCTGCGTCCGAGGGCTCCAATATGACCGGCAGCTCTTTTTTCTCCATCTGAGAGGCCTGCTGCGAGACCTCTCCGAGCTGCCGGTCTTCTACCAGGACCTCCTCCGGACCTGGAAGCTTTTTTCGGCGACCAGGTCATTTGTGGCCACCGAGGGAGCAGACCTCCTCGCGGAGCCCCTGCTACATAACCTCGACCTCTGTGTGCAGGTGGCGGAGTCTCCCTCGGTGTGTCGGAGGTTTGTCCTGGCAGAAACCACCAGAGTCGGAGACCTCCTGGACTACGACAGAGGGGATTGGGTGGAGCCCCACACGCTCGGACGACGCATGGGGCTTTCCACCCTTCCGACCCCTAGGCGCGTACTCTGGGAGGTAAAGGCCGCCTTGTCACCCGATTCTCTCGCTTTCCTGCGGTGAGCCCTGCGAGAGGGCGTTCCCCACTCACCCCTGGCCTTCTGGACATTTTTCTTGGGCCCCTGTACCGCGAACCCCCCCCGGCCTCCCCACTCCTACACTCTGAGCCAGTTGCTTACCCTGCAGCCGGTCCAGTTTCGAACCATGCCCAGAAACCATCTGTACACGCTCGTGCTCCATACGTTACATTTCCTCACCCTCGTGTCCTGCCCCGACACCAAATGGCAGGACTATCTTCCACGTAAAGAGGGTGAGGAGCCCTGGTGGGCCAGACTTTATTCCACCTTGGTCCCACGGCCCTCCGGAGACGTTAGTTGGCGGCTCCTTCATGGAGTCATGAGCACGGGGCGTGCACCTGGCATGGTTCACCCCTGCACCTGAGGCCTGTCCCTTTTGCAGCGTGAGGAAGAACCTGGCGCACGCCTATCTTGAATGTGCCAGGTTGCAGCCCCTATTCCGGCTCCTCCAGAACCTCTTGTTCAGGTTCTGGCTGCGCTTTTCCCCACACTTGTTCCTTTTTGCACACCCTGTCCGTGGCCCCACGAAGTCGCAAGACCTCCTCGTCAACCTCCTCCTGGCTCTGGCTAAAGTCTCCATCTACAATACCAGGAGGAAGATGTTGGACGAGGGGGTGCTCTGCGACTGCGGGGCCTATTTCCGTTCCTCCCTAGTTTCACGCATCCGGGTAGAGTTCCACTGGGCAGCGTCCGCTGGCTCCCTCGACAGCTTTGAGGAGCAGTGTGTGCTGTCCAGGGTTCTCTGCTCGGTGTCCTTATCCGGTATCCTCATTTTGAACCTTTGACCCTCACTCCGGTCCCTGTTTTTCATTAGTTGTCCCCCGTAATCAGTTGGTCCTGGGGTCCAGTGGTCCCTTCCGCTAGGCTGGGGGAGGGGCCTTTAGCAGTGGGTGGGCGCAGGCATTTCCTGGGTTTTCCAATAAGACCCCGCCACACCTCCTTACAAAAGACTGGGTGTGGCAGCACATGCTTTGAGACTGGGGAGAAGCCTGGCACAGTGACATGCATTTACTTAAAAATAAGAGTCTAAGGCTATGTCTACACTAGGCAGCTTTTAGCGACATGGCTGTGCCGTTACAGCCATGCCACTAGAAGGCACTCATGTAGTTGCTGTTTGGTGGCAGGAGCGAGAGCTAACCCAATGAGTGGTGTTAGCGCTGTTGGCAGGAGAGCGCTCCTGCTGACAAAGCGCTGTTCACACCAGTGCTTGTCATTGACAAACTTTTGTCTTTCGGGGGGTGGGGCGGGGTTAACACCTCTGAATGACAAAAGTTTTGTCTTTCACTTGCCAGTGTAGACAAAGCCTAATTGTCTATACAGTATATAACTGATGCAAAACCTACAGACATATCTCCACTGCTATGGTGAGCAACACCCCTCACAACACACCTTTGAAGATCAATGTGTCCTACACATGCCTGGGAGCTTAAATTAATAACTCTGCTAGATGCTAAAAATCCTGGACTGAACAGAGACACTGGATTTATGGGTTATTACGAACAACCTGTAACCCACTAGCTCTGACTGCAGAGGTGTTAACAGACCACTTCACCTTGAATAGTCTCTTACAATGTGTGTTAACTACTTAATGCTAAACAATCTGTTCCACTTTGAATTTAGCTGTGACACACTGGGCAGGTCTAGACTAATTAAGTCAACCTAACTTAGGTTGACATACAATCTCTGCAGTAATTACTGCATTTTTTTCATATCCACACTACGCACCTTCTGCCAGTGATGCATATCCTCACTAGGAGCACTTGCACCAACTAAAGTGAGGCATTGGGCGCAGGGAGGGCCTGAGAGCTTGGGTTGTCAAAGGAAGCAACAGGTGATATATGAAACACGATGTCTACATGGACACTGTCGCCCTAAATACATCAGTCTAAGTGCTATGCCTCTAGCTGAGGTGGAATTAGGCCAATGTAGTGCGCGGCTTACATCGGCAGGAGCACCATTGTAGTGTAGATGTTTACAGAATTAGGTCGGCGTAAGCTGTCCCAGACCTGAAGAAGAGCTCTGTGTAGCTGGAAAACTTGTCTCTTTCACCAACAGAAGTTGGTCCAGTAAAAGATATTACCTCACCTTGTCTCTCGAATATCCTGGGACCAACATGGCTACAACAACACTGCAAACAAGACTGAATGGTGAAAGATTCAGAAAGTTACAAGCAAGTAAGGAGTTTTATAATGAAAACACTAAGGCACAACCTTAAAAATAGCTGCTGCTAATGTGCCAGCTGTAAATAAATACTTGGGGCTTAAAACACAAAATAAAAGATAAAGGGGCCTGTTTGTTGCCTAGTCCAGAAAGAGAACGGTTCTCTTTAATCCAGTCAGACATGGACAATATTAACATTGTCCCTGTTTGTGTACGTGTGGGGGAACATGGGCTTCATGCTTGGATGGTGCTAAGAACAGTGATTTATATTTCAAGGAAGTGACATTGTATGCTGCTGATTATTTTTATAGGCCTTGTTGTCGTAGTTTTTTTTTTTTTTTTTTTAAACATGAAAGACTACCTTTATGTGGCTTTTCTATCTCTACCAACTACGTGTAAACTCCATTTGGCTTGTCCAGACCCTTTGTCTGGCAAATATTTAATAAGAACCCTTGTGTACATATCTCAGAGAGTAGCGAAAGGGCAATTCATTATCAGTAGGCCAGAGGAAGCTGCATTATATCCAAGCAGAGAGGAACTTCCTGAGCATTTTCTAATACATTTTCTCAGGAAAGGTGGCTTATCTTCCCCCCTCTACAATGGCTTATCTACCTGGACTTACCCAAAAAAGGGAGAAAGCATTCAGAAGAAAGCCCTGCTCAAATGCTTCAGAAAGCTTTTTGTGGAAGGAAAAGCAGTGAGATATCAGAATATATTAACATGGGGGAGGGGGGGGGGGAAATCTTTCCATGGCTGTGGCTTAGCAGGAAATTATATGAGCTTCGGGGAAATCGATTGTTACTTGCTGTTTATTTAACTTCATGTAAATTAACCAGGCTTCTGTAGATTGTATCAGCTCTAGTATGCTGTGTTTAATTTACAGTTGTACAAACAGGGACAATTGTAACACTGCTAATGTCTTAACAAATGGCTGGATGGAAAAGAGCTTTGGTTTTTCTGGAGTAGGCAGAACAGGTCCCTTAATCTTTTACTCAGTGATTTAAGCACATAATTTGTCTTTATTTGTTGTTTACAAAATTTGTTTGTACCCAGAGACCAAAGTACACCATTTGTTCACTAGAACTCACTCAAGGTATAGGTCTCTGAGCATCTCTACTTATCCCCATAAGCAGCTGAAGACTATTTTTTACTATTTTAAATGTTATCTTTGAAATAAAAAGGGCTGTTTAAAAACCCTTCTCCAGAGTCAAAGAATCAGACATAGTCCCTCATTCCAAAATGACCACACCTTTTGGGTTCAACATAATTCCTACAAAGGGCTAAAACGGACTATATGGCTTCAAGACCCAAAAGGAAGAAATCTGGATTGGTGAAAGTGCAAGCATCTGATTCTTTATTCATTTCACAGACAATAAATGATGCACAGTTAGAAAATGAGAGATTTGATTGGCTGATGAAGGCCCTTGTACTGCAATGGGATCCCTGCTGGATGCAGATTGACTTCAAGGGGTCTCTATGCAAACCCTTTGCAGGATTGGGCCTAAGGTTTTAATATGTGCAATTATGGGTCTAGTCACACAAATCAGATGACTTCCTATTGCTTTAGTCTGCGCCTTTCCTCCCTGACATGAATACTCAAAAAGTCAATAATACCACAATGCACAATCACTGATACTACAGTGCAGCTGTCTGAGATGGTTGCACACCACAGGTGCCACATTCTACACCAAACACCTGTTATAATTTCAGACTATGCCATGAGGGAGAGAGCCAGAAAATGTTACCCTCTCACCAACAACAAGAGCAGAGTTGCTCTGTTATGACGAATTTGGTTATTTAGTTTCTGTTCACAAAGTGTCCCTAAGCAGATTTTCATTTTTAAAATACATTCGTTATTCAAAGTTATTTGCCAATAATCATCTTTGTCTGTAGCATGTTCTCAAATAGTTTGAGAATATTCAAATATTTTTCCAAATATTGGCTTGAAATTCATTGTTTCATTGAAAGTTTTGTCAGTAAATTAATTCACTAAAATAGACATGGAAAGTGACCATAAAAAGGTGTTGTGATGCTGGCAGACCAAGTGCCAAATGCATAGCTGGAAGCTAGGTCAATTCACTTTTGTATTAGCATAGATCAAAGTGAATGTATTTGGTGTTTAAACGTCATGAAAACTAATGGGATGTTACATCCATTGTTTTAACTTATCTGTAGCCTACAATAATGTAATAGCAAACATTTACATTGTATATACACCAGTAATTAAATAACCCACCATATGAGAAAGACGCCTTGTGGAATGCAAACGAAAGACTTTAACTGAAAAAATACTAATTTCAAAGCAAGCGGTCATTGTGTGAGATGATTGGCGATCAAAGTCTCTAAATGCATTCCTCACTCTCCATCACCAAAGGAAGAGCCCATGTGGACAGTGAAACTGTCAGCTTGTTTTCTGTGAGAAGAAACTCTAAGTATGGATTCAGGGAAAGAGCCTTCATCTCCAGACTGTCTGGACTCTTATAAAGAAGGGTACCAGTTGCAAAGTGGAGTTCCCAAGAGACAATCTGGCTACCCTGAAAAGATTTTTGGGAAACTGGCAGTTTATTACATCTGCAATGGGGTCCACTCACCACAGTGGTGCCTCTTGCTGGCCATCCTGGGTATTAGCTTTGCCAGCTGTGCTCCCTCTCCTGGTAGGGCCTCTCCCATCTTCTCTGCCTCTGGACCAGCCTCAGTCCAAGTACCACAGCATCCTCTTCATGACTCAACCCTCTCACCAGGTCACCATCTGTATTTCCCCTTTCTGGGGTTCATCAAAGTCCAATATATAAGCCTCTTCCCCAGTGGCTGTGGGAGGGGAGACCTGGGCACACCTACTACTCTGGGTCCTGACCCAGAGAACCTGTATTTAGCAGCCTCCCACTGCATCTCTTTAACTTCCCTCAATGCTGCTTCAATTCCCTGGGCCACTTCCCCATGGCCCCAGCACCTTCTTTGCTGTCCTCTCAGGGCTTTCAGCTAGCAAGTCCTAGCAGCCAGCCAGGAGCTCCCTCATGCTCCCCCAGGCCCTGCCACCAACTGTTCTGTCCAAGGTGCTACCCTTACTGAAGTCAGCTAGGAACATAGCCCTCACTCCTTGGGCTCCACACAGGAACTGGCCCTGCTCTACCTGCAGCTCCTTTTGTACTAGCCCACTGGGCCCTGATTGACTGCTTCATGCAGCCTCCCTGCAATTGGCTGCTTCCTGCTCAACCTCTCTAGGCCTCTTGGAGGACTCCCCTCCACTGCTCTTTTCTGTGATGGGGTGTGGCAGGCCCACGAGGCCTCCATTAACCCCTTCCACTCCTGTGTGGGGTGAACACCCCATCACAACATCATTGCCCCCATTTGGAATTACAAATGTTGACTCACCTGTACGTGTATTTTACCTGCTTTCCCCTCTCAATAACTCTCATTTCCTTTTCTTAGCTAATAAACCTTTAGTTAGTTTATTATAGAATTGGTTGCCAGTGCCAGCATTGTCTTTGATGTAAAATCTTGGGTATCAATTGATCTGGGGTAAGTGACTGGTCTCTTGGGACTGGGAGCAACATGAATGTACTGTGATTTTTGGTGTAAGTGGCCATTTATCACAGAGTCCAGTTTGTCTGAGCGGAAAGATAGACTGGACTCCATGGTAAGATGGATATAGTGATCCAGGAGTTCCCATTGGTTACTGGTTTGATGAAATCTACTTATAGTACACTCCACCAGTTTTGGCTGTCTGCCCTGTTTTCCGACATAGGCACTCACAGTCATGAGCCACTCCAGACAGTGTGCGTGTGGACAGTCAAGAGGCATTTGTTTTAAAATTCTAGCTGAGATTTGCAGAAAAAGCTGGCCCAACTTTGCATCCAGTACAGAAATCCTTGCTGACTCTATAAATGTCCATTCACATCACTCCATTTCCACACAAGTTGTCACAGAGTCCCCGGGCGATGCTCTGGAACTGCTCCCTACGAAGCCAGTCAGGACTCTGGGGAAGTCTCCTTTCTGTGAACAGACTGTCTTTAGGACACACAGCTCACACAACTTCCACCTTCCTGGGTCTGACCTTGGGGCATTCAGCATCCTCTGTCCCTCCGTGCGCTTCCCACAGCGAGTCCGCCCAGGCGGGCTCCTGGGGAAGCCAGAGGGTCCTGCACCCCAACTTCTCAGTCAGACATGACTCTTAGCCAGCCAGTAAAACAGAAGGTTTATTAGACGACAGGAACATGGTTTAAAACAGAGCTTGTAGGTGCAGAGAACAGGACCCCTCAGCCAGGTCCATTTTGGGGGGCAGTGAGCCAGACAACCCCGTCTGCACTTCACTCCCTGTCCCCAGCCAGCCCCAAAATGAAACTCTCTCCAGTCCCTCCTCCTCTGGGCTTTGTCCCTTTCCCAGGCCAGGAGGTCACCTGATTCCTTTGTTCTCCAACCCTTTAGCTCTCACCTTGCAGGGGGGAACGGCCAGGCCATCAGTTGCCAGGAAACAGGGTGTCGGCCATTCTCTGTGTCCAGACCCCTGCACACACCTGCCCTCTAGGGCTCTGCAATGATCATACACCCTTATCCCACCACCTAGATACTTAAGAACTGCATAGGGGAAACTGAGACACCCCCACAATATTCAGAGAAAACATTAAGAACCGGTTTCAGAGTAACAGCCGTGTTAGTCTGTATTCACAAAAAGAAAAGGAGTACTTGTGGCACCTTAGAGACTAACCAATTTATTTGAGTATGAGCTTTCGTGAGCTACAGCTCACTTCATTGGATGCATACTGTGGAAACTGCAGAAGACATTATATACACAGAGACCATGAAACAATACCTCCTCCCACCCCACTCTCCTGCTGGTAATAGCTTATCTAAAGTGATCATCAAGTTGGGCCATTTCCAGCACAAATCCAGGTTTTCTCACCCTCCGCCCCCCCCCCACACAAACTCACTCTCCTGCTGGTAATAGCCCATCCAAAGTGACCACTCTCTTCACAATGTGTATGATAATCAAGGTGGGCCATTTCCTGGATTTGTGCTCACGAAAGCTCATGCTCAGATAAATTGGTTAGTCTCTAAGGTGCCACAAGTACACATTAAGAACAGTCCCACTTCATCACATGGGTCACTTCCTTGAACTCACTTTTTGGTTCAACCTTCAAACTTATCTCCCACCCCTCAAAAGCGATCTCACTGGAAAGTCCAAGAAAGCATCAGCACAGAACTTCCAACTCTTCCAAGGCAGGAAAATCATGGTTACTTCTCATTTTTGTGTAAAATGTGTGGTTTGCTAGATGTTCTTTTCTGTGGTGATCCAGTAATTGAAGAGTTATGCTCATAGCCTTGAGATATACTCACAGTAAACATCTTCTGAAGTTATATCCATGAAACTTATCATTTTGTATACTTTCTTTCCAGGCCCCTTATCTCTTTAATCATCACACAACATGATGTGTGTTATTCCCTATACTGTTTTACTGGTCCCTGAATCCCTCTTGTGGGAAGTGTAAATTTTTACATTTCTCTTAAAAAAATAATTATTGTACAAAGCCAACACCTATAAAGTATAATCTTTCTCAAGTTGCTTCTTAAACTTTTTTATCTGATTTGTTGTCATCCATTTCATGCAACAGTGATTAGAAATTTTTAAAAAAACCTAGATGCTTATCAGGAAATACCCTTGAAAAAGTCAGAAAATCCCAAAATGTATCAGAAAGTCACTTGAAGAAAAATTTCTAAGGGACCTCTGTATCAATACAGAGCCTCTAAGCACTGCAGTGCAAATAGAGGAACCAGAAATGTATTTGCACAGAAGAGGGAATTTCAACATCAAGGAATTAACTGAAATTTATGAAAATCAGTGGGGGCTAGACACTGAGAGAGGGAAACTGGCCCTGCCTCAGCACAAGGGGAAGGACTAAATGACTTCTTGAAGTCTCTTCTAGCCCTAAGTTTCTATCATTCTATAAAGGATGGCTGGAAAATAACGGACAAAACCCTGGAGAAACTACAGGCTGGAAAGAAACATCATGGCTCAACGTAGTTACTGGGACCAGTTCAGATCTTGTGTAAGTGATTGCGATTCCATTGAAGTGAATAAAGTTGCATCCATTTATATGAGCACTGAATAAAAGTTAAGGCACACACATGAGGAAGTTGCTGTGGGTTGCCTGATCAGAATGTGCAACATCAAGGGTCTACTTCCTTACGCAATGTGTGTGTGTGTGCGTCAGAGAGGGAACTTGGCAGGAGCCATTCTTGGGTTAGTTCTGAGTGATGCGGCAGTCTCTATGTGACAGGGGGTATGATATGCTTAAGGCTGCAAGTTTATTAGGGTGAAAGTGAGACTAAAAAGGGAGAAGTAGAAACACTGAATTCCGCAAGAACAACCATTGGAAGAAAGTGGGGATGTTGGGTGAACTTATTGGGACAGAAAAGGGGAAACCAAAAGTGCAGTATTTCTATTGCAATAACTGTCACTGCACATCAGCTGCTTAACCAAGCTCATCTTGTGTCCTCTGGCAATTGGCAGGAGCATGTGACCGTAGATGACTGCTCTTTGCTCTTAGTGGTTTAAATAAAGGAAAGAAGCCAGTGCAAAACTTAAGCTAGCAGGAATGGGAGGTGGGGTAGGAGCTGGACCAGGACAGGTGAGAGTATAAAAAGGAATTAAAATAATGTAAAGAAAAGTTTAAAACGAGAGGGAAATTGCAAATGGGCCATTTCCTGCCATTGTTCCGTCCCACGCGTGGGATTCAATGAAACTATCGGGAGTTTGCTCAAAGATCAATGCAGCATTTGGCTCTTACACAGTTGCATTAAAGTATCTTAAAAATAATGCTAATGAACTAATAGGGCCATTATTTAGCCAATTCACATGTATTTCACTCTTCTTTCTATAAATCTCACTATGTCTCTGGCTAACACATAGGTGTCTCAGTTTTCCCACTTCAGAGTTTTCTGTTTGTGAACACCCTGCTGGAGGGGACTGAATTTGGGTGACTGGTAAAATTGTTTAATTAATGCTTGATGTTTTCCAGTCAACAACTTACCTAGGTTATTTTTGTTAATTACTGTATGATGTGCATTAGGTCACTTTAATATTTCATAGTATGTCTTGCATCTGATTACTTTAATATTTTATAATATCTTAGGGTTGTAAAAAAATTTTAAACTGTTGAATCATTTGGAGATTTATACCCCTAATTCAACCTGAGTAAAGACATACAGAGACTCCAGGATATGAATATTTGTGGATTTAGACTTTTTTTTTAATTCCTATTGTCTCTTTTAAGATGGGGGGGGGAATTAATAATTGAAACATCACCAGTGTTTTCTAGATTTTGAGCATGCAATGCAAATTAATGGCTGCTAATGTACTTGGATTACTGAATGTGTGATCGATAGCATTGGAGTTGCTATACAGCTAGCGTATCTATCTGCACGCGACGAAGTGTGTTATTCATACAGGGCTACATTTGGGAAAAGTGGCATCCATAGTAGATGAAGGCTGCTTTGAAAATGCTTATTCTAGCGCAACACTGAGAAAACTTGCTAAGCTGCCAATTTAACTGCAGTTGTAGTAGCATTGTTCTTTTTCTTCCTGTACCTTTTGGGGCTTTGAGGACAGAAACACCATGCTTAAATTTGCCTTTAAAAATGTTAAGGCAAGTGTGAAATTTGAAGAAACATCACTAGATGGCATCAGAAGTTTTCAATCTGATTGTTATGCAAGAAATAAAGTTCTCAAAGAAATAGCATGTTTATGATTTGTATCAAATAGGTAGAACCCTGCTTTCTGCTTCCTATCTCCAAACAATGACACTGTATGAAACCTAACAAACAAGGGAAGCAGAATTTGTTGGGCTCAATCTTGGAGTCTGGCTGATCTGCACAGAGCACAGGTCAGAGGATGTGAGAAAAGATTCCTTATTTACACCCCATGATCCCAAGCAGGGCTGATCTCCCTGTGCGTCGGTCCAATTTCACCGGCTCCCGACAGTCCCAGAACTGCTGTTTAGGATTGGTATGGCACAGGGGCATCTCAGCCATGCCTCCTTTCCTCAGGTCAGGCCCTTTTTGGCCCAGTTAGAGTGGGCAGCAAGGCGGAAAGGGGACCTAACTGACCCTGTGCTGGCTCTATGCCACCAGAGGATCCAACTTCTCATAGAAATGTCAGGCTGGAAGGGACCTCAAGAAGTCATTAAGTCCAAACTCCTGTGCTGAGGCAGGACCAAGCAAGCCAAGACCGTCCCTGAAAGGTGTTTGTCCAAACTGTTCTTAAAACCATCCAGTGATGGGGATACCACAACCTTGTACTAGGCTGGCTTTCCCCAGGCTGGTGACAGCAGCTTTGGGACCTGCCTATCCAGACATGAGGTAAGCAGCCACGTTCCACCACACACACTCTGGCTCATTGTATTAGAGTTATAGCTTTGGCTCTATGCAGGAAATGTATGACTTTTTAGTGACCTGTGTCTCATTTGTCACATCATTCAAAAGAAAAATGTTTTGATCTGTTCACTTCCTTGGGCATGTGAAACTCCTTGATCACCCTCAGAGCCTCACACCATCAGTCTTACTGCACATGTTCCTTTCATCACAGCATTTCCACATGGCAGCATCTTCAGAAATCATGACTACTCCGCCTTTTAGTGGGTAGTTTTAATTTGACTCTTGATGCAAAGAGGGAGGGAGATTCAATGTAACATTATTCAGAGTAAAGTCTTCACCAAGGGAGTAATTTGCATGACAGTCAGAGTGTTAGTATAGTCCCAAGGGAGGCTGTAGGAGGCATATATTTTTGTCACACACGGTAATTGAGATAAATTGGCTTTTTGTAGAGCTGACCCTTGTTGTCGGGCAACCTGCACAGAAATTTCAGTTGAGATTGAAGTGAAAATTAAGAATGGGTTCAAATAAATTGCACTCTGCCTCATCTCTGCACCATCATGCAAATTCACTGCAGCACAAAGACACAATTAATTGATCCTCTTTGGAAAATAAATTGTGTTGTCACATCAAAACATGCCCTTCCTCAAAAGGTGCCTGGTGGCCATCTTAATTTAGGACCCGGCAATCTATGCTGCACATTTTGAGGGGAATGGGGGGCCTATCACAATGTGCCCACCCTCTGAATTGCCCCCACCATCCCAAAGAAGGCACGTTTTGATGGATATGGGAGCCTGAGGACATGTACTCATCTTCCAGATTTCACCTCTGGCCCAGGAGACGTCACATTTTGCTGGGTGTGGAAGAGCTGTCAAAATGTGCCTTCCTTAGGGCCAAGTGTGGCCCTGGGTGTGGGCATGTTTTGGTGGATTCCCTGTACTGGTCAAAATGTGCCTTCCCCACCCTGGGGTGAAAGCTGGGGAGAGGGCACACTTTGATGGCTTCCCATACCTGTCAAAATGTGCCCTCCTATAGACCTTTCCTCCTCAGTGTATATCCCGTGCCTCTCATATTATACAATGAGCATCCAGATAAAGGCTGGGTTCCACAGTGTAGATAAAGCAACCTGAGATCTGGATAAGAGAGTCTTCTTTGGGGTTTCACTACCATCTACTGCAACTCCAGTCTCACATATCTAGCTATGGTACTTATATGGCCCCCACTACCACAATGTCTGCGCACTCCACAATCTGTTATGTATTTATTTTCGCAATACTCCTTGTGAGGTCAAGAAGTGCTATAATCCCCATTTTACAGAGGGGGAACTGAGGTATAGAGTGGCTACATGACTTGCCCAAGGTCACACAGGAAGCCTGTGGCAGAGAAGGGAATTGTATCCAGGGCTCCCAAGTCTCAGGCTAGTCCCCTAATCACTGGGCCATCCTTACTCTCACATATTGTTGCTGAACTGACTTGGTGTTCTTGCTGACACTGAGAATAAAGCGCAGAGTAAAAGCAGGGGGGGGACTCACTGAAAAGTTGCTTTTCCAATACACCAAGGGTGGCCAAACTTACTGGCCCTCTGAGCCACATATGGCAATCTTCAGAAGTTCGAGAGCCGGGGTACACCTGCTGGGAACCAGGGGTTGGGGCTTCAGCCTTTCTACTGCTGGAGCCCTGGCAGGTGTGTAGGGCTGAAGCCCCAAGACCCCCCTCCCTGCTGGGCAGAAGCACTTACCCCACCACCCTGCTGCAAGGCAGAGGTCCTGAACTTCCCCCGCCCCCCAGTCTGGTGAAGAATGGAGAGGGATGTGGGGGGCTCCACAAGCTGCATTTTAATGGTAAAAGAGCCGCATGCTGCTCACAAGCCACAGGTTGGCCACCCTCGCAATACACAACATGCTGCCACTTAGCACTAGCATTGTCCTGAGATGTTTGCTTATGCAGGAGCCCAGAAAGCAAAAAGGGCCCATTCTGGTGAAAGGCACATTTTCACATGACAGTTTCACAGAAAAAAAAGTGTGTCTATTATGTATATAAATGTGTGTATATGGATAGATAGACTACGTGGTGTGATGTGATTGTAAGAGTTTTATTAGCATGAGTTTGTGGTAGCCCCTGTACTCACAAGTGGCAAAGATGAGGGTAATATAGGTTTCTCAAAAAACAAGGCAATAAAATCTATAAATCCCATTACCTCGTTGTGATCTCTTTCTACACCATATATACTACAGAAAACCCATGGAGAGATGTTTCAGAAAAATGTTTAAAGTTTGTATATATACTGTTTTTCATATCCCTTGCCTAGCACGAGGAGTCTGACTGTACGGATCTCAGAGGGAGAGTAAAATTGTAACTAATCCAGTTTAAAAAATGCTAAACATTACATAAAATAACTTAAAAAATATATGTATATTGTGATACCAGAGGTTGGGTGAAAGCTCATTGAAGCAGGTGAGTATAATAGCTGCCTGCATTCACAATAATGTAAGAAGCAGTTTGGACTAAGATAGCTGAAACAACAGGAGCCAGCACCCAAAACACAGACCACATGAAGACTGGTCAGGAGCAGAAGGGGGTATCTGTGTGTCTGTGTGTGTACATATATTTATATTTCTATCTCTATCTGTCTGTCTATCTACATATATATAGAGAGAGAGAGAGAGAGAGAGCAGAAAAGCAAGGAGACAACCCAAAAAGCACTCGGAACCTGGCCTTGAGAGAAAGCCGAGAAAAGGGCTTTTTGGGTAGAGTGGTGGCTGGAAAGAGGTTTGAAATTCTGAGCAAGGAAACAGCCTCTAAGTGTTTGATTCCTACTGGTGTTCAGGGAAACAGGACTTTGTGTGTATTCTTTATAAATAAGCAGTTTTGTATCAAAGAAATAGCTTCGTCTATAATCAATATTTCCTCTTAAAAAAAAAAGCTCTTAGGCCCAGTGCTTAGCCTCAGTGCTAGAAGCAACTGCTGTATATTAAGAAGACCGTAACCCTGACATTGTTCTAAGACTGGTCAGTGTCTGGCCTCAGCTATGTCACAGCATAATTTGTGGGGAGGAAATTCCAGACGGGAAAAGAAAGAAACACAGAATTTAAAAACCAGTGGCTGTAGATGCTCCGAGGTTTGCTACAGTGTTGTCCTTATCTCCATTCCAAGTCAAGCAATGTTTTCCCTTTAACCATTCTCCTTCTTTTCCTCCCATCTCTGTTCATTTTGCAGTGTCTGATGACAGTCACGCCGAATGGTGATCAACCTACATTAGCCACACCCTGATAATTTCAAGGACGGGCAAACCAGTTCAAATAAGAATTGCTACCCACTCTCTTCAACCTCCGCCCACAGCTTTTTTTCTTTTTTTTTTTTGATGGTTCAAAAAACTTGTTTAACTTCTTCATCATTTTTCATTTTCGTGAACGTCTGTGCTGCCGGTTTCCCGAAGTTTAAATAAACCGCTAAAACGGATTGAACCAAACCAGAATGCTGAGGTCTCCTCATCACTAATAATTTCTTCAGTTGTTGGTTAACTGCAGAGAATGTGATGGCTAGGTATACGCAGGAACCCAGATGGAAAAGTATAGTAGTCATGCTCCATTTCTAATTTTGCCACATTACAGAAAGTTAATAAGTAATAGTGTTTTGCTGTCTCATAGGAACTCCCATCTGAGGCTCTCAAAGTGCCAGTAATCGCTACTGCCACCATTTTATTAATGGAGAAACTGAGGATATGTCTGCGGTGTAAGCCCAGGGTTCTAACTCAGGATCAAGTCTAGCTCCCCTTCTGTCTATACACAAAACGTGCTAACCCAAGACTCAGACCCAGGGTCCCAGGACCCTGCAGGGGTGAAGGATCCACGCCTGAGTCAAGCAAGGACCCACAGTTCAAACCCTATTGCTTTGCAGTGTAGATACAGCCCTACTGGACTCATGCTCTGGGAGTCTGCCAAAAGTATTGCATAATCCCTCAGACAATTCTTTGTTTGCTGGACCATCAAGTTTTGCCACACTGCACCACAAACAACAAGCTAGAGAGGTGATATTTTGGAAGTCTGGGATGGGGAGCGGGTTGACTCAGGCCCACATAGTGCAGTATAATTACCGGAGCTCCAGGTTGGTACCAAGAGTTCAACAATTCCTAACCTCAGTTTATAAATGAGTGTAGAGGCTCAAGCCCTAGGTTACCAAACCCAGAGTCTGCTAACTCGAGTTCTGTGCAGCGTAGACAGGGACAGACAACAACTCGGAAAACCAGGCCATAAGTACTGAGGTTACACCCCAAGTGTGGGGGCAGGAATAGAACGCAACTGTCCTGAATCTCAGCCTTGTGTCTCAACTAGTAGGCAAAGCTTCTACAAGTCCAGCACTCAGTAACATTTTAATTCATAATAATAATAAAACTAATCATTATATAAGGATTTTCATCAGCAGATCTCAAAGCACAAACATCATTATCCTCATTTTACAGATGGGAAAACTGAGGTATGGAAAGGAGTTGCCCAAGGTCACCCAATGGTGCAGCAGAGCCAAGCACAGAAGCCAGCTTTCCTGAGCACCAGACCAGTGTTACAGCCTCAGGGGTATACCACCCCTCTTACTATGGCCTAATAGAACAATTTCAACAGAGAGGCATTTAAGGCTTTGACTTGACACCTGTTTGCTTCAGGTTCATTCACATATTATAGACGTTGGGTAAACTTTACAAGCTGAAGCTGATGAATATTGACTTTTAAACCATTTTACAAAAAATGCAAACACCTACACACAACACCTTACTGTATCCATGTGTGTCCCTCTATGTTTTAATCTGTATTTGCTATTGTATCAGACATCATATGTATGATCTCTTCCTCACACATGCTTGTGTACACACACACACACACAGATGACTAGGAAATACAAAATAGCCTCAGACACTGCCTATCCTCTTTTGCAAAGTCTGCTTCACAATGTGGGAATGCCCGAGATATTGCAAGTTCTGATGAAATTGTGTGAACGCTTTCCCTGTAGATATTCTCACTACATTCATTAGAGTTTCACCCATCTCTAGAAAATAGGGTAATGGTTGGTGTGAGTAATAGCTCCAAGCCCTTTACCTAGCCCCTCAAATCCAGCACCGTACCCTTCAGCATCCCCATCTCTCCACTTCACAGCACCCAAAACCCTCCCTTTTGTTCCTCCTATGATCCAAATCCCACAATCCTTTGGGGGACAGAACAATTTTATGCTCCTTTTTTCAGATCACAGACCCCAAAAGGTGGAGAAGCACTTCACTAGCAGGCATATGAGCTTTCCTGCATGATAACTGAGAATCCCCACCTGTGCACACCATCCAGAGATAATAATATTCTAGCACTTCTATATTATACAGCACATTCACCAGCAGATCTCAAAGTGGTCAGTGTCAGTATTCCCTCTTTGCAGAGGGAAAATTGAGACACACAGAGAAGTGAAGTGACTTGCCCAAGGTCATCCACCAGGCTAAGGGCAAAACCAAGGATGGAACTCAGGTTGCTTGAGTCCCACATTGGTGCTCTATCCACTCGGCTACAATGCTTCCTGTACAAGAGCAAACATGCTGAGTATCACACCAAAGTGATTCTTTCTGAAGCTAAGGAAACAAATACCCACTGTGAGCCATGCTTGTCAGAGACAGAAATTATCCATAAGGTGGGTATTTCAAAACCCTTTTCCATCTGACAAGGTGAAGCACATGTTCCTTAGTTAGGACAACATAATATATTTGCCAGTTACGGCCAGGCTTTTCAATAGCACCTACGGGAGTTAGGAGCTCAAGTCCCCTTGAATTGAGTGGTAGGTGGGTGCCTCACTCCCTTACACTGTTTGGAAATTCCCAGGATATGATTTCAAATAAAACCATTTTTGACTAACCCCTGCACAGAAAGGGCAGCTGACAACTTAACAGAAACAAATTGTACCCCCGACCCCGAAATTCAGTTAATGCAAAAATGATTGAATGTGTTTTTTACAAAACTTTCCACAAAACCAATTCACTTCTGGGCTGATCCCATGCATGAGAGACTGCAGCTTGAGAAGGCTGTAAACAGGGGAGTAAACTGCAAGTTGCCATCTCAACTGGAACCACTGGGTCATTAACTGGCTAGCTAATACATGTGCTTACTAGTGAAATGTAAAGGTCTCTTGGCAGATGACTCACTGTAGTGAAATGTAGGTATGGGGAATACCAAATGTCTCCTACCCTAAAACCACAATGAAGGAAGAGTCATATGCTGTTTTGTGTGCAGTACCCAGGCGAGTGCACGCAAATGCATGCCAATTCTGTGTGCACGTGTATTGCTATTTACGCACTCACAGGGCGAGGCAGGCACAGATCTAATTATGAGCCCAGTTCCAAACATAGACACACACATCCAGTATTGCTTGCAAATATCCTCGTATGTGAGTATGGAAAATTAAACCCAAATGAGCCAAATCATTCCTGCCCTACTTCCATTACCACATTGTAATTTTCTGAGAATTTGAAACAAATACAGCATCTGAGCATATGTAGGAAGCCAATTTCTGCATTACACGTTAACACAAAAATGGTTTTCAGTGTCCTGTTGTTTTGCTAGTCCTACGTACACATGGCTCTCCTTCATCCCCCTCCTCCTTCTGGGAACGTGGTAGGGAAGAATTCCCTTCATTGCTGGCATTACTGGGGGGGAGGTTCTATGGCCTGTGTTATGCAGGAGGTTGGACTAGACGAGCATCATAAAATCTATGTATCATTGCCTCTTATTTTTGTTTTACTCCTTTTGCCCCCAGAATGCACCTTTTCCCTCTCCTTCCACCTGTGCACACAGGCACAGCATCTCTTGATACTTACTGCCCAGATTAAGCAGCATCACTCACTGCCAAAATCACCACAACAGCACTGATATCCCCTTAGGGGATGTCTACACTGCAATTAGACATGCGTGGCTGGTCCAAGTCAGCTGACTCAGGCTCACGGGGCTCCGCTCAGGGGCTGTTTCATTGCAGTGTAGATGTTCAGGCTCAGGCTGCAGCCCAAGCTCTGGGACCCTCCCACCGTGCAGAGTCCTAGAGCCTGGGCTCCAGCCAGAGCCCAAATGTCTATACTGCAATGAAACAGCCCCTTAGCCCGAGCCCCTCGAGCCTGAGTTTTAATTGCTGCGTAGACATACCCTTAGGGTCTAAACACAAATGTAGGAGTTTGAGAAGGAGTGAATAATAATCCTCGCTGTATTATCCTGGTGTGGAAAACTTTTATGTGTAAGATGACTGTTTCTTTTACAAGGTGCTACCTGTTTACAGTAGTATGGCATGTTAGATATAGCTGACCAGCTATTGCTTTGTATTCAATTCTTGAGGTGTCTGCCCAGTATGAAGCTAGCAGCTGAAGACAATTACAGGGGCCCTCCCAAAGGTTAACAGCTCAACCGTGAGTAATGAAGCAACAAACAGGTAGCTAGCATTTAGAACTGGAGCCTTGTGTAAGAGGGAGGATCACTGAATTCAAGTGGGTTTCCTCTTTGCTTGCAAGAAAGCTCCGGACAGATTGTATGGGAGGACATGGGGCAGAGTGTACAAAATGGCTGACACCATCTTGGGGGATAGTGATGCCTAAATGAGGACCAGACACAGAAGCACTTCTGAGGTAGATAGTTTGGGTTGGTGGGAGGGATTTAGACACAGAGTCTGATTCAGGGTAGGGCAGGGTGGTAGTAAAGGAGGACAGAGAGACACAGGAAAGGTCTTCGCTGGAGCTAGACATTGTCATTTTCCGCTGTAGTAGCCATACTTGTGCTAAAAATAGAAGCGTGGCTGCTGAAGCACAAGCAGGGAGAGTTGCCAACAGTCCCATACACAAGGGAGAACCCTTATTTTATCCTCTCTGTACAACAAGATTGGGAGTTGTTGAGTGCTGCAAACAGCAGCAAGAAATAGCCCTGGTGAATGTAGGTGAATACTGCATCTCATTATTATTATTAATAATGATGATAAAAATGATAATAATATCGGGAGGAGGGGTGGGGCAGGGCAGGTGTGCTAAAAAACCAGTCCCTTCTTTTTGAAATACAATGTTGGCAACCCTAGGAGAGGGGCTAACACCCTCCCCCCAGCCCCGAGTACAATCCCGTCCAAGACCCTAGGCATATCCCCGGGCAGCCAGCCTCTCCCACCGCTCACGCTGCCGTGGCTACACTTCTATTTTTAGCATGCTAGCTCAATCAGAGCCGGCATGGGTATGTCCCCTCGAGCTGGGAATGATACCTTCCAGCTCCAGTGCAGACATAGCCACAGACAGGACCGGCTCTAGGCACCAGCAAAGCAAGCACGTGCTTGGGGCAGAACAATTCCAGGGGCAGCATTCCAGCCACCCCTTTTTTTTTTTTTTTTCGCTTGGGCAGTTGTGCTCTTGGAGCTTGGGGTGCCAAATTTTTTGCTACGGGCAGCAAAAAATCTAGAGCCGGCCCTGGCCACAGACACCAGTTGCTCCTGGCTAAAGGGCTGGGACATGCACATGTTTTAGCTGAAATCCTAAAGGCCATTTAGGAAAAGCTTGTTGTTGGGCATTTTACCTCAAGGTGAAGAGAAACTTGTGTAGCTACAGTAAACTAAACACACTCTGGAAAGTATCCTGGGGAGATTGTGTGTGAGGCCTCCTGAAACGACCAGCCTCTCCCATCTCCCGTTGCAGCCTTCTCAGGCCTTGTCTATGCTACAAAATTGTATCAACCTAAGTTATGTCGGAATACGGCCACTGCAGTAATTAAATCGCTTTTGGTGTCCACACTATGCTCTGTGTGTCAGTGGGGCGCATCCTCACTAGCAGCACTTGCATCGATGCAGAGAGCACCGCACCCTGGCTAGCTACCTCACTGTGCAACATGCCACCATCTGCACAGGCTGTTCTGGGAAGTTTTGCAATGCCGCCATCTGCGTCAGAAGCATGGATCCTGCACAGCTGTGCACTAGGGGGATGAGTGTTGGGAGCACAGGGCGCCTGACCCTGCAGTATTTGCAGAGCCACCAGAGGAACCGCGAAAAACATCATGATTCCTTGGAGGCTAGACTGCTGTGGGATATAGAAAGGAACTATTCAAAGCTGTTAGTAGGATTCCCAGAGCAGCTGCAGATGGTGGAGTGCCGGTTCTGGGCCCGAGAAAGGAGCACTGACTCGTGGGATCTCATTGTCATGCAGGGTTGGGATGACGAGCAGTGGGTGAAGAACTTTGGCATGCACAAGACCACACTGCTGGATCCGTGTGCAGAGCTCGCGGGCCCAGCATGCCAGCACGGCAGCATCAAAATGAGATCTGCACTGAGAGTGGAGAAGTGAGTGGCAATCACTCTGTGGAAACTTGCAACGCCCGATGGCTAGAGAAAGAGAGCCTCAGACATGAGGCCTGGTATAAGGGGCCTGGTGTAAGGCCTAAGGCCTGAACTAAAGTCAGGCCCTGCTGAGATAAAACAAAGTTAGCAAGAGTCAAGCTATGAGCAGAAGTCAGGCCCTGTTACAAAACATGCCTATTTGCAAGTTCACAGTACCTGGCAGAAACAGGGCTGATACTGCAAAAAACACAAGCACTCCTAGGCACTAAGTATTCACGTAAATACATTCCAGAAGGGTAGTACCAGAACACCCCTGTCAAAGCTGATTCCCCAGTCTGACACTTCGAGGGCAGAAGGTGAGGGCCTACAAGGACTCTAAAAATTAATACTGGCCACTCCAGGCTTGTATTAAACTCCCAAGGTTACAGCTTTTCTCTGACCTTGGATTGGTAGATGCTGCCACCGCCCAAGTGCAGAACTCCTTTCAGAGCCAGGAAGGCGCACTTGGGAATTCCTTCCTGTGGGGTACCCTCAAGCCCTTTCACACACCCCCTCCGGCGAAGAGCTGAGAAAGGAAAAAAAGGGAAATCAGCTGTTGCCACCAGCTAATTAAACAACATGTGCACAAACCTCTTAAGACACAAAAATCCAATTCTGTTCTTTAAAATGGTAAATTTAATTAATTTTTTAAAAAAGAAGAAAATACATCTGGGAATTTAGGCTTTTGCTAGATTTAAAAAAAAAACTACAAGGATTAAGCATCAAGAATAGTTTTCTTGAGGTCCATCTTAAAGGTTAGAAGCAAAACAAAAGCACTTGGGGTTAGCACAGAGGAGTCCACAAGCCATAAAGAAATAAAAAGGGATAAACCTAATCGCGTCTTCCTAGACATTTCCTGATCTACTTACATATCTGGGGTTCAAATGAGTAGTTTCTAGGTATGATACTGAGGATACCTGGCCCCAAGCTTTTTACAGCACAGCTCTGCCTTGTTCCCTCTCTCTGGGAGAACAACCACAGACAGATCAAAAGGAGAGTCTTTTCTCAATTTTAAAAAGTTCTAGCCTTCCCTTCTGGCTCTTTTAGCCAGGTGCCCACTCACTTCCTTTTACCTATGCATAGCAGTGAGCCTTTTTAACCCTTTACAGGTAGAGCAATTAGAGAACAGCTACTAAGAGGGATTTTATAGCTACTGGCTGGCTGGGTGTCCCTAAAAGAGAGCTACCCCCACCTTTCTTCACCATTCTTCATCACAACCCTGATTCAAGGTTATGGTAAACACACCCCTCGAAGATGATTCAGGGAAACACTGGCCTCTCTTAAATGTAAGATCAGGATGACAGTGTGATAGAAAGATGTTTTGATCGAACCAACATGTACAAGGTAAAGGGTGGTAACTAACCATGTCAGAGGGGCAATATGTGACTTGTTTGTATTGGTGTATAAAAAGAGGCCATAAAGAGAATATCTTTTTCTGGCCTGGGGGTGGGAATGGAAAGTCACGCCATTCACTGAGCTGAGTCCATTGTCATGGGAATACACGTCTTATTATCCCCATAGAGTCTGCCAGGTGCTATTACCATGCTTCATCAACAATAAACCTGGCCAGGTGCCTTCACTATAGAACAGCGTCTGTGGGTTTCTTGGGCAGTTGGATTGGAGCCTGCTGGGCAGGCTATCTGGCCAGCGCCAGTGCAGCACGCAGAGAGAACACACACACACACACAGCCAACAACTGACAACACCCATCAGTCGGGAATCAATTTGGAGCTGGGAAATCCGCCGTGGGGATTGTTTTGATGCAAGTGTGCAGGGCCATTAATCACCTCTTGCTACGAAAATGAGACTCTGGGCAGTGTGCAGGACATAGTGGATGGTTTTGCAGCAATGGGGTTCCCAAACTGCAGTGGGGTGATAGAGGGCATGCATACCCCTATTTTGGCACCAGAGCAGCTTGCCACAGTGTATGTCAACAGAAAGGGCTACTTCTCGATGGCATTGCAAGCGCTGGTGGATCAGCGGGATGCTTTACCGGCATCAGCGCAGGCTGGTCAGGGAAAGTGCATGACGCTCGCATCTTTAAGAACACAGGACTGTTCAGAAAGCCACAAGCAGGGCCTTTCTTTCCAGACCATGGATTGCCATTGGGGATGTTGAAATGCCAGTAGTGATCCTGGGAGATGCAGCCTACTGCTTAACTCCTGTGGCTCATGAAGCCGCCTCAATAGCACCAAGGAGAGCTTCAACTCACAGGCGCTGACGTTTCATTGTCCTGCCCCCGGCCCTGCCACCACTCCACCCCTTCCCTCAATGCCACACTCCACCCCACCCCACCTCTTCCCGCCCTGTTCCACCCTCTCCTCTGAGCACGCCCCATCCTCGCTCCTCCCCCTCCCTCCCAGACTCCCTCCATACTGCGAAACAGCTGATGGCGGCAGGCGGGAGGTGCAGGGAGGGAGAGGGAGGCACTGATCAGTGGGGCCCGCCAGTGGGCAGGAGGCACTGGGGGGAGGTGCTGATAGGGGGGCTCCCATTTTTTCCCCGTGGGTGCTCCAGCCCCAGAGCACCCACAGAGTCGGCGCCTATGCTTCGGCCTCAGGCTCAGCAGATGCAGAATGGCAGTTGAATGTGCCTTTGGCCATTTGAAAGGCTGCTAGCACTGTCTACACATGAGATTAGACCTCAGTGGAAAAGGTATCCTAGTGGTTATAGCTGCCTGCTGTATCCTGTGAAGGAAAGGGGGGAAGAGTTTCTGCCGGGGTGGAGGTGGAATGGCTGATGGCTGATTTTGAGCAGCTGGATGCCAGGGCTATGAGAACTGCTCAGTGCGGAGCTATTCGACTCAGGGAGGCTTTGAAAGATAATTTCAATAGTAAGCCACAGTAATGTGTAGTGCTGTAGTGTGCGCTACCTGGGCATTGCTCTTTTGCACCCTGGTATGAACCCTGTAATATAACTGCAAATGCATCTATTGCTATTATCTGTCAATGATGTTAGCCCCAGCCAGCACATGTTGTGAACTAATAAAGATAGATTAAGTTTCCATAAATAGACTTTTATTTCATAGCAATGTAAACAGATATATTTATAACTGAACAAAACTTAAGAAATAATGGAAAAGAACTTCTGAAGGGAAAAGAACTGTGATTTCCATTTCACAAACACATACACTACCCCTATCTCTCACCGGTCAGTGTACGTGCAGCTGTGATTGCCTGTACTCTCCCCCCAGGGTGCAGTGGTAGGGGTAGTGGATAGGCCCAGATGCCACGTGGAATGTGTGTGTCAGGGGGTGCAGGGAGGTCCCGGAGTGCAGTTCTCCACGGGCTGCAGAGGGAGGTGAGCCCGGGACTGTTGAACCTGAAGGTCAGCAAGAGTCCGCAGCATGTCTGTTTCTTGCTTGAGAAGTGCTAGCATCTTCTGCTGAATGTGTCTCTCCTTTTCCTGCCCCTTTCTCCTCTCCTCTCCATCCCTGGCCATGCTGCCCGTGAGGGTGATCCTCCAAGCCCTGTGCTTGGTATCCAAAGCAGCAGAGGCTTGCAGGATCTCTTGGAACATGTCACCTAGCATCCTCTTCCTTCTCCTCATCTGGCTGAGCCACTCACCTGGTGTGGATGGAGAGACCCTCAAGGCCACATTCCCAGCTGCAGAAGATACAATGAACAGAGGTACTATTGGGAGTGTATTCATGAGATAAATGGAAACTTGGTGTACTGAACTCACTCCCCCAGATACACGCAAGTTGCAAGCACTACATTCTTACTTCTTGTGATTCATAGAGCCCCGTGGCAGTTCCAGGCGGGCAGGGGGTAAGATGGGAAAATAAGTGGGGGATAGTTCACGGGCATGAGTAGATGCGGATAGAGCAACTGAACTGAATACTGGCACTGTTTTCCACAGGCAGTGGTGATTTTAGCTGACATATCACACCTGAAAGTAACAGAGGCTGTCATGGAACAACTCCTGCAGGCGTCTGGCTGCAGACTGGGCCATATGACGCTAGCCTGTACTACAATGGTGCCTGCTGAAGTAATTGCTGAGTGGCATGGGAAAGTGCCTTACCACAACAGAAGAAATAAGGCAACCCTCCCCAGAATCCTTCAATAAAGATTGCAGGCTACTTCCAGGAGAGTGTCCCTGAGATCTCTATGGAGAATTCATGGGACATCCCAGTGCACATAAACAACCTGTTCTGTGGGCCCCCCTCTGCCTAACTCTACAGGGGAATGAGAAGCAGATAGCGACTCTGTCTCTCTAGATTGTTTCACTGACTCTTCTAGTATAAGTAAAAAAAAAGAGTAAATCAGCAGATGTGTTCTGCTATTTTGGGGGTCCCATCTCTGCAATTTCAAAGCAAACTGCATACTTACCAGCGGTTCCTTCCCCTGTCTCAGGCTTGCCCATGCTGGACCGTAGGGACTGGCTGGACTGCCCAGGAGTCAAAAACAGGTCCTGGCTCACTGCACGACTGGATCCCCCCGTCACCTGTCCCCCATACTCCTCCTCCTCCTCTTCTACCTCCTTCTTCTCACTGTTCATGGCAGAGGCCTGTGACTTGAGCTCCTCTGAAGTATCCATGGGACTGTTAGGGTGGGGAGGAGTCTCCTACAAGGAGGCATGCAGCTCTTTGTAAAAGCAGCAGGTCTACAGCTCCACACCAGAGCAATTGTTAGCCTCCCTGTTAGCCTACTGCAGCTCCTTGGCTTTCACTCAGCGCTGCTGCTGGTCCCTCTTATAGCCCTTCTCCTCCATGCCCTGAGAGGTCTGCTCATAGATCTCAGTGTTTCTACAGCTGGATCAGAGCTGTGCCTGCACAGCCTCTTCTCCCCACAGACCCAGGAGATCCAACTCCTCCAGAGTAGCCCAACCAGGAGCGCATCTGCGGTGTGTATCCATGCCAGAGAGTTGCTAGGTGTAGTCTCCAACAAGGCAATCAGGAAATGGATTTTATAAAATTCCTGGGGCTTTAAAAGGGGTGGGCATGTAACTGTGTACCTGGCCACCGGGCACCAGAGTTCAAAACGGTGACTAGAGCTGTCAAGGTGGGGCATTGTGGAACACCTCCTGTAGGCACTAAAGTCAATGCAAGTAAGGTTTCTACACTGACACTACATCAACTTAACTATGTTGACCTAAACGCTACATCTCTCGTGGAGGTGGCATTATTAAGTCGATGTTACAGGCAAGTTATGTCATTAGGAGCAATATTTTAGTGTAGACACTTGTAGAGTTAGGTCAACATAAGCTGCCTTGTGGCAACCTAACTCTGTAGTGCAGACCAGGCTTCAATGTATGTGTCTTATTCTGCAATATTAAGTAATACTGAAGCTGCACTGGATTTACTGTCTCTTCTGCTGAGAGCTGTTTGGGGTGCAGAGATCAAGCACAGCTGGAGAGCTGGGAATGGATCCATTCCCAGGGATGACACTCGAATGGGGCCAGGAAAGTGTTAGTCCATTCTGTGGGCTAGAGTTCCTCTGGTGTCTGCCAGTTTTGGGTAGAACAATTGTATAAAAGTTTCATCATGCAATATAAACCAGCCTAGGTTCCACATTCTCTCTCCACACAGAACTTTCATCAATATCAGTGAGAGGTTTGTATAAAGAAGAGAATAAATCTCCTGTCTGGAGGAAAGAGAGTTACAGTGCTAATTCCCAGGCAGATTTCCACTCAGAAAAGCCATCAAATTAGGAGACCATATACAAAACTTCTGGCTCGAGCCTCACCTGCTCATGACCTGCCCCATCCCCAACTCTCAAAGCTTCAGCTCCATGGTAGAGGGATTTTCATGGGCTTGGCGAGTACGCTCCTGAGTCAGTGCTGTGACGTTATTGACATGAACTGTGACCTTTTAGATCATTGTTGCAATCAAGGTCCTATAGTTGCACCAAATCTTGTACAAAGGAGGTCAAGTAAGATGTCTATGGAAAGGTTGTAATTTGCTAGTTATGATTATGCTGTCTGTATGTGTGTATCATTTTTGTATTTGAAGTTATGAATATTGGCTATGTACTTATATCTCAATGTGTTTGATTCTAAGAAGCATCAGTGAAGCATTTGGTCAGTTTCCTAAGAAAGGACTATTCTGAGTAAGTGCCCAATCAAGAAACATTTAACTGACAATGGACTTTGCGAGACGCCAATCCACATCTGAGCTTTCCTGGGAACGTTCAAACTAACATGTAAAAAGTGGTGTCGGCCTGCAAAAAGCTGAATCATTCATGGCCATGTGACTTGCCCAGGTGGCTACAAACTCCATCTTGTTGCTGTCATTTTGCACAGAAGAACAAAGGGGTTTCCGCCCACAAGACAGAGAGTATAAAAGGCCTTGGAAGCCTCTCCATTTTGTCTTCACCTGGCTCAAGAGATGGCCTCTCCGCCCCAAAGAGATGCCTGAAAGAAACTGGAACAAAGGACTCTAACTAGGGGGGTGTGAGTGATTGCTGGACCCAGCCCATAAACTACAATGTTGGTCTGAAAAGGTTTGGACCGAGACTAGAAAGGAGACTAGTCTGTGAAAAAAGCTTATTGGAACATCTCTGAAGGTGAGATTTACCTGTATTCAGTTTCCTATTGTATTAGGCTTAGACTTGTGTGTTTTGTTTTATTTTGCTTGGTAACTTACTTGTTCTGTCTGTTATTACTTGAAACCACTTAAATCCTACTTTTTATACTTAAGAAAATCACTTTTGCTTATTATTGAATCCAGAGTAAGTGACTAATACCTGGGTGAGCAAACAGCTGTGCATATCTCTCTATCAGTGTTACAGAGGGCGAACAATTTTATGAGTTTACCCTGTATAAGCTTTATACAGAGTAAAACGGATTCATTTGGGGTTTAGATTCCTAGAAAGACTGAATACTGGGTGCTGGGAAAGTCCTGTTAACTGAAAAGCCCCGGACTAAGTGAATCTTAATTTCTGTGAACTGCAGAGGGGCATGGCCCAACCCCTTGGTCTGTGCTGGAGCCAACTGGTGTGTCTAGCTCAGCAAGACGGAACTGGAGGGAAGCCTTCTCTGGCAGGGGGGTTTGTTCTCAGTGGTATCCCAGCACATCTAGTGACAATCCTGATGGAGTTTCTGTGATCCAACCCATCACAAGTGCTACCCCTTTCATGCCTCCATTTGCCGACACAAGTGAAGGGGAGCACCTGGTTATTAGGGCCACCTGCAGCCCTGAAAAAGCATTTCACCATTTGGCCTCCTGGCAATTGATGGGGGGCTGTATCCTAGTGCCAGCCATCCAGCTGTGGCCTTGATTCTTTATGAGGCCTGTCACGGAGTCGAAAGGCCCTTGTCCAGGTTGTGTGTTTTTCTCAGAGCCCAGTTACATTGCTGGTGAGAGTTCTCTTTAATTATGTTTCTATTTTTTAATTATTCGGGCATGTTAGCAGGAGCTGTGGTGGGTCATAAACACCAAGTGCTGGCTGATTTGTTATCCCAAGGGGACAAAGCCAACTGTATGTTGCCTTCTAAATTCTGGGTGCTGCAATTTAGTGACATGCAGTTACATTTACAGTAGAGTGGCTAGAAGTAGGGATGGAGGGACCCCCTGTCATGGGCAGCGGGTGAAGCTTCCCCTGGGGGAGGCTAACTCCCTGTCCCATCTCTTCCACCCGTGGCCCCACCTCTTCTACCCATGACTCCACCCCGGCTCTGCCCCAGGCCCCCTGCCCGCTCAGCACCCCCGCTGCCGCTCACCACAGTCCTCCTCTTCTCCTCCCCCTGAGGCCCCCATCTCTCACCGCTCTCCTCATCCCTCCTCTCCTCTAACCTCCTCCCCCACGAGGCCCCCACTGCTCATGCTCTCCGTGTCCCTGCTCTCCTCCAAACAACTGAAACCCCCACCACCCACAAGGATGCGCCGGGCGGGGGAGCCTCACGGGGAGAGGGGTGGAGGAGAGGAGGAATGCGGGGAGTGGCAGGGACCTCCAGAAAGAGGGGAGGGAGTGGAGGAGAGGAGGGACTCACCAGGCAGCAACAGGCGTTGGGGGCCTTGGGGAAGAGGTTAAGCAGGGAAGAGACAGAGTGCAGGCAAGGCCACCACAGCCCAGGCGTCCGACAGTGGGTGGTGGCGGCTGCCCCTGGGGAGGCTTAGCCTCCCCTTGCCTATTACACCCGCTGCCGGTGCCTTATATGAAGGAGATAGAGACTAGAAAAGCCGTCTTTTCAAGTAGGCCCTTAAGAAAGATGTATTCTTTTGGTAACTGAAGTTGGATAAGCAAACAATGCAGGAAGAATCAAGTGGGTAGCAGGTTTTGGGAGACTCTGATTGGCCCTAGCAGATTGCACAGATAATGAGGTGAGGAAAGATCCAGTTGAAAGATTTTCCAAGTGGCCATGTGCCAGCAAACAAAGTAGAACCTCTGGATAAAGCAGAATCCCCAGCAATGAAGGTGTTGTCCTCCTTTCTACTCTTCTAGAATAAGAGGCGTCTGAAGTTTGCTGCAAGTTTGAGGGACATGCTTAATCTGGATCAGACTGCAGCTTCCCTCCCACTTAGTCCCACATCCTAGCCTGAACCTGAAGCACAGCTCAGTGGGGTGATGCAAAGAAGGGCTGCTCCCTTCCACTGACTGCTTGCAGCCCCATAACATCGATCTGACTGTTGGCATTAATCCCACAGAAATACCCAATGCCTATACAAATATCCATCTTGCACACTGAATCATGGCAATTGACCTAAAAAATTAGACATACAGTAGCACATGCATTCTACATGTTCAATTGTTGCACACAGTTTTTAAACTCAAGCCCCAAACCAACATGCTACTAAGCTTATAGAATATCAGGGTTGGAAGGGACTTCAGGAGGTCATCTAGTCCAACTCCCTGCTCAAACAAAGCAGGACCAATCCCCAATTTTTGGCTCAGATCCCTAAATGGGGCCCTCAAGGATTGAACTCACAACCCTGGATTTAGCAGACCAATGCTCAAACCACTGATCTATCCCTCCCAATGACAGCTCAGCTAAAGAAGCATGTTCAAGCAAACTTTACAATGATGGTTCATTTAAAACAACACAATATTTAAAAGCTGACCAAGTTTCTTTGGAATTGAACTCGTTTCTCATTTGGTACTCACTCACTGGCAGCTTGATTCTATTCCAGACACTATTTACAAGTAAAACACTCAATGTGTCATTTCTGATCATGGGATCTATTTTCAGTGTGTTCTGGCTTTAATTTTTCATGCATGCAGCTTGCCTCTGCCGCGATTGCTTCTCACATAGCAAAGAAGTGCACTAAAACCACTTCCTAGATATAAATAGAAGGGATTTTTTTCTGTTTACAAAGACAGTGTAATAACTGAAGTGTGGTGACCTTTGTGATTGTAAAAATTAGAAAAAATATGTCAAAAATTAAAAAGGACAGTGTGAAAACACGGAAGTATTGTTTAGGACCAACTTCTGGCAGATAAGTCAGCTCACTGCAGTCTGAAGTGGGCGTAACTTTCCTCAGTACAAATAGTGTTTTCCCACTTCCACATATGAAAAAATAGCTGAAAGGAGGACATTCTATTACTGTCATAATTTATATAGTTCCATATGCAACCCTTCTGTCAGATGCCAATGGCATCAGCAAGGATCAGGTTCAACCTCCCTAAGGGTCTTGGAGACATATTCCTACTTCCGGCCCTTGGAAATTAAAATAAAACAACTAAAACGTGCCCAGTCTGCCTTGCATGTGGTTCTTCCCAACTCACAAGCACTCAGGGTCCTATAGGAACATGAATCCACAAGTATCTTTTCACCAGAGAACAAGGGAAAAACAATCAAAAGAAACACGAAAACCCAGTTGTAACACAAAGGCCCATAGGTTCCAGTTGGCAAAGAGTTCACTACTCTGTATCAAAAACTTCTCACAGGCCTAACAAACTCACTACACCTAACACCTTGCTGTCATAGTATTTATCTATAAAGAATGTTGTCTGAGATATGAAATGAAAGCCAGAAACACACTGGTCATCATAAGCATTGCAAGATGTATGTACAGTTGGTGGGTAAGGATTTATGGTACTTACTAAAAATATGTTTCAAGCTATGTAGCCAGCAGGACTTGACAAACAGGTTTCTTCCAGACAGGAGATAAGATGTGTATCTCTCTGCCACAGTAAATTAAGCATTATAAGCAAAACACAATGGGAGCTACACTGGCATTCCAAGTCAACATGAGGATGTGAAGTCAACATGGGGAGATACCGGAGATTAAAATCACAGGTGGTTGTCTTGTCTCTGTGGTGCAGAGAAAATGAACCGTGGGCTATAAGAGAAAGGCAAAAGGATCCTGTTTATCCATCACAGAGGGAACAAAAAGGACTTTATTTTTTGTTACTATGAATGGTAGCTCTCAGCCATGTGGGCTGAAGACTTTGGGAGATTGCTTTAGGTGAGAAATTTCTTTAGATAAGGCTTTTAGCCTGTTAACATTAGGTTTAGACTCTAATAAAAATATATTTGCTTTTAAGTATATATACTTTTATTTCATATGTAACCTGTTATTCTTACCATCTTTGCTTGCTATCTCTTTAAATGTCTGTGCTTTGTTAATAAACTTATTCTTGTGTTTATTATAAACACATTTCAGTGCTATGGTGTTAAGCAAAGTGTGAATCTTCAGTTGAATCAAACAAGCTGGTGTGCACACTGAATTTTTGGAGACAGCTTACCTGTTTATTTCTGTGAGTATCCAGTGACAGGGGCTGGATACTACAGGGAGACGTTTCTGAGCAGTGCGGAGACTGGGGTATACCAAGTGTTAACCTGCAAGTCAAAGAGGGGGTTGGCAGAGCCCCAGGGAGAATGCCTAGTAGCTGAAGGGCTAGCAAAGTCAGGAAGCTGACATTCAGCTATCACAGGAAAGACTCCCTGTCACTAGAGGCAGGAGGGTAGCATGGTCACTCGCAGTCCTGGACACCCCCAGAAAGTGTCACACTAGTATATTTCCATACAAGAAACTGAACAACTCAAAACTGTGCATCAGGAGTTTGGTCAAAGCCCTAGTCCCAAATAATAATTGCCTGGAGTCTTGAGGTCCAGAATGCTTACTTCCACCACAAGCCCCACCCATGTATAACTCCACTCACAAGTCCAGTTAGGGTCGGTGACGGTGAAGGCATGGGCTCTTCTCTGCTGATCTGCTCCACTCCATAGAGGATGGCTCTGCCAGGTCCCTCTCCGATGTGTAGCTACCTGGCTCACTTCTGTTATAACAGCTCTGATTCCACAGGCTTGATAGGCCAGCGTGCTGTGAAGTCAGCTCTGCATTGTTGCTGGGCTGGTCAAGCCTTGCTAAGAAGAGAGCTCTTCATCATCATCGTCATCAGCAACACCGGTCTACTCCACTCAGGGTACAGAGTCTCCAGGTGAGGACCATAAAGCAAAACAGGACCATTTGGATAGAGTCTCTGCTCTTGTGATTGAGATCCTGGCTTTCCTGTTGAGCTTAGATTTTGTTACCAAACCTAAGCTCACTGCCTGTGACCTCAGGGTGACACTCCATGACATATCCTGCACATTCCTATGCTCTTTCACAAATAAGTAAAAATTTCACAAGCAAGTAAAAATCGGTTCCCTGCCTATGGGAATGTGGAACCTGTGCTCAGGGTGGGGGCAGCGCATGGAGCACTGTGGCCTCCACCCACCTTGGAGCCGGACCTGCTGGCCACTTCGGGGTGCAGCGCACTTCCAGCCAGGACAGGTAGGGACTAGCCTGCCTTCGCGGCACAGCACCGCCAACCAGACTTTTAACGATCCGGTGAGCAGTGCTGACCGGAGCCGCCAGGGTCCCTTTTCGACCGGGTGTTCCAGTCAAAAAACGGACACCTGGTCACCCTACTTCATCCCCATGGGAGGCGTCTGCCCGGTCTTGGGGCTTCAGCCCCACTCCTGCTGAGGTCCCGAGCCCTGGCAGATACTCCTTGGAGGTCTGAAGCCCTGAGCCCCAGCAGGCACACCCCACACAGCTGACCCTCCTCCCCCCTGGGCAGGAGCCGGAGGCAACACGTGGTGGGTGGCACATGGGGTCACATGTCCCCCCAGATTTTTGCCAGGGTTTGCTGACCCCTCTCAGTCACATGGTGCCACCAGGCCCCATCCCTGCACAGCAGCTGCTCGAGCGAGGAAGCTGGGAGCTGCGGCCGTGGGGAGAGGCAGTGGCTAACAGCTGGGTGCTGCCGGGAGAGTTGCTGCGTTTGCTGCTGCCTCTCCCCACAGAGCTAAAGTAGCCGCCCCGCCCAGCTGTTTGAGGCTGCCTCTCTGCACAGAGCTAACACATGGGAGCTGCAGGGAGGAGACACTGAGGGTGAGAGGGGGTGTGCTTGCGGGGACATGACTCAAGCTATTGGGGGGCAAACCATTAAATCGTGTTCCCCAGTCTCAGTAGGCATCAGTCATCTCTGGCAGAAGTCCCAAGTGCCCTCCCCCAGTCTGGCAAGTGGAGAATGAGGGGACATGGGGGAGCGCCGTGAGCTGCATTTTAACTGTAAGAGAGCTGCATGTGGCTCAGGAGCCTCAGTTTCGCCACCCCTGATTTGCACAATTAAAGCAAACAAATTCCAGTGAAAGCCACACAAGCAGGGCTGGATTACCCAATAGGCAGACTAAGCACGTGCTTGGGGCACCAGCAAAGCAGGGGGCACCAAAACAAATGGGATTTTTTAAAAAAAAAATTGATATTTGACATTTCAAAAAAAAACCCATCGAAGTAGTCATCATGGGACAAATCAGAACTTTGTTAGACTTCCTTACTCTCCACTACACTCTTCCCCCATTTTTCTGTTCTCTTTTTATTACTTATCCCCACCTAAAGCAGGGGGGCGTCCTACTAACATAGAACAAAATAATGTTAGGAAATCAGATCCCTGTCATGTATTGCAATACATTTATGTTTTATTATTGACATATTCTTCTGAGTTATACATACTTGATTTGTTTTTTTTCTTTCTTATATATATATATAGTGTATGTTGTGTAATTTGGGTTCTTTTTTAAAGTTCAGATAGCTGAGATAAGCGGCAGGATGAAACATAACCAACTGAGTGGAGCACAGAAACGTAAACTGGCGGAACAAAAGAAACGAAAAACTAGTGAAATTTTCCAAAATCTTTCAAAGCTGACATCATTTTTCAAAACAAATCCAACAGAAGCAACATCTTCTCTCAGTAGCACAGACATCGTTCCAAAACCTGTAGGTGTTTCAGAGACTGACCCTTCTTCTATTGGTGAACCAAACACCATTCCAGAACATGTGGATGTGTCAGAGACTGTAACTGATCATCCTACTCCTGGTGGTAAAACAGACATTGTTCTAGAAGGTGTGGATGTGTCAGAGACTGAACCTGTTCATGCTGTAAATAATAGGAGAAAAGAT
This sequence comes from Chelonia mydas, assembly GCF_015237465.2. NCBI lineage: Eukaryota > Metazoa > Chordata > Testudines > Cheloniidae > Chelonia > Chelonia mydas. Next base: position 231,166,049 of record NC_057850.1, read on the forward strand.
CCTGGTATGTGGGTTGATTTCAGTACTGACGATGTAGCTTACTGGATAGATCGTGGACCAAATGACTGTCAACATCACACTGGGCCATTTGAGAAATCATGTCGGACTTTTACCACTGGCAAACAAATAAGATATTGTCCACAAAAAATATTTTTCAGCATGAAAGCGAATGGTGAGAAATACACTTGAGAATGGCTACTGTATTCACCATCAACAGGGTCTGTGTACTGTTTTGTTTGCAAAATTTTTGCATATAAACCTTCAACATCCCGGTTTGCTGCAGATGGATTTAGTGACTGGCAGAATACTGTTTTAATTGAACAACATGAAAATAGCACTACTCACAGAGATTCAATGTTGACATATTTAAATCGAAGACAGAGCTTTGGATTGACACAAAAATTGGAAGAACAAATTAAAGGGGAGCGTGAATATTGGCAACATATCTTGCAGTGTGTTATAGCTGTTATTCAAACATTAGCTGAATGTGGTCTGTCTTTCCAGGGATCAAATGACACATTTGGATCATTGCAGAATGGAAATTTCTTGGGATTGTTGGAGCTTGTGGCTCAGTTTGACCCATTTTTAGCAGGCCATATCTCAAAATATGGGAATGCTGGCAAAGGTAACCCATCATCCTTATCCAAGACAATATGTTATGAACTCATTGGTCTAATGAGTGACGAAGTTCGTTCAGCTATTGTGGATGAAATAAGTACTGCTGGGTACTTCAGTTTATCTGTCGACTCTACACCTGATCTTTCACAATTGATCAGTTGAGTATTGTACTAAGACGTGTCTCCCACAGATGGAAAACCAGTTGAACGATTTATAACATTCCTCAATTTGAAAAGCCACACTGGTGAAGAAATGGCAAATCAAGTACTGCATTATCTGTGCAAGTTTGCAAAATAGATTTCTCAAAGTGCAGAGGTCAATCTTATGACAACGCTGCCAACATGTCAGGGCGTTATCAAGGAATGCAGAAGAAGCTTTTAGAACAGAACAAATGTGCCATATTCATACCACGTGCTGCACACTCTCTCTCAATCTTGTTGGCCGCCGTGCTGTTGATTGTTGTCCGGTGGCAGTAAGTTTTTTCTCAACAGTCCAGTTACTGTATACATTTTTCTCTGCCTCAACACACCGATGGGCAGTTCTTAAAACATATTTGGGCAATGTTCGTGTGTTGAAATCTCTTTCTAATACTCGCTGGGAGGCACATGCAGTGGCAACAAGTGCAATTCTGGAGTCCTACTCAAAGATTGTGGATGCATTAGAAAGTATAGCTGAAGACCAATCACAAAAGGGAGAAACTATACGAGAGGCAGAAAACATCGCAAACAAGATGCAAGAACTAGAGTTTGTATTCATGTTGACCATGTGGAATGAAATTTTACAACACTTTTACCACACAAGTCAAGCTCTTCAAGAAAAAGAATTGGATTTGAAAACATGTGCAGACCTCTGTCAATCATTAACAGACCACTCACACACTTTGAGGAATGATTTTGAAAGATTTGAAGACATACCAAAAGATATCTTGCCTGATACTAACTACGAAGAAGCCTAGTCCCGCAAGCGAATCAGGAAAAAAACAAGCAAATGATAGCAGTGCAACAGAAACAGCATTGAATCCTAGAGACAAATTTCACGTATCTACTTACTAAACTACAATTGATACACTTGAAGCTCATATGAAAAAGAGAGGTGAAGTGTACAAAGAAGTATCAAGTAGATTTTCTTTTCTAAATGATATGGACTTATCTGACGAACAATATTCACAAGGTTCCCAAAAGCTAGTTGACTCATACCCTGTTGACTTGAACATGAATCCCTGTGGAGAAGTATGGCAGTTCCAATGTTATATGCATGCAAAGTTTAATGAAACAGGAAAAATGAAATTCAGTCACATTGATCTTCATGACACAATACCGAAAGATGGAATACAATGTGTATTTCCAAATGTAGAGATCGCACTGTGTATTTTTCTAACATTGATGATTACTAACTGCTCTGCAGAACGCTCTTTTTCTCAGCTGAAAAGAATAAAAAACTCTCAGAGAATGACAGTGTGTCAGGACAGACTTGATTCACTTTCCCTATTGTGTATGGAAGCGGACATGCTTCGTTGAATCAGCTTCGATGAACTTATCCAGAATTTTGCAATCAGAAAATCTAGAAAGAAGCTATTTTAATTTCAGCATATATGTAAGTTATGTGTCATTTCAAAAAATAAAATTTTATTTTACTGTATACTATTGTTTTTATTTTAATTAAATATGGAGGGGGCACCATAATCTTTTCATTGCTTAGAGTCTCTAAAGGTCTTAATCCGGCCCTGGACACAAGTCAGTAGATGGAATTCTGGGTAAACAATATTATAATTCATTTAAATGAAGCTGGCCAGAGCTAGCTTTCACCTTCTGCCCTTACAGAGGGAGCAGAGAATTCCATCCCTCTAAATCTTCTGACCATGGCCCTTACATATGGAGTCAGGGCTCCACATCACATTGATTTCACCTTTCTGTTGTGATGGCAAACTCTCCTTGTGAACACGGTAGAAACAAGTGGCCAGGATCTGATATGTTTCTCAAGTAAACTAGAATATTTCAGCTGAGTGCCAATGCTGCTCTTCCCCCTGTTCCCATGCCCTTCAGTGTCTGGAGGTATACACAAGAGTTATTTCAGCCCACGACCCAACTATTCCACATGCTTCTGAGGCCTGCATATGGCTAGGGTAAGTTTTGCTCTAACGTGGCTACTCGTGCCCTAGGCACAGTCACACCCCTTTCTGGGCCGTTGCATCTGAAAGTTCTTACGATACACATGAGCTTTCATTCCTTTGCATACTAGAATGGGGTTACACATGAAGAAAAATGCAGCGATGGAGAACTGCTATCCACATACACTTGGTTCTGTGCTTCGCTCACCCCATAATTTAGATAATAGCTGAAATTAATGCCCATATTTGTATTACCAAAAATGTTTCTAGCCAGCCAGCTTCCATTCACGTGCAATACAGAAGGAATTGCCACATCTCTCTCTCTCTCTCTCACTTTTTCTCTTACACACTCTCTCTCTCTCTCACATGTAACTTTTCATTTCCTGGTTCTTATCAAACACATACAATGTCTTCATAGCAAAAGTTTAAAAGAAAATTGTTTGTAGAACAAACAAAAGTGCTGAGTGCGCTGCAGAACCTGGAAGATGTGGTGTGAAAACCCCACTAGGAGCGTTACATAGCCTGGCTTGCAGAGAGACCTATGGCGAAGCTGCTGGCCTGCACAATGGACAGCACTTGTTACAGGCAGGGAGACTGAACCAAGGGTACCAAGGCAGAACACAAAAGGCATCCTCTGTGGCTGCTCAGGCCACTGCCCAAAGGAACCCCATAGAGTGTCACATGGAGAATCACATTAGTTTCTTGAGGAGTCAGAATGAAAATCAGTTGAACTAAACTATGAAATTGCATAAGCAGGTGAAGGATAGTTCCTGTTCCATGTGATTCACAGAGACCCCAACCCCATCATAGCTCTACAGCAGGTATCACATTGCATCATCACAACATGCTCTCATTGGCTGACCAAACCCTGGTCTTGATTCTAAGCTGTGCTAAACTCCACTCTGTGCAGTCTGGAGTGGGCCCACGTGGCTGTACACCACTTTTGAAGGCTCCTGAATGCTAGGGCTGGCAGGGATCCAGTCCCAGGCGTAAGCTAGAGAAGCCAGAGGGCTGTTCTAATTTACATTTGACTGCACTGGTCCTGAGAGCCACCTTGGACATCAGGGGCAACCTGCTCCTTTCTACAAGAGGAAAGATGGTCACTTCTGGAATGTGCGTGGAGGACACTGAAAGATTAATCCGGCCCTGCGGGTGCTGAGCACCCCTTATTATTTTTCGGTGGGTGTTTGAGCCCCAGAGCATCCACAGAGTTGGCACCTCTGGACAGAGCAGTTAAAGACTTCCTCTTTGTACAAAACTCATGAGGGTTTTTGGGAGGGGTGGGGAGGGAATCTAGAGTTGATCCTGAATTACTGTAAGAGAGAGTTAAAGAGGAAGGAAATCTATTGCTTTTCTCTGATATTATTGCTGTTTCAGCCTCCTCCCTATCCTGTGACACAATCTAGCCACTGAGGGTTTGAGAGCTCTCTCCTCGTGCAGTTCCTGCCATCTGGAAAAGCCTTCCTGTGTATCCAACAGAGGGACTCTCCATCTCACTTCAAATTAAAGATTAATACATGTCCCCTGTCCCCACCACACAGCTATTATAGCTCTCTGAAATGTATTATTTCACTGTGTGGCATTTTGTTAGACAGTCTGTATGAGAGACACTATGCAAAGTAAAGCTGGTTGTTTTTTTTAAATTTCACCCATCGCAGTCAATTTGTGTGATTAAGGTTTTGCCTCTTTGCTCTGGAAAAAAGAAGAGCTATCTAGGTAATACTTAGTTTTACAGCCCTCTCTTGAGAAGCTATGGAGGGCCAGCTCCCATGTGTCACAGTTTCTTCACATTATCAGAGCAGCAAACATCAATCCAAGTCCTCCTCAGCTAACTACGTGGATCCTGAGGTGCAGATCAGGCTTCAGGAAGGTTTAGGAATGCCCTCCTCAAATGCATGGTCACAAGAACTATAGGTCTATTTCTGTGGCCTGATTTAAGTGTCTGCTTATAGTATGACATGCTGTGCTGTGGATATCAGGCAGAGACCAGACTTCCTAATTATCCTCCAACATGAATGTTGGGGCGTGATCATTTGTGTTGCTGGTATTGGGTGAGACTGATGTGATGGGTAATGGATGGATTTACTGGTGACACCTGAATACATTTCACTGAAAAGTTTTGAGTATGGTATTTCTAGGGCAGGGATGGCCATTGCTTTACTTGTTTGTACAGCGCCTGGCTCAATGGGGCACTGGTTGGGACTTCTAGATGCTATTGCAATGTAATTGATACTACAGAATCCTGACAGCCATACAGTGTAACCCTGAGCTGCATAGGGGGCTAATAGAAAGCAGGTGTCTAACAGTAATGTAAGCAACCTGTGGTTTTCTGAGGCCAGATTATGATCTCAGCTACTCTGGTGTCATTTGGCCAAACTGGCAGGCTGAGGCAGCCTGGACAAAAGCTTCTGAGAGCCCATCAGTCCCCCAGCCCACCACACACACACAGAACCATCATTTTTCTCTTCCCAAACAAATCCATCTATGTGCAATTCCCCTTCAGACAAATGCATCTGCTCCAAGTCCCCAGCCCGCTCTCATCTTCACACACAAACACATACACGGATGTGATTCATGCAGGACTGCTGAGGAGAGAGACACGAGGCCTGGGGATCATAGAATCATAGAATCATAGAATATCAGGGTTGGAAGGGACCCCAGAAGGTCATCTAGTCCAACCCCCTGCTCGAAGCAGGACCAATTCCCAGTTAAATCATCCCAGCCAGGGCTTTGTCAAGCCTGACCTTAAAAACCTCTAAGGAAGGAGATTCTACCACCTCCCTAGGTAACGCATTCCAGTGTTTCACCACCCTCTTAGTGAAAAATTTTTTCCTAATATCCAATCTAAACCTCCCCCATTGCAACTTGAGACCATTACTCCTCGTTCTGTCATCTGCTACCATTGAGAACAGTTTAGAGCCATCCTCTTTGGAACCCCCTTTCAGGTAGTTGAAAGCAGCTATCAAATCCCCCCTCATTCTTCTCTTCTGCAGACTAAACAATCCCAGCTCCCTCAGCCTCTCCTCATAAGTCATGTGCTCTAGACCCCTAATCATTTTTGTTGCCCTTCGCTGGACTCTCTCCAATTTATCCACATCCTTCCTGTAGTGTGGGGCCCAAAACTGGACACAGTACTCCAGATGAGGCCTCACCAGTGTCGAATAGAGGGGAACGATCACATCCCTCGATCTGCTCGCTATGCCCCTACTTATACATCCCAAAATGCCATTGGCCTTCTTGGCAACAAGGGCACACTGCTGACTCATATCCAGCTTCTCGTCCACTGTCACCCCTAGGTCCTTTTCCGCAGAACTGCTGCCTAGCCATTCGGTCCCTAGTCTGTAGCGGTGCATTGGATTCTTCCATCCTAAGTGCAGGACCCTGCACTTATCCTTATTGAACCTCATCAGATTTCTTTTGGCCCAATCCTCCAATTTGTCTAGGTCCTTCTGTATCCTATCCCTCCCCTCCAGCGTATCTACCACTCCTCCCAGTTTAGTATCATCCGCAAATTTGCTGAGAGTGCAATCCACACCATCCTCCAGATCATTTATGAAGATATTGAACAAAACCGGCCCCAGGACCGACCCCTGGGGCACTCCACTTGACATCGGCTGCCAACTAGACATGGAGCCATTGATCACTACCCGTTGAGCCCGACAATCTAGCCAGCTTTCTACCCACCTTATAGTGCATTCATCCAGCCCATACTTCCTTAACTTGCTGACAAGAATACTGTGGGAGACCGTGTCAAAAGCTTTGCTAAAGTCAAGAAACAATACATCCACTGCTTTCCCTTCATCCACAGAACCAGTAATCTCATCATAAAAGGCGATTAGATTAGTCAGGCATGACCTTCCCTTGGTGAATCCATGCTGACTGTTCCTGATCACTTTCCTCTCATGTAAGTGCTTCAGGATTGATTCTTTGAGGACCTGCTCCATGATTTTTCCAGGGACTGAGGTGAGGCTGACTGGCCTGTAGTTCCCAGGATCCTCCTTCTTCCCTTTTTTAAAGATTGGCACTACATTAGCCTTTTTCCAGTCATCCGGGACTTCCCCCGTTCGCCACGAGTTTTGAAAGATAATGGCCAAGGGCTCTGCAATCACAGCCGCCAATTCCTTCAGCACTCTCGGATGCAACTCGTCCGGCCCCATGGACTTGTGCACGTCCAGCTTTTCTAAATAGTCCCTAACCACCTCTGTCTCCACAGAGGGCTGGCCATCTCTTCCCCATTTTGTGATTCCCAGCGCAGCAGTCTGGGAGCTGACCTTGTTAGTGAAAACAGAGGCAAAAAAAGCATTGAGTACATTAGCTTTTTCCACATCCTCTGTCACTAGGTTGCCTCCCTCATTCAGTAAGGGGCCCACACTTTCCTTGGCTTTCTTCTTGTTGCCAACATACCTGAAGAAACCCTTCTTGTTACTCTTGACATCTCTTGCTAGCTGCAGCTCCAGGTGCGATTTGGCCCTCCTGATATCTTTCCTACATGCCCGAGCAATATTTTTATACTCTTCCCTGGTCATATGTCCAACCTTCCACTTCTTGTAAGCTTCTTTTTTATGTTTAAGATCCGCTAGGATTTCACCATTAAGCCAAGCTGGTCGCCTGCCATATTTACTATTCTTTCGACTCATCGGGATGGTTTGTCCCTGTAACCTCAACAGGGATTCCTTGAAATACAGCCAGCTCTCCTGGACTCCCTTCCCCTTCATGTTAGTCCCCCAGGGGATCCTGGCCATCTGTTCCCTGAGGGAGTCGAAGTCTGCTTTCCTGAAGTCCAGGGTCTGTATCATGCTGCTTACCTTTCTTCCCTGCGTCAGGATCCTGAACTCAACCAACTCATGGTCACTGCCTCCCAGATTCCCATCCACTTTTGCTTCCCCCACTAATTCTACCCGGTTTGTGAGCAGCAGGTCAAGAAAAGCGCCCCCCCTAGTTGGCTCCCCTAGCACTTGCGCCAGGAAATTGTCCCCTACGCTTTCCAAAAACTTCCTGGATTGTCTATGCACCGCTGTATTGCTCTCCCAGCAGATATCAGGAAAATTAAAGTCACCCATGAGAATCAGGGCATGCGATCTAGTAGCTTCCGTGAGTTGCCGGAAGAAAGCCTCATCCACCTCATCCGGTCTGGTGGTCTATAGCAGACTCCCACCACTACATCACTCTTGTTGCACACACTTCTAAACTTAATCCAGAGACACTCAGGTTTTTCCACAGTTTCGTACCGGAGCTCTGAGCAGTCATACTGCTCCCTTACATACAGTGCTACTCCCCCACCTTTTCTGCCCTGCCTGTCCTTCCTGAACAGTTTATAACCATCCATGACTGTACTCCAGTCATGTGAGTTATCCCACCAAGTCTCTGTTATTCCAATCACGTCATAGTTCCTTGACATCACCAGGACCTCCAGTTCTCCCTGCTTGTTTCCAAGGCTTTGTGCATTTGTATATAAGCACTTGAGATAACCTGTTGATCGCCCCTCATTCCCAGTATGAGGCAGGAGCCCTCCCCTCACAGACATTCCTGCCTGTGCTTCCTCCCGGTATCCCGCTTTCCCACTTACCTCAGGGCTTTGGTCTCCTTCCCCCGGTGAACCTAGTTTAAAGCCCTCCTCACTAGGTTAGCCAGCCTGCTGGCAAAGATGCTCTTCCCTCTCTTCGTAAGATGGAGCCCGTCTCTGCCCAGCACTCCTCCTTCATGGAACACCATCCCATGGTCAAAGAATCCAAAGCCTTCTCTCCGACACCACCTGCGTAGCCATTCGTTGACTTCCACGATTCGACGGTCCCTACCCAGGCCTTTTCCTTCCACGGGGAGGATGGACGAGAACACCACTTGCGCCTCCAACTCCTTTATCCTTCTTCCCAGAGCCACGTAGTCCGCAGTGATCCGCTCAAGGTCATTCTTGGCAGTATCATTGGTGCCCACGTGGAGAAGCAGGAAGGGGTAGCGATCCGAGGGCTTGATGAGTCTCGGCAGTCTCTCCGTCACATCGCGAATCTTAGCCCCCGGCAAGCAGCAGACTTCTCGGTTTTCCCGGTCAGGGCGGCAGATAGATGACTCAGTCCCCCGGAGGAGAGAGTCCCCGACCACCACCACCTGCCTTCTCCTCTTGGGAGTGGTGGTCGTGGAACCCCCAACCTCAGGACATTGCATCTCATGCCTTCCAACCAGCGGAGTCTCCTTCTGCTTTCTCCCCCCAGACATATCATCTGGTCCACTCTCCGCAATGGTACCTGTGGAGAGAACATGAAAGCGGTTAGTTACCTGTGTCTGTGTTACTGGAACCCGGACATTCCGCTTACCTCTTCTGGAGGTCACATGTTGCCAAGCTTCTTCACTGGCCTCTTGGCTCCTCTGTGCAACCTGCTCTATATCTTTAGAGCTTTGTGCCCCTAGAAGCCTAGGATCCACAACTGGAGAACATTTGGGGAACAATCAAGCATCAGGCTGCAGCTGAGGCTGCTGCTAAATTGTTCTCCTTCTGTGGCGAGTCACAGAGTGATATAGTAGCAGCCAGTAGAGGATGCTATTTGTGTGGGTGCCCCCAGAGGCAGTAGTTGGGGAAGAAGAGCCATGGACTGCAAGCACTAAGTACATGTGAAAGAGACTAGCATAAAGAAGGGAATGGCCCACTGGGATATGCCTGAGTAGCCAGAGACACAGTCTAAGTTGGGAGTAATTCCACTGAAATCACTCTGGATTTATGCTGGTGTAGCTACTATCTGAATCTGGCCCCGACCAATGGGGTTCACAAAGATATTGTTGCCTTGGCCTGAGTGGTTAGCCACTATTCAGGCATTGCAAGGTTGTTTCTGTTAAGATGATGGAGTCAGATATTTTCTTTGGTGCAATCCTTTTTATTTTCAAAGAATGTACAAAGTCCCATTTCTCTGAACACAGCAGGCAGCAGTTTCCTTGCTCACAATTTCCAAGCCTCTTTCCAGCCAGCCCTCTGCCCAAAAGAAGCTCTCTCTCTCTCGGCTTCTCCCCAGGGACACATTCACACTGTTTCTCTCATTATCTGATCACTTTCTCTCTTCTTATGACACACACAGCCTCACACAGCTTTAACTATCAGTGCCCCAGTCCCTGCATTTGCAGTCTGTCCCAGGGAAACCCTTCTTATTCTTCATGAGTTAGTTCTTGTTCAGGCCCTCCCTTGCAGTCCAATGCCTTGGGTGGTAGCTTTTGTTGTTTCGGGAACCTTTCTCCATAAAGGAGCTTAATTGCTTCTTCTGTTTAGCCAGAACAAAAGGTGACTAGCACATCCGTCAGCTTCAGCAAGGTCTGTGATTGCTCATAGGTCAAAGACTTGCTTTCTGATAGACAGCAATATTCTCCAGCATAATATGTTAGAAGAGTTTAATTTGCATTTTTACTGTAGTTCGTCCATAACTTTTCTTAAACAAATCTCAGGACAAATCTCCAGTTCTGGGTATAGCTCACTTCCCGACCCCAGAGCACAGAAACAGCAGCAGTTTTGAAAAAGGAGAAGGAACAAGGGTGCAACAGTTCTGTTCCCCTCCTCTGTTCTGGTAAGGATTTGCTTACCAGAATTTTGTGTAACACTGGGAACTAAAATCTCATCTTTCTAAAACAAGGAATACATTCTCTCCAGCTTCACAGGGAGAAAGTTTTATTCCTTCACACATAAAAGAGAGTAAGAACAATAAAACTGTTACAGGTCAGATATTTGGATAGTTGGCATTTGGAAGGCAGAATCAACACACAGATTAGAATCCAACAGCAGAGAGAAGCTCACCTGGTGACAGGCGATTCAGACACATGCCAACATTGGGGGTCTTGAGGAACCACAGCTAATGGGAGCGTGATTAGCTTGTCACTTCCTTTTATACAGTTTAGGGGCAGGATGATTCTTGCTGTTAAGCTGCAAACTCCTTCTGCGCGTGTGGGAAGGGAGATAGAGAGAAAGGCAGCAGGGGCCATCAGAGAAACATTGAATTAAAAGCTTTGACCAGATTTTTCCAAGTGTGTCTGGAAGGCCTCCGTTCAGAAGTAATCTTCATTCTTCCCAGACTCCAGGGGGAACTCAGTATGTAGTGAAAGAACGAAGGTCTCAGCACAGACCCAGTCTAACAACTGCTCACCCCATGAACACTTTCTACTCATTGGTAGATGTAGGGGCATTAGTGGCACTGGGTCATTAGCCCTCCTGGACACTGAGGAAAATAAAACTAAGGCCACATCTACACTACATAGTTTGGTTGACGCAAGTTACATCAGTGTACAGCCACCCAAATTTGTATATAGGTCAGGCATGTGCAGACTTTGCTGCTTGCATCAGTGCTGTGCGTAGTCACCAGGTGTGCTTGTGTTGATGTAAAGTGTGGTGCACCCTGGGTAGATATCCCAGGGTGTTATAAGAAGCACACAGGATCTTTATAGGGAAGAACACCGCATTTATTGAGAATACAACAGTTAGCATATGCTTTTCTATCTCTCTCTCTCTCTCACACACACACACACACACAGAGTCCTGCCAGTTGATGTTTATAGTTACCAGTCCAGAGTCTGGATCAATCTAGTGGCCAGCCAGATTGGTTGCAGAGGGGAGCAGGGCTCTGTCAGTCGTGATCCGATGCTCCTGGAGTGTGGCAAGATGAACCCAAAGTCCCAAAGTCTGTTCTTATAATCCTTTTCCTCTGTTGAAGTCTATAGATTTTGCTGTGTCAGTTTCTGACTGGTTACTCCTTGATTGGTGTTAACATTCCAAAACACCTCTGAGAGGGTCATCCTGTCCTGGTTTCGATTTAATCAATTGTCTTTAGGGGTGCCAGCCTTCACCTCAGGGTTGTCAATTTGCCCTTCCTCAATCATGGATACATGTTGATGGTTCTTTGGCATTGTCAGGGTTCCCTCCCCACTCTGAACTCTAGGGTACAGATGTGGGGACCAGCATGAAAGACCCCCTAAGCTTATTTCTATCAGCTTAAGTTAAAAACTCCCCAAGGCACAAATTCTCCCTTTTACCTTGGATTAGATAACGCTGCCACCACCGAGTGATTTAGACAAACTCAGGGAAAGGACCACTTGGAGTTCCTACTCCCCCTAATATCCCCCCAAGCCCCCGCACCCCCTTTCCTGGGGAGACTTGAGAATAAACAAGATGAGCACAGACCAACCTTGGGTTTTTTTAGGACACAAAAAAAACCTCCAATCAGATTCTAAAAGAAACAGAACTTTATTAGAAAGAAAAAAGGTAAAAGAAGCACCTCTGTAAAATTAGAATGGAAGATAATCTTACAGGGCAATCAGATTAAAAAACACAGAGGATTACCCTCCTGGCCAAACTTTAAAGTTACAAAAAGAAAAACCAGGAATACACCTTCCTCTCAGCACAGAGAAAATCACAAGCCAAAACAAAAATAAGCTAACGCATTCCCTTGCTAGTACTTACTAATTCTAATGGAGTTGGATTGCTTGCTTCCTTGATCTGTGTCCAGCAAGCACACAGAATGGACAGACCAAAACCTTTCCCTTCCTCCCTCCCCGCCACCCGATTTGAAAGTATCTTGTCCCCTTATTGGTCCTTTTGGTCAGGTGCCAGCCAGGTTACCTGAGCTTCTTAACCCTTTACAGGTAAAAGGATTTTGTGCCTCTGGCCAGGAGGGATTTTATAGTACTGTATACAGGAAGGTTGTTACCCTTCCCTTTATATTTATGACAGGAGTCAACAAATCTCAGTAAGTGTCTTCGCTCCTTCTTTCTTGACCATCTGGTTAACAATGGCCTTCATACCTTATCTTTTCCTGATGCATGCATTCCTCATTCACACAAGCAGTCTCTTACAGAGACCAAACAGTCTTTTACAGAGACTTTGAGAATACAAACAGTAGTATTTTATATCAAGCAAAAAGGCATTGCAAATTAAACCTTGTTAAGTTTTACAATCAATAACCAAGACAATTTACACTGAGACCCAGGCCTTCAATGTTCCTCTAATCTACTTAACATAGACACAATACAGAATCCTGTCTCTTACTAACTAAACCTTAAAACAAAGAACTAAAGAGAGCCCAATTTGTAATGCATATGGGAAAACAGAATCTCATAGTTCCAGAGGGTCATTCCTTTCTGCTATTCAAATGGGGTTGCTAGCAGGATGAAATCAAATTATACATTAATTCTTATAGTTCAATTCTAAAATCCTGCCCCTACAAGTGTGTCCCATGCCACCATCCAACGCAATGCCTTTTGGGAAATTTTTGCAGCGCTTTGTGGGATAGTAGCAATTCGTCCATGTATTTCTGGGAACTAGGGGGGTCAAGTTCCCAACATGCCACTTTCTTCATCCCATACTTTCCACATCCCATAATTTTCATGCCAATTTTTAAAACTCTCACAGGTACTCAGAGTGCTCTTTGGTCTCCACCCTCTCTCTGACGGAAGCATGGCTCCTGCAGAGTTCAGCACAATTCTCCCGTGGGTTGCTGATATAGGATGGATGATACTTGGGTACTTGCAGCACTTGAAGGAGTACTGCTACAATCGGGATTGTGAGGAGGAAGACAAAGAGATATTTGACCAAAATAACTGGATGCTGATGGACATAGTGGGGGAAAAATGTCAAGATGCTGCTGGCATTCATGGAGCAGCTCTACATGGTGGAGCATCAATTCTGGGTCCAAGAAACAAGCACTGGTTGGTGGGATTGAATTGTAATGCAGGTTTGGGATTAGGAGCAGAACTTTTGGATGTAAAAGGCCACATTCCTGGATCTGTGTGCCCAGCTCTTCCCACTCCTCTGGCAACACCAAAATGAGAGCTGCCCTGACAGTGGAGAAGCAAGTAGTGAGCCCACTCTGGAAACTTGCAACACTGAACTGCTACCAGTCAGAAAATCCACAGTGGGAGGCATGCATCCAAGTGCGTAAGGCCACTAAAGGTCTCCTACTACACAGGACTGTGACTCTTAGTAACGTACAGGAAATAGTGAAAAGATTTGTAGCAATGGGGTTTCTAAATTGCTGTGAGGCAACAGACAGCACACACCTCTCTATTTTGGCACCAGACCACCTTGCCACTGAGTACATCAACAGAAAGGGCTACTTTTCAATGGCTATGCAAGCACTGGTGGATCACCAGGGACATTTCACTGATATTAGTGTGAGCTGGTCAGGGAAGATGCATGATACTCTCATGTCGAAGAACATGGGACATTTCAAAAAGCTGCAATCAGGGACTTTCATTCCGTACCAGCAGATAAACACTGGTGATATGGAAATGCCAATAGTGATCCTGGGGGACCCAACATATACCTTGCTCCCTTGGCTTATGAAGCCATACGCTGTTTCCCTGACAGGGCCAAGGGAAGATTCAGCTACTGGCTCATCAAGTGCAGGATTACAGTTGAATGTGCTTTTTGTAGGTTGAAGGGATGCTGGCATTGTTTTCTCACGAAATTGGACCTCAGCAAGAAAAACATCCCAATGGTGATAGCTGCCTGCTGTGTCCTGCATAACATCTGTGAGGCAAAGAAGGAAAAGCTTCAACCAGGTGGAGGTTGGAGGTGGAGCATTTGTCTGCTGACTTTGAACAGCAGTACACCATGGCACATAATGAAGTTATATTTTTGGAAATCCAGAGTATCTTTATTAGTCCACACCAAGTATTGCAGAATCCACAGCAGGAGGCAAAGACCCAACCATATTTATAAATGTATACCCAGTGTTACAGAATTTATAGCGGCAGGCAAAGACCAAAGCAATATATAATGTAAAGCACACAAGACAGACACTATTGCATGAAAGCAACAGAAAACTCTGCTGTGGCTGACCTGGTAAAAAGCTTTTTTAAAGCCTCCCTCAGCCATGTAGCTCCAGGGCTGGCTCTTCTAATAGCCCTTGTGTCCAGCTGTTCCTCCTAGTCCAAGTCTTTCTCCTCCTCAGCAGGGTCAGATGTTTGGCGGGCAAGGAGAGGGCAGCCCTCAAGGCCACCCAACCAGAAGCTACTGATCAAAACAGACAGATGTACTATTGGATTTATAGTCACAATAGAAAGGGAAAAATTAGTCTCAAAACTCCCTTTCCATTATTCCCTGAATAAGAAATGCTTGTTGACACTGTAGCTGCTGCAGCACCACTCTCCAGACCAAATCAGTGAGTGCCGCCTGGCTGGGAGGAGGGGGGTGTTCTGTTGCATGTTGCTATACAGTTCATGCCCTCCCCGCCCCCCAGGTGCAGGTATAAGGAAATGGCAGAGTATCTCCTTGAAAGTTTCATCCAGATCTCCCAAGAGGACTAAAGGTACATCCTTACCGAGATAAACAAAGTACTCCATATGTCCCCGCCTAGCCCACAAGCCAAAGAAATGAAAAGCAAATGCCAACTCTACCACTTTTTGTTCTACCTCCCCCGAGCACCAGACATGCACTGTGGATTGTGTAACTGGACAGTCATACAACCCTTTGCAGAACGTATTTCCTAATCTGTTATTTTCTAACATTATACCAGTAAAGTCTCAACATGTGGATGGGCCAGGCACCAATTTTGTAGGGGAACAAAATGGACCTGGAAGGGAGAGGGTAGGGAGTGAGTTTAGATTTGAAGAAAAGGAAAAGCAAAAAAAAAAAAAAGATCTAAGGAATAATACATGTACATGCTTACCCAGGCTGCCCTCCCCTTCATCTGCGGGCTCTTCTGCACTCGCCTGGTGGGACTGGCTGGACTCCTCTGGAGTTTCAAACAGTTCCTGGCTCATGGCATGGTTTGAGTCCCTGTCATGCTTCCTTTCCCTCTTCTTCCTCAACCTCACTGTTCACAGCAGGGATCGTCATCACAAGCTCCTCCAAGGTATCTACAATCATCTGAGGGGCGCTGGTGGCATCACTGCCAAGTATGGCATAGAATTAGTTGTAAAAGCAGCAAGTCTGCAGGGCAGCAGAGTTCTTGTTTCCCTCCCTTGCTTTGTGGTACGCCGAGCGCAGTACCTCTACTTTCATGCGGCATTGCTGCTGATCCCTATCGTGCCCCTTTGCCAGTATCCCCCAGCCAATCTGCTCATCGGTTCACACCCCAGGACTGTAATCCAACTTGGTCCTGTTTTATCTCCTCCCAAGCCAGGATCCAGTAGGTTACCCCTGCCATTTTCAGTGATAGCTGAAGATCAGTGGGTTTCCTTATCTCCTCATGCCTTCTCTGCAGTTGGATAAGAAAGACGTCATCTTCCCTGTGACAACTTTCCTCACAGGAGAGAGGAAATCAGGTTAGGAGACCTTGTCCCTGAGAAAACTAATGTGAAGGAAGAGAAGCCACCCGTGCTCAAGAGAGCACCAGTTGTGAGGAAGTGTCTGAGTGAGGACCAGTCAGCACAAAAAGTCAGTCAGTCACCTGAATATCAGCCACTTCAGCCAAGCAGCAGTTCAGCTTCTGACCCCTAGTAGGCTTGTCTTACAAATAGACCTCATCTGCTGAGTCACTGGGATGGTAACTTCTGTCTCTTGCAATACACCTCTGTGAGCAGATAAACAGCTACCCATCTATCAGCTCATCCCGCAGTCTTCCATAAATATCACTACGTAGACCATATGTACAAACTTCCCTTGTCACTGGTAACAGGGTTCATACTTGTTAATGTATACCTGTTTATTGTCAATGATCTGGTCAGATACCATTTGTATACGGCTTTAGATGCACCCTCTGCTTCACAGTAATAAAAGGAAAACCTCATAAAATGGTCTTGAAACTCTTCCCACTTATAACCATCTGCAGGTAACTCCATTGAATCATTTGATTTTCTTTGGCTTTTAAAAGATGATGCAAACAGACTGAAAAATTTCAGGTACCAATAAATGCTTTCTAGAAGGATATCTAAAGTACTTATATGGCTCCTCTTTCCACAGTACCTGAGCACCTCACAGTCTTCAATGTATTTACACTCATAACAGCCTGAGACAGGCATTATGCTTCTTTTACATCAGGGGAGCTGAGGCACAGAGCGGCTAGGGCACGAATCCACAAAAGGGACTTAGGCCTTTAGGAAATCACAGGAACACACTGCGATCTGCAAAGCCTGTGTTAGGTGCCAAGGCTCCCTCTACACAGAATGGGGAGAGGTAGGTGCCTAAGAATGCAATCCACAAAGTCAGCATGCTGGGGGGCGGAACCTAAACTAGCCAGTGGGAGATGCTGATGAGAGGGGTGTGTGCTAAGCCCCGCCTCTCTCTCAGAATTCAGCACTTATCTCTGCTAGCGATTCACGAACCGTGGGAAGAGAGGAATTCCGCTGCCTAAGTCACATGTGGGGCCCGATCCGGCTAGCATGCTCAGAGGCCACCTAGCTCCGTATGATCCTGGCAGTGCCCCCCATTAACCTTTAGCCCAGTAGTTCAGATATTCATCTGAGATGTGGGAGACCCCAGTACAAATCCCTCCTCTCCCTGATGAGAAGGGATTTTAATAGGGATCTGCCACCTCTCAGGTGCTCTACCACTGGATGCTCTACCACTGGGCTATGGAATATTCTGATGTGAGGCTCCCTCTATCTCTCCCATTGTTCCACTTTAGTTAATAATTGGGGCCAGAGAAAGCACAAGCCTGATAGGGCACTCACCTGAAAGGTGACAAATCCCTTGTTAGGCAAATGGGGGACTTGAACCAGAGGGTCTCCCACATCCCAGCCTACACCCCCATCCCACATCCTAACCACTGGGCTAAAGGTTATAAGGCAGCTGCTCCTCTTCCCTTCACCCCAACTCTTTTATGTGGACTTAGATGGACTCTGAGCACGCCTACCAGATGTAAGCCAGAAAGAGCGCTTGGAGAACTGGGCCTCATGCAAGCTTTGAGGAATGAACCAAAGGCTGTGAACCAGAGTAGGCCTGGCCTTGGTAAATGATAATGCACAAGGTATTTACATAAATACATTTCAGACGGCTACTACAGACGCACCCCAATCTAGTACAAGATAAAATGGTTTGACAGAACAAGAAGTAGGGAGGTTGTCTCTGAGATATCAGGGACAAGGAGAGGTAGCAAACAGATGATCATGAGACACATAAGGTGGTACCTAAGTTGTTTATCCCAGTTCTTTGTCTCAGTCTATAATTGTTGGGGTACCTCGCCTGGATCCTTTGTGTGGCCTAGGGGACAGCAGAGACTCCCACTGTTAACTGAGCCACTCTTTGCCACTGGGCACTCATAGGTTAGTATAGCTGTAACACAGAGCTAAGGCACTAGGACTGTGCCTTGAAAGCAATAAACCTGGCCGAGTGCCTTTGTCACCGAACCGGGCCTGTGGTCTTTGTTTATGAGTAATATTGAGGTCTGCTGAATTAGCAGGCTGCATTATCTGCTGTTAGTACAGAAGCACTGAGCAGCGTTACCAAGGCAATGACATTCCAGCCTTCAGCATTTAACAACACTGACCCCGACCACTGATCCGGTAGTGATAAGCTGTCCACTGTAGGGGTAGCAACCTAACATGACAGAAAACTATGAGCTAGGGAATCCCCTAATACCCTCCCTTCAAATCCCCACAGAGTTTGATGAGGTATGGACGCACTGGGAAGCCAGCAAAGGAGGTCCATATGAGTTCAGAAAAGAAAGTGGGGAAACATGGACTAGAATACTGCACTTAATGCCCACGGCAGTGAGGTGGCCTAGACAATACGCCACAAAATTGACGGGGCAAGTAACAAAAACAAAAGAATTAGAAGAAGCAGCCAACCGATCAAACATTGAAAAGCCCAGGCCTTGCTTGCAGGGCAGCAGGCAATTCAGACGTAAGATATGCTTGAGCAAATGAAACAGGATAATAGAAATCTGGAAGCAACAGTAGAAAATCTGCAAAAAAGAGAAGTGCCATCCCCTAATATAAATTTTGATGGGCAATAACAGACTTTGGGTACTTTCATAGCACCTGAAGAAGGGGGACGGAAATGGAAAAAGGTGGCCCTAACAAAATTAAAAGATGGAACAGGGGATGATCGGAATGGGTGCTGCAAAGGGGACATTGGGAATGACCAAGTAAGTGCGCAGGAGTAAAAGGTAGCAAACTATACTTTCACTAAATTGGTAAATCAGAGGAGGGTAAAAATAGAACAGTTAACAGAGCAAATTAGAAGACAGGAGCTGTGATTTGATCGGAATGGAGTGGATAAAAAGAATGTCAAGATGAAAAACCAAGAGTGAGAAGGTTAACACCTAGAATTGAAACATTAACACATGGCTTTGCCCAGAAATGGTTAACAGCAGCAGGGAAGGGCACTCCTGCAATCCATTTGGCATGCAGACAAAAGCAACAGACACTGGGGGAACAAATTCAGGTTTTGCAAGAACAGGTAACAACCCCCACTCTCCTCTCAGAGGCAGGATAAAAACCAGGGATATAGGTTCCCAACCCCCTGCTTTAACCCACGAAGCCCCACTCCTAGCTCAGAGCTAATAATATAATCTTCTATCTCAAATATTTTTTGCATACCGGTTAATTTTTCTTTTATATCCTCCCTCAGTTTACTAAATTTGCTATTGTTGCCTGTACTTTAAGATATCTTGACAGAGTTAATTTCTCTTGGCTCACACTTCTTGCCTTTCCTAGGTTGTACTTCTCCCTCCCCCCTGCTTTTTCTTTGTTTTAAAAGTTAAAAGTTATCGTTATTACAGAAACCTCGATTGCTGAAAAAGAGGAAGCAACTGAAAACAAAACAAAACAACAAATAAACAAAGAGAAAACAAGGTAAAAACTTTACTTTAAATAAGCCCAGTGAATTAATTATTTTAACCCTTCAGGAATGCAACAGCTGGAAATACTTCAAATTTTCTCAAAGATATGGTTGCCAAGCACCAGAAATGTTAACTCTACTTCTAATCCTAATCCCTGATTTATATTTGAAATATGGGCTTTTCTTATTTTCATTTAATAGCATTTTTTAAAATAATTGTATGTTTGCTTTGTATGTCACGTATGTTGTCCTATGTTGTATGTTGTGTGCATCACATGACCATTTTTGTCTGTTTGTTTTAATTTTGTTATAACAAAAGTCAATTTTATCCTTTTTTCAATATAAGTGGTACCGCACTATTTTAATATAATGGTTGCGGTATAACCATTATAATACCAATTACAAATTTTGCAAAACTTAAAATGGCCTCAGTTATAAATATATGTACGTATATTTTTGCCTCAACAAATAATGCAATTACAAACAAAGAGAATTCTCTTTTATTAATCACAGGTTTTTTATTCAAAGGAAAAAATGTAAGGGAAAACCTCAACATTAATTCAAAGGTAATATTAACAAAATGATGATTTCTTGTTTGGCCTTTATTAAATATTAAAATATAGTTATAAAAATGTTAGAGCAAAAATGTCTAAAAATATAACAATATATATATTATGTAACAATATATAACAATATATATTATTATGTTTAGTTATGTTGCAAAACTTTAAAGTTAACCAAACAATTTCAACAAGTTTCCACCTTTGTCTCCCAAACACACCCAAGTGTCATGAAGGTTTAATACCTTCAAAGTGTTTGCATAGATCTGTATTTAAAATTCACTCTGATGCAGAAACTACAGAACCCAAACCACCAAAAAAGAAAATCAACCTTCTGCTGGTGGCATCTGACGAAAATGAACATGCGTCAGTCCACACTGCTTTGGATCATTATCAAGCAGAACCCATCATCAGCATGGAAGCATGTCTTCTGGAACGGTGGGACATATAAATGGAAAGCATGAAGGGGCATATGAATCTTTAGCGCATCTTGCACGTAAATATCTTGCAACGCCAGCTACAACAGTGCCATGGGAATGCTGTTCTCACTTTCAGGTGACATTGTAAACAAGAAACCAGCAGCATTATCTCCTGCAAATTGTAACCAATCTTGTTTGTCTGAGTGATTGGCTGACCAAGAAGTAGGACTGAGTGGACTTGTAGGCTCTAAAGTTTTACATTGTTTTACTGTTGAATTCAGGCTTTTTTTGTACATAATTCTGCATTTTAAGTTCAACTTTCATGATAAAGAGATTGCACTACAGTACTTGTATGAGGTGAATTGAAAAATATATTTTTTTGCTTTTTACAGTGCAAATATTTGTAATCAAAAATAAATATAAAGTAAGCATTGTACACTTTGTATTCTGTGTTGTAATTGAAATTAATATATTTGAAAACGTAGTAAACATAAAAAAATATTTAAAATAAATAGTATTCTATTGTTTAACTGCGCGATTTATGGCGCGATTAATTTTTTTAATCACCTGACAGCACTAATTACTGAGCAAAGAAACTTCGTTTTCCTGTGGCTTTAAATCTTTATCACTGAAATATGGATGAATTTGGTTACTGTGTAAAAGCAACTGTATTATTGCTGTATATTTCTTTGTTAATTGATATACTAACATCTTATCAGGATTGTGCACAAGAATCGAGGGCTGGGCAAAAGTCTATTGCGTAGTCTGGTGTCTTTCAAAACAGGAGACTCCAAAGCTAGATGAAATTATTGGGTATATTGCAAGATTATCTGAATCTGTAATATCCATTTGGAACAGGGGTGATATGAGAAATATGTTTGTATGTATGTGCATATATGTGTATGTAAGCATATATATATATATATATATAAAACATTAACTATTTTGATAACCAGGCAGCAGAAACTGTCTCTGAACCTGTAATTCATGGTATTAAGGGCCTGACTAGTGAAGAAACAGTACACCATTTACAATGTGCGTGAGATTGCCAAACTGTTTAACCAAATACAAGTGAAAATTAACAAACTAATTGCAGCAAACAATATAAAGGCAAGGAAAAAAACAAACTGGTAAAGAAAGGTTGAAGGTTATGGCATATAAACAAGTCTGGGGTTTTTCTAAGGCAAAACAATTGTACTTTAGAAGGCCCAAAATGATTGGTGGATGTGGATGTAAATAAAACCCAGGTGTTTTGGTGGTGAATAATAACAACACATGCAATAAATAACACAAAACTCCCCACCCCACCCTGAAGCAAGCACCTCTACCATAAAATCTTTTAAAGCGAGTTAGAAGGGACACTGTGGCAACCACAGGCACTGGCTTCCAATTTTCCGCAGGGGTGCTCAACCCCTGCTTAGCCCCAAGCTCCATCCCCACTCCGCCCCTTCCACCAAAGCTCCACTTCACCTCCTCTCACCCTGCCTCTTCCCTCAGGCACACAGTATGTGCTCTTGGATATCACAACTTTTTGGTGAGGACAACACCATGCCAGAGGAGCCTGGATGGAGTTTATCTGAATGGAACCTCTCTGACTCAGGTTGGGACCTATGCCCCATGTCCAAGTGTGCAGGTGAAGGATAACGGGCAGAGGCTACGACAGACTGCTACCCACACAAAATTCTCTGTTACTCGCACACTCTAGGGGCACCCACCTTTACCTAGTTCCTAGGGTTCGGGCATAACCCTCCTAATTTAGGCACCCACCCTTGCCCTGTTCCTAGGGCTCAGGCATAACCCTGTTAATTTAGGCACCCACCCTTACCCTTCCGTGGGCTCAGGGCGTAACCTTACACTCTGTGGGTTTGCGTGGTCTTTTACAGTGAAAGAGCCTTACACAGTAATATCCTTATCCTCAGTTTATTGACAATTACCAAGCAGAATACACATGCTAAGCATGCAATGCTCTGCTCACCAATCCTGATCAGGCAAGCGGACTTTCCCTGTTGGCCAGGCAAGGTCAGTCTCAACTGGATTCTGGTTGTTGCACGTCGCAGTTGTGCAGAGGATTCTTAGGAGCTCTGATCTTAGCTGTGTCTTAGAGGTTAGTTCTTCTTCTTCCAGGTCTTTCCTTCTTCTTATTCTCCTGTTCCTTCTGCTGGTCTTCTTCTTGGACCCCAGTTTATATAGTGAAACTTGAGTCCTGCTTAGCTGTACCTTAACCAATCATTTTACTAAAATATTACTAAACAATTCTCTAACCAATCCTAACATATTGTAAAACAATTCTTTAACCAATCATACCCCACCACCTCAATTGATTTACACCGAGCAAAATTAATTATGTAACAGAGAGAAACAATCAAAGAACCAGACAGAGATCATACAGACAAACAATAGAGAAGTGGGGAACATAAAGACAAAACAATAAAGAAATGCGGATTTCACAACCAGAGCTATTGCTTACCACACAGAATTCTATCAAACTAAGTTTTCTTTAATCATCTTAAGATCTGTTTCTTTATTTGGTGATGGTGGGTGCTATTAGGACAGGATCGCCTTCTTAACAGCTCGATATTACATTGTTTTAATGTAATTTAGATGGAATGTGAGGATGTGACTTTCTGCTTCTTGGCTAATGGCTGCTGCTCTCCTAACAAAGCCCTTAGGCCTTACAGTATGGCTACAGGAAAAGGCCTTATCCTTACAAGACAATACCGAATGGGAGTCACTGGTGACTAATCTCTTTTGCACCCAGACCTCCCTTGTCCATTAACACCGCTAATTTGGTACAAAGGAAAATAGGGGAATTGGTGCCCATTGCCCAACTAATAGCCAAGCAACAGGCAATTGGGGATAATATTGTTTAGGGAATGGAGACATCCTCGTGGGCTGCACCAGAAGAGGTGAGCTTGCACACCCTGGTTCGTACTTTAAGCCTAATATTACAGCTTGAATATTATAGATTCAAATTATTACAACCACTGTGGTCTTGGGAATGTGCTGCTGGGTAATAAACTTGGCAGGGGGAAAGCACAGATAGACAGGAATATAATGCAAATGAAATGAATACTAATATAAAAAGAAAGAAGGAGAGGAATGTAGCTGTGGCCTGGTCTGCATGAGTAATTAACACATGGAGGGAGGCCTCATTTTTTGGAAGATAGGATTAGGGAAGGAAATAAATTATTAGGTTGAAAACAGAAAATTTGTGTTAAATAAAAATGTAAATAGGTCAGTAGGCTAAGAAGACAGAATGTCTGAGCCAACTCAGATAAGAGGGAGAACACCCAGGGAACTATTTGCTATAAACTCAATAACAAGGGACAAAGAATGAAGAGATGAGGTAAAGAGGAAGTCGAATCATGGTCAGTGTGTGGACAACGCATACTGCACAGGGATTGGTTCCTGCAAAGTAACCAAGCCAAAGCAAAAATGTGTGATGCAAAGTATAGCAAATACAATGAAAGGTGTAATGTATATAAAGGGAGAAGGTTTCTGTGTAACTTTAGAGCTGTGATGTACCCTGCATCCATCCATCCCGCATTTGTATTTGATCAACTCAGCCTAGCACTCATGTATGTAACTAGCCATTTATATAGACAGATTTCCTGCTAGTACCACTCAAAATTTGGGGTCAGTGACACTGCATCCTAACTAAGACACATGTTATTCAAAACAATTTTGCTCAGTGTCAGGTTACAAATATTGAATCCTGACAGCAATATTTGACAAATTGGTTACTGTCCTTTCAGTAGGTCATCTGGAAAACAGCATCTACAAAAAACAAATTAATCTACTTCAACTACTGGTATATCACAGAGCAATGCAAACCTAAAGAGCACCACACCCAGCTTGTTATACCAGGAATGTTGTAATCATTGCAACTCCAGTGAGTGGCCACAATAATTGAGGCCAATCCAATGCAACAGAGAAGCTAGCTGCTCCTGTATCCTGCCCAGCAAACCTTCCAAGATGGTAACAACCAGCAGTAAGCGTAATCTGTAACATGGATGGACAGTACTGTGTAGTAACTAATTACAATACATTTATATATGAAGTCCTTATTTTTGATGTCACTATTCCCAATTCCTGTTTTACTTCTCATGTAATAGAACTGTGGAACATGTGTACTAGTGCCTAGCCCAGTTTTTCAAAATGAATTTAAGACTACCTCTCAACCAAAGTCCCAGATCTAACATTCCCAGGCCCACGATATGGGACTAAGATCAAATGACTGAAGGAATCACTCTGTATGTCATATGAGGGAATGTGCAGACCACTGGACACATGGGGCATGAATGTATGGATGGGTAAAGCAAAATGGACAAGAAACAGTGTTTAGCCCACTGGGTCATTTTCAGTTGATGCATTATGCTTTTCTGGGATGGAGGGTAAATATCCTGCCCATAAGAAAACAAAAAGCAGGGGAATGTAGCAGAGAGAGAGAGAGAGCCTGGAACACAGGGCCTGATGCAAGCTTTGAGGCCTGAACCAAAGGCTGTGAACCAGAGTAGACCTGGCCTTGGCTAAATAATAACACTTGCAAATTTTAAATACATTTCAGAAGGTTTCTGGTACAGATACACCCCAATCTAGTACAAGATAAGATGGTTTGACAGAACAATGTGTAGGGAGGTTGTCTCTGAGATATCAGGAACAAGGGGAGGTAACAGATGTCCTGAAACATGTAAGGTGGTATGTAAGTTGTTAATCCCAGTTGTTTATCTCAGTCTATAAATGTTGGGGTACCTCGCCTTGATCCTTTGTGTGGCCTAGGGCAGAGTTTCCCAAACTTTTCTTATTGTGTACCCCCTTCCAGATCTACTAGCTGCCTGCATACTCTTACCCTTCTCATCACTGATACTTTGTGCATTCTTCTTAACGCTACCTGTCTTTAGCCATCTATCCTTATTTCACTGTAACATACAGATATAGTTATAGTGCGACATATACAACCAGAAAAGAAACAACTCTAAATTCTAAGCTCAGTAGACTTGACAGTTGCTGGGCAACTGATCCCACACTGTCCAGTGACTGGAGGTGAGGGCGCTGTACATCAGCATCTCTATGTATCCGTGTTCTCATCGGTACATCTTGAGGTAAATTAACTACCGTATTTTATATAATAAATTCCCACAGAGTTTTAAAGCTTTATCTCAGTAGCCTATTATGAAAATGCAATAAATAAAATAATAAATGAAAACCACCATTACACAATTTCTCCCACATACCCCCAGAGCTGTCTTGCATATCCCAGAGGTACACATACCACAGTTTGGGAACCCCTAGCCTAGGGGACAGCAGAGACTCCGGCTGTTGACTGAGCCACTCCTTGCCACTGGACACTCATGGGCTAGTGTAGCTGTACCCATGGAGCCAGGGCACTAGGACTGTGCCTTGAAAGCAATACACCTGGCCGAGTGCCTTTGTCACCGAACCGGGCCTGTGGTCTTTCTTTATGAGTAACATCGAGGTTTGCTGAATTAGCAGGCTGCATTATATCCTGTTAGGACAAAAGCGCTTAGCAGCCTGAACAGCGTTACCAAGGCAACGACATTCCAGCCTTCAGTAACATACCAATACTGGACCTTGCTCTAGGACTTAGGTGGGGGACAGACATCTGGATGTCTCGGGGGAGGTGGCAGTGCGCATGCTCAGAGGCTGAAATATAGATGCTTAAGGAACTTTTACTGCAAAAACTTGGGCTCTGAGGGACTTTAGGTGCCTACGAAGTTGAACGGCAGCTGAGCAGAAGTTTTGTGGATTGCAGTGATGCCTAAACAGGTGTTTGAAATAGTAGTGTTTTAGTGCAGTGGTTCTCAACCAGGTACACGTACCCCTGGGGGTACTCAGAGGTCTTCCAGGGGGTACATCAACTCATCCAGATATTTGCCTAGTTTAAAAACAGGCACATAAAAAGCACTAGCGAATTTCCTACAGGCAATGACTTGTTTATATTGCTCTATGTACTTACAGTTCAGTGTATAGTACAATATTTATATTTCAATTGATTTATTTTATTATATGATACAAATGAGAAAGTCAACAATTTTTCAGTAACAGTGTGCTGTAACACTTTTGTATTGTCTGATTTTCTAAGCAAGTAGTTTTTAAGTGAGGTGAAACTTGGGATATGCAGGACAAATCAGACTCCTGAAAGGGGTACAATAGTCTGGAAAGGTTGAGAACCACTATGTTAATGCACACTCTGATGCTGGCAGATGAGGTACCAGCTCAAGCCAAGGCCTGAAGCCTCACTGAATACTTACAAATTACATGGCTGGAAATCAGTCTTGTTTACCTGTGGGTAGCATTATCAAAATAGATATTAGATGTTAAGTTGATAAGAATGTGTGTTTAGTGTTTAGATATTATAAAATGATTATAGAATGCTGCACGTGCTGATCTCACTTATAATCTCAATAGCCCATGGTATAAAGTTATATTTGGTGTTTTCACTGTAAACCTCTGGAATTGTGTAACTCACCAAAAAGAAAAAGCAGCATTGATTAAGGTAAAGTGCTTGTCCTGCATGCAAGATGGACCATTGAAGGCAAAGGACATATTGTGTAGCATCAAAGGACAGAGGCTTTGTGGACTGAATTCCTAACTCACTCCAGGAAGGAGAGACCTGCACATGAACTTATCCCATCAGCTTGGATTGTGGAGTGAGGGGGGGGCTAAATATCCCTGACAAAGAGAAACTGGATCTTTTATGTTGTCTGGAGTCGGTGGGGCAAAGATTTCTAAACATAAGCAAGAGATCCCCATGCTGCTTGGTATGGGTTAGCTCTAAAAGACATTCACTGCTGACAGATTACAACAACTCTGTCACCATTTGGAACCATAGACTATATCTCATTTGTGTATATATATTTGTCTGCTTTAACCTGTAAATAACTCTCATTTCTTTTTTCCTATTTAATAACTCCTTCGTTAAATTTACTATAGCATTGGCTACAAGCGTTGTCTCTGGTGTAAAATCTGAGGTACAAATTGACAGGGGATAAGTGACTTTTCTTGTGACTGGAAGCAACCTGAATCTTTTGTGATGTTTGGTGTATGGCAACCAACTATCACTAAGTCTAGCTTGCCTGAGTGGCAAGATGGACCGGAGTGCCCAAGGGGACTGACTGTGACTGTTGTAGTTCTTCAGGAGTTCAAATTTTTTACTGGGATGGTGAAATCTGTTATAGACCATGCCACCAGATTGAGGTGTTGAGACAGACTACACCCCTATATTCACAACCTACACACTATTGTCAACATTTTGTATAAAATATGCCTTTTTAAGTATCATTTCAAAACCAGTATTTCACTGGCCAATAATATCATGGTAAAAAAGTATGTAACAACATTGTATGTAAAGTTATGAACATACACTGAACTCATGACTGAAGTGTGTTTACCAGACAGGTCTGGGGTGTGGGTAAACCTGTTTCTCAAAGGCAAAGGACAAGTTCACACCAGGCCAGGTGTCATCAAAGCTGCTGGGCCATCACCTATCACACAGCCATTCTTTGGCAAGGAAAGGGGACAGGAGCAGATCTGCATCTTAGCAAACCTCCCCTCCCAGACCACATGTCTCCTTGCTCTCAGCTGGAAAGAATTTTATCTTGGGATCACTCTTAGGAAGATGCATTTCAAAGGGTAAGGGAACTATAAAAGTGAAGGGCAAAAACACCCCAAGTTCTCTCTCCCTAGCCATCTCTCTTGAACCGAAAACAAAAGAATCCAGCTCTTTGACTTTGAGAGAGATCCTGGCCTGATGATCAGTCAGTAATGCTGTTAGAAGCACATCATAAGAATTTTACCTTGAACCAAACCTAGTTTGTAAAGTTTAAGTACTAGGAAGGGTTTCATCTTTATTTTTCTTGAAACCATTTCTGACTTTAATGCCGTTACTCGTACTCACTTAAAACCTGTCTCTTTATGGTTAGATAAACTTTTTGTTCTTTAGTCAAAATTAATCCAGTATTCTGAACTGTGTGAGTAACTCCATTTAAGATGGAAAATTGTATATTGTTCCCTTACAGGGTCAACATACCTTTGTTATCTGAACAGTGCCTACAGAATACAATTTCTAGGGGGGAAATATGGGACTGGGAGTATGTTGGGGTCACCCTGCAAGTAATAACTAAGGCTGGTGGGAGCCAGAGTTTGGTTGGTGTCTTGCTGACAAGCATCTATAGTCAGAGTTGCTGAACCAGAACTGTGGCCCTACATAAACACTCAGGGTGTGACCTGCATGTTGGCAGGCTGTTTGTGAGTGACCCATGAGAGAGCTTCAACAGCAAAGAATTGCGAGACATCCAAGCTCACAGGGCAAGGGTGACACAGCCCCTCACTGGTCTGGACTGCACCTCAAAAGGTTGGCACTCACGGTCATGAACCACTCCATATAGCGTGACACACAGTAAGGAAATTTTGGGTACACCAGCAGGGTCGACATAGGCCAGTTAGTGTGCAGCACATTGGTGTGTTTTAGAAATCACACCCCCACCCCCAGTGCATATAGCTGCACTGTATAGACAAGCCCTGAGTCAGTTACACTGACAACCTGATCCCTGTTCATTTTGTTAGCCACAGCCAACATGAATGGAATTTCCCAAAATACCATCCATGTACACAGTGAGTCTTTTAGTGATCTCACACAAACTGTTCAATGTTGCCGTGTTATTCTCACACCAACATTTAAAAGTTAGTAAAATGAAGGCTGAGAGGGGATATCATTGCTGCCTATAAATTAATTAGGGAGGTAAACACCAGCAAGGTAGATGAGCTATTTAGACAAAAGGACAATGCTGGCACAAAACCAAATGGGTATAAAAACTGGCCATGGACAAACTGAGGCTGGAAATTTGAAGAAAGTTTCTAACCATCGGAGGAGTTAGGTTCTGGAACAGCCTCCCAATAGGAATTGGAGAGCAACCAACCAACCTAGTTTTAAGATGAAACTTGATACATTTATGAACAGGGTTATATGATGGGGTTGCCTGCTGCAGGAGACTGGACTTGATTACCCAGGAGGTCACTTCCAGTCCTGTACTGGACAGAATAAATGGAATGATCACACAGTTTTCTCTCATGAAAGCTCAGAAGCCACCACGAGCTGAGAATTGCTGAGCCCACTACATAGCCTTCTTTGGCTCAGTGCTACAACCCCATTCATCGTAGCTGCAAGCAGAAAAGGGTGGATTTTTTTTTAACTACTCTGGAAAGTAAAAACAGGCACCTTCTTACTTAGCAGACTTTGTGTGGATCCAGTCAATTGCAACCCCCCACCCCCGCAAGATTTTACTGCTTTCTACTTCCATTAGTGCTGCACATACTGGATTCTGTCCGGCTACAAGTTTGTGGTGTTCTCCATTATGGAAGTTCTATCAATTTGCCACATGTTTGTATCATTAACATTGAAGAGTCACAAAATCTAGGTAAGGAGTTGGGGGATCTAGAATACACTTGTTACTATGACGTGTGTCCATTAGCTGCAGAGACAGAGATATGCTTTTGTAAAGCAACAGTCTGCTGGGACAGTGAAAGGGTGGCTTGTTTCTATGGCATCCAAGTGCCTCTATGACCCCATCTCCCCTCATTCTTGGGGAAAACCTTCCCTGAGCTGGTATGGAGATTTGACCCTCCAGCCAATTCAGAATTCCTCCATTTCTGGGGCAAACAAAAGTCCAAATGAAGAATCACAACTATCCCAAGTCAATCCTTGTCTTCTTGAGGCAGGAATGTCCTATCTCTACTTCCGGAGGGGCAGCAGACATTTGGGGGAGGCTGTGACCTCCCTGTGCCAGGGGCTGCAGCCCAGATATCCTAACTAATGAAGCAGCTGTTCCCCTCAGTCTCAAACACCTGAGTCAGGTGCCTAATGGCTCTAACTCCCTTCCAGCTGACAGCAGGCTGTCTCTGTAGCTGAGCTGGCTCCCAGGCTGAGTAGCCAAAATGGCTCCTGGTCCCAAAACCAGAGAATTTAATAATGAGAGTGGGCTAAACACAGGATTAGGAGCCACAGACTCCTGGGTTCAATCCCAGCTCTAATATCAACTCCCTTGGTGACTTTAGTTAAGTCAACGCCACTGCCTCCAATGTACCATGTGAGAAACCAGGACACAATTCCTCACATACCAGTCCTTGGAGGGGCGGGGTGACAAGCGGTTAATGTTTGTGAAGTAACTCTGTACAACTGCCTAACATTCACCAGAGTGCACACAAAACCCTCTGCTGACTGGAGGCTTAGCACCCCAAGACCTCACCTATCCCCATCCTCCACCAACGTTTATTGAAAGTTGGTACCTTGGAAACTTTTCTAAATGTTGGAAGCAGATGGCATGAAGATCATTCCTTTTTACCTGGTAGTTCAGAGAGATTTGGGAGCACCCAAAGAACTGTCACACTGATCTCCCCCAAACCCTCACGTTGTCACTGGACAAGAGTAATTTACATTGGCAGGGGAAGGTGTAAACAGAGTTCCAGAAGCCCACTGTAAGCTCTCCCAATTGGCTCTGCAATTCAGCCATAACTAAATATCCTGAAAGAACTGACAGAATGAACACTTCACAACACAACACATTGGATTTATTCATCCAATCATATTGGTATCAAAGTGAAAATAATCAGTTTAAGATCATCTCTTGGATAGGTGCCATCAAATAATTTACATCTAAAAATGAGGCCTTGCTTCCTAAGGGATTTGCCATACAACATACATAGTATGCCATCTTTAACAATGCTTAAGAGAGATATGATCCTAAGCACTGAAGAGTTTTATAAAAGTTTACATTCTCATCCTATGGGATGTACAGAACTATGTAGTTTACACAGTTTTACTATCATCCAAAACATCACGTTTTAGATGTATTAGGCATAGCAAGAACAAGATACATTTTGTTTCCATAGGAACGTAAACACAGCTTGTCACTATTGACATGCTTTCCCATACATAGTTATTAAGTCAGTTCAACATGTACAGTTTTAAAGCATTCTGTTCAGCTTATTAGTGATTAATACAACAATCAGGAATTCTCTCAACATTACTGGCAGCAAACTCATCGCTGCCCTAGACATACTTGCATCGGCTCTAATGTACATAACATTCAGAATCACGTGCAGGTTCAGGGCCAGTATGCTTGGCTTGTGAGGGGAGGTTGCACTGCTCTCATAGCACAAAGCTGGCCTAAAGCCAGTGGAGGATTCTCCCTTCTCAGAGAACCTCCATGTGCTGTGGAGCCAACACAGAAACTCCTTACATACCCCCCACTTTTTTCCTGGTGTGGGAAGAACAGACACAGTGACCAGTACACCCCCGTGCCCCAGTGATGCATAGCTCCAAGGCCCACTGGTGGCTGGCATGGTTCACATCAATCTAAAGGCTGCCCTAATCTGCCCTGAGAGACTAGCCGAAGGCTGAGCCAGCTGAAGATTGGGTAGGATTGCCAAAGATGGCCCAAAGTCTTCCCAGCCAAACTTACAGTGCATGCAGCTCAGTCATACTGGAGGATCTGCCCCCAAATATTCAATTTTTTTCAATGAAAGAATTTCTCTACTTGTATAAAATTTAAATAGCCCACAACATGTAAAGTGCATGTACAAAAAACACACAGTGCATGGAAAGTCTCCAGATAACAATATTCCCAACAAGGTGTTCTTTTCTCCTTCGTATTGTTGGTTTGCTGTCAAGGAACATGTTATTGCTTGGGATATATTTACCAGAGTCCACAAATCAGTTAGCTTAATCAGCTGTGCAGTTAAAAGCAATTCACATTTTACAGCTCAAAAAGGCACTATGTTATACACAAAATTAGCTTGAAGAGACAGATTTCCAACTCTGACCAGCAGACACAAGAAATCACTAGAGTCAGTCATATTCTAATGTTGGTGGTCCCCTAACAATGTTAAAATAGCCAGCTAAAGCACCAAGGTCTATGTACAGTGACCTTTGCCTTTTTAACAACTCCGATTCCTCCGAACTCCCTGTACACGAAGATGAATCTGAAAAGGAAAGAGGTGAAATGTATTAATGCCTTAGAATCCAAGAAAAAAAAAAAAAACTCATTTAAAACACTGCCAACATTTTTAATGGCCTAATTTTTATTTTTACTCTTTTTTGGACTTTTTAAAAAAAGCTTAAATTTTTAAACAAACTATTATAAGTCATCGGCATCTCCAGACAAATAAAAGGGCCAGATTCACTCAGAGTGGAGGTGGATGGGCTGGAACTGGTTCCAGCTCCCAGGTTCCCAGAGCCCTGATGATAGAGCAGAATGAAAATTGTATCTGGTCTCTGAAGATATACCAGATGGGAACTGCCAGAGGGAAGCAGAGCTCCATCATCCCCTGACATTCCCCGAAGCCAGGACTCCACAGGAGAGGCTGGCGTAATAGAGGGAGCTCTGCTGGCATTATGCCAGTTGAGAACTACCCTCCACTGTCCAGATTACATCTCCATTTAGGCAGTGCAAAATACAGAATTGAGGCTGGGCCTCTGCTTTACTTAGCACATAATTTCAGAAATTGCAATGGTTCTGAAGAAGCTGTTGCAACCTCAGAACTCCCTTGAGCACTTTTATGAGTGTCCTGGGCACTCACACACCAAACTCAAGAGTCCCAGATTAATGGCCAAATGTCCCTTGATCCTCAGTAGAGCCCTGCCTCTGGAGTACTGTAGCGGCCAAAGGACTGTGCATCTAACAAAGCAAACAGCAGGACGGCGCCATTATAGAAACACAATTTTATTTTTATTACTTTAAATGCTGCTGGGGTTTTGTTGCACTGTATTACTGATTATGCATGTGCATAGGTGTATTTTTAAATTATTTAGATCAAAGTAAATAAAAGAAAGAAATTTCATCAGGGTTGGGGCTTTGTTTGGTTGTGTTTTGTTTTTCTAAGTGCCTATTGCCAGGATGCATCCACCAAATTTTACAAGTATTTGTAGACTACAAATATTTTAAAAGAAAGGAAAAGAGACACACAGTCTTAACAGCTTGCTAGCGACAGATCTCCCTTCGGACCTGATATTATATTCTTGAACCCCGTAAGGCTTTAACTGATTCATGCCTCACCCTTCATAAGCATGTATCACACACAGTATGGTAGGTTGGTATGTGAGTAATCATTTGCTTTTTGTTTTTAAACAGTCCCTTTCAGAGGCCTTCTATGTCAGTGCTGTGACACTCCTCAACTTCATGGTCAAGGTATAAAAGAGTTTTTAAAATAAAACAAAGTCATATTAAAAAACTCCCAAACTAAAAGCTAATAATAAAATGGCCTTATTGCTGGAGAGAGTTCAAACAATTCACAAAAGTAACATGTACTTTTAAAAAACTGTCCTGGAGAACTGCCAGGGTTTTCTGGCCAGCTGATTCTTCTGGAATTACAGAATTTAGGCCAAATTCTGGTCCTATTGAAGTCAATGGGAGTTTTGCCACATATTTCACTGAGACCTGCATTTGACCTCATCTTGTCAAGATTTCTACTGAGCTCTCCTGTCAAGAGGCCCTGAAGCCCTTTAGCTTTGTTTGTTTCAGTGAATACAATGTAGATAGGGAACACAGTATAAAAGCACAAGAGTGGGAAGCTTGCTGTTGTACCCGCAATGTTTTCTGGCAACTCCAGCTCCTTCCTCGTCAGCAGCCTTTTCCTTTCAAACAGGGCTGAGTCCAGACTTTGGCACCGTGGCTGGTCCTCTGGTGGCGGATGCAAGGCCTCATGTTTTAGTAAGTCTGCAGCAGAGAGTCTGTGATTAGGGTTCCTTTCCAGAGCAGCTTCCAGCAGCTCTCTCATGCTGGTGCTGCAATCCTCTGCAATGTCCTCTAACGGGGGCGCTTGCTTGTGTATCTAGCAAACAAGAAGGAAAGACTTCTCAGCATTAAGATGATAACTTCCTCATAGCCACTGGCAGTTTCGACAATCGGGAATTCCCCTCTCATAACTCACAAGTTATAAAAACTTGCCACTCTGGCACTGTGCTGAACAGTCACAATGGAATAGGTAATCATGCAAACCTCACCTGGTTTCAGGTTTAAATGTAACCTGAAGATTCAGACTGGTTCAGCCAAAGGCCTGTAAACCTTCTAAGCAAACTGGAGCCCATTTAAGGCATTGTGCACGAGAAATTCGCCAGGCTTCAGTGCAAAACTGGGTGAAATTTAGAGGTTTTTAGTTAATTTTGCTCTGGGTTTTTTAGGTTTCTTCAAACCCCATAACGGCAACAAATGTGAACCCACGTGCACTTGAAATGACTGAGTTTCGCACAACTCTAAGATCATCCTCACAGCACATCCAAGTGCCGTAGAACGGTAGCTGTTTAATCTTAATATTGGCTCTCTCTCAGTCTCTGTGTCTCCTCCTAAGTTATCACAACCTGCTTTTCTGCTCTATAATATTTCTTTCAGAGCTGGGCCAATGGCATCATTTCTCTGGCAGCGAATACTTTCAGACTCCCCTGGAAGGTTGGGGATTTGCCAACAAGAACCCAGCGGTCTCTCTCTCTTTGGCTGGCTGATCTAAGCTGTTCTATGGATACTTACTATATAGAGGTACGATGGATATGAGGTGCGAGGGTATCGATTCACCCACGGTGGGCTGCCAGTCTGCATGTGAATGATAGTAGCCCCCATGCTGTAGATGTCCGCTTTTGTCGTGTGGCCTCTGCAGAGTATCACTTCGGGGCTCATGTAAATCTGGGAAGGGCATTCAAAGGAAGGTGAGCCTCTGCTTTTGCCTTCCCTCTAGGTTAGGCACCACAATTGGATAGTGATATCCTCCCCTCCCCATTTGTTCAAGTGTACACCCTGCATGTCCTCAAAATGCAGCCATCACACTTTCCAGTTCAGCCAGGAGAGAACTTCATTTGGAGCCAGTCAGCTCCATTCAGTAATCAGCTGGCCAGGCTGCCTGAGGCACTCCCTCTTGCTGGTAGATGAGGATGCTGTCTGCACAGCACTCCCACAGCTCATGGGCCTGGAGAGCTAAATTTCAATAGGCCATTGCACTGTCCACCCATTAGGTTTGCAGGCCAGTATATTTGCTTTAGTGTACATTTCACCCTCATCCAACACCCTCTAAACAACTGGTAAAACAGCACTGGCATTATCCGAAATCATCCTGCAATAAGAACGGCAAAGAATCCTGTGGCACCTTATAGACTAACAGACGTATTGGAACATAAGCTTTCGTGGTTGAATACCCACTTTGTCGGATGCATGTAGTGGAAATATCCAGAGGCAGGTATAAATATGCAAGCAAGAATCAGGCTAGGGATAACAAGGTTAGTTCAATCAGGGAGGAAGAGGCCCTCTTCTAGCAGTTGAGGTGTGAACACCAAGGGAGGAGAAACTGCTTTTGTAGTTGGCTAGCCATTAAACAAAGACTGTGAATGGCTAGCCATTAAACAAAGACTGTGAATGGCTAGCCATTAAACAAAGACTGTGAATGGCTAGCCATTAAACAAAGACTGTGAATGGCTAGCCATTAAACAAAGACTGTGAATGGCTAGCCATTAAACAAAGACTGTGAATGGCTAGCCAACTACAAAAGCAGTTTCTCCTCCCTTGGTGTTCACACCTCAACTGCTAGAAGAGGGCCTCATCCTCCCTGATTGAACTAACCTCGTTATCCCTAGCCTGATTCTTGCTTGCATATTTATACCTGCCTCTGGAAATTTCCACTACATGCATCCGACGAAGCGGGCATTCCCCCACAAAAGCTCAGGCTCCAATACGTCTGTTAGTCTATAAGGTGCCACAGGACTCTTTGCCACTTTTACTGATCCAGACTAACACTGCTACCCCTCTGATACCTGCAACAAGAACTTAACCTTGGAATGCTCTGTGTGGCAAGTCACACACAGCGTTACCACCAGTCACCACTCAGATAACAGAGCTGTGATTGCAGTATAAATACGTGCCGAGACAGAGAGAATAGCCGTAACCATCCCTCTAGGGCTTTCAGAGGGGACACAGGTGGGTCAGGGCAGCTAAGCCATCCACTGACGGCACAGCAACCTTGCAAGCCAAGCAGGCAGTGCTGAGGGTGAGGTTGGAGGGAGATGAAGGCCAGCAGGAAGCACAGCATGAGTCTTTCCCTCTAGGCCCTAAAATTCATGGGGTAGCCTGTGCACATTCCCACAAAGCTTTACCTAAAGTTTGAGTCTCCCCATCCCCATTTGCCACAATCCCACCTAGGTCTCTCATGAGGCTGCAGTGCACCAACAGCACAGCAACCACAGAGGACTATTGCCCCCCCGTGTCTGTTTTTTTCCCCTCCAAAGAAGGTGGAAGGTGTGTCTATGCACTAAGGGACTGGATGAATTTGCGTATGCCTTGTGAAGGTACAGGACTGTGAGCACCTAACTGGCTTCACACTACAGAGTCATTTAATCAATCCTACACAAATAAGCAAGTGTGTTTTTCTCATTAAGCTGAACTTGGCTCATACACTCTTGGTCTAATTCCAAGCAAGCCTAACTCCACCTTTCCATGCCACAAACCTAAATATTCCCCATTTACACACATCATCTCCCTCCCTTGGAAAGTCCCCCTCAGGATTTCACCTCTTTCCTACCACACAGCTCCATAACCAGCACTGTCGTACAGAACGAAAAGGCATTTTGTCAGCTTAACGGCACAGAGCTAGTTATTTTTAGTAAGGTAAAAATGTCTCAGTTCTGAACTCTTCTGACTGGAAAGCCAGAAAAAATGTTCCAGCATCCTCCTCAAACAAAATGTTCCCTGAAATATCAATTGCGTCTTTGAAACGTACTAGTCTGTGCTGCCCTAGCAAGTAGCACGTCACTCCTCCGGAGAGGGTTATGTAAATGTTTCCTTTAAACACGTACTTATTCTTTGCTCGGAAAGGCTATCAAAATGACAAGAGTCAGCATTCCAGCGGAAACATTTCCTGTAGCACAGCCTCTTTGGCAATACTAAGCAAGGCCATGCTTTCTTCGTCCATCCAAGCCAATTGCCGCTTCTCGGTCGCTAAGTGAGGCCCCAATCTTGGAAAGACTTAAGCCTGTGAGGAGCCCCATTGGCTTATCCAAGAGCTTACAGCTGTGTGTAATCGGGGCCTAAAATCTATTTTAGACACCTATATGGGGGAATGTCAGGTTTGAGGATCCTGCTGCGGCTTAAGCGAAAGCTAGGCACCAGGTGTCAGGATGGAGGTGGATTTGGGCGTGCTCACCAGCAGAAACTTAGGCACCTAGGGGATTTAGACATCTACAGGGTTGGGTGCAGCTGAGCAGGGGGTTTGGGATCCAAATGTTGGATTTAGGCATCTAACTCCCTTTGTGGAGCTATCCCTCGGAATAACACACCAGCCCTACTGAGGTCAATGGGAGTTTTACCATTGGCTTTAGTGGGACCAGAATTTCGCCCTTGGATCTGGATTTAACCATAGTTAGTAAATGGACAAGTTTGAGGATAATAAATCAAATTCACAAGATAGAACAGTCACACTTCCCCAGTCACTAATCTAAAAAGTCAATTGTAATTAAGACTATGTCACAAAATGAATTAAGTGTGAGAAAAACTGATTTTTAAAAAATGATAAAACATTAATTTCACTAAAGTCTTCTGGAAAGTCTATTGCATTGTAACGATTCTCAATGACGCAATCACAGGGCTTTTCCTTGTGCACACATTCCTACCTCTGTTCCTCGGAGGTCTTTGGGGTAGTAGGTGTCGTCAGTCATTTGAACACTTAGACCAAAATCCACCAAAACGGCCTTAGTTGACATGAAAACAATGTTGCTGGCTAAAGGTAAACAAACAAAAAAGACAGGGTTTTAGGTTCTAGCAAGCCGGTGCCATTTATTGTGCAACATAAACGTCTTGTACAGAACTAGAATGGGAAAAAGGAAGACAGCCCAAGCTCTAGCTCTAAACATATATTTAGCCTATATGTCACTTCACAGATCAACACCATGACCGGCAGCAAGTTATTTAGCTCTAAGTATTACATGGATCTTATAGGTCAGACTATTTTCCAACAGTGAAAGCCACAGGGATGGCACTGACAATTCCACAAGGGTCATCTCGAGGTGTTTGGGCTTCATGAAGCAGGTAAATGGTATAGCCTCCAACTCCTTAGGGGTCCTAGGATTCAGAGCGGAGCGGGATTTCACATCTAGGGTTTTTCTCTCTGCAGAGCTCTGAGCCCTCAGCCTCACAGGCAGCTGTCATCATTCAGTTGACATGGTCCCACTGGCTTCCCCCACCACCCCTGTGCCTTACTGCCCCTCCTGTACAACTCAGCAGTGCAGAATTGAATTGAATACTGTTCAGACCAATAACTTCTTGGTGGTTTTCCTAGTAAAAATGATTGGGAAGGGAGAATGCACGGAGTGGCTATTCCCCTGGCCACAGGCCTGCTCTGAGTCTCTTTCAAGGTTTCCTACACCCAGGAAGGATTGTCTTTTAAATCAGAGTGCGGGTTACATGCTACAATAGTTATCCTAGAACTTGAATGCAAGTACCAAGTAATCTGCAGAATCACATATTTATTATGTAGTTGTATCTTTCAGGATAGTGAACATCATAGTTTAAGTTGCAAGAAAAATCATTAGTGTTGTTTCCAATTGCTCTTAACTTAAAAAAAATAAATAAATAAAACACCCAACTCTTTGGGGGATGAAACTTTCCATGTTTAAAAACAACTTATGGGTTGAGATTGTTTGTTTGTGTCTGGAAAGTCTGAGCTAAATTCTTGCAGCTATTCTTCTTTTCAAATGAGTAGAGGAAGCTATTTGTATTTTAAAAGGGGACTTTCTGCTTGCCCAAAACTCAAAAACCAAAACCGCATCCAACCTTGTGGTCCCTGAGAATCCACCTTTGTTCAAGTTGAAAAATGAAGCGGACTCGTCATTTTGCACCTTACTGGTTCTTTAAGTGAGCTTTCGGCTGTTTTTCTGGTTATGAGTCTGCTCTCTGGTTTCACAGATTTATTAACATCTATCTGTTAGCACAGTTGTGAAGATACAGATTAATATGGTATGAAAGTGAACAAGAGAGTGCAGAACATGACCCTGCTACAAACACAAGTAGTAACTGAGAGAGGTACCTGAAACTGCACTTATTGTTCCCTAGACTACAAAGTTTGAGATAAGTGCTTGAAATCTTATCTGGGTAAGCTCTAGCACAAGACTTCCAGTAACTCCTTATTTTGGCCGGGCTGCAAATACCAAGGGCCTGATCCTAAGCTCACTCAAGTGAATGGGAGGACTCCTATTAACTTTCATGGGCTTTGGATTGGGCCCCAAAAGAGCAGTTTCTTGATATCACAGCATTTTAGCCAGGGGTTAAAAATAAGGAGCTCAGAGAGGTGCAGCTGAAAGCCAAGGGGGAGTTTCTCCTCCTGTCCCTCGCCTGGGGGAGCTCTGCTCCCCTGAATTTCTCCTCCACTGGGGGATGGCGAAGGGAGGATTTGCTGGTAGGGGAATCTGAAGCGGATCCTGGAGTTTGAGATTTCCCCAGCAACAGAACCTGGAGGGGAAAGAAATATTGTCCCAGCTGGGAGTCCTTTTTGACCTCTTCTCCCTTAAAGAAAGATTCATCCCTTCCACAAATGTCCCCTCCCTTCTACCTGGAAGGCGAGAGGGAGACACCCACTGCAACCTGCCCCTCCTCCAAAAGGAGACAGAAGACTTCATTGCCAGCTCCAGAGATTTTACATAAATTCACTTCTGAAACTTCAACTTGTAGAATGGATGAAATATCTAAAAGCTCCAGGAAGCAGAGACAGTCTCCTCCTCCCCATCCATTTTTACAGTTAGTTTTGTACCAATACACATTCTCCACCATGGTCAAGCTCTTCATTCAGATCGAAACAGGAGGAGGGGAACACCACTGACATACCCCTGCCCTGCTCAGTACACTGAACACACATGTGGTTTTGTCTGGCTAGCTGCAGGCTGCTTGGCTCCTTTCAGACATAATTCTTCTCTTATCCCCATTCTCCTGACAATGACGCATCTTGTCACCACAAGGTGATGCAATGCATCACCACCACACAGAATCCAGGCTTGTGGTGACAGCCATCGAAAGGGTGCTCTCAAGCCCACGTTTTGATCTACCTAACCAATGCTCCTAACCCAGCCAGGACAGAGAAGTGAAAAGATGCTGGAAACTTGGGGGGGGGGGGGGGGGGGGGGAGCTGAAATTCTTTCAAACCTCAAATATGTATCATTTATTCTATCAGACCCATCATTCATATATAGTGTTTAGAAAGGCTTTTAAGTAATTCCATTCTTACGGTCAATGACTGAATTACTCTGTAAGATATTTACTGGAAAAAAAAAAAGACACACAAAATGCAACTAGGAAAAAAAATGATTTAACTTAATAGTTGCCACTGTGTCAAAGTTTACTTGTAAGATTTTTTTTTTTTTTTTAAAAAATCATATGCACAGATTAAGCAGCTCTTGACAAACTACTGTGGCCACCATTTTGTGTATTGCTAATCTAACAGTGAGTTCTACTGTTTCAAACCCCCACGTTTAGCAAGAATCAGCTGCAAAATAAATATTAGAGGCCAAATACTAATTAAGAACCATGCTTCCCTGAGAAAGACAAGCAGGATTTCACCTCTGGTGGTGTTGCTGGGCAGAAGTCATATTTATGGGCTCTAGCACTTACAGGCGCCTTGATAGAAGGTAAACTATAATCCCCAATAAAAAATTAATCATATGCCTAGTTCAATTACAGAGTGGGAACAAAGTCTCAGAAACAGCAATGCAAAGCCACAACACAAAAACCAACACTGTAAAATGAAAACAGAAGGGCAAACTGTTCACCCTGGGACAAAACAGACAGAGGGGCAAAGTTTTCGCCCAGTCGATCAGAGTGTATGTTTTAACTCTTCAGGTTCTTTTTTTCATTTTGAATTGGATTACTTAAGGGGCTCTAACGTTCCCGCCCAGAACAAACAGTGATGTTTCAGTGCACCAGAATCATTAAAGAAAAGCAGTAAAAAGATAAGTTTAAATAGCTTCTATTCTGAGGGCCTGATATTGTGAGATACTGAGTGTCAGTCAGCCAATTCCCCTCTAATGCCAAGAGGATTTCATGGTCCTCAGCACCTCAAAACTGTCCTCTACAGTAGAAGCATTTAAAAAAAAAAAGTGTAAGTATTCTGTGTGTAACAAGGAAAAGAAATAGCCTTACAAAGAATGAAAGATACATACGTTTTATATCATGGTGGATGACTCCCTTTGAGTGAAGGAAATCAAGTCCTTTGAGGATATGCTTGGTCACCCAAATGATCTCGAATTCTCTCATAGGCCCACAGCTCTCCAACTTTTCCATGACAGATCCTCCCTCTCCTGCTTCCATAAAGAGATGGATAGTCTCATCCCACAGGATAGCACCATACAACTCAGCAATGTTCTCATGGCGGAAGCGGACCTGGATTTCAACATCTGATGGTTTGAACTGTTCCACTGGGACCTAGCAAGTTGAGACAAAACACAGACAGACCAGCTTGAACAAAACTTATTCTGAAGTTAGCCGTTCTATGGCTAGGTTTTCTATATGTAAACTGGTTTCACAAAGGCAAATACAACTATTTAGTCATTAAAATAGGCTTATTTTTGCTCTCTTGAATTGTTCCTCCTTTTGGTTTCAGACACATCCTGTGTAAAACAGATGCAGCTTTTGGACTTATGCCCAAAGAGACTGTACTGTCCCAGACAAAGCGATTTAGCAACATCCATTCCCATCAAACCCTAAAGGAGTATGCAAAATTCTGACCAGACTTCCTGGCTCAGAAAAAAGAAGAAAAGAAAAGAAAAGCTCCATTTTCTGATTAGCCATCTGAAGTCTCATCTATACTCTGAGAATAACCTCCTGCTGCTAACATCTGTCTGAACAGGTGTGGTTGTCCCTACTTACACTTGCAACTAAACAAACAAGTTCAGCAACTTGAGAAACCTGGGTTAAATCCTGATCAAAATCACAAAGCTACCGTAGGTACGATGGTAAAGAAAGTCACTGTGAAATGACCACTCGGATTTTGTTTATTCTTTAAGTGGCATTGATAGAAAATACAGAGCTGTGATGTGCAGCTACAAAGGTCAATGGCCATTCTTTTACTCCGCATTCACTGCCCCGAACCAGCTGTTTCAGAGGTTCATTTTTATTTCATTGAGAAGTACTGTTTGCATCGTGCACAGCTACACAATCCTAAGTCTGAGGTGTGCTGTGGTTAAGTGCCAAACTAAAGAAGTCCCAGTTTGGGTGCATGGGGTGGAAAAGGGCATGTGAGTCCCTCCTTCCAGCTCTTCTGCACAGAGGAAAGCCAGGTCCATGTTCCCTGAGCAAAGGCAAGAAGGGCACCCACTCTTGGCACTGTTACATGGCCCATAAGGGGGGATGGGAAGGCATGGAGCACGGCTCCACCTGAGCCTTAGTTTGGCCCGATGTGTTTATTACTAAAGACAATATAGTACTTTGAAGTTAAATGCGGAGTTGTTTCCATACAAGAGATGGGCCTGACACAAAACCCTAGGCTGTGGAAAATCATGGATTTTTTT
Organism: Chelonia mydas; assembly: GCF_015237465.2. Classification (NCBI taxonomy): domain Eukaryota; kingdom Metazoa; phylum Chordata; order Testudines; family Cheloniidae; genus Chelonia; species Chelonia mydas. The sequence goes on from NC_057850.1 coordinate 231,208,983, forward strand.
CTACTTACAATACACCCAAAGCAAATATGGAAATAGCACATATTTAGTCTCACTTAAGCCGATATAGGAAAGCATTTATACATGAGCTTAAGTCCCAGTGAAATCAATAGCACGTAAGTGTGTTGCTGAACTGGGGCCTTAATGCAAGCCTCTCTCATTCAAAAGAAAGAGTCATGATGAAATCCTGGCTCCGTTTGAGTCAGCCAATGAGAGTTTTGCCATTGACTTTAATGGGGCTAGGTTTTCATCTCCGATGTTGTGTTATACTGATGGCTGTAAGATTTAATGTAACTACTTCTAAAGAATACTAGTTAAGCAACAGGTCTGCTCAGCACTGCAGTTACACAAATCATTGTTTGTTTTCAGAATGCTGAAGCTTTTACCTCTTACATCCCCCAAATGAGGGTTTTCCTCTAAAGAAATGCACTTTCTTAAAAAATGCAGAATGCAACATTTCAACATTTTGGCACTGACAGTGCAGCAGGAAAAAAAGCCATGCTTAGTAATTCAAACACTAATCACTCTTCAAAAAAATGAATTAGTACAAAGGTTAATTGTAGAACGTCTCCCCCTCCCCCCCCCCAATCCAATAAAACCAAAAGCGATACCCGCAACTAGCACTGAAATTAAATGCAGAAATATCTTCTTTCAACGCGTTAAATATATCACATTGCACAATATTTATTTGGGGAGAAAAGCACCATGCTAACATACCAGCTTGCATGCCATTCGCTTTTTTGTCTCTCTGTCTTGTGCCAAGTACACTTTCCCAAAAGCTCCTCGAGGAATAAAATCAGAGCCAATATTCCTGTAGGTCAGCTTCCATGGAAACAAAAGTACATCGGAGTCAATTTGATAGCGCCCATTTTTTGGAGTGATCTATAAAAGAAAAAAATAGCAAAGAAACAAATGTTAGAAAGGTAGGTACTTCAACTTCAGAAAATTCTACACGTGCAGTGAAAGGGTCATCACTTAAGTCTACTTAATTCAGCATTTCCTGATCAACACCTTTGCATACATGTGATTCCTATGATATAATTTAGTCATCTTTATTTAGAAACATAGAATGAGAATAGCATGAGGCCTACTCATTACTGGCAGATATATTTACATTTTTATCCAGTGATTAATCTTCTATAAGTTGCAATTAATTGCCTGGCAACACCACCACATTTACTGAGACTAACCATGAGGGTTGTGCATAATGACAGGTTTCAGAGTAACAGCCGTGTTAGTCTGTATTCGCAAAAAGAAAAGGAGGACTTGTGGCACCTTAGAGACTAACCAATTTATTTGCGCATAAGCTTTCGTGAGCTACAGCTCACTTCATCGGATGCATACTGTATGCATGCATACGATGCATACGTGCATCCGATGAAGTGAGCTGTAGCTCACGAAAGCTTATGCTCAAATAAATTGGTTAGTCTCTAAGGTGCCACAGGTACTCCTTTTCTTTTTTCATGAGGGTTGTGTAAGTTTACCTGAAGGCTTGTTTGTTCTTTACTGGGTTCTGATAACCTGTTATGCCACATAGCTATTACTCACAGACTATGTCACAGAAGATGAGTAAGACTTTCTGCATTTCCTAACATCACACAGTGCAGGGAAATAAGACTTACAAATCATCAAGAAATGAGATTTTCTGCAGCTTATTAAAAGGCAGAAATATGGCTTAAACTTTGCCCTGTGTCCTCACATTCTTTGAATTATACCACGAAACAAAGTTCTACATGATTTTATAAATCTGTAATGATATATGAAGCACTTCAATCTTTGATGCTAGTATACTTCCAGCAAATAAGTTTTCAATTAATTCAGTCTTATTTTACAATAAAGATATTATATTCCAGATATGGATAGTCTGTTTACTGGGATTTAACAAGGTTCTGAATTCACATAAAGAAACAAAAGCAGACCAATGCAGTACATTAGTTTCACACCTGCGACACAAGGTGTCTCACATACTGTATTGCAAAGCACCTCAGTTGCACACTACACACAATAGCATGTTGTGGAGATTAACGTTTTTAAAGTGTCATTCATGCAAAAACCAATCTAATCTGTCTATGCTTGAAATAACAGCAGATTTTTTCAATAACAAAAGGATTTTCTTGACGGACAAAACTGATGGTTATGTATTGCACCTACCTGCAAGAATAAGATGAAACAAGTTTAATATTAAACTTGTTTCAAGATGTTAAAATAATGAAAGCTTTGTTTATATTTTGATCATTATGAGCAGCCACAAAAACAAGTTGTTATACTTCAAATTACACTACATACACATTGTGGACAGTGGAGCAAAAACTGATGCAAAAGGAACATATATTTAATGTCCATCTCTCTGTTCATTCCATATATTACTAGCACAGAGGCTGAAGAATGTAATAAGTTTTCCAGTAGAACAACATTTCGTATTTCTCAGGAATTTTCTTCCATCTTTTAGAAAGTAGCAAATACATTTGTAAGAAACTATTATGGCCTCTGCCACAGATCAACCGTGAGTTTTCCCCTTATAAAATTTCTCATACTTTCCCAGACCACAAGATATCAGGAGGTTCTCTCTGCTTCCAAAATTCTGCCAGAGCAAACTTTGAGGACTCTGTGAGAAGGAGCAAAAGCAATTCTGTATTCTGGAAGACACAGGACTTTTTATCTTGGAGCCCTAAAAACATACGAATGGCTCCATGGGAAAACCAAGACCAACGGAGCAACTCGTAATTTCACTTTTGTTAAATCTAGCTATTGGGTTGTTTAGAAAATGGAGATGTTTTGAAGCAACCTTCAAGGTTCAATGGTAATTTTAAAAAACAAGATGAAAACTTTATTAAAAATAAACTAAGACTAGAGGCCTGAATCTGTCAAACAACCCAATTTCTGGTGTGCTATCCCAGCAAATTTTGAGAGGATAATTGATCTCTCACCTCAATGGAATGAGCAACTGAACATGTAGCAAAATAAACAGTTCCCTACATTATGATCACTGTAGGATCATTTATTTATATCTAATTTAATTTAAAGTGGCTTGAAAAATACACAGGTAACTTGGTTACTAAAACACAGGGTATGGCAGTAACTAAAAAACAGACGCCCTGGAGCCTTTTCACTAAAAGAGCAATTCCTGCATCCCAGAACGAAGTCCTTGAGGCCAAGCTATGTAAGTGAGTGCAAAGGAATGGGATGGAGGGACATCTGTCCCACCAACACCTGCATGGCAGTGGAATCACTCTGCTTCCACTGCAGCAGACCAAAGATGACAATCATTCTGGCACCTTCCCCGCCACTCCTCCACTTTTCAGTGGGCAGAGACTGGTAGATCCACATAGAGGTGACCCGTTGGCAATACCCTGGACTCCACTCCTCAGTTGCCTAACTGGTTGCGTGCACCCACAAACTGCAGGTTCATGCATACACATCTGTTATCTGCATAAATGATATGCACACAAAATAACCGTGTACCTGATTTAAAGTCTATCCAGGTGCGTCACAAATATGCAGCACAATATTTTCAATAGTTTCTGTGTACAGGCTAAATAAGCAAAGCCACATTTCACAGTGTCATCTAGTTTAAAAAGTGAACATATGTTCACAAAAATACTGCACAGTTTGAAAAACTTATAAACATTTGAGACAATTGGGATTGATTGCACCAATGCCTTGCCAACATAACGGAGAGAACACATGGAAAAGGACTGTTTTGGTGATGGGGGGGTCATGCTAATATTTAGATTAGGATAGAGAGGGAGAGAGAATTTTGAACTCAAGGAAAGAAATAGGCACGGTACAATATACAATAAACAGCACATTTGAGAGTTTAGACTCAAATGTTTTTCATTCAGCTTTAGAACTAGTCTGTTCTTTATGTACGCTCAATCTTTAACCTGAAGGTCTCCTGACAGCTGGAAGGCCACTGTATTAGCAGATTTAAGGATGACAAGAGCTTTGAGTCAGCAGAAACAAGTTCTTCATACCCCATGACCTAAGGTCAAGAATTAGTGAAACCATCAGCCCTTACTTTTAGATTTCCACCAACTCCCAGTGAGCTTTTAATTTTGAATCTTAGAACGTGTAATAATAGGACTGCTCTGAAAGCCACCACTCATAGTTATCATTACTCACAGCTGTGTATAAAAGATGGGCTCAAGCCCAGAGTTTAAATGTTCCCAAAGTTCAGATCCAGGGTTTTCATATATATATATATATATACCCATGCCCCCAGTCTGAAAACCCTGGATCTGAACTTTGGGAACATTTTAACTCTGGACTTGGGCCCATCTTTTATATATATATATATATATAGGTAACAAACATACCTCTCTACCTACCAAGGGCCAAAATGTAGGATGTAAAGTGTGGCAAAGATCAAAAATGAGGGAGACAAAAAAAAAAAAAAAAAAAATCCATCCTGGAAACTTTAAATGCTCTGGGATTCATTTGTTTTGTGCGTAACTCTTTCTACCACCTCTGTTCCATGACCGTTTATTTACGTATGTAAGTAGTTTTCAACAACAGACTTCTATGGAATGCAAATAACTTTGGGACCAAAATGAACACTTCAAAATGAGGGGCATTTGACAATTATGGTAACAAAGCGTTTTGTAATTCTTAAACAATCACCGCATTGCTAACCATTCCTTACTGTAATTTTCTACAGTCTGTAAATGGATTGTGTGTATGTCAGATTATCACATTTTGTACCAGTTAGCACTAATAGGGAGAAGTAATTCTAATGAGATACACTGTTCCAATATTGACTTTTGGGGGAGGGAGGGATGCTTTTTGATTAAAATCAGGTGGAATAATCTTATTGATCACTCTTTTCCTTACAATTATGACACACCTCCTATGACATACCTGGGTGTTACTATGTCAATGTATGTTTAAGAATTTGTAGGTTTGTTTTTAGTTTGCTGTAATTACATTCAAAATGTTCTATTCTCGTTTTCATGCAAAATGACATACCATGTTTAATAGGATTCCAGATTCTTGTCGTCTCTGTCCATTAATTTGCTTTGCAGTGTTGGACACCTGATTTGCAAAAGCGAGCAAGTCTTCCTCAGTCCCGTACCTGACACATGACAGCAAAGACACCTCTCTTCCACGGAATAATAAGGATTCTGTACATCCCCCATTTTGATTAGTTTCTTGGCACATAGTAATCAGACTGTCTTCGTAAACTGCCAGCTCTCCATTTGGGTAAAAGTTCTCCATAATGTCTATCACATCAGACACATTTAAGTGCGTTAGCAACAAGTCAATCTCCTCTTTATTGTCGCTATCAGTGCTCATATACTCCATTACTATCTGGTTTTCTAAACTTCACCTGTAAAAGTCAAACAAAAATAAATGTTAGAAGCATTACTAGCATCTAAACAAATAGTTTTGGCTAAATAGACAAGAACAGGATGAGGAATGTGTATTTATTATACTGTTAGGTTTTAAATTGAAATCTTTTTTCCACATATAATTGGTAAATCTGCACATAATTAGCAGTACCCTTTCCACTCCCCTCCTCTAGGGCACTAGTGGGGCAGTTAATACCCCAGTTCAGGGGTGAGAAACGGTGCCCTGAACCCTCCCCAAGAAGAGGAAGCGTGAGACCCATTAAAGTAGTGCCAGCAATTTGCCACAGTGTATATATATGCTAGCAAATGCTCAGTACTCAAATCTGTAAGAGGATTCAGAGGAGCCAAGAAAATACATTTTTTCAGATTGCTGAACTGTAGCATGTCTGTCCTTACCATCCTCCTCTTTATTCCAAGTTTATTTTTTTCTTCATTTGTTTTTCAAGTTATAAAGAGCACTTTTCCACTAACAAAAATTTAAAATCAATGCTATTTCAACCAAATTACTCCCCAACCCACAAACGCTAAGAATCTTCCTACTCAAACTGCATCCACACGCCAGCCCCCTTAAATGCAGGTTAAATAAGACTAAGGGGGCTCTTTCATGCAGATTTCATTAGCCAACAAACTCTTACCTGAAATTAATTCTGGTTGCACTGCACAAAACCATAAAAAAAATACCTAATACAATGAGTTCAATCTGATTTTTCTGTATATTCAGTCCCTCTTCACAGTTGACTGCATAAAATTCTGCACCTTTGTTTGTTCTTTTCAAACCACTCTGCAAACCTGTCCAGAAATGACAGACCTCCTAAAACTGAATGACTGCCCCATGCTCATATGATCATCACTTCACTGGTCTCATGGAAAGAAAAGCAGAAGATCACAAGGTTCAGATAAGGGGAATTTTTGAAGAGAAAAAGATGACAGTGCACACGAGAATCAAAAAGATCTAGATTTCCAAGTAGGGCAGGAAATCAGTTCCGCAGTGTCAGTTTCCACATTTTAATTTCTATGCCTGCCATTTGGATACACCAGGGAAAGAGGATCCTGCCTTTCCCCTAGAATGGAGTAAAGTGCAGCCCATTCACAGATCTTCTGTTTGCTTTTTCCATAATCTAACATAACCACATACACCAGGGTAGCAGAGGAAAACCAGAAAGTGACACCTAAAAAAACCAGGTAAGTACAAGCTACTCATCTTGAGGACAGGTAGCAGACATAATCTGCTAAGGCTGTCAGGAAGTGCAGCATGCCTAGCTGTAGTTTCTGGTCAAGATGTTATCTTTGCTCCCCTCCCTGTGAGGTCATGGAACCCTTCTGGCAAATATGTCACACATAGAGAGCATTTACGTCAGAACCAGCATTGGAGAAAAGTAAAGCAAATGACGTGGTGGACATGGCTGATAAACCTGCACCATGTGGTCTGAAGTTGAGTGTAGGTCAGGAAAACTCAGCAGATCTGGACCATGGAAAGGGAAGTGGTAGCTCTGCAACATGCTCCCCCACTTCTCTGCTATCCCTTCAGGCTCCATGGCTAGAAAGAGAAGGGGGCAGAAAGCAGAAGCATCTCCCCACACCCACCTGCAGCATAAATTAATGTTGCTGCACTAACCTAGACCAATTCAGATCACCCTGTGCCAAGTGAATGCAAGCACATATCCCCTGCCCTTAAGAAGGGTGCTTTAGGGGAGCTGAGCAAAGCATGGCACTAGCAATAATTACTAGCATTATGAGGGTGGGAGGGCCACAAAAAACCAGCAATGAAAATGGCCAGAATATTGTCAATTTTCCTTATCTATGGCTTGGGGAAAATGCAGACTGCATCAGAGACTTGGGAGGTTACTGCAGGTGGGGGAAAGCAATGAACAACACTGTTTTCTTATTTGGAAGATGATTTTCATTACAATAAGGTGTAGAAAGTTTTTCTTTAATAAAAAAAGCTAAAATTCCACAGAAATTAACATCTTAAGCACCACGCAACAAGGATGGCTCCCACTTGCCCCTGGCAAATTTACTATTTTCCCCCAAGCCTAATTAGTACTGCATATATTTGAATGTGCAAAATAGGGATCAAGTCACTCCCACTTCAGTTCACTGTCCAAATGTTTGTAGAAATCAAGTCTGTAAATTGGTTTTACTCATGTTTAAATGGAATTCTGCTTTCACCTACAGAAGCCAAATAATAAAATAAAATGTATGCATTTATGTGAGCTGACTAAAGTTTAAGCATGAGACTTCCTTGATCCTCGGTCATCACTACATCATCATCATCACATGAGTAATTAGCAAGTCAGACTATTTTTTCAAGAGCAGTTTTTAGCCACAAGCCTCCTCACACAAAAAAAGAAAAACCTGTTGCTTTAACAACTTCTGCATTTTCAGTCTTAAAAAGAAATCAAAAACCCCACACATAACTGGAGGTCTCAGTTCTCTGAAACCCCAGGGCACCTGCATCCATACAGGATTCCTTGCAGGATCAGGGCCTGAAAATGAAAACTAATTGACTCAATGAAAACACATCTCTACTTACCTTACCTCATTTAAAAAAAAAAAAGCCATGGTCTTACTGTAGTGCGACTGGCCATCAGTAATACATAAGAGTGAATCCTGTATTTTTACTTTAAGTGCTTTCAAGGAAAGAGTGACATGGCTTGGAAAGTACACTCTCCCACCACCGAAGAAACTTTCCCTGCAGAAAAGCCTATGACATTTATTTCTACAAAATTTAGGCTCTCAACAGGGAAAAAAAACTTCTAGCCCTAATGATTGTAACTGATAACCTTCCAGATATAAACCAACACAACTATATCTCCTTTAGTCTGCAGACAGACAGTTCCCATAAAACTGGAGGAAAGACACCTGCAGCAGTGTAAAAAATATAAATGACTTTAAATTGTCTTTAGGGCTGCTCAGATTGGGGAGAGGAGCCATGAAATTGACAAGAACCATGTCAATCTACAGTCTAAGAAACTCTAGAGGGGAATCTTCAAACCTGACAGACTGCTGCGAGACACAGGCTAATAAGTTAGACAGAACCCCTGAATATGGACAGTGCTTTGGTAGGAATCCCAGCACCTTCTAAGCAACATTCCTAGGCTTCTTATCACATACTAACAAAGTCCAGGAAGTATCAGGTTATTCCCCCATTTTTACATTTGCCACTAGCTACCCATAGTGGGCCAAATTCTGTGCTGAGTTCCATAGACAGACATTTGGTGTTACTTCATTAAACTCTCTGGAGTTACTAGACTTACATTTGTGTAATTCAAAGCAGAATTTGTCTCTGTGTCTTTATCCCATTAATTGAATATAGTCAGTGTGATGGAATATTTTCTGGACAGTAATCTTCATTAGGAGACAGGGGTCCCTTCAAAAGGGTTTTCACAGGCAAATGAGAACATGCCTGCACCTCCCGGTCACTTATACAATGCCATTAAACAATATGACCTGCTACAACTGTGGTACCTTGAACAGCCATTTGTTCTATCTATATTTAAAGTGGACCCTGTCTAGAGTTTATGATGTAGCCTTTAAACAACAATGCTTAACATAGTGCTTAACTAATTCAATGGGAGGTGGAAAAGGTTACTGGGTACCAGGGCTTTATCAGCTAGTTAAAACACAACCCTGGCCAACTCAAGCTTCAAGTGTGTGAACCACAGATCCACTAGGAGCATACACAGGCATACCTTGGTGCATTACATCAGCTGTGTTCCTCTTTAGCACGGACGTAACCTAATTTTGGAGGAATATGTTTTCTGACTACATCTTTCCCATACCTGACCTAATACAACTTGCCATAGTAAAATACATGGCCAAAGCAGATAATTCATGGTGGGGGCCATGTAAGAACCTAGAACACATACTTCAATGTGGGTCAAAGGAATATTCTTTTTTCCCCCTCTCCAGAAGTCCTTTAAAAATAGTCTTCAGACATTGCCATTTTCCCCTCACAGCTGAGGAAAATTGATGTGTGCTAACATGGTGTGACTGGAGAATAAAGGAACAGATGTATTTCAGTTGTTGTTTACAGGAAAAGTCTTGCATGGGAATTTGGTTTTGAATCCCCATGCTCAGAGCCTCAGAGACATTGCTCACAAATTAGCACTCCCTGCCCAATGTCCCTGCTGGAACCCCAGGGAATAGGTTGGGTTACACTAAACATTTCACTTCAATAGAAAACAAAGTCTACACTGCTGCCTGCTACACTGTCTTACTCACCACTTCTTCTATCTTTACACGTGTGCGTCATTAAAACCCACCAAAAGTGTCACAGGGAAAAAGCTAATACTTTAACCACTCTCCTTCCTTAACTTCCCCTCCTCCCCAAAATTCATATGTATATATTTTTACACATTTCCAAGCAACATTTCTTTCTAACAGCAAGGAGCATCCCACTCCAATTCAGCGGGCAGCTTGTGCCCAGCTCGTTTCCCCTCCAGTTTTGGCAACAGCTGCCAAAGCATTTTACAAACAATACCGATTAACTGCAAATGCCGTTTGAACAAATGAAATCCCACTGGCGGAGATGGCAGCTCCAGCAATTCGCAGAGTCCGGGAAACCCCCGTCTCCTCTCGAGAGCAGTTCCTGGAGCCGGTGTGTTTGGAGGGCGGTCTACAGGCCCCCAGCCCAGGAGCAGTTACATCCCCTAACGTAGGGGGCAGATGCTCTCGCCATGTGGGTCGCGGCGGGGAAATCAGGGCGACCCGTGAAACAAGAGGCTCTATCCCCCCCCCGCAGCTGGGGATCTGCCCATCTCCCCCCGGCACGCATCGCCCAGCCCCGCTCCCAGCCAGCGTTACCTGCCGCTATGCGCCCCCGCGGGAGGCAGGGCTCCAGTGAGCCGGGCGCCGGCCGGGGGCATCGGCAGCGCTGAGCTCCAGCTGGTAACTCCGCGAGAGGCGGAAGAGCAGGTAGCTCCGGGTGCCTGAGCAGCAGCCCCGGGGGTGGTGACGCACCCGCAGGGAGGGAGGCGGGGCCGGCCTGACAGTTTCTATTTCACTTGCCGGAACCCGAAAGAGAAAAGCCAGCGCGTCGGGAAACCGGCGGAAAATCCGCCGCTGCAGCCGCCTCCCACCTGAGCTCTGCTGGGGAAGAAGGGTCTTTCCTAGCCCCGAGGAGGGGTCCGCGAGGCCACAGCGCTACCTTTTCTGGGCAACGCATGGCAGGAGCAAAGTCTCCCGTCCCCTCCCGATGCATAACGTGCAAGGGAGCTGCAGCGATGGTTTCTCTGTGCAACCCTAAGAACATCGTCCCGACCCCCACCCCGGTGCAATGCAAGAGGGCTGATGGGAGAGGGAGTGTTCCCGACCCCGGGCCGGTGCAATGCAAGAGGGCTGATGGGGGCGGAAGTGTATTTTCCCGACCCCCACCCTGGTGCAATGCAAGAGGGCTGATGGGAGAGTGGAGGTATATTTTCCCGATCCCCACCACGGTGCAATGTAGGGGAGAAGGAAGGAGGCTAGTCGTGGGATGTGAACGTGAGGCTAGCTACCTCCCCCCGCCCCACCCCCCGTTTCCACACTGGAAAGTGCAGATTGTTCTTGGCTTTTGCTGACCCAGTTACCAGAAGTCCCCGCCCAGCTGCCCGGCCGGCCGCCTGTTTCGCAATGCCCGTCCCCCTATGATACAAACGAGGAGGAGGCCTTTCGGGGATCCATCATATACATGGCGACCAAATAGGCCAGGGCTCCAGCCTCGGGGAGCACCTAGGTCTGCAGAGCCTAAACAGCATAACCCGGCAGCTCCTCTCCAGCCCCCTTAGCTCACAGAACTCCAACCAAGCCTCTCCACGCAGATTACGAATTAAGTCTCACAACCCCCTATGAGAGGCATCCAGTATTGCCAACCCTAAATGTTTAAACATCATGAATCAGACACAGCAAAAATCATGAGATTGACTTTAAAACCAGGAGATTATGTAAAAATAATAGATTTGCTCTTCTTTTTATTTGCCTTCTGCTTATTGAGCCTTTAGGGTGCACTGGAGTCACATTTTCTCCACAGCCATGAGGGCTAGAAACTTAGTTTCTCTTTAAGAATGAAGGCTGAAATCATCACATATCCACTTGACTCCAGGAAGCTGGTGCTTTATGGAAAACAATAATTATCATGAGAGTTGGCAACCATTTCGCTTACCACTGAAATGCAGTCACCTATTGGTGGACCAGAGGTGCCGTTTAAAAGCAAGAGGCTGGCACACTTTAGAGCAGGATCTGACTACCCTCTTTAGCTGGAACTGCTGATTGAGGCAGGCACTGTAAAGAACTTAGAACCTGGTGGAGGCCCTGGGGTGAACAACCTTTACTCTTGGAAAGGGTCACGAGAGTTGGAATCACTACAAATGTTCAGGACTGCAGTTTTACATCTCATCCAAACATAGGCAACGCGTAGAGGGGCCATGCAGCATCAAGTGCCCCCCAGATTTCTGCTCAGCCTGCAGGGGGGAGGTGGGAAGGGCTCTATCCTTCTGCTGCGCCTCCCCCGCAGGCTTGTTCAGCTCCTGTCCCTGGCAGCCGGGCCTGGGTGGGGAGCACGACCAGCCACTTCTCAGGCTGCCTAAGGGCGGCCACTGCTTTCTGCAGTGCGGTGACTGCCTGCGAGAACCCAGCGGGGGAGGCGGCTTGGGCCTAGTTGCCGCAGACAGGGGACAAGTGAGCCAGAGCCCCCCTCTCCCCACACGTTTCCGACCTGCTCAGACCCTGTCTCTGGCAGCCGGGCCTGGGCAGTGAGCGAAGGGGGTGGGCCGCTGCCGCCTTCCTAGCCAGGCTCTCTCAGTCAGCTGTCATGCTGCACAGGGTCAGCAACCAGGAGCGGCCATCTTCAGACAGCGTAAGAGGTGGCTCCCTCCTGTTCCCCACCCAGGCTCTGCTGCCAGCGAAAGTGGCCAAATATGCCGGGGGGGCAGAGGCACAACGGGAGAAGGACAGAGCCTTCCTTCACAGGTAACTCTGGTGGGGTGGGGAAAGTGCAGCAGGCCTGGGCTGGGCGCAGGGGTTGCTGGGGATGGTACCGGGAGCAGGTTCCTTGGCTTCTGCTCAGCCGGAGGTAAGGGCATTACCCATGCCTCTCCCTCTGCTGAGGTGTCCAAGATCTCTAGGCAGATCCTGGTGCTGTGAGTCTCCCTGGGCCAGGGCTGGCCCCAGCCGGGTGCAAAGGCACATGCTTCCTGCTCCTGCAGCCCCAGCTCCCCAGGAGCTGGTGGAATTGGCAGCTCTGGCCCAGGGAAGTGGGGCTGGAAGTTCCTCCCAGAGGTGACGTGGGGGGGTTACATGTTCCCCCCCCTTTACATTGTGCCCCCCCAGTTACCAGGAGGCACCAGTTGTCTATGCATCCAAAAGGCAACAGCTCCAGCAGCATAGCTCCATCTAACACTCTGTTCCAGTAAATTAGCACTTGTTTAGTTAGAGGCAAGAGACATCCTCCAGAATTACAGACTGCCACCTTGTGAGCACCTAAATCACTTCCTGCAACACTCAGGTGTCCTCTAAGACAATGGTTCTCAACCAGAGGTACATGTACCTCTGGGGCACACAGAGGTCTTCCAGGAGGTACATCAACTCATCTAGATATTGCCTAGTTTTACAACAAGCTACATAAAAAGCACTAGTGAAGTCAATACAAACTAAAATTTCATACAATAACATGTTTATGTAAGCAGAGTCAGGATGAGCTCCACCCTGACATCTGGTGGTGAGGTGTGGCAAGTTGTGGAAAAGAACTTCAGGGGCTGACCTCATTTGCATAGGCACACCCACCCCGCCTAGAATGAGGCCATAGCTGCCCAAATGGTCACTTTGGCTGCTGTGGGATCCCCAGTGTCTCTGTTATTGGGGCAGGAAGAATAAATTGTTATTACCCTGATTATGGGAATCAAGGACAGTGGAACTGCACTTGTCATGCTGGAGGGACTTGCCATCAACTAAGTAGCACTCGCTAGGAAGGGACATGGGTTCCAAAACTCTGTGAATTGAGAGAGGCTGGGAACAGGTATTAATGCTTGGTAGCATGGGCCCCCTGGTGAGGGCCTTACATGCTAATTGCACTGCCTCCTCTCTCCAGTGTAGAATATTGGAGCTAATTTTGATTCTATTAGGAGTCTAGTTACAGGCTGCTGAGCTGAATTCACTTTGGGCTAATGGTGTACCAGTAGTGAGGCTTCCCTACTACAAGCTGAAATCACAAAAGAGCTGAAATCACTGAGTGTTGTGTTAAGTAGTGGGGGAGCCTGAAGCTATATGGTAGAGCAGTTTGCAGGGCGGCTGGCGGAGCAGTTTGCGGGGCGGTGAGCGGAGTGGCTGGCAGAGTGGAGCCCCATGGAGAAGTGGGGCCATCAGTGTTGGACCACGTAAGATGCCCCTTAACACCCCCCCCCCCCCAATCTCCACCCAGGTTGGGAGGTAAAACTCTGCAGATAAACTTTTGAACTCTGGGGCTGCCCTGACCAAGGACAGAGACTTTTGGGTCATTGGACTTTTGGGACTTTGGGTGATTTTGGGTTGCTGGACTCAAGAACCAAAGAGAAAGGACATGCCCCATATTTGCTTGGGGTGGGTTTTGCTCATGGGTTGTGTTATGAATCCTGTTGGTGGTGTTTCCCCAACATAATGCCACATTGTTTCTCTCTGTTATTAAAAGGCTTTTTGCTACACTCAGACTACGTGCTTGCGAGAGGGGAAGTATTGCCTCTTGGAGGCGCCCAGCGGGGGTGGTATATATTTGTCCCAGGTCACTGGGTGGGGGCTCGAGCCGGTTTTGCATTGTGTTATTGGAATGGAACCCCTAGATACTGAACCCGGCCCTTGTTGCTGCCAACTCTGACAGGCAGAAGGGTTACATTTATACTGCTCTATCTACTATACATTGCAATGTAAGTACTGTATAATATTTATATTGCAGTTGATTTATTTTATAATTATATGGTAAAAAAAGAGAAAGTCAGCAATTTTTCAGTAATAGTGTGCCATGCCACTTTTTTATTTTTATGTCTGATTTTGTAAGTAAGGAGTTTTTACATGAGGTGAAACTTGGGGGTATGGAAAACAAATCAGACTCCTGAAAGGGGTACAGTAGTCTGGAAAGGTTGAAAACTACTGCTCTAAGAAGTGAGAGCTGGGGTATAGAAAAGGGTGGAGTTGCACAGAGGCTAGAAGTTGGAAGGATGAGTTTGAATAACACAGTTTTAGTGGTGGGTTATGTACCAGCTATCATGCAGCTGGACCTTAGCTATTATTCAGGAACCTGGTGGGGTTGTTAGTTTTCTTACACCCACAATTAATTTTAATTAGATCATTTTTCTTTTAGACCAGCCTCACAGGAAGAGAGGAAGAGTTCTGCTCTTAATCACCTCAGTGAATTAATGAGGAATGTGTCATAGTATTCCAGAGGAAAAACACACAGTTACTACATATAGGTGGAGTAAACTGAAATGTTCCTGTCACATGTAAGGACAATTCTAGAAGTAATCTTTAAAATATCTTCTTTCTTCTGTCCCGTGTCATCCTAAAACCAAGGCTAAGATTACAAAGTAATTCTTTACACTGATATGAATGTTCATCCATAAATTTCAAGGTACTATACAAAATTAGATATCTCCATTTGACGGATGGGGTAACTGAAAATGAGACTGGTGGTGTGACTTGCTCAAGGCCATGCAGTCCTATTGCTTATCCCAAGTTTCTGATCCTGCATCTACTCATATGCTTAACTGTATATACCTGTGCAGAGCCAAATGAGCCCTCCAAAGAGACCTCTAAAAGATGTAACCAAGGGAAATGAATAGCTGTAACGTTTCACTATGGGTACATGTAATGGTACAGTTATACCACTGACAAAGGTAAGCATGTTGTCAGTCTGTACTGTAATAAAAGTACAGAGTCTGTATATGGACTTTACTGCAAAAAGAAAAGGAGTACTTGTGGCACTTTAGAGACTAACAAATTTATTTGAGCATAAGCTTTCGTGAGCTACAGCTCACTTCATCGGATGCATTCAGTGGAAAATACAATGGGGAGATTTATATACACAGAGAACATGAAATAATGGGTGTTACCATACACACTGTAACAAGAGTGATCAGGTAACGTGAACTATTACCAGCAGGAGAGTGGGGGGGGGGGGGACCTTTTGTAGTGATAATCAAGGTGGGCCATTTCCAGCAGTTGACAAGAACATTTGAGGAACAGCTGGGGGGGGGGGGGGAATAAACATGGGGCACTGCATGGCCCCACAGTATGCCAACATTTTTATGGCTGACTTAGAACAATGCTTCCTCAGCTCTCGTCCCCTAATGCCCCTACTCTACTTGCGCTACATTGATGACATCTTCATCATTTTGGACTCATGGAAAAGAAGCCCTTGAGGAATTCCACCATGATTTCAACAATTTCCATCCCAACATCAACCTCAGCCTGGACCAGTCCACACAAGAGATCCACTTCCTGAACACTACGGTGCTAATAAGTGATGGTCACATAAACACCACTCTATACCGGAAACCTACTGACCGCTATGCCTACCTACATGCCTCCAGCTTTCATCCAGACCACATCACACGATCCATTGTCTACAGCCAAGCTCTACGATACAACCGCATTTGCTCCAACCCCTCAGACAGAGACAAACACCTACAATATCTCTATCAAGCGTTCTTACAACTACACTACCCACCTGCTGAAGTGAAGAAACAGATTGACAGAGCCAGAAGAGTACCCAGAAGTTACCTACTACAGGACAGGCCCAACAAAGAAAATAACAGAATGCCACTAGCCATCACCTTCAGCCCCCAAATAAAACCTCTCCAACGCATCATCAAGGATCTACAACCTATCCTGAAGGACGACCCATCACTCTCACAAATCTTGAGAGACAGGCCAGTCCTTGCTTACAGACAGCCCCCCAACCTGAAGCAAATACTCACCAGCAACCACACAACAGAACCACTAAGCCAGGAACCTATCCTTGCAACAAAGCCTGTTGCCAACTGTGTCCACAATATCTATACAGGGGACATCATCATAGGGCCTAATCACATCAGGCACACTATCAGAGGCTCGTTCACCTGCACATCTACCAATGTGATATATGCCATCACGTGCCAGCAATGCCCCTCTGCTATGTACATTGACCAAACTGGACAGTCTCTACGTAAAAGAATCAGTGGACACAAATCAGACGTCAAGAATTGTAACATTCAAAAACCAGTTGGAGAACACTTCAATCTCTTTGGTCACTCAATTACAGACCTAAAAGTGGCAATTCTTCAACAAAAAAACTTCAAAAACAGACTCCAAGGAGAGACTGCTGAATTGGAATTAATTTGCAAACTGGATACAATATGTTAGGCTTGAATAAAGACTGGGAGTGGATGAGTCATTACACAAAGTAAAACTATTTCCCCATGTTTATTCCCCCCCACCCCCCTGTTCCTCAGACGTTCTTGTCAATTGCTGGAAATGGTCCACCTTGATTAGCACTACAAAAGGTCCCCCCCTCTTGCTGGTAATAGCTCACCTTACCTGATCACTCTCCTTACAGTGTTGTCGAGGACTTGAACCCCAGATGGCACGATTTGTTGTCTGACAGGAGAGAGACAGGCAACACCAGCAAGGTCTGATCTCAAAGCTCTTTATTGAAGAGTGCACACAACAATAGAGAGCAGCCCGTCTCCAGAGAGAACCAGCCAGCCTCTAAGTAAAATTCATAAGTTTTTATAGACAGTCCCGTCACATCACAGATTTATTCATAAAGCAGTCCCCCCCATATTAGTTAAAATCCTCTTTCTCTATATGCATGCACATCTACCCCCCTTATTGTAGATAACTTTTAGCAAATCATAGTGCTTCACTAACTTTCTTATCGGTATGGGTGTCAACCAGGAGACGAGGAGTTAAAACAGACATAACAAGAGCAGGGAGTAGAAAACAGGGCCTCTGTATCTCAAGGACTGTTCCTAGCACATCTGGTACAAAAATGCAGGAATGCAGGCCTCCCCTTTTTTCTCACTCTCTGTAACTTAAACACATATTCCTTCATTCTACTTTCAGAGACTTTCCCAGCTGCCTCTCTTAGCCTGACTTTGGTTCGGTTGGCATAACTGCCTCCTGTTTAGCTTTTCTCACCCAACAGTGTGTATGGTAACACCCATTGTTTCATGTTCTCTGGGTATATAAATCTCCCCACTGTATTTTCCACTGAATGCATCCGATGAAGTGAGCTGTAGGTCATGAAAGCTTATGCTCATGTAAATTGGTTAGTCTCTAAGGTGCCACAAGTACTCCTTTTCTTTTTGCGGATACAGACTAACACAGCTGCTACTCTGAAACCTGACTTTACTGCAGTAGCTCACTGTGTGTGTTCACACCAATAACAAGAATAGGGAACATGCAGTATTTTATTTTGCCTTATCAAATACTCAGTTTACTTGCAACGGGGTCCTGACTGCACCTTCCCCCAGCCTGGCTGCGTCCCAAAACCCTTGCACGGCTGGTCCCTTTTCTCTTCGGTGTCTGTCTCACACCCGCCTTTGCTTTTATGTCCCGGGAAGGAGGAGCCCGTGGGCACGGTCGCACGAGGCAGTCACAGGCTGCCCTCCGCGCGGCCCACGGGAGGATATGCACGTGGGTTACTGTTTGCAGGACCGGGACCTTCGCTTGTGCCTCCGGCCGGGGGCTGCGCTGCAGCCAGGAGCCCCTTGGAGCGCCTCCTTCAGCCGAAACGCGTGTTTCCAAGCCCGGCTCACGCCAGGGCACTCGCACAGCGCGGCAACGCGCCGCGCATGAAAAGGAGGAGCAGCTCTTTGATATTAGGTGCGCGCTACACCACTTAATGCGGAGCGAGCGCTGGACGCGCTCCGGAGCGGGCTGGCGGCGCCGGGGACCCCGCCTGCGGGATGCTGAGCGCCCCCGGGAGCAGGGGCTTGCAGCGCCCTCACCCCGTAGGATCAGGCCCGAGCCCGGTGAGGCGAATGGGTGACGGGCGGCGGCTGGAGGATCGGATCCCGGTCCCACTGAGCCCGGGTGGAGGCTCCTAGTGGCTTCAGGGGGGGGCTGGACTCCGGGCGGCAGTAGCCAAGAAGCAGAACTAGGTGCGAGATTTGACTCTCATGCCGCTCCGTACGCCGCGCGAGTTCGCGCCTGCGCACGGCGGCTCACCCTGACCCGTACCTCACGTTCCGGTAATGGCGTCCCGCATGGGGCGGCTGCTGCTGCTGTGGTGCCGGTTGCGCTTCCCCGTGCCGGGGACAGGCCAGACGCGCCGCGCTCCGGGGAGGCCGCGCCTCAGCCCGGTCCGGCTCAGCTCCACCGGCGCCGCCGCGCAGAGGGCCCCTGGCCGGGAGGATGCAGGTGAGGCGGCTTCTGTGGCGGGACAGGGCCTGGCTGGGGGTGGCCGCACTGGGCCAAGGGGGCAGCTCTCGGGTCTGGGGCTGGGGTGCTGCCGGACAATGGGGTGGGAGGCTGCTGGGCGCCGGGGTCTGTCTGGGGCTGCGCCTCCATCTTTCTGCGGGCCAGGAGGCTGATAGCAGCTCCGCAGCCGGGCGGGGCTGTCGGGGGAGCCTCGCGGGTGGAGCGCAGCGGGCTGTGACCCGGCTTCTCCGGGGAACTGTAGTGCCCGCCCCGCCGCGGCTCGCCCTCCGCGCAAGAGCCGGCCTCGTGGGAATCACTCGCCAGCCCCCGTGGCTTTGGTTAGGGCTGGGAGGGGCTAGACTCTGCCTGCTCGAGGGGCTGCGTTGGCAGCTTGTGTACAAACCGGGCGGGTTGCGTGCAGCCTCGCTCCGAGCTACCGTCAGGAGCAGGTGGCCTGCCGATGCTACAGGAACCGGTAGCCTTCCCTCAGGCTGAGGTGTGTACCTGCCCCATAGGGGCTGCGCTGCCGTGTGAAATGAGACCACGTTGCAAAATTCATAGATTCCAAGGCCAGAGGGGACCTCTGTGCTCATTTAGGTTGCCCTGCTTAACACAAGCCCAATAACTCCCTCCAAAAAATTCCTAGAGCATATCATCATTTGAAAAAAACATTTTTAATCTTAATTAAAAATGCCCAGTGATGCAGAATCCGCCATGACATTTGGCAAATTGTTCCAGTGGTTGATTATTCTCATTGTTAAAAGTTTTACACCTTATTTCCAGTCAGTGGGCTGCATGCTAGACACCACTATGTTAGAATGTGGCAGAACTGTCATTGTCTGCCATATACCAGTTCCTGAATATGCATCACTAAGATCAAGGGAGAATAACCATCCTGTTTTTGTCAAAAGGCGGGTGGAGGGCATATGTGTCCAGGGAAGATGCGGTACTAAGCGTCTAGTTTTGAAGAGCATTGTCACATTCGTTACTGTACTTGTTGGTAATTCCAGTGTTCTGTTTCAGGCTATGTCTAATCAGGACTTAAACTGTATCTGCTTATATTTTAATAGTTTTTGCCTTGCATACCATGCAAGTTAAAATATCTAAATTTAATCTCTGCAAACCAGAAACAACCCATTTGAATACATCCTATCTTGACTTTTCCTCCTGAATAGTCATGTTAAGAAACAAAAGTTTAAAAACTGAAATATATTATTTTCAGTGTCTAGTGGCTAGTTTTTTTCAAGATAGACCTTTTTTCTCATTAAGCATATCAGTTGAACTTGTGTAAAGGTGTTTTTTTTTTTAAAGTTAAATACAAAAGACTGAAAAAGGGTCAATATGATTCTTCATAGAGTGCTGCCAGTTATTCCTAGAAAATTGTTCAGGAATTATTGAAAGTTGAGTTTACGGAATCCCTGGGATTCTCAAAAGAGCTGATTCTTATGTTAAAAATAAACAAACAAAAGTCCCTGCTAGGAATAGCTTTAGCAAGCATCACATAGAATGGACAGTGATCATATTTGTCATGTGTTTGTACAACACATATTAATCATTACTGTTAAAGGTCAGTACCACTTTGCTACTGTGTAAACCTGATAATTTGTTCAGAAACCCAGCTTCAGTGCTGCAGATAGTGGCAGCAGCTCATCCTCTTTATTTCTGTGTTCTCCCACCAGCTCCTCTTCAGGTGACACTAAATAGCACTGTTGCCTGCCAGCTCTGTACAACAGACACAGACAGTATGCAAGGAGCAGCATTTCCTAGAGCAGTGGTTCTCAGCTTGCGGCTCGTGGGCAGCCCAATCAGCACACACATGTGGCCCATGTGTCATCCTCAGGGCCATACAGATAGTATATATATTGTGTGGATGAGTCCCACATAACACACAGAAAGCTGCATATGCGTCCCACAATGGTGAATAGGTTGAGAACCACTGATTTAGTGTCAGCTACTGCGGTAAGGTGACAGAACCTGCAACAGATAAAAGGGTGGGAGAGAAAAATAAGCATAAAGTACTTGGGGAAAATAAGCAAAAAGTTGGGAAATGAGAGAGAGAAAATTGCGGGGGAAGGGGGAGAGAATAAAAAGCAGAAAGCAAAACAAAAAAAAGACAGAAAAGGAAAAAACAAAGAAGGGGGAAAAGAGAAATGTGACGACTACACTAAGACGTATTGCACAATATTAAGGGGGAGTTGGCATAAGTTTCCAGACCCTATTCTGTTGGGTATTCTGTATAAAGTTTTATGATCAAGGAAGGACGAGAGGCACTGGTCTGGGCTGAAGAATGTGTCACTATCTGATTGTTGTGCATTTGTATCACAACTGCTTTCAACTGTAATATGCTCTGTCTCAGTTTAAGTAGATGTTTTACATAGAAAATAGCGAGCTAGTCGTTAATGTCAACATAACAGGTTCACTATAGAAATACATTTTCTGTGGGATGGGAATTCATTGTTGTTGGTTTTCCCCCTTATCTGACTTTAGTAAAATTGTGGAAGAATTGCACTTCCATATAGCATTCCTGTGGTGTTGGTTGGTTGGTTTGGGGGGGGGGGGGGGGGGCTGAGTGGGTTCCTTTTTGTTCCCAGTTTCACGGTGGCACCTTTCAGTGCCAGTGGGGAAATACTGTGTGCTGAAAAAGAGCACCAGTGCAAACCTCTTGGGAGTGCACACATGGGAAGAGAAGGGAAAACTAGAGGTGAACAAGTAAAACAGTAGGGAGGTGAAGAGAAATTGATGTGGGCAGAGAACCTCTCTTTTGGGGGATTGCCCATTATAAACTTTTTTCTTTAAAATTGAGTTCTGTAGGTTCCTTAACATCAAGCTACCAAAATTTGTATAAAACCTACAATTTTTTTTCTACCCCCTCCCACAGATTCTAAAGTCAGTAGCCGGAAGAAGACATTTCCTGAGGTGCAAGCAGAAAGGCTAGAGCAAGCACAACGGACTGTTTTAATTAACTGCCCAGCCAAGATCAGTGAGAAAAAATTTCTCAAGTATTTGTCCCATCATGGAAAAATTAACAGTCACTACTTTTATGAAAGCTATGTACGTACTTGGAGTATTTTATATTAAAATCTTTTGTTAAGAGTTGAATTTGGGCAAAAGCGAGAAATTAGTTTTCATGTCTCCCTCAAAAGTTGGGCATCTTTCTTTGACAAAAATAACGAGGAGTCCTTGTGGCACCTTAGAGACTAACAAATTTATTTGGGCATAAGCTTTTGTGGGTTAGAACCCACTTCATCGGATGCATGGAGTGAAAATACAGGAGCAGGTATAAATACATGAAGGGATGGGGGTTGCTTTACCAAGTGTGTGGTCAGTAGGGAGAAATTGACCCAACCAATACCATCAGATTAGGCCTGAATAGAGACTGGGAGTGGTTGGGTGATTACAAAACCTAAACTTAATGTCCCCAATACTAATTTTTTTTCCTACTGTTACTCGCACCTTCTTGTCAACTGTCTATAATGGGCCACTCTCTTACCACTTCAAAAGTTATTTTTCCTCCCTTGGTATCCTGCTGTTAATTGATTTATCTCGTTAGACTGACCTCACACTTGGTAAAGCAACCCCCATCCTTTCATGTATTTATACCTCCTCCTGTATTTTCACTCCATGCATCCGATGAAGTGGGTTCTAACCCACGAAAGCTTATGCCCAAATAAATTTGTTAGTCTCTAAGGTGCCACAAGGACTCGTTGTTGTTTTTGCTGATACAGACTAACACAGCTACCACTCTGAAACCTTTCTTTGACAAATTACTTGTGTGTTTCTTTTCATATTTGTTAAATTTTACAAGATGTTAAGTAAATCAAGAATTTTTATTTCTGTTTCTAAATTTTTCAGTCAAGATTTGTTTCTTTTAGTTGAATAGTGACACCCAAAATGAGTTGAAGATAGCACACATTTTTGGACGGGGCTAAAGCTCTATCAGTAACTTTCATACCACTCAGTCTGCTTGCCTAACAGCAGAACATAGTCATTTGCACTACGTTCAACTTCCTAAATCTAAGTAGTGGAAATAAATATTTTCATTAGTTTGATTACTTTCTAATGCAGAAATGTGTTCATTATGCCAAATGGTATACATCTTAAATTCTCTTTTTGACAGCTTGTGAAAGAGTATAAAGGTGTTGAGGTGTGAATTAGTGTGAAATGCATAGGCTAAAAATCATATTGAATCTAGACAGCTGTGATTACTGTTGCAACAGTAATATCAGTGTAATTGTTTATGCCTTGTACCAGCTATTTTACCATGTCTCTTCACTTTTTAATGCTTTTAGGGTACCTACGCTGTGGTAGAATTTTCTGAAAAAGACAGCATAGCTTCACTACAGGATATTACCCGAACCCCAGGCATTGAAGAGGAATGTGCTGTTCCATTTAAATCTAGACTTTTTACTTTAACACTGAAAAACCCATCAATTCAAGCTGCTGATCAAGCACCAGTTCACTGTCATAAGCAATCCACCATTTTAGTCAATGATCTTGTTCAGAAGCTTTGTAGTGCTGACAGTGTAAGTCTATGGCTATAGCTCTCTTAAGGTTACTTTTTTTTCTTTTTCTTTTTCTTTTTTTTTTTTAATTTTGCATATGGAAATGTGTAATTATCTAAAGATTCTTTTGGGATTTTACAGGTTAATTCCACTGGTCAGAAATATTTATCTGAGCTATTAGAGGATTGCCTTGGATAAGTGCATTTCATAAATTGAAATAAATACATCAAGTGGTTACTTTAGTTGCTATGACCATTAGTGTGTATGAAAGCAATCTCTGAATGAGATGGTCTACTTCTGTTCAGTCTTGCAAATCTTTTTTAACACCTGTTTGTATTAAACAGTTGACTCTTCAAGAAACTGATATTTATTTCCACTATTCCCACGCCTTCACTTGAGGTTTGAGATTTCTGAGCCCATATCTGAATCCATTAGTAAAAACAAGAAAGACTTGATATTTCTGATATTTCTAAGCTTTAAAAATTAGAAGGAAAAAACGGTGAAAAGAGGTGGAAGGGAGAGGGAGGTGCATGTTTAAGTAAACTACTGTGAGAGTAGGGCTGATACCTTGAAGTATAATGTCTGAGTAATGTAACATATCAGGCTAAGCCAGGAGCATAGAGGACTTGTACAATTTCCCTACAATTTTTGGGGGGAAAATATTGTTTTCAGAAGTCTTACAATACATTAATATTTACCTTTTTTGAGTCTTCAGTCCAGAGCAAGGTTTTTTTGCTCTTTATTTATTACTCTAACTAAAGCTTCTCTTGAAGGTAATAAGAGTGAGGGCTCTTGGAGTATTACAATATGGGACCAGGTTCCCAGGCTATAAGTAAAATATACCTCTTATATCCACTTTTTTTTTTTTTTTTTTTTTTAGACTGAAATACATATATGTACTGATCAAGCCAGAAGTGATGGTGGACTTAGGTCTCCACACAGAAAAATTATTTAGCGGAGAAATGTTCCCTATCTAGTAGAGCAGAATTCCTGATTAAGCATTCTGTAGTATCCCATCCCAGGAATGCAGGCAGGCCAATGAAGTTACTCAGGATTTATACTGGTGTAAGAGTGTAAATCCAGACTAACTCCATTGACTTGTGCTGAGTTACTTTGGATATACAGTGCTGTAACTGGGACTGTAATCTTGCCCAAAGACTGCCCACTTTGGTTCATATATGGTGATTAGATTCTTCAACGGTAGTGAGCAAAGAGTATGCTCGGAGAGTCCCAGACAGGAAAGCCTTAGGCCTAAGCTAAGTAGGACATTGCTTACAGTGTTAATGTCTGAGAGAATTATGGAATCCTACCAGTGTTGTTCTCCAGCTGAGGAATGTATCCCTCTACCTTTCTTCACTCTCCTCTTATTTACCTGTGAATTTCATATGTACTCCAGAACTCTGCACAGGCTGTCACAGCACCTTCTTTGATGCACTTCTGCTATCAGTGCAAAGATATTTGGGATACCTTTCAGAGCTGAGCTAATGGTACCCACTGCAGATGACTGAACAGAAATGGGGGCACTCTCCTGCAGTAGGAAATTGCACCAGTAATGGACTGGATGGCTTGATAGGATGAAGGGATTTGTGGAGTTGAGGGGCACATTCCATTACTACTTCAAAACAAAAATACTTTTTTCCAAAAAAAAAAAAAAAAAAGCCATTACCAAATTGCAACCTCACAGGCTAGAGCTAGATTAACCACCAGTGGCGAGTTGAATAGCCTGGGAATTGGGGCATTCAGGATGCATTCGCATCATTTATGGTGAATACTTTGGTATCTGATAAGAGTCAAAATGCTGGGTATCATGGCCTACACTGTTCATGTTTTCATTTGGATCTATTATCTTCTTTTTCCTTTTGGTTTTACTTTGCTGCTCCATAAGGAAGAATCCTCAATAATATCTATAAATTTGTAGTGGTTTCTGAAATGAAGGAATTGGTGTCTAAAGCTGTAGAGGACATCTTAATTTGTAAATATTTTGTTTACTTCTATAGGAGTGACGTGCCATTGACATTCATTTTAAGGAGTTGAAGAAATAGCCTCTGAGGGGAGTATTAAATTAGGGCAGAAAGACTGGATGCTGAGCAAACAAATAAGAAAATGGAACTAACATATATTTTGATGTTTGTTTTTTTTTCTTTAGGTAAGTAATCAGTTGTACACACTAATGGATGAGTATCAGCTAACAGAGGAGAACACTAAGCTCCGATTTCTAGCCTGTTCTCTGATTCAGGAAATTGCATGTGCATATTTCCCAGAGTGCACAGTGAAGCCATTTGGCTCCTCAGTGAATACCTTTGGCAAATTAGGATGTGATTTAGACATGTTTTTGGACCTGGATGAAATTGAAAGGAGCCCTACAAGAACGGTAAGGGTAAACTGCATGTCTCTAACTTGTAGGAATTCTTTGACAGATTTAACCACATAGTGATATAAGTAAAACAGTGGATACGCTATACTGAGGTTTTTTAAAGATTTCAGATAAAGTCTCTCACAAGAGTCTGTTAAGAGGATTTGGTGTTTTGGGGCGAGGTGTACAGAGATAGAGACCTTTAATGAATTAACAATTGTGATGTGGAAACAGAGTAAAAATAAACTGAGGTTTTTCTCATCATGGCAAGAAGTAAACTGTAGTGTTCACTCTACTGTACAGCAACTGCACTTCATAGTTAATGCTGAGGCATTCAGATGCCACAGTGACAAGCACCAGGGCAAAACCCTTAGGGCTTAGAATAGACGTCTATACTTTAAACCCCCAAACTGAATTTGCTGAGTGAAGTAACCAATTTGTTTCCAAGTTGGCTCATTTAAAATAAGACACACACTTTTTTTCTGAGAATTTGGATCATGGAAGATTAAAAACTTAATATAAAATTGTTGAATTTTCCATGCATGTCCTAAGTTTCTAGGGCACCATATTTTGTAAGACTAGGACTGTGTTTACACTTAAATTGCTACAGCAAGGCCACTGTACTGCTTCAGTACAGACACTCACTACAGTGAAGGGGGTTCTCCTGTTGCTGTAGTTGATCCGCTTCCCCAAGAGGTGGTAGCTGGGTTGACGGAAGAATTCTTCTGTCAACCTAGAGCTGTCTACCCCGGGGGTTAGGTCAGCTTAACTATGTCACTTAGGAATGCATATTTTTCACATCCCTGAGCGACATAGCTGGATCAACCTAACTTTCTAGTGTCGATCTGGCCACAGTCTGTCTAATGACCCCTCACTTCAGTTCTTTAGTCTTTGTGACCCACCTCCGACGTATGCTACTGTATTTCACTGCTTCATGGCAGTATATGAATGAGTAATTATTATTTTGCCCAATTATTGGCACTTACCCATGGCAGTTGGGCAAGTTTTTCTGGTACTGGGTTTGTATAATTTACTGCACCAACTAACTTCATTAATCAGAACAAATTGAGAAGACATCTGCCAATAAAAATGAATGCAGTGAATGTACTGAAATGTTGGCAATTTGCATTCATAGAACCTCTAAATATTTTGTTAGTCAGTTGAACTAAACTCAAGAACAGTGTTCCATAGGTGAACTTCCTTCTATTGAAATCTTTCTCGGCCATTACCCGGGATGTGAGCAGGTCTGAGATGTCTTGCTCTGGATTTTCTTTAGTAAATCTGTCCAGCTGGCATCTAGCACTTTAGTGTAATAGGGTGGATTGATTTAAATCAGCAAGCAGGAAATCTTGATTTAAATCATTTAAATCTGTTTTTGCGTTTGTACTTAGTTATTTTCCTAAAGAAAAGTTGATTCTTCATTAGTTGGTAACCATTAAAATGTTGATTTTTTGCAACTAAACGTAGCCTTTACATTAAAATTGATACTACTTCTTGCTAACCGGGAGGATACACTGTATGCACATTTATTTAAACAGTTTAAGCTTAGCGTACATTTATTCATTCTTAATTTTTACATTTTGTATTATGTTAGAAAATTGTGAATTATGCATTTCTTCTTTACTAGATTTAATGTTTTACCTGTGATTTGTGGCAAGCTCTATTTGGAAATTGGAATTAACTGCATAAAAACAGTGTTTTCAAATTAGTTTTATTTAACTGATAACATATTAAATGTGCTGGATACATGAGGAAAAAAAGTATGTTAAATGCAAAAAATATGTTGATAGAAACCTAACAGATTTATTAAACAAAAAAGTATATGTAGTTAGGGAATTGAACTGACTGTTTCTGTTTGCCGTGTCCTTCAGGATTTCAGAACTGTAGATCCGACAATTCGTTTTTGTTCATAGATTGGAAGAGGAAAATAAGCTTTCCTAATTCAGCTGCCAGTCGGTTTCTTACGTTTTAATGAACTAGTCATTGAACTGAACTAGTGCAGTAAACTGAAGTTAGGAAAATAGCTTTCTGCACCTGCAAGAAGGCTGTCAAAAGCTGGTTTACATGTGCTTAGCCGTTGACTTCCACCAGTTCAGTGGTTTGACTTTCTTTAAAACTTTGGCCACAAACATGTCCTGCCTAATATTTTTTCTAATTTAAATGATTTTTGTAGATTACATACGTTATCAAAATGTACTTAAATTAAATAAGAGTTCCATTTAAATAGAAATCAGATTTTAAAAAAATAGTAATTCATTTTTGTCCACCCTGTATTGTAAAATTAAAGCTACAGGTTATCTTGCTTGTTTTCCCTAACCCCACTCTATTGTTTGCTGATGCCATTTAATGGAGCTCTGCTCAATCAAGATACTAAAGCCACTTCCTTTGGCAGTGCTGTTGTTTTAGTTGGCGGTGTTGACACACATTCTCAGTGAGGCTACAAAAGCCATTTTGGGTTTTCTCATTGAGCTCATCCAGTTAGAATATTGTCAGATTAGTAGCAACAAGTGGACTTGAAGATAAAAACCAATAGTGTCCATATGTAATGATGCTGTGTCAAAAGAAGGAAATAGCATGAAACTTTTTCTTCACTGCATGTAACCATGGGGTAAGTAATCATGTACTTGTCAACCCATGGTAGCCTGCCCTGCTGCTGTGCAACCACATTGTTGATGATAGCACATTGCTGTCACACTCTTTTGCCGCACTGGCTATGACAAACAGTACAGCTATCTGAGCTTGTAAATTGAGATTCATGATGCCACAACTCACTGTCACACTGTGCTCATATTCTCGGGGTGGTGTTGTGCAACTTGTTAGTTCACTGTTTGGATTGTTGGATGGAATGGTCTAGGCCCATGAAATTCATTTCCTGGCAGTAACCTAGTTGTTGTGATGTTGTGTTGCTATGTGCTGGCCAAAGGTATGGATCCTCCTATCCCTAATTACCAGGGTCTAAAACTACTGCTTTTTATGGAGGCAGTGTTTCTTTTTCGTGTGCCTGCACCATTTGCTACCAGAAGACATTGGCAGGGGTTTCAAAGATTATTTTGAGGCTAGAGAATACAAAGGCAGCAAATTGCTGTTAGAAATAGCATAGCAACAGCAATTCCACAGGACCCTCTGGACGCGGAGGCCTGAACTAAGCAGGTGCTGTTTGTAATGACAGATAACCCCTCCTCAGACCACTGCTTCTGGGCCAGGAATACAAGCATTCACTGGTGAGACCTTTTTGTGATGGAAACATGAGATGACCAGCAGTGAGCCCAGAACTTTCACATGAAGACACATTCACACAGCTCTATGGGGACCTTGCCCTTCAGAGAGCATGAGAGCTGGTAATGGTCCTGAATTGTGTTGCTCTTTGCCTTGTGAAAACTGACAACCTCAGACTGATACAGATCTGTTGGCAATCCACTTGGGTTTGGAAAATTTACAGGTAATTCAGTGGTCATTGAAGTTTGCAAGGCAATTAATGATGTGCTGTCCTCCAGGCTTGCCAAAATTGGAAATATTCCTGAAATAATTGCAGGGCTTAAACAGATGGGCTTCCTGAACCGCACAGGTGTGATTGATTGGGACATATATACCCATCCACCATCTCAGGCAAGCAAGTATATTAATAGGAAATGATACTACATTATTATGAAGGCTCTTGTGTACCTCTAGGGCATATCCATGGATACCTACATCAGATACACTGGCTGGGTTCATGATGCCAGGGTGTTCTAGAGATCTGGCCTGTTTCAACTTGGGTAAGCTGACATGTTATCTTCCCCCCCTGCCCAAAATCAATGCAGTGTCCATGCCAGCTGTGACTTTTGACTTTAGGCAACTTAAGGTGTCTTCTGCTCCCCTGGTTTCAGTCTGCTGGCTCTGATGCGCATCAAGAGAATGAGGCAGTTTAAATACATGCTAGCAAATGCAGATTGGTAGTGGAATGTGCCTTTGGCCAACTAAAGATAAGATGGCACTGCTTACTGACTTGTTTGGACTGTAGAGTTTTTAACACAGTATATGTGATTGGGGCGTATTGTGTGCTTCACAATATAAGTGAACTTAAATGAGAGTACTTTACTGGCTTGCCAACAATCCTGATTCAAGGCATACTTGCAGACCACCAAAAAATGAACCTTTTACCACCACGGAGTCTGCTACAGCAAAGACTGTAAGGGATGGCATTTGTACTTGCATAGTCAAGTTACATGGTGAGTACAATGGGGCTGAACAGTGGGGTTGCATGGTGCATTTGGGCTTTTGCCTTATATTCAAATGTAGTATTGGTGCATGCACTAGAGAAATAAATTCCTTTCTCTTCACCTTTATTGAAATTCATGGATGTTAAAAAAGTGAGCTTGTGCACCTCCATTATCAAGTCATCCTGACAACTCCATCACATCACTGATAGAGTGGTCTCTTGGTTGCCAGGCCATTCCTTAATGAGTCTAATGCTGGTGCACTTGTTCTTGAAATACAGAGGAAAAATATTGCATGCCCTAGAATTCATGCAATTTTATTGTCGGTCTATGTAGCCACATGTAAAATAACAATTTTTATCTCAAAAGAATACTGTGCCCTTTGCACTTTCATTCTGCCATCAAATTTCTGCCTGGAATTATCCCAGGAGAATAAATGGCATGTTAATTTTACCTTCCGACTATCCAAAACAATTCTGGGGAGAGGGGAGAATGGGTGGGGAGCCTGTTACTGGAAGACATGGCAGCAGTGGTGAGTATATTGCACCCTCTTCATCCTTACAAGATGTGCTGCTTCAGATACCAGAATGGAAGACAGAACAGTTATTCCAGGTATCGGGGATGAGGCCCTGCTTTTATGCTAAAGAAATCTGTGCCTTGCGACAGATGGACTGATAAATGACTGGATAGTGATTTCGAGTTATGACAGTGGCAGAGGGAGGCTTACCAAGGGATATCAGAGATCACCTGAAACTTTTACTGAGTGACAGATTCTGTTTTATTTCTGTGACAGATATGGCAGTTTTCTGCAATATCTTTGGGGGATTTTACTATATTCAATTTATGTATAGTTGTGGGCCGGCTATTGTATGTAATTCCATGGGGGAGGATGACCACAGCTCTTTTAAGAATTATGGACAGTGTGGGGTGATTAGGCAAATTCAGTCAGGTTGTAACACCTTCAGAGAGACTCGTATATACTAGTTCTAACTGAATTCTCCAGAGACCAACAGACAAAGAAAGGACTTTTGGCTAAAGTAGCCTGAGTTTAAACTGACTCACGGCCTTCTTGCTGATTCAGCAAACAGACAGAACCTTCTGTTTAAAAGGGGGCCTCAATCCATAGGGGAAGCTGGAAGAGCTGACATCTGCCAGAGCCTGAGGTTGGAGTTGGGGTGACCTCTGATAAGCTTCTTAGCTTGTAGGTTCTCTTTATTGTTTTTAATATGTGTTCCATGTAATGTTGTCATCTTAAGAATAAACATGCTTGCTTAGAAGGAGATGTCTGGTAATTACACTGTTTATAGCCTCTAAGGAGAAAGTGAAGCGCAGATGCTGGCCTTTCTAGGCTGTCTGGTTTCCTGGGAATAGCACAGTGTAGGCAGGGAATTGTGCAGCCTAAAAAAATGCCAGTCAGGAAGCAGAAAGATGCTAGTCTCCTCCCAAGAGAGGTGATGGCTGGGAGCCACCCTAAAACTGGGTGACTTTGTTGATGCATGGAAGGGGAATACAGGTGCAATTGTCCTGAGCTGAGTTACTCTCCAGGATTGGACCAAAATCATATCCATAATAAACTGGCTGCATTGGTGGCATGGGGTCTGAACATGCAGGTGGGTTGGGATAGTGGTGAGTGCCTTTGAGTACAATTTTATGGCAGTTTATATTTTGGCCAGGATATGTCCACAAACCTTTAAACTTTAGTATTAGACACTTTCATTTAAAAAATAAAAAAAAGCTGCTGCATTCCGCCACTGTGTGAAGTTCCAATTTGCATTCTTTTTCTTTGCCTATACCCCATTTTGACTAGCATTATTGGAAGAGAGGGATGGGTTGGAGGATATTCAAGCATAATGGTGCTGCATCCACCCTTAACTGAAATCCAAGTTAGGATTATAAGATAATATATTTATTTTGTAATATTCTGCATAATAACAAAGGTGACAGCCTCCATCTTACTGGCCTGAGATTGAGTCCTTCATTGCTTCCTCTGTCTGGGAAGCCTCCACCATGTTGTGACTTTCTGGGCTGTATAAGGGAACAGCTCCTGTAAATCGGGGCAAAGGTTGTCTCCCAGGCTAAGGCCACCTTCCTCTTCCAGTTCCTCTGCTCCATCTCCTTGCTGGCTATTCAGGAGAGGCTGGGTTGTATCTTCACAGACATGCAGGTTCCAGACTCCCTTCCACACTGGCTCTGAAGATGAGTCTGTGCTGAAATGGGCTTTTCTGCTTATGAGGGTTCTCAACACACCATAAAATGGACAGGTTTTTGGGGCTCTCACCAAATTTCTTCTTTTTATTTCTGGCCTTCCAGTAGCTCATCTTGTATCCCATTTATCTTCTCCATGTCCTGTTGTCCCATCTGGTCAATCTCATGATCAATGTGATATTTTTCCTCTGGTGTTAAATGTGGATTTTGCTCACCTTTAGTCCAAAGCTGCACCAAGATTGTGGTGTGTTCATATGGTCAGGTGGCTGATACACAGGCTTAGGGGCTGCTGTTCTGTTGTTTCAAACACCAGAGGTGGGCAAGTATGGAGAAACTGCAGATAGGGTGGGACCATGGATGCTGAGCAAAGGGATATGAGGGTAGACCACTTCCAGTCATGGGTGAGAGCACTGGTAGATGGCAAAGTAATGGGATAGGAGGGGTGCCCAGTGGGTTTATGGAAAGGTATTGGAGGACCATGATATCTTGATTTGTTATGGGTTCCTAAGCTGTACGTATTCACTTCATTAAACCTCGTAATAGCAACACTCATTAAAAGCTGCCTTATGGTGTGCCCTATAGCTTGGTGTGTGGTGGTGGCCTTGTGGAAGATGTGGATGTGTGAAGGCATACCATATTAAGGGGGGAAACAGGCTGAGCACAAGGTTAGCATGCAGTGAAGACAAGGTCTGAGAATTTTTTTTAAATATGCTAGAACAGTTATTTCAAAAGTGCGAATAAAAATTTATTACTGCAACCTAAACTAGACATGAATTAGCAGGTATAAGGACACATTATAGGAAAATGCACATTGGCATGGTTAGAATACTGCTGTAGAGAATTGTTCTGCTCTATAAAATACATAGAACATTAGCTTTCTTTTCTGAGATAGTGAATTTAATAGTCTTCAAGAATCTGGGCTGCATTATGAGGTAATAAACCAATGTGCTGAAACTCTGGGATTTTCCAAAAGCTAAAAGGAAATGTTCTTTAACAAAGAACCTCACAAATGTGGTTGGTACAAGCTAACAAACACCTTGGTCAAAAGAGAGGAAATAACATGTTTTGTGGCTTAGTTGTACTTCTTGTTTCTAGTTTTTTATTAAATTAGGTCTCTAAAACAGTGTGCTTCATCTTGACCTCTCTGTTTTTACGTAACTGAAAAAAAATCTTGGAAACTACTGTTCTACTTATTATATACAATACTGAGATTACAGCATTCATATATTTATCTAAGCAATTGAATTTCTAATTTCCCAGTTGTTAATCTGGAAAGAATGTAAGAGAGGCAAAGATAAAGTGATATTTTAAAATGTTTTCTTTTATCGAGTCCTAAAAACTACTTGCAATGTGTGTTTTTTAAATCTTTAATCACGAACCATTCTTTGCAAGTGATTCCTGTTGTCTTTCAGAAGTGTCCCAGAATCTTACGTCATTTTCAGAACTGGTAATTTACCTTCATCTTTTTTGTGTTAGAAAACAGGTCCTTTTTATATGGAATATCAGATGAAGAGAGTACCTTCTCAAAGAATAGCATCACAGAGAATCCTCTCTGTGATTGGTGAGGGCATTGACAACTTTGGCCCTGGCTGTGTGGGTGTGCAAAAGATACTCAATGCTCGCTGTCCATTGGTGAGATTTTCCCATCAACCAACAGGGTTCCAGTGTGACCTGACAACTAACAATAGGTAATGATATGGCAATAGCATTTTAAAAAATGTAAATAGAACAATAATATGTATGTTGGAAAGCTATAATGAAAGTTACTTTTATAGGCTTCTGTATGTGTGTCTGTATATCAAACAAATGATACATTTGATAACTTTTTTCCTTTTCTACATGAGTCTAAAGTAGGAAATAAATTTGACAACTCTTCAAATTTTTTTTTTTTTTTTTTTTTTTTTTTTTTTTTTTTAAGACTAATTTTGACGACTGGTCTTTTTTAATTTAGCAGCAACAATACAGATTATAAATACTTTCTAAAACTAGAGACGTGAAAACTTGTCAATACAATAATACACGGATACAAAACAATATAATAAAATAGATATGAAATCAAGAATATATGGGGTTTTCATTAACTTTTTTGATTCTCTGTTGCTTTTAGAACTAGGCAATTGTATAATACCAATGTTAATTTATATTTCTTCAGTTGCCTTTCAGTGATCAGATTCAGGTTATTTGAAGTTGTCTTTTTCTTGGACTGAACACAGACAAACACGGAATTATTTTATATTAGCCTAGCATATTGCCACCTAAGTAGCAAACAGGCAATTCTTTTTTAAGAGAAAGGAATTGAGACTTGATGTTTCTGTACTTGATGCCTTTCATGATGATGCCCAATAGGGGGAGTAGATTTCTTAAAAATAGCCCTTTGGCCTGCCACTTCTCTTCCTAGGTTTGCTTTCATTTTTTGATTACATGTACCAAATAGCCACATGAATGCCAGTGAGGCATGTACATGTTTTGTTTTTATTGATCATGGGTTGGGAAAGATCTGGTGTGCTGTAGAAGACACTGGAACAAGCTCCTGAGTTATGCCTGTAATTAATTTTGGTATTCCTCCTCTTTACTTTTCTGACTTTTTTCCTGAGACTGTTGCATCACCTGCAGTATTTACTTGTGATATCTTGTACATTAGTGATAAAAGTGATTATACAAGAGAGGAAGAGGAGACTAGCAAAGCAAGGAACTACATTTAATCGCTGACTATGGGCCAAAATTTAACTATACTGTATGGGCAGTACCGTTGTAGAACCAGATGAGGTTGTCTTTTCTTGATAACTGCAAGACTTAGGTTTGTTTAATTGTAAATGATAGTATCAGTAAAAATAAGTATGCTTACTATTATTTGTATTACTGTAGCTAATAACTTCTTGGAAGCTTCCAACTGAAATGTTTCTTTACCATTTCCCTGTTGTCCATTGGACTCTTGTTTATTTTAGTTACATTTCTTGTGACTTGTGAGCTGCTGTTCTCTTTTATGCATATAAAGGTACAAGCCCAAACCCATAAAAACACAGGAATATGTCCAGTGACAATGGAACATTTGGAGAATTTAGCTGCCCAATTTTTGCAATTCTTTACTAAATGTACGTGAACAGATTTTTCAGAAGTTTATAACTTTGGCCACATTTGGGTGATATTTCATGGGAACAGAAAAAGGCCCATCCTTGACACAATGCAAACCCCTTGCCAAATTTCAGGTCCCCACTCCAAAGCACAGAGGCACTAGAGCTGCTTAGTGGAATCTGAATTTTAACATAGGCAAAACATTGTGTTTTTCCCTAGTCCTGTTCTGGGAAATGGCTGAACCATTTTCGCTGAAACTTTCCAAAAAAATGTATCCTAAGACATATGCCTGGCATGGAAAATTTCTCCCTGTTAGTTTGACTTATAAGCAACTGAAAACAGGGTCTTAAATTGCCTACTTCTGTAGTTTGTATGCCACTTAATTCTTTCGTTGCATTATCATTTTTAAGTCAGAGTTAAACATGTACCCTTCCCTGCTCGTCCGATTCTTAACAAATTCTACTTGTGGACAGCCATGTGAAAAAGGGAGAACGTGGTAACTGACGTGTATGTGTAGACTGATCTGTTTTTTATAGCATGATCATAATCCTCCTTCCTTTTTTTAACTGCACATAAACTTTAGAGAAAAATTCCTTTGAACTTGTACTCAGATCAGAGGTGAAATTTTTTTAAAGTTAACTGTGAGTACTCTGTGTGCCTTTATTGAAATTTTGACATGTTAAGGCTATGTCCACACTGCATTTTAAACCTAGGTCTGTGGGACCTGGGCTTGTGGACTTTGTTTCCAAGCCGGCACTTGAGTGTCCACAGTGCATTGTAAATTTGGGGTTAGTACAGCTTGGAGCCAGGTCCAGTTATTGTAACACATCCATTCTGTGCTACACAGATCTTCTGTCTTGGGTCTGCAGCTTAAGCTGCAACCACCATGCAGAATGACAGGGTTTAGACCTTAGCCATGGTGGGACACACTGACCCACCCACTAGCAGGGTACTAGAACTCAGGTCCTAAGTGATTGCTGACCAAAGTCAGGCAGATTTGGGTGTGGATGGTAGGTAGGCTTGTGCTCAAATCTGAGTCAGAGCTTGGGTTTAGTGTGCAGCGTTGATATACGCAATGAGGCTGTGGAACAAACTAAGACTGCAAAATGCGGTTCAGTAGTTTTGCATGTAGAAAGCTTTTTTTTTTTCCTTTTCTTTTTTGGTGCATATACAGATGGAGGAGGAATTGTCTTCACTTTTGCTTGTTCTAAAACAGCATAGAACATTGGGGATGGTGTAAAGCACTTCAGCACAGTCTAAATTTTAAAAGAAAAGTAACTTTTCTACTCCCAAAATCTGACTTATACTTTAGGAAGTTTGTTTGTCCTTTTGAGGTGATGCCACATAACCTAGAGGAGTACGTGCAATGCTGGGAGCCAGTAACTCGTGTATCCGTGCCTGCCTCTTGTGGTATTAATACTTTGCTTTTAAAAAAAACTTTACACTGGACTGTCACAAACTTGGGGATGTTTCACTTTAGACCTTCATAATTTGAAAACTGCTGAATTGACTTTCTTTAAATGTGGCTTCTTTTGTAGATCTCACTGAGACTTAGTAGATCTCATTGAGGTTAAGGTCTTTAGATTTTACTTGATTTTTTGAATGCATTGTATTGTAACCCTTTGTAGCCAAAGTTATCTAAGAAATTCCAGATTATATTTGGTTTTGTATTAGACAATTTATCATGTATTAAGATACTCAAAAGCATAAGAGTTTAAATTAAGTCTGCATTTTCTAACTCTGGAATGCTTTATTTCTCCATTATAATGTTGCATTTATTTTTTTATGGACATTTTACACAATGCAAATTCCACTGCTAAAGTGTACTGATAGTATTTCTCTTCCTCTGTACTTAAGTCCCTAATTATAGGGCCACCCGCAACTTCATCCTAGACATTTTCAGATGTTCTCTCCTACTTTTATGTCATATGCAACAATTTGAACAAAAGATCCTCTTTCTTTATAATTGTTACATCTTAGAGCAGCATGTGTTATGGTTACATTTGAGAGTTGGCAATTCTCTTTAATGTTTACAATTTGTTCCTTGGACTTGTGTCTCACAGAGTTGCCATGAGAAGTTCAGAACTCCTTTATATATATGGTAGCCTTGACTCACGTGTAAGAGCTCTTGTGTTCAGTGTACGGTGCTGGGCCCGTGTACATGGCATCACAAGTACCATTCCCGGTCCCTGGATTACAAACTTCTCTCTAACAATGATGGCCTTGTTTTTCCTTCAAAAGAGAACGCCACCTATCATTCCAACTCTAGACCAACTTAAAGATCTAGCAGGTAAGAACATATCCATTTTGGAGTAGGACTGAACTAGCGCTCATGTGTTTTCTCTCCACTCTGGTTTCATTGAGTTGTGTGAATCTCGGTCACTTTTGATGGTCCAAAATAATCTTGCATGTTGCAAATGCCATATATTTGAGAGACCGTCCAAGTCGTTGAACATTGTTACTGATTCATTGTTGCAAGATGAATATTTTGGAGAATCAGACACTTAGATTTATTTTGCTTTTTTTAATTTTTCCAGTCACAATATTAAATTCCATTGACAACATTAATTTGAGACTAAATTATTCATTTAATTCCAGTAGGAGAGCTGCAGTACTTACAGAAAAGCTTTATTTTAACTGGCTTAGAGAGTGGGCTTGTTCTGTGCATCTGACAATTAAAAATCAGCCTTTTCTTAAAAGTCCAGGTGGTTGTTTCTTCTGTTCCTCAATAAATTAACCATAAACTACCATATAATATAATCTTTTCACTGTCATTTGGTATCATATACGTTATTTATACTCATCAACTTTGACATCAGTATCAAACTTTTAAAGAAATTAAAAGCAAAAGATATATTTCTGACTGACTTTTATCGAAGAGGGCTCAGTGACTTGCAAATAGTTCTCAATGTCCCTGTGAGGTAGCTTTTACTCATTTTATAAATGGGTAAATAGATTAGGTTTTGCCCAAGATCAAAGAAGGTATGCCAGCGAAAAAATGCAGAATAGAATTCAAGAATCCTGACTCACCAGTCATCTGTTCTAACCTTTAGACATGCTTCCTCCCAGGCTTTGAAATGGAGAATAAAGGCTAAGGTGCATGCTGAATTTTAGTGGTTTTGAAGTAAAAACAACCTTTAAAGCTTTCAAAATCAGTTACCAAAAAGCTTTATTTTTTAATTCCCTTTGAAATTTCAAATGTGGAATTACGACAGTCACGGTGGAATAGGTGTCTTGAAATGTTTCAAGAAAAATCCCAATGCACTGTGATAAGTATCTGAGAGGAAGGATACTGATCATGCAACCCTTACTTGTGTCTGTAAGCCCACTGATCTGTGATGGTACAGGCCATAAGTAAGGCCTCCTTGTGTAAAATGTCTTTGGGCTTGGCTACACTTGCCGTTACAGCGCAATAAAGGAGCCCTGGGCACACTAGCTCACTACCCGTCCAGGCTGCCAAGGCACGTAGAGTGCTCTGACTCCACGGCTACAGTGCTGCTGGTACTCCACCTCGGCGAGTGGAATAACATTTGCTGCGCCCCCTGCTGGAGCGCCGCAGCGCCAGTGTGAACGAGGTGTTGCATTGCTGCGCTCTGATCAGCCTCCGGAAACGTCCCATAATCCCCTTAAGTCAAGTGACCACTCTTGTCATTGTTTTTGAATCGCTGCAGGAATGTGGATATGCCCTTTGAAAGCTCCGTTTCTGACAGCCGGCTGCTTATCTGCTCCGAGACAAAACAAGCCATAAGTGTGGAATGCTCTGTGTGTGAGAGAGAGAGGTGGGAGGGGGGGTCTGCTGCTGTCTGAATTTACAAGACAGCATGCTGACATGCTCTCAGCCCTCCAAAAACCCACTCTCTCTCCCCCCACATACACACAACACACTCCCTGTCACACTCCACCCCTCCTCCCCCATTTGAAAAGCATGTTGCAGTCACTTGCATGCTGGGGTAGCTGCCCACAATGCACCGCTCCCAATGCTGCTGCAAGTGCTGCAAATGTGGCCACACCAGTGCGCTTGAAGCTGTCAGTGTGGACAGACTGCAGCGCTTTCCCTCCCGCGCTCTCTGAAGGCTGGTTTAACTCCAAGTGTTCTACATCTGCAAGTATAGCCATGCCCTTAGTGGCTGATTTTCAAAGGAACAAATAGGAGTCATGCACTTACCCAGTTTTGCTTTTGAAAAATCTCCTGTTGAGTCCTAAGCACTCTCTCTCCCCCATCCACAAATTTAAACCATTTAAATCTTTAATTGTAAAAAGTAGTTTATCTTCTGTACCCACTTGCACTGATTTAAGGTACAGCTCTCTTTTTGAAGAGGATGTCTGAGTTATGCTTAATAAATATGGGGGACTTCTTTTTACTGTATATCACATTTAAACACATTGTTCACAACTTGTCATTTCAGATGCAGAAGATAAGCATATAGTCGAAGGTCATGACTGTACCTTTGCTAGCAATGTGAACAAAATTAAGCCTACAGAAAATACAGAAACATTGGGTAGGTGAATCTTCATTCAGTGTTTTTTTTTCCATTTCTTGGAGAACTATATCCCTTTCCTTATTTTCCCTTTTCCCTTTCAGATGTGCTGCTGAGTGACTTCTTTGAATATTTTGGGAATTTTGCTTTCAATAAGAACTCTATAAATATTCGAAAGGTAAATGCATTTTAATCTCTTCCCATTACTCTTTTACTGTCACCTTTCTCATTATATGAAAGAGGTACAAATATTAAATACTGCATAAAGGGCCAAATTCTGCTGCCCTGATCCATTTATCCTGCTAACTAATACATGACTATCTAATGTATATTTCTTCATAATCATAAAAGATTAATTTTCTTATCATAAGGAAATAGTATCATTCAGGAAACATTTTGTGTTTTGCAATTGTGTAGCATATTTTGCAGTTGCAGAAATTACACATAGAATAGCTGTAAACTGATTTTATCCATAAAACTAGTTTTAAAACCGGCAGTCAGATTCACAAAGAAAGTTAAAGTCTGTAGAACAAAGCAAAACCATTGATCACCTACTTCCTGATCGTGCTGCAGCACTAATTATTTGTTGTATTATAAAGCACTCACTAAGTCAATAAAGCTTCTCAGCTGAATGCTCTATTACATGAGAGGTGTCATTGTTCAACAGTAGCTGCCGCCTTTGTCCCACTTTAGTGGTTAGAGAGTTGGTTTTTTTTAAACCTGGACTGTACAACACAATCCAACATTTTTTTGGTCTTCATACAAACAGTGTATCCCTAAACACTTTGCAGTTTTAAATAACTGTGTTCTGGATTGGGAACCCAGAGTTTAGACCCCATCCATACTTCAGCTTCTAACTGAGTTTGAAACTATTTACTGGCATAGCTGTTCACCGCAGTTGGTGTGCCCACTCATAATGGATAAAATCTGGTTAGTAACTCTGACAGTTACATGTTTTGTGTCTGCTTAGAGAGCTATTCTGGCATGTGCATTTCTTCATGTAATTCATTCAGCACAGTTGTTTGCAATGTTTACAGGACTCCCTAACGATGTTTTGTAACTGGCTTAACCAGTCCGTATTTTACTAGCCCTTTGTGAGATAGGAGATCCCAGAGTATGTTGTCCCATCTGCTGCTATGTGAGTGTACCCTTTGGGCACTCAATTTCCTGCTCAGACACTAGGAGACACCTACCCAGATATTCACAGAAGGCACTTACACAAACACTGCTAGGTGTCGTAGTATGTGGGGACTTATCAGTTGGTTGACATGGCAGAAAAGTTAATTTGCAGACACAACCTGAACATTGTTAACTTTTGACTAATTAAGATAACCCTTCTTTAGAATTTGCATAAATGTAAATAAATAAGATGACCAAACTGCTTACGTAGGTCACATTTAAAAGTTGCTGTGTGGAGCGGGCCTTCAGCTCTTCTGTGTTGTTGCTTTCTGCTACCTGTATAAGGACTCCCTGGCCTCTTCCTTTCAAATAAGAGAGAATTTGTTGTTTGTGTTCCCTATTGCCTCTGGGTAATAGGGTAAAATAGACGGGGTAAGGGTTAAGGGCTACCTTCCTGTCCCTGAACCAGTAAGAGATTTAAAGGAAGGGTGTGTTCTCCTTTCAGTTCTGAGAGAGCCAAGGGCGAAGCCTCCAAGGACTGCAGGGCATGGTTGGCAGGAGAATTGCTTGGTTTTGGTGTTACTCATGAGTTTTCTGTTAACCAATAAGTTGTGCCCTAAGGCAAGGACCTGAAACAGACTCTGGCATGGAATTGGTTCCTTCCTTAGTTTGTGAGAGAGCCCATGAGCTTTACACCACGGTGCGCAGCAGTTGGTGTTGCCTAAACAGCTCAAAAGACTACTTTAGAATAGTGAAAGGGCACTCAGCACTGTAGAAAACACAAGAAGGCAGATCACACTGTGGAAAGCTTCAAATCTGAGAGAGTGACGTGCAAAAGACAGGAGGCACTGGGGGAAATCCAGGGGAGGAAATAACTTACTGCTTTTAAAAAATTATTAACTCTTTAGTGGGCATTGTGAAAGAATGGAGCGTTTTGGAGGAATTTTTGTAGCCATATTGGCTTAACAAATGGAGCTATAGAAATCATTCTGTGCATGAAGGACAACATGGGAGAAGGTATTCATTCCATGCATAAAGGGCAGGATGGAGACAACAGTGGAAGGCTGAAACTTATCTTGCTGGTGTAGAAGAGACAATGGGAGAATTGCATCAAAGACAAAGTCTGAGATGTGCATTGCCTTGAAGGAGATGAGACATTTAAACGTGCTATGGTGAACAAGAAGTAGCCATTGAAAGGACGCAAAGAGTGGGAAATGACATGGTTAGATTGACAGGCTAATTAAGTTGATGAACATCTACTTTCCTTTTTATGAAAGAAATTCCTTATTAGGTCAAAGGACCTTTGCAGTCAGGTGATAATATTTAATATTGCTGTAATAACTTAGCTGAACTGTTCTGTTTGCTGTGTGTATAATACCCATGTGAAATATGTCTTTCCTATCTTTAAAATATCTGCAGGGAAAGGAGCAAAATAAGCCTGAGCCTTCTCCTCTCTACATCCAGAACCCCTTTGAACAGGCCCTCAATATCAGCAAGAATGTTAATCAAAGCCAGCTGGATAGATTTGTAGCTTTGGCTAGAGAGTGTGCCTGGATTTTACAGCAGGAAGATAAAGGTCATTCTTCATTGAGTAATAGCCAGCCTTGGGGACTGGCAGCCCTACTGCTACCATCTGTAGCAAGTAACTGTGTCAAGGACAAGAAGAGAAGGAAGGGACCAGCAAGTGAACGAATCAAAAGCCTGTTGGACTCTTTGAAAATTAATAATGCAAACAGTTTGGTAAACAATGGTGGGAAAAGGACCTTTAGCAATCAAACACGGTAGCTGCTACTGTGTTGCTTGTGGTAATAATTGGAAGAACATTACTTGAACTTAGTTGCTACTTGAAATGAGATGGAGAAAATTACCTCCTGCTTCCACTGTTCTAAACCTTGTGCAGAGCTATTTAGTTCCTCTGGGCATTATCTCCTCTAAAGCCCTCCTCACTCTTTCACCTGACCTATGGATGAAGACCATCCAGCCATCAGCTTTCATATATACCTTCTTAGAATCAGCCTTATGCTGGGTACAGTTCAAAAAGCAAAACAGATTGGGCCTGGGAGAAGGACTTCCAGAACCCTGTCAGCTACTGGACAAACAATGCTAAGCAAAGGAGGTGCCAGAAGCAACTTCTTTCCAATGA
This sequence comes from Chelonia mydas, assembly GCF_015237465.2. NCBI lineage: Eukaryota > Metazoa > Chordata > Testudines > Cheloniidae > Chelonia > Chelonia mydas. The sequence continues at coordinate 231,251,743 of NC_057850.1, forward strand.
AACCATGGCTTAAAAGATGATGCAATGCTATCACGCCCCCCACCACATCAATGCACTAGAAGCTATTTTAAATCAAAGTACTTGTGTGCCTTTTGTAACAGTTTTCCACACATGTAAATGGTGCAAGATATAATAAAGCAACTGAAACTTGTTAGTACTGTATAGTTAACATCTAATTTCATAGAGCAATGCTCTCAAGGCATTTCTTAACCATTTTAAACTAAACAAACAAGGGTTTGCTGCAGTGCAGTGTTTGTCATGACCCAAAATTGGGTTGCCAGAATGCATCAAAAGATCACGGAGCTGCTTTTCAGGATGACAGGAGAGCGACTGGGCCAAATTTGAGTGGTACTGCAATCCCATGTGCCAGATCACATGCCTCTTCTTCCACACTCCCCCCGTCCTTCTCCCCCCCCCCACTCCCACCCTCACCAGTCAGGTGCTGTGACCCTGGAGGTAATGCTTGGAGCGGGGGGCCAAGCCCAGCTGAGCCCACAGGACAGGAGCTGGGAAGGAGCAGTTGGTGTCCAGTTTTCCAGTAAATACTGACCCTCTGATGTATCCCTTCCTCCACAGCCAGGTGACTTCCCCTCTGCCCCACCTATCCTGGTCCCCAGCACCCCAAATCCCCCCAACCCTTTACCCTCTGTCCTCATGAGCTGTGTGGGGAGGAACTGTGGTTTTGGGGGAGTTATTGGCTTGCTGCCCCTCCCCCTGGACTCCTCTACCCAGAAGCCCCAAAACTTCTTCACTGTTTTTCTTCAGGGTCATCAATCTCCCCACTTCACCTCCAGGCCCCCAAATTTCCTCCACCCCTTACCTTCTGTCCCCCAGGGGCCAAGAGGGGGAGGGCTGTGTGATTTTTGGGGGGCGTCTTGGCTTTCTGTGCCTCCATTCCAGTTGGTGGAGAAAGTTCCCCAGCTGTTCTCGTCTGGCTGGAGCATCTGGAATCCTAGCTCTAAGTCTGTCTCCTTCCCATAGACATCAGGAAGGGGAGGCATCAAGTCTGGGGGTGTTCTGGTGGTGTGACAGGGCAAGGCCAGATGGCTAGAGAAAAGTAGTGGGAGATAGATATATTAGCTCCAAGCTAAACAAATCCCTGGTGCCAGGTTAAGTGAAATGGCAGCTGCTCCAGGTCAATTAAGACACCTGGGGCCAATTAAGAACTTTCCAGAAGGCAGGGAGAATGCTAGGTTGATTGGGACACCTGAAGCCAATCGGGCTGGTTGAAACTAGTTAAAAGCCTCCCAGTCAGTCAGGTGGGTGTGTGTGTATCAGGAGCTGTGGAAGGAAGTTGTGCTGTTGGAGAGGCTGAGCAGTACACACCATATCAGGCACAAGGAAGGAGGCCCTGAGGTAAGGGTGAAGTGGAGCTTGAGGAAGTGAGGGCTGCTGTGGGGGAAGTAGCCCAGTGAATTGTACATGTCATGTTTCTAAAAGGTCAGCTACCATAGCTGATACTATTTGGGTGCCTGGAATAGAGCGTGGGCCCGGGCTCCTCCCACCTTTGCCCCCTGATTAATCACTGAGACTGGGAGACAACAGAGACTGTGCAAGGAAGGATAACTTCTCCTCACCTCCCTTGCTGGCTTATGATAAAAATGGCTCAGTAGACTGTGACCCTTGTCTCTAGAGAGAGAAGGGTTACGTGGAGGGTCACTAGAAAGTAATATTGACACTTTGATACCTTCTTTGCACTCCAGAGAAATAGCCCTGATATTGAGATTTATATTTACCATTTATTTTTAATATATCAGACTTTTCAGAGTTGCAGTGGTATGACTTAAGCTTGATTTTCCTTTCTGGAACTGCAGTCTGATCTGGTATGGTAGTATTAACTGCAGAAAAATGCACTTCCTCTTGCCTGAGGTGTGGTGGCTGAAAGCAGCTCTCTTCTGTAAAGTCGTGTACATCCTGCACAGCAAGGAATATTATTTTTCAACAGACACCACTATAATCTGTTAGATTCTTCATGAGAGTTAAAAGTACTTTATTAGATAAATTTTATATTAATATAGCTTTTAAAATAGTAATATCCATCTGCACGTATGAATTTCTGATTCACAAATGCTTTGTCAAAGGAATTATTTTTCCTTTATTCATCATCTTAGCACTAGAAGTTAATTCCCACGTAAACAATTTTAAGCAGAATTGATAAGGATTTGATATGAACATTCAGAAGCTGTTAGTCTGTGGTTGTAGGCATGGAGTCCACTAAAATCATATTTTACCTGTGTAGTTGACACTGGAGCACATGGCCACGTTTAAAATGTCTTATGTGCAAATGTGATTCCTTGTGCCTAGGCATGCAAACTACTTTATAGTTAGTCTGGTCCTTAAAAAGGTTTGCAGCCCTGGGCATGGTAAGTATGTAGCAATTAGGGCTGTCAAGTGCTTAAAAAAATTAATTGCACGATTAAAAAAATCATGATTAATGGTGCAATTTAAAAAATGGCGATTAATCACGCTGTTAATAATAGAATACCATTTATTTAAACAGTTTGGGATGTTTTCTACATTTTCAAATATATTAATTTCAATTACAACACAGAATACAAAGTATACAGTGCTCACTTACATTTTTTATTATTATTTGTACTATAAAAAAACAAAAGAAATAGTATTTTTCAATTCACTTCACATAAGTACTGTAGTGCAATCTCTTTATCATGAAAGTTGACCTTACAAATGTAGAATTATGTGCAAAAAATAACCATTCAAAAATAGAACAATTTAAAACTTTAGAGCCTACAAGTCCACTCAGTCCTAGTACTTGTTCTGCCAATCGCGCAGACAAACAAGTTTGTTTACATTTGCAGGAGCTAATGCTGCCTGCTTCTTGTTTACAATATCAGCTGAAAGTGAGAACAGGAGTTCGCATGACATTGTTGTAGCTGGCGTCGTAAGATATTTACATGCCAGATGCGCTAAACATTCATATGTCCCTTCATGCTTCAACCACCATTCCAGAGGACGTGCGTCCATGCTGATAACAGGATCTGCTTGATAACCATCCAAAGCAGTGTGGACCGACACGTGTTCATTTTCATCATCTGAGTCAGATGCCACCAGCAGAAGGTTGATTTTCTTTTTTGGGGGTTCGGGTTCTGTAGTTTCCGCATCGGAGTGTTGCCCTTTCGAGATTTCTGAAAGCATGCTCTACACTTCGTCCCTCTCAGATTTTGGAAGGCACTTCAGATTCTTAAACCTGGGGTCGAATGATGTAGCTGTCTATAGAAAGTCACTGTGATGGGTTGCCCCCTCCTTTTGGGGAGCCACTTGATGTAGTGGGGTCCCACTGAGCCTGCCCACTCCACCAGTCTGGGCTCCCTCACCCTGTCCTGCTGGGCCCGGCCCTCAGGCCTTTTCTAGCACACACACACACACACAGGTAGGAACACACCCAGCTGTAGAATCACACAGTCTGCAATCAGCTCTGTGTGGGAAGACTCAGCTCGGGATTGTACAATCTATACAATTCGCTCCCTCCCACAATGCGAAGGAAGATATACACCGCTTTCTCCCCCTCTCCCCCCACACCAACCACCACTTATGAATTGCACAAACTGGGATTTAGAAAACAAAATAAGTTTATTCACTACAAAGGATAAATGTTAAGTGATTATAAGGGATAGCAAACAGATCAAAGCAGATTATTGAGCAAACAAAACAAAACACGCAAACTAAGCTTAATGCACTAAATTAACTATTTAATAGTAGCAAATTCTCACCCTAAATGTTGTTTTATGCAGGTTGCAGAGTTTCTTGAAGCTAAACTGCACTGCTTGCAGTTTAAATCTCCAGGTATTCCTTTTACAGGCTAGACCTTTCTCGCCTTGGCTCAGCACCCCTTCTCCCCCCACTTAGTTTCTTTGTTTCTTCAGGTGTTTTCAGCAGTCTTCCTTTCTGGGTGGGGAGGAAGTGGAGAAGAACCAAGATTAATTCATTCCCTAGCCTTAAATAGGATTTACATATGGCAGGAATCCTTTCTTTCCTAGTTTGATCCCGACCTCCTTCCCGTGGAGAAATACCAGTAGTTCAAGATGGTATCCTATACCAGGTGCCATGATCATATGACCCTGCAGTGTCAAAGCAGCATCCCAGGAGGCTTCTCAGGAAGATGGGAGGTTGAAGATACTAATGGTCCATCCATGGTGACTGCCTGCTGTCCGGTGGGCATTCCCCAGGTGCAAGCACTTTTGTAAATGATACATAGTCCATATTCCTAACTTCAGATATAGAAATGATATCCAATAAATCATAACCTTTCCAATGATACCTCACAAGACCCATCTTGCGTAAAACATATCTTAGTTATGCCATATTCATATCATCATATTTCTATGAAGAATATGGGGTGTAATGTCACACTCACATTGGTACCTTCTTTGTGTTTTGTCAAATCTGCAGTGAAAGTGTTCTTAAAATGAACAAAATATGCTGGGTCATCATCCGAGACTGCTATAACACGAAATACATGGCAGAATGTGGGTAAAACAGAGTAAGAGACGTACAATTCTCCTCCAAGGAATTTAGTCACAAATTTAATTAATGCATTATTTTTTTTAACGAGCATCATCAGCATGGAAGCATGTCCTCTGGAATGGTGGCCGAAGCATGAAACGGCACACAAATGCTTAGCATAACTGGCACATAAATACCTTGCAATGCCAGCTACAAAAGTGCCATGGGAACACCTGTTCTCACTTTCCTTATAACCTTGTAAATAAGAAGCAGGCAGCATTATCTCCCGTAAATGTAAACAAACTTGTTTTTCTTAGCAATTGGCTGAAGAAGAAGTAGGACTGAATGGACTAGTAGGCTCTAAAGTTTTATATTGTTTTGTTTTTGAGTGCAGTTATGTAACAAAAAAAAAAATCTACAATTGTAAGTTGCACTTACACGATAAAGAGATTGCAGTACGGTACAGTGTGAGGTGAATTGAAAAATACTGGTTTTTTTGCCATTTTTACAGGGCAGATATTTGTAATAAAAATAATATATTTTTAATAATAATACAGTCAGCACAGTCAACTTTGTATATTGTGTTGTAATTTAAATCAATATATTTGAAAATATAGAAAAACATCCAAAACTATTTAATACATTTCAGTTGGTATTCTATTAACAGTGCGCTTAAAACTGCGATTAATTGCGATTAATTTTTTTTTAGTTAATCATGTGAGTTAACTGCGATTAACCATCAGCCCTAGTAGCTTTACAGTGTCGCAACACTGTTATCCTTGAAACCCTGTATTTCTTCAGGGAATAGTCCCAAATGATTGTTCTGGCTAATGGTCACTTGCGATAAAGAAGATGGAAAAGGGTATCTTCCTACTATTTGCATGTGAACATAAAGAAGGCAATAGTAGTTTGCTGTAAAGACAGGTGCACTTTGGCTTAGACATCTGATGATCCGAAAGCTGGTAGGCCATGTAGTGCTGGCTACTTCGCCTTGCTTTCAGCTGCTACTACACAAAAAGCATGTAGCCTCCTTGCAAAGAGGAACCTAGATGCCTATAAAACATCCGTAAACAAGAAGTCAGCCTGTTTCCACAAGGGCAGCTGCTACACAGGAGGAAGAAAGGAAAGAGGAGCTGTCTTTAGGAACTGAAGCTACAAACAAGAGGAACTACATGCTAAAGGGATGAAAGCTACTTGTGAGAAGAGAAGTAGGCAGGGAAGAGGAGGGTGAAATATCAAGGGGAGTGTATGCCTGGGGAGAGGAGGGCAAAAGAAACGTGTAGCAGAGAGATGACATGATTACCTTTGCCCTTAAATGACACAAGGCTTAGCACATTAGAGAGTTAAAAATCACTAGATGTTTTCCTAAACATTGTTCTTTCCAGGGCAGCAACTGCTGATGTTTGTCCCAGGGTTGCTGTGCCCAGAAGGTGGTCTGCTAAGAAGCAGTTTGACAACTTCTGGTTTACATGTAACAGTTGTGTACAAACAATCCAACAAGAGGAAGGGAGTCTAAGTAGATCACTCCTCTGTTTTTTGTTGCTGATGTGCATTATTGGATTGCCTCCTAGGAGAGGGTCTGTGGGCAGAACTAAAGAGGTGTGTGATCTTAATCGCATTTCCATATTTTCTATGCCTGGAATTATTTTTAAGTGCAATCTCAACTGTAAAACCCCTTGTTTTCTAATTATTTAAGGAAACCGGCAGCATTCTGTTAAGGGTGTCTTGCCATAAGGTGGTAAATATCATTTAACTGCAGGTTAACATAGCCTTGTGCTCCAGGATTTCCTTAGGTTTTGAAATTGCTCAGTGACAGTGTCCCAAAGGAGTCTGCAGGTAGTGTTGATGGAAGCTGCTGCCACTGACCCCTCCACCCTCTCCCTTTTTTCTCTACATCCTGTAGTTTCCTTTTGCTCCCCAGACTTGAGGTCTCCAGCTTCTCCCTCACTCCGTCAGACAAGAATCCACCTCCTATATGATTCTGTGCCCAAGTGTGACCACAGAGTTGAGAATTTCAGAGCTGATCATACACACTCTCTATTCTGCCACTGACAGTAGCCTTGGTACCCTGGTTGTCTGTTTGTCCCTTACATTTGGTATGTCCTTCCTGGTCCTAGTCATTTTCCCTTGTCACCTTCAAATCCCTCTAAAAATTCATTTCTATGAAGCCTGGGGCGTGGGGGAGCCATGGAATGTAACACAACAGAAAAGCAACATAGCTCTCAAGATGCGTACATTCTTTAATGAGGAACCACATTCTTCTTGTCACTCTTAACATCCTGTCCTCTAGCCCTCTCCTTCCCCATATTTCTCTTTCCTTAGTTCTGTCATATTGAACTTTGTTTGTATGCTCTATGGGGCAGGAACTGTGATTTTTACTTGTGTAGTGAGACATCCAACACAAGTTTTGGGTACTTGGAAGAATAAAGATACATAAATCATTTTTACTTAAATTCTGCCAACAAACTAGTTGAAGATTCAAGCCAAGATCAACTAACACAAGCTTAGGATTTCTAGACTGAGCTGTTTTGGATCTGTGATGAATCAACAGTTGGGAAATTGGTCAAAAATGAGATCATCCCATTTATTTTGAAACCTTGTGTCTCCCATATGCCTTGTTCAGTTTCTCAAAACTTTCAGTAAGATTCTACCCTTATATAAGATCTTACCATGACACTTTGAGTAGATTGGTTTAGGTTAGATGTTAGGGACCAAGATTAAAAAACTGGATTTGAAAGAAAACTTAATGTGAACTTTAGCTATGAAAAGGCGAAAATCTATCCTTAACATAAAAACTCTTGTGTATCAGTAAATACACTTCTGCTGCATATTATTTTAAACAGAGATTCTCCAGTTCCTTGAGGATTTGTATAGTGACCCACACCTTTTATAAGGGTAGATTTGTGTAGCTCCTTTGGATCCTGATCTTGCATTTGTATTTGTGCAGGCAGACCCTTGGGGACTTCAGTGTGACTCCACACAGGGAAGAGGATCTGCCATAATGGATTGGATTGCAGGACTGGGGCCTTGGTTTATAGAGCAGGAGCTGATGGACCTTTCAGTATCCTGCTTCATGAGTGGTCTTACTTGTCTATCACTCTCTGCCTGTCTGTCGTTCATTTTGGTAACCTATCTGTACTTACTCTAGTCAGTCATCTGAGCTGGATGATATATCAGGTGATCCAGAATTTAGAATCTCCTTTGCCAGCCTGAAATAAATCGGTGGGTGATTAGCCCTCCAAATCTAGTAGGCAGGTAGTCTGACATGCGGCTTTGAAAATCTTTAACTAAAACTGATTCTCAGAATCCTTTTTAATCCCTCTCTAAAACAGTATATCTATTTAACTGTAAAACTGTTCATTGTACTTGTTCTCTGAGGTAGGTCTTCAACAGCTGTGGTTGTGCATTCCTTATTTGACCTTTTATTTAAATCTCACCATTTGGTGCCATTGTGATGTCGATGAAAGATTCTTTCTCCAGTGTTACTGTTCTGTAAACATGCTGCTTTTGTCCTGCCTGGCTCATCTGGGTTTTATTTGCAAGCAATAACATTAAAGTCAGTTGATTTGGCCACAGCCATTGGCATCTTGCAGAGACTGTCATATCCAAGAAGTTGGGGTCATTTTTAAAGTGGCTCTTCTCAATCACTGTGCATCTCACTTTCTTCTGCACTGCTTAACCTGTGTATCTCAAGCCTATGAGCACCACTGCCCATACCTATTTAATGGATTAGTATTATGGTGTAAATCTTTGTGGTCAAAGCTGGACTTTAAGGGTATGTCTACACTGCAATTAGACACCCGCGGCTGGCCCATGCCAGCTGGCTCAGGCTAAGAGGCTCTTTATTTTTAGTGTAGAAATTCGTGATCGGTCTGGAGTCCAAGCTATGGGACCCTCCCACCATACAGGGTCCCAGAGCCCAGGCTCCAGCCTGAGCTCAAACGTCTACACTGCAATTAAACAGCCTTTAGCCCAAGCCCCGTGAGACCAAATCAGCTGGCCTGGGCTAGCTGTGGGTTTTGAATTGCAGTGTAGACATACCGTAAGTGTCAGATGGCTTGTATGTTCAGGATTTGCATGAAAATATGTCTCTTCAGATAAGGAATTATTGTTTAACCCTGTCTGCAGTATGAGAAGTTATAACTTCCATATAGAGTGCCTGAAACTTTTGTGACAGTTTTTCTTTTACACTTTAAAAGTAGTTCCATTTTTCTTTAATGATGGGAAACTTATTTTCAATTTATTTTACAAAAAGGCCTCAGTTAAATTTTAGTTCTTGTGCTGAGCTCTCTTACTTATAGATACAAATTCATGTTAAACATAAACATTACAGCCTTGTTTTGGAATTTTACATGGAACTACTCCCAGAAAATGTTGATTCTACATATTATCTTTATAGTCTGATACAGGAAGTAAAACCACCATGAATTATTGAGACATATACTCCCATTCATTTTTCTAACGTGATTCCACAGGATATAACCACTGCCATAACTCTGTATGACTCTTTCCCATTTCAAGCACAGATAAAACTCCACTGTTCTCTTTCAAATAGAGGAATATGTACATCTTTTTGAATATTCCAAGCTGTTAACATCAGCTTCCTTTTTCTGTCCAGTATCAACTTATTCCTCCATCCCCTCATTTATTTCCATCTTAACATTGAGGGTGTTTTAAACCCTGCTTCTCTGTTCTCTTTTGGAGTTTTCCAAGGAGGGAGAAGCATTGTTTAGGATGATACATAAAGTTTTCAAACTACAAGTAATTGGATACAATTAAAGAAAGGTACAATTAGGCTGAATATCAGGCAAAACTTCCTAGCAGGAGCATCTATCTATCTATTACACAGGGAGTAGTCTCTGTCACACAGAGTGGGGGAAGACCCATTGCTTTAGACAGATAACACTGTAATAGACAAAGAAGTAAAAATATACTGTAGTAAACAATCCGGCATTAGTAGGATAATCAATTTTCTAAGATTCTCTGAACATATATATATTTGTTAAATTACTCTATTGCCCTGTGTCTCCCATTCCTTAATCCAACTAATTTTTATTTTATATGCATGACTCTAGTTTGTTTCAGACAAGGATTTTTTCCTTAAGTGGTTAAAATTTCATTTATATTCCACAGCTTTACATTGGCAAAGCACACTGGTTCAGTATCTTTTAACTTTTGGATTTGTTACCCGTTATTAGGTAACTGTTTCATATTTGCATGGGGGTCACATTCTCTTTTCTTTTAACAACATATTACCCTTTCATCCTCCCAGTCTCATCTGGTTTGATGAGCAAGCAGTAGCGTTAGTGTGATCTGGTGACAGAAGGAAGATCTAAGCAGCCCTTGCATAATATGGTGAAGCTCTCTCTATAAATACATAGATTGGGGCCCTGAAAATATTAATATTTTTAGATAGCCTTCTGTTTTGCTCTTATTTCCTAGTTAGTCCCTCTGAAACTAGTGTGCTGTCTGTGCAACTTCTCAATGGAAAATTCAGACCTTTGGAAGAGTTTTGATCCATTGATGCTTTCTCTTTACCTTAATGGCTCCAACAAATTCTTCTGTTTCTTTTCAGTGTCCCCTTTGCTTTCCAGTTCATCAGGTAGTTTACTTTGTGGTTGCTTGTTTAAACTCCTCTGCTCCAGTTGATCTTTTAAAATTTTATTAGGATTTTCCAGTCTTTGTCTTTCACTTTCCATTTCCCTGTTAACAGTACATAAGCAGTGAGCAGCAGCTGACTAAATATGGTTCTGTTTACAGCATATGCTTTTTAATTAGACTAGATAGAATTCTAAAATTAATACAAAGTAGAAGCTTTTCCCTAGTTATTAAAATCTTGTTCTAACACAGTTTTTGGAAATAAACATAATGATATTACTTAAAACATAATGATATTACTTAAAAACCAGGCTGGTAACACACTGAAATTCTAGAAATACATCTCTTCCCTGACTCTCCAACCAAGTAACATTGGTTATACTTTTCCTGTTTTTACTGGCTTGTGAAGGACTTGCTGTTATGTTAAATAAATATATAATGCAGACTTTGTATTGCTTACCTGAATACAGCAAAGCATTCATAGCATCATAGATTCCAAGGCGAAAAGGGACCATCGTGATAATCTAACCTGACCTCTTTAACATAGGCCATAGAACTTCTCCAAAGTAATTCCTACAGCATAACTTTTAGAAAAACATTCAATCTTGATTTAAAAATTGTCAGTGATGAAGAATCCACTGCGACCCTTGATAAATTGTTCCAATGGTTAATTACCCTCACTATTAAAAAATTGCATCTTATTTCCAGTCTGAATTTTTCTAGCTTTAACTTCCACCCATTGGATTATTATACCTTTCTCTGCTGCATTGAAAAGCCCATTATTAAATATTTGCTCACCATGTAGAGACTTATAGTCTGTAATCACGTCACTCCTTAACTTTCTCTTTGTTAAGCTAGATAGATTGAGCTAAGCAAGACATGTTCCCATGCAAGCCATCTATTACCTTGTATGTCACCTGCTTTCTTGTCAGGTGACAGATCACACTAGGTGCTAAAACTACTTCTGAAATCTGCTTCCTCTGTGGAATAAGGAATCTCATCATGCATTCAGATATTTACTAAAGTTTTGCTAAGCCCCTGGTTTACTCTAAAAAGTTAGGTCCATGTAAGCTGCCTCCCAGTGACCTAGTTGTGCAGGGGTTTACACTTAAATTTGTCTCTCACTGATCTAAGTGCGCTGTTTATGCCAACATAGTAACACCACCTACCTGAGTGGGGTTGAGCCCTGGTTGATGTACAAGGCTGATGCAGCGCAAGTGTAGACACTGCATTACCTAAGTCAATCCTAAAATCCTCCAGCTGCTGTCCCACAATGCCCAACACTTACTGCACTGGTCATAATTTTTTACTCCACCACCCAGGGGTCACATAGACCAAAAGTTCCCCCTTAATACTCTTGCGAATTTTGGAAATGCCTTTTCCTGGTTGTCCAGCTTGTTGAGCACACACCTATCTGCTCTTTGTTGTGCACAACTGCCCAGCTGACCATGCTGGCTACATGCTCCAGACATGTTCCTGCCTAGCTTAGACAGGAGAGAATGGAATCTCCTGGGTCTGTGGGGAGAAGAGGCTGTGCAAGCACAGCTCCCAACCAGCCATAGAAACATCGGCATCTATTAGCCGATTGCACAGGGGATGCAGAAGAAGGGGTACGATAGGGACCAGCAGCAGTGCTGCGTGAAAGCAAAGGAACTGCAGCAGGCATACTAGAAGCCCAGCAAGGCCAACAGTCCAACTGGGGCCAAGTCTCTGACCTGGCACTATTATAAAGAGCTGCATGCCATACTTGGTGGACACACCACCACCACCTTGCACACCACTGTGGATACCTCTGAGGAGCCCAAATCACAGGCCCCTGCAATGAACAGCAAGAACCAATGAGGAAGAGGAGTAGGAGTCTGGGGGATGGTCAACAAGGGGATCCAGCTGTGCCGTGAGCCAGGACCTGTCTTTAACTCCACCATAATCCAGTCAAGCACAGACTAGCCTGATGCCGGGAAAAGAACCTTGGGTAGGTGTGTAAATAAATTTTCCATAGTCGTGATAGCACCCCCAACTATCAATTTTCATTAATGTACTCATACTACAAGAGGTAATGGTACAATAAAGAGAGGTAGAGGTGCTATCTCCTTTTCATTCCCCTATAAAGTTAGGCAGGGAAGGTGGCATGCTGATCACTTTGTTTCTGTACACAGAGATGTCCTTTGAATCCTCCTGAGAAATCTCAATGAAACTTCTAAGGAAGTTCACTGCAATTCTCTCCTGAAAGTTTCTAAGGATTGCAGCCTTATTTCTTCTTCCATGATAGGATACTTTCCCATGCCAGTCAGCAATAACTTCAGCAGACAACATTGCAGTAAACAGGCTAGCAGCATATGGACCCAGGCGGCTATGAGACACCAGCAGCAGCTGTGCTCTCTGTGCTTTTGTTACCCACAGGAGTGATAGATCAACTAAAACCACCACCACTTGTGGAAAATGGTGCTAGTATTCAGTGCCACTGCCTTATACCCATAATTGCATTCAACTGAGCAATTCCCTTCTCATTCCCATGACCCCAGTGGGCTATACTCAACATTGGTTTGAGCTGTGTGTGGCACCAGGAATCAAGAACTCCAAAGCAGAAGTGTCAATAAGCTTGTCTTGTTTAACATTTTAGGGGAACAAGGGAACAGGGGAGTTTTGAATCTTAAGTTTAGCTTTCTGTTCCTACTGTACTGACAATAGTACCTTTGGTGTGTTTTATCTGTAGCTGCAGCCATTGTGGCCTTGAGGTGTATGGACTGTGGAATGACTGTCCCAGATGAGGAGAAAAAAAAGAGTACATGGGAGGACTTGTACTGCAAGATCCCACAAGCCATTGCTGCATCCGACCTTGGACAGAGGGCCTGGAGGGTGAATATTGCAGACTGTATGGAGAAGTAACGAGTGGAGAAGAGAAAGGCCTGGGAAAAGATGAGGGAGATGCCCCAGAATGTAATGGGGCTTCTCCGTCAGCAAACTCAGATGCTGCAGACTCTTGCAGACCTCTAGGTTCACCAATTCTTGGCTCAACTCCCATTGCAGTCTGTGGAGAACTGCAGCATAGCAGCATTCCTCATGACTGTGGCTTGCTGTTTAAGTGCTCTTTCAAAGCTTCGCTAAGCCGTATAGCTCCTCATTGAGCTTGTCTGATAGCTCTTGTGTCTGGCTGTTCAAACTCAGCAGACAGCCACTCCGCTCTGCCCTCCACCCTGGAGTAAGTTTTCCCCCTTTGTTTCAGAGATGTTGTGCAGGACAGAGCAGGCAGCTATAACCATTGAGAGATTTTTCACTTTGAGATCCAGTCTGGTGAGTAAACAACACCACCGCCCTTCCAGTCTATCAAAAGCACATTCATCTATCATTCTGCACCTGCTGAGCCTGTGGCTGAATCTTTCCTTGGTGCTATCAAGGTGGCCAGTGTATGACTTCATGAGCCATGGGAGTAAGGGGTTAGCTGGATCCCCCAGAATCACTATTGTCATTTCAACATCCCCAAAGTCCCGTATTCTTAAAGATGCAAGTGTCATGCACCTACCCTGACCAGCCAACATCAATGTCAGTGAAGCATCCCTGGTGATCCACCAGTGCTTGCATAACCATGGAAAAGTAGCCCTTTCTGTGGCAAGGTGGTCTGGTACCAAAATAGGGATGTTTGTACCATCTATTGCTCCACTGCAGTTTGGAAATCCCATAGCTGCAAAGCTCTCCTCTATGTCCTGCACATTGTCCAGAGTCACAGTCCTGCACAGCAGATGATAATGGCCCTGCACACATGCATGACAACAGCCCCTGCAGTGGAGTTTCCGATTCCAAAATGATTTCCCACTGACCAGTCACAATCCACCATTCCAAGTTTCCACAGGGTGATCATCACTCACTTCTCCACTGTCAGTACAGCTTTCAGTTTGGTATCCTTGCATTGGATGGCTGGGGCAAGCCTGGTGCACAGATCCAGGAATGTGGCCTTGGACATCCAAAAGTTCTGCAGCCACTGCTCCTCAACTCAAACCTGTATTGTATGTGATCCAACCAGTCAGTGCTCATTTCTCAGGCCCAGAAGCGGCGGTCCACCATTTGAAGTGGCTCTATGAATGCCACTGTGATACTGGTAAGCCAAGTGCCAGCTGTGGCCAAGGGTTAGATGTCAGCTAAGAACGGACAAACTCACAGCTGGAAGTCAGATTAGCTCACTTGTGTGTTAGTATAGTTCAGAGTAGATGTTAAAATGTATAAGAATGTGTGTAGTGTTTAAACGTCATGAAAAACTGGTGGGAAGTTGCATGCATTGTTTTCACTTATCTGTAGCCTCTTATAATGTAATAGCAAACAGTTTGCATTGTATATACCCCTGCAATTAAGTAACTCATCAAACAAGAAAGAAGCCTTGTGTAATACAAATGAACACCTCTAACAGGAAAGTGCTAATTCCTGCTCATGGAAAGCAAATGGTCATTGTGTGGGAAATAAAAATGCATTCCTACTCCTCCCTCCTTGAAGAAGGGATCTGCATGGGGATTGTTGCTGTGATCTTGGCTGTTGTGAGAAGAAGCTATAAATATGGACACAAGCAAAAATTCTTTGTTTCTGGTCTGTTTAGATTCTAACAGGGCAAAATAAACAAACAAGAAGACAGAGATCCACAGAGTTACTGTGGGTAGCACTAAAAGACTTTTGGGAAACTGGTAGATTACTACATCTCTGCTACCGGTTGAAATTATAAACTGTGACTCACATGTACATATATTTTTTACCTGCTTTAACTTCTCAATAACTCTGATTTTTTTTCTTAGCTAATAAGCCTTTAGTTAGTTTACTATAAAATTGGCTACCAGTGTTGTCTCTGGTGTGAGATCTAGGATGGAAATTGACCTGCGTGAGTGACTGGTCTCTTGGGACTAGGTTTAACCTGCATATTTGTGATTTTTGATTTAAGCAAACATTTATCACATTTAGAAAAGGAGTACTTGTGGCACCTTAGAGACTAACAAATTTATTTGAGCATAAGCTTTCGTGAGCTACTGAATGCATCCGATGAAGTGAGCTGTAGTTCACAAAAGCTTATGCTCAAATAAATTTGTTAGTCTCTAAGGTGCCACAAGTACTCCTTTTCTTTTTGCAGATACAGACTAACACGGCTGCTATTCTGAAATTTATCACATTGTCCAGCTTGCCTGGGTGGTAAGATAGACGAGAGTGTCTAATGGAGCTGTCTGTTATTCCATTATAGGACTATTGTAGTACTTTGGGAGTTCATATTTTGGTTCTACGTCTGTGAAATTAAAGTATAGAATATACCACAATCTTGGAGTGTCTGTCCTGCTTTTTGACAGTCTGCCCTGAGATAGGCGCTCACGATCGTGAGCCATTCCAGACAGTGTGACAGGGATTTTCCTTCCCCTAAAGATTGTGCCCAGCATGACCCCTGGACTCAATATATTCATCAGCAATGTCTGCTGCCTTCAAAACTGTGGAAGGTTGTTCATTAGATATGGCCAATTTCACCTCATCAGTAGCTGTCCATAACAATTGCTCTTGGGCCATCAGATCAGTTTTACCTTCAGCCACCACCTCTATTATCCATTTTCTTATAAAATTACACACCTTATGTACATATTCAACATGAGTGATATTGTCAAACAGCTTAAGAGTTCTATCCTTCAATCGATAGGACTCGGGTAATCTTAAACCTTTTAATATATTTTCTTTACATTTCTTATACACCTTAGCATTACCCTCCTCCATATATTTAAAAACTTGTCTGGCTTTCCCCATTGCCTGGGTCCAGAGGATAGGCATCCATTTATCCTCTGTGAATCACACAGCCTCTCAAAGGTGGACAGGAACTCCTCAATACAGCCAGTCTCTTGATAAATTGTGCAGGTTTTCTCCCACTCCCTGGTGCTCGGGGAGGGTGGTACTCACTCGCAGAGGCTGCTGCGTTTGCCACTCCAGGACTTTGAGCTATAACGTGTCAGTTTTCTCCTCAGCTTCTAGTTGTTCCATGCATCTTTGGTCGTCTTTCTCCTCCATGTCAGCACTGGCTTTGACTGCTGCCAGATGTTCCATGCATCTTTGGTGGGCTCTCTTCTCATCTTCTTTTGTTTTTCTTGCTGCTGCTTGGGTTGCCTCAGGCTCCTTGGTCTGGTGCTCTGCCATCCTTTCCTCATACTCATGTATTTTCTGGGCTTCTAGGTACTGCAATTGGGCCTGTTCCCCTGCAGTGTCTGAGGCAGCAAGGTCACTGGATGCCTGGTGAAAGCCTATGAGCAAAGCTCTCAGGTACTGAGGCTTTCTTTTTATGGGATATTCCCCTATTTTTACATAATTTTAAGGTCTTTTGCATCAAGACCCTCATATGACTGTGACTTGTGATTGAATTGGTTCTTGGTATGTCCCATGGCAAGCTGACCACAAGTAAATCATCATGTTCCCAGCAGTTCTTCTTGCAGCTCTGCAAATACTAGAGGATCATGTGTGTTGTGCTTGCAATGTTAATGGAAATAGTGCAGAGCTGTTCAGGCTCCATGCTTCTGTCAGAGATGGAGGATAGCGACAAGTCCCACACAGATGAATCAGAAATTGAAAATTATGGGATGGAGATGATACTATGGGATCGAGAACATTGCATTATGGGAAGTTGACCCTTTGCTCCCAGTCATTTCTGCCCCATCATTCATTGCCAAAAGTACCCAAAAGAGAGCACGCTGAACTGTGGCAGTTTGTGCACTGGGAAAACTACCCATGATGCACTGCGCTATGCAACCACTTAAGCACTACTTGTAAGTAAGTGCTGCACTGATGCAAGGAGCCAAATGTGCACAGGCACAAGTGATATAATAACTGCGGCATCTGTATATTGATGGAACTTGCGTTGGCAAAATTTTTTAGTATAGACATGGCCTAAGAGTTTGCTTTGCCATTTCAAGTCCTTCTCTTTTTGCTTGGGGCTCAGGCCTTATCAATTGAAGCTCTCTATTTTAATCTTCCTACTTTTATATTTTGTATTTTGAACCGTTTCCCATCTTTATTGTACCCCTCGTTTACTCAGTGATGATAATAATCCCATTGAAGCCAATGGCAAAACCCCCATTGACTCAAATACGGGAGAACCAGTCCCTTATTATATAACCAACAATTCTTAAGTCATGAATTTTGACTTATTACCAAAGTTCTAAGAAACTTAAATCATGCCAATGGTAGAGAATTAAGTGAAACCAAAAAGCACATAGGGACGTTAATTTAGTCAAGGCATTGAAATATGAAATAGCTGATTATTTCTCATGCTTAAGATATTACATGCTAAATACTTGTGGGCAATTATTCAATGTCTTGGATGAAAGGACAGGAGTCCAAGTGTAATGTATTATACAGTAAATCCTTTGAACTATTGATGGGACACCCTGTAATACAAAGAGATAGTGGCATGGCATGATATATTAAATATAGCAAACTGCAAATTATATATCACATGTAAAATTCTATTATGGTAAAACATCGAGGCCCTGATTCAGCAGAGCACTTAAGCACATGCTTAGCCTTAAACACACACACAGCCTCATTGAGGTTAAGCACATGCTTAACTGCTCTGCTGAATCTGGGTCATAGTCAGGAAGTCCAAAAATGACATCACACAGCAACAGTAATATGGCCCTATTGTGCATATGTAGTGTTTTAAAATGCAGTTCTTCTATGAAAAGTGACTATACAATGTCATTCTTCCTGAACAGACCTGTCTGCTAGGTCAGAATCTGATCTCAATCACACCAGTGTAAATCCAGACTTACTCTACTGAAATTTAACCCCACCACAGCTATTCATGTACATCTCTGACTTGATGAAATGTAAATGACGTGTCTTTTCATTCTTTTCAAATGTTGACAGTCTAAACAATAGCATTGTATTGCTTTATATTATGCTACTTTTCCTCAACACTATTAGTTTCTGGACAATTTTTTCAAGTCCATAGCTGTATTTTAGAAAGATAAGCAATCTGGGTGCGGTACTACCAGTACCTTTTCACTTTAATCAATACAATTCCCCTTTTCTTCTAATAGTGGCCTGTGGGTGCTCCACATGAGGTTGTATGTGCCCCTATGCGTCTTGACCTGAAATTTTTGTCAGCAGTGTCCACAGGTCCATGCCTGTGCCTTAGGCACCTTTGTGCTCTGGCACAAGGGCATATAGGGAGGGGCAGGGGACTGTTACGAATTATACCTGGTAGGACACGCACACAAGTGCTGCGAATTATACCTGGTAGGACACGCACACAAGTGCTGCGAATTACACCTGATAGGACACGCACAAAATGCTGCAAATTATACCTGATAGGACACGCACAGTTCGAATCTAGGCTGAGGCACATAAACAAAGTCCACAACTGCAGAGTTCCCCAAAAATACTAAGTTTATTACGCTCGAGCGTGGTGCCCCCCTGCTAGCCAGGAGAGGACCCCGAATACAGATTATACAAAGATTATATACTTTTTAGCAAAGCATGTTGCCCTCGTGCATCGGAAACCTTAGCCAATAAACAAACCCTTTTCTTATCTACCACCTATCCCTGCTTGGTGCATTCCTCGTGCTAAACTAGTATGTTAATTACACAGCATGGTCCTAAAGCCATGCATCAGTAACTTTTATCATCAGGATGGGAGGCCTCACATCAAAGGCCAGGAGATAGGGAGTTTAGGGACTGACAAAGAACAGATACTGGGAGTCAAGGCAGGCTGGAGACAAGGAGGAGGATTTTCACAGGAATGAAGTATCTAAGGAACACTCCTCCTGGTGCATGATGTGCTTGCTTTTAGACAATGGTAGGCCCCAAACCAAAATGGAGTCACATGTGCTAACTTTTCCTTAACAGGACTCAGCGTCACTTCAGTTTCTGCTTAATCACCTGTGGCTTGAGACAGACCGTCATGGTGTACATCTCACTTATTTTCTTTATTTTTGTAATATCTTTATTTTAATTATTTTTTCTGTTATTTAGAACAATCTGTGAGTTTGGGGTTCCCTGCTTCTTCTTCCCCCTCCACCCCACATCTGATCCTTTATTGTTTTATCTCAGGCCTTGATCCACTGCCTTGAGTTCAGGTTATTCCCAAGACCCCCGCCTTCAAACCCTGCCAGATCTTTTCACTGAAGCAACCGACATTCCAGCTGCCTCCACTGCCTCAGGGAGTCTCACATCCCCTCCAAATGTAAGATCTGCTCAGATTTCAAGAGCAGATCTAAGAAATTGAGGGAGGATGAGCTAAAACATCTATTAATGGACCACTTTGAGACCTGCAGGGTTCGAGTCATCGCACTGTACATCGGATCCAACCTCTGCTCCGACAGTAAGCAAAGACCCTGGCAGGCCTTACAGAACCACACTGACATTCAAGAAGAAAAGACCCCATAGTCCAGAACTGAATAAGAGAAGGGGAAGGTCATCCCTCACGGTCTGGGTCTTAGGAGAACTTGCATCCCGTTATGGTACTGCTGAGGTTCTTATCCCCTCTGGTACTGATATCATAGCACCGACAAAGAAGCCATGTGCCAAGAAGCCTCCTAGAAGGGCACCAACATTGGCACTACACTCAGTGCCTTTGAAACATAGGGACTCCAGTCAAGATGAAATCTTCATCACGCAACAATAGTTCTTCGGTACTGTCTCCATTATCACCTGACATACTGACTCCTGAGGATCCCTATCCAGAGTCCCCGGTACCATCCACGCTCCTGTTCCACAAGGACATTTGCACCCTGCAAGAGTCTGAATCACCTACTAAGCGGTACTAAGAGACGCTCTTTGCAGGTACAGACTCACTTTCCTTCCATCACCATCGTCTTCAACAGTGACTTGTCCTCCAGTGCCAACATGGTTCCCACATAGACTTTTTGAGGGTGCAGAGAGATATTTCTAGATAGTACATTGAGGTGACATTTCCTGGTAGCTCCTCACCAGCCAACCAGCAATCAAATCTTGGTACCTACACAAACTCAGGTCCCTCCCTGGGGCCCAGTACTGACTCAACCTTCAGTACCAGTACCTTCCACCCCTCCAATGGACACGGGGCATGACTCATCTGACTCTGAGATGTCCATATAAGAGTCCTCCCCTTCCTGCCTCCCAATAGGAGATACATCCAGAGACGCTTTCAAGGACAATCTTTGAAACTGCCCTCCGTTCCCTTATGCCCCACCTCCGTGGGCAAATTGGAACCCATGGGCCCCCTACAGTGACCAATTCTACTGGGTTGTAAGAGGACACCTGAGGAACAATAACTGGTGCCGTCGAGCCTTGCTCTTCAGGTACATCTCACTGAGAAGCAGGAACCAGCTGAGGAGGAAGAAACATTTCCCTCTCACAAGTCCTCTTCCTCACTAGATAAGACTGTCATGTCTCATCCACCATCTTACCCTGATGATTTCAAGGCCTTGCAAAATCTGATGAAACATATAATAGACAGTTTACAAATTCCACTGGAGGAGATACAGGAGACTCAATGCTCCCTGTTGGATATTCTTCATACATCTCACCAGGGCAAGATCTCCTTTCCCGTCAATGACTCTCTAGGCCCTAGCACTCACGGTCTGGCAAACTCCAGCTACCATCCCACCAAGTGCAAACAGGCTGACAAAAAAATTACATTCCACCTATGGTCTCCGTTTTTTTTTTTTTTCCTCTCACCCTACACCCAACTTCGTGGTTGTTGAGACCACTAAAAAGAGAAACAGACAACACCATTTCCAGTCAATGCCATGAGCTAAAGTGACTGGACCTCCTAGGTCGCAAGAGCTACTGCTTGGCCTTTCTGCAGTTCAGAGTAGCCAATGACCAAGCCCTGATGGTGAAGGACAACAAATTATTCTAAGTTCTCAGCCTTTATTGAACACCGGCCACAGGATCAGAGAGAACAATTTCAAGTCCTCATTACAGAAGGCCAGACAGTTGCCAAGACGTCTATCCAGGCCTCACTCGAGGCCGCCAACATATCTGCATGTTCCATGGCTATAGCAGTAGTCATGCTGATCTTCCTGACTGCAAGCCATCTGGCCTCCCACAGGAGATGCAAAACACTGTTGAGGATTTTCCTTTTGAGGGCCCAAGTTGTTTAGTGATGCCATGGATAGGTCCTTTCACTCTCTCAAAAACTCCCAGATGACACTATAATCTCTGGCCATTTCTACACCTGTGACAAGAAAAAGACAGCAGGTTGCAGAGGGATCATCAATCTCATCCAGTCTGATGACAGCTCACAGACTGGCTGAACTTCCCAGGAAGAAGCCCAGATTCCATAAGAATGGGCCCTCCTCTTCAGCAGCCTCTCAGCCGGTGATGTCCTCAAAACATCTGAGTTGAGCCATTGGTCGACGGTCAAGAAATACTTCCCACTGTGGATCCCACACTGCACCTCTCTCCCCTTCACCCTTATGGGGATTGTCTATCCCATTTTCTACCTTCCTGGGAGCTCATCACCTCAGACAGATGAAACCTGCAAATTATTTCTACAGGCTATTCCATTCAGTTCAGCTTCTTACCACCACCTCACTCTCCCTCTCTGTCCCTCTTCAGGGATCCATCTCATACAAATCTCTTCAGACAGGAAGTATAATCCCTCTAACACTGGAGGTGATCGAACCTGTTCCACTGGACTTCATTGGAAAAGGGTTCTTTTCTCAGTACTTCCTGGTCCTGAAGAGATATGAAGGATGGAAACTAATTCTGGACCTCAGGACTTTGAACACTTTCATCTGTGCTAAATGTTTAGAATGATAACCCTAGAAATGAAATCCATTCCTTCTCTGGATTCTGGAGATTGATTTGTTTCCTCAAACTTGAGGATGCTTATTTCCATATCGCCGTTCATCCCTCACACAAACAATACTTACGTTTTGAGGTAGGCAGGAACTACTACCTACCCTTTGGCCTTTCTGCCACCCTAAGGGTCTTTCCAAGGTCCTATCAAGTGCTGCAGCCCAGATGGGAATAATTGTTTTTCCCTACCTGGGCAACTGGTTCCTGAAAGGTCGCTAACTTCTACAGGCTCAAACAGCAACCAGCAAGGTTCTATCTCTGTTCCACTCACTAGGCCTCTGCCTCCATGAGAAAAAAATATACCAATACATGCATAGACTTCATGGGGACCACTCTAGACTTCTGCACTGCCAGAGTATGTTTGCCCAAGGACAGATTTACCACAATGCCTAACCTTGTTTCAAACACACAACAAAGTCTGTAAATCATAACACAGGCTTGTCTGAGGTTTCTGGACCATATTGCAGCCTATGTTTGTGACACCTGTAGCAAGACTACATTCTTGGTGTCTTCAGGCCTGGCTGAAAACTGTCCATCCTCCCAACAAGCACAGTCTATGCAAACAGATGTCTGTATCTCAGGGTGTCCTTGACTCTCTAAATTGGTGGAAGGATCCACAAAAAGTGTGCATGGAAGTTCTGTTCCTCCCATGAGAATCATCACCACAGACACCTCCCTGATGTTCTGGGAGTGTGCACCCCAGCCTCTCACAGTTCAAGGAAGATGAACCCCTCCGGTGGCTATCCTCCATATCAACATATTAAAGCTCAGAGCAGTTTGTTACACTTGCCAGCACTTCCTATTTCATATCATGGGCCACCTGATCAGAATACATTGAAGCAAATTGAAACAAGAAAAATTAGTAGCCATCCTCATAGCACCATCTTGGCCAAGACAGGTGTGGCTCCCAGAACTGGTTCACATGTCTTTGTGGCCACCTCTCTGTCTTCCCTTGACGGTGAATCTCCTCACCCAAAAGTCAAGATCCGTAACACACCCCAATCTTCCAGCACTTCACCTCAAGATGTGGCTATGAGAGGGCTCTCTGATCTAGAACAAGACTGCTTCCCAGATATACAAATGATTACTCTTGGGAGGATTCTGCGTGACTACATGCCCACCAGGGCTGGATTAAGACCTTTAGAGGCCCTAAGCACTAAAAAGATTGTGGTGCCCCCCCCCCCATATGTAATTCAAAATAAAAACAATACTATACCATAAAATAACATTTTATTTTTCGAAATGACACATGTATGCTGAAATTAAAATAGCTTCTTTCTAGATTTTCTGATTGCAAAATTCTGGATAAGTTCATCGAAGCTGACTCAACGAAGCATGTCCTCTTCCATACACAATAGGGAAAGTGAATCAAGTCTGTCCTGACACACTGTTGTTCTCTGAGGGTTTTTTATTCTTTTCAGCTGAGAAAAAGAGTGTTCTGCAGAGCAGTTAGTAATCATCAATGTTAGAAAAATACGTAGTGCGATCTCTACATTTGGAAATACACATTGTATTCCATCTTTCAGTATTGTGTCATGAAGATCAATGTGACCGAATTTCATTTTTCCTGTTTCATTAAACTTTGTGTGCATATAACAGTGGAACTGCCGTACTTCTCCACAGAGATTCATGTTCAAGTCAACAGGGTATGAGTCAACTAGCTTTTAGGAACCTTGTGAATATTGTTCGTCAGATAAGTCCATATCATTTAGAAAAGAAAATCTACTTGATACTTCTTTGTACACTTCACCTCTCCTTTTCATATGCGCTTCAAGTGTATCAATTGTAGTGTAGTAAATAAATACGTGAAATTTGTCTCTAGGATTCAATGCTGTTTCTGTTGCACTGCTATCATTTGCTTGTTTTTTTCCTGATTCACTTGCGGGACTGGGCTTCTTCGTGGTTAGTATCAGGCAAGATATCTTTTGGCATGTCTTCAAATCTTTCGAAATGATTCCTCAAAGTGTGTGAGTGGTCTGCTAATGATTGACAGAGGTCTGCACATGTTTTCAAATCCAATTCTTTTTCTTGGAGAGCTTGACTTGTGTGGTAAAAGTGTTGTAAAATTTCATTCCACATGGTCAACATGAATACAAACTCTAGTTCTTGCATCTTGTTTGCAATGTTTTCTGCCTCTCGTATAGTTTCTCCCTTTTGTGATTGGTCTTCAGCTATACTTTCTAATGCATCCACAATCTTTGAGTAGGACTCCAGAATTGCACTTGTTGCCACTGCATGTGCCTCCCAGCGAGTATTAAAAAGAGATTTCAACACACGAACATTGCCCAAATATGTTTTAAGAACTGCCCATCGGTGTGTTGAGGCAGAGAAAAATGTACACAGTAACTGGACTGTTGAGAAAAAACTTACTGCCACCGGACAACAATCAACAGCACTGCGGCCAACAAGATTGAGAGAGAGTGTGCATCACGTGGTATGAATATGGCACATTTGTTCTGTTCTAAAAGCTTCTTCTGCATTCCTTGATAACGCCCTGACATGTTGGCAGCGTTGTCATAAGATTGACCTCTGCACTTTGAGAAATCTATTTTGCAAACTTGGCACAGATAATGCAGTACTTGATTTGCCATTTCTTCACCAGTGTGGCTTTTCAAATTGAGGAATGTTATAAATCGTTCAACTGGTTTTCCATCTGTGGGATACACATATCTTAGTACAGTACTCAATTGATCAATATGTGAAAGATCAGGTGTAGAGTCGACAGATAAACTGAAGTACCCAGCAGTACTTATTTCATCCACAATAGCTGAACAAACTTTGTCACTCATTACACCAATGAGTTCATCACATATTGTCTTGGATAAGGATGATGGGTTACCTTTGCCAGCATTCTCATATTTTGAGATATGGCCTGCTAAAAATGGGTCAGACTGAGCCACAAGACCCAACAATCCCAAGAAATTTCCATTCTGCAATGATCCAAATGTGTCATTTGATCCCCGGAAAGGCAGACCACATTCAGCTAATGTTTGAATAACAGCTACAACATGCTGCAAGATATGTTGCCAATATTCCCACTCCCCTTTAATTTGTTGTTCCAATTTTTGTGTCAATCCAAAGCCCTGTCTTCGATTTAAATATGTCAACATTGAATCTCTGTGAGTAGTGCTATTTTCATGTTGTTCAATTAAAACAGTATTCTGCCAGGCACTAAATCCATCTGCAAGAAGCCCAGATTCCATAAGAATGGATGTTAAACCAGGATGTTGAAGGTTTATATGCAAAAAGTTTGCAAACAAAACAGTACACAGACCCTGTTGATGGTGAATACAGTAGCCATTCTCAAGTGTATTTCTCACCATTTGCTTTCATACCGAAAAATATTTTTTTGTGGGCAATATCTTGTTTGTTTGCCATTGGTAAAAGTCCAACGTGATTTCTCAAAAGGCCTAGTGTGGTGTTGACAGTCATTTGGTCCACAATCTATCCAGTAAGCTACATCATCAATACTGAAATCAACCCACATATCAGGATCTTTTCTCCTATTATTTACAGCATGGGCAGGTTCAGTCTCTGACCCATCCACACCTTCTAGAACAATGTCTGTTTTACCACCAGGAGTAGGATAGTCAGTTAGTCTCTGACATGTCCACATGTTCTAGAATGGTGTTTGTTTCACCAATGGAAGAAGGGCCAGTCTCTGAAACACCTACAGGTTTTGGAACGATGTCTATGCTACTGAGAGAAGATGTTGCTTCTGATGGATTTGCTTTGAAAAATGTCAGCTTTGAAAGATTTTGGAAAATTTCACTAGTTTTTTGTTTCTTTTCTTTCTCCAGTTTACGTTTCTGTGCTCCACTCAGTTGGTTACGTTTCATCCTGCCGCTTATCTCAGTTATCTGAACTTAAAAAAAACAAACAAATTACACAACGTACACTATTTTTATGAATACATATATATTTATGAAGATATATCTATCTATCTATCTATCTATATATATATAAAAGAAAAACAAATCAAGTATGTGTAACTCAGAAGAATATATCAATAATAAAACATAAATTTATTGCAATACATGGCAGGGATCTGATTTCCTAACATTATTTTGTTCTATGTTAGTAGGACGCCCCCCCTGGTTTAGGAGGGGATAAGTAATAAAAAGAGAACAGAAAAATGGAAAAGTGTGTAGTGGAGCGTAAGGAAGTCTAACAAAGTTCTGATTTTTCCCATGATGACTACTTCGATGCTTTCTTTGAAATGTCAAATATCAAATTTTTTCAAAAAAAAATCTCATTTGTTTTGTGCCCCCTGCTTTGCTGGTGCCCCAAGCACGTGCTTAGTCTGCCTATTGAGTAATCCAGCCCTGGTGCCCACAGAAAATGCCGTTCCCCCCCCTCATAGAATTCCTGTGCTTCCCTGAAGAAAAGGGCAGAGAAGCAAAGGGAAGCTGTATGGGGTGTGGGAAGGACCATTGTGCAGTTTTTTGAGGGGATTCCCCCCCCCAAACAGAGGTGAGGCGTGGGGGACACATGGGGTTACATGCCACGCCCCCCCCCATTTCTGCAAGCGCAGAGCTGCCCAGCTGAAGGATTCTGTCTCTCAGTTCCGCGCATAGGTGCCAACTTTCCCCAGCACCAGTGGGTGCACGCGCCCCTCCGCCCCCGGGCCCGCCCTGACTCCAGCCCTTCTCTGCCCCCATTCCAACCCCTTCCCCAAAGTCCCCGCCTCAACTCCGTGCCCTCCCTGCCCCTATTGGACCCCTTCCCCAAATCCCCACCCCAGCCCCGCCTCTTCCTCGAGTGTGCCGCATTCCCTCTCCCCCCCCCCAGCGCTTGCCATGCGAAACAGTTGTTTAGTGGCACAAGTGCTGGGAGCTAGGGAGAAAAAGCAGGCACGTGGCATGCACAGGGGAGGAGGCGGAGGTGAGCGGTGGCAGGGGAGCAGGGTGGGGAGCTGCCGGTGGTTGCAGAGCACCCACCAATTTTTCTTCTTGGGTGCTTCAGCCCTGGAGCACCTACGGAATTGGTGCCTATGGTTCCACTGACTCTGCAGCTGAATGCCACCTCCAGGGTCCTAGTTTCAGTCATGGTCCCATTCTTTGTGCTGGGAACCTTCCTGTTTTCTGTGCAACAGTGAGTGCCCGCGGTGGGGCTGGGTAAGGGGTAGGGGAAATGAGGGAAGGGGCGATGAGAGGGTGGGGGAAGAGGCAGTGGGGAAGGAATAGGGCAGAGGAGGGGAATGAGGGGAGGGGGATGGAGAAGAAAATGGAATAGGGGAATCGCAGGGGAAAGCAGGAGTCTGGCATGCAGTGTCTCCTCTGCAGCAGCTGGGTCTCCCCCGTTAAGCAGGCCCATCAACCCTCACCCTGACAAGCCCTACAACCCTACTTCTAGACCCTGCTGATGAGACCATACCCAAGACCCGACCCCACTGATCCCCAACCCAGATTTCCCCACACAGAAACCTCTCACCCCACACCTGGATTCCCACACGCTAAGCTCCAACACACTTTGATCCTGCTGGGCTGAGCCTGCCCAACCACACCTGATGCACCTGGTGCAGGGCCCCAGGGTGTTTCTGGAGGAGGTTCAGCCCTTGCACTGTGTCAGGGTCAGGTGTAGCCTCACTGCCAAGTCCCTGTACTGGGGAGGTGGGGGCTTCAGGGTGATCTCCCACCTCAATGCAGCCAGTGGCCTGTGCTCCCCACTGCCATGCATGAGCCACATTTATTTATTGACAAAATTTGCAGAATTTTGCAGAATTTCAAAATATTGTGTGCATAATTTTAAATTTTTTGGTGCAGCATTTCCTCAGGAGTAAATGGTACTATTCCATAGTAGACAACCTACAGTAAGGAAAATTTACCTGCAGAAGTGGAAACACTTCCAGACTTGGTACAGTCATTGATCTATAACTCCTCCTGAGTGTTGTCTAACATTTTCTTGATTATATGTTCAATTTAAAAGCCTCAGGATTATCATTGCGTTCCTTTAAAGTTCACCTCACTGCTATCACTTTTCACTCCCAAATCATGAAGTTTTCAGTTTTCATCCACCCAGTCATGACTAGGTTTATCAAAGGCCTCTTCAATCTCTGCCCTCCTGTCTAGGAACCAACTCCACCATGGGACCTCAACTCTAGTCCTCAACATGCTGAGGAAACTCCCATTTGAACCTATGGTTAACTGCTCCAATGGATCGGCATTCAGGACACGTCCCCCATAAGTACCCAGTTGTGCTTGTTTGCGGTCTGGAGAAATGGATAATCCAACTAGCAGATTGAATGAAAGGATTACTGCGAATCTCAGTCAACCAGTCAAACAGGTTCTGGACGATCATTTTCTAGTCATAAGTTGGGTACTTAAGATCCTCCAGCTTAATGTTGAAGGGTTGTCTGCTGCCAAGTGGGAACTAACTGGTGCTCTGGCAGAGTAAATTCTAGCTGATGTTATTTGTCTACAAGAAATTCACATTGCACTGAATGAAGCATGTCAGTTTAAGATCATTGATTTTGATCTGTTAAGTCATGATCTTCAGGTGAAATATGGCCAAGCCATGTACATCTATAATGATATATTGGATGCTGTCCATATTGAATTTTCACCCTTTTGTGACATGATTAAAGTTGGTGGGTTTCAAATCACAAATGTATATAAGCCACTAAGTGAAAGATGGGGTCCACAAGTTCTCCCAAAGCTTAACCAATCTGCAGTGTATACGATGACTTTAATAGTCATCATAGCAAGTAGGGTAATGTGACTGCAGCCTCAAATGGTGAACAACTGTTGGAGTGGGCAACAAATAATGATCTTGCACTGGTCCATGACTCTAAGCAGTGTGGTACTGTCACAGAGCCGACTCACCAGGTAGCGCCTCCTGCTGGCTGTCTCGGGGAATTAGCGTTCCAGCCTCTGGAGCGCCCTCTTCAGGCCGGTGTCTTGCCACCCCTGGCCCCTGTGTCCCTCCTGGACCCCGGTGCCCTTGTCTTGGGTGCTGCCCACTGGCAGTAACTCCCACAGTTCTGGGTCTCACCCTCCCAGGGAAACCCCCACCCACTATCCCCACCTCGCCTCAGTCTTAAGCTACTGCTAGTCACCAACTAGCTCCTGCTCCCTGGGGCAGATTGCAGTATAAGCCACTTATCACTTGGACCTGCTGCCTCTGCCTACCCGTGGCTGCCCCTGCAACCCCCATACCTAATAGGCCTTCCCAGGCCTGCAGCCTGGGGCTTTCCTAGGCCCGAGCTCCCCGGCTTCCTTGGCCTTCCCCAGCCCTGCTTTCAATCCAGGTACTTTCTCAGCCCTTGCAGCCAGGTCACTCTCTCTTCAAGATAGAGAGAGTCTCTACTGGAACTTCTGGTTCAAAGCCTTTATAATGCCAGCTGGGCCCTGATTGGGGCATGGCCCCCAGCTGCCACCACTTCCCCCAGTCAGCCGGGGGGGGTTGCTCCCTGCCCCAGCCGTCTGCAGGGCTTTTCCAACCCCTTCAGGGCTGGAGCGGGTGTTCACCCCGCAACAGGTACCTTCCATTCAGCATGCTGGAAAAGGGACTACTGCCCAGACCGGTGCTGCATCGTGTCATTTGCCAGTCACCCGCAGCCAGTCGTGTGTACTGTACTTAATGATTTTCCACATAGCCAAAATCATCCGTTGTTGATTCAGATGGGAATGCGTCTTCTGATTTTAAGGAATGTACCGAAGCCTAAATGCTTGAAGAGCTGATATGTCTTTCTGTAAAGCTGGTTTACCATCTGTACTGAATCCTCCTCTTTGGCACTACCTCCATGATGGGGGTACTGCTCGGTAGTCTCCTCAGATGGAGCACCGATAGGGACACTACTTGAAGAAGGAGAGGTTACATACCTTGTACAGTAACTAGAGTTCTTCGAGATGTGTCCCCCTATGGGTGCTCCACTACCCACCCTCCTTCACCTCTGCTTCAGAGTCTCTTGTTGGACTTCCATGGTTGAGAAGGAAGTGGCATGGCAGCGGGTCCACCCCCTCTATATACTCTCTTGCTGGAGCACAAGGGCGTTGAAAGAGCAGGCACAGACCAGTGGACACTGCTGCTGAAAATCTCCAGTCTAGAGTGCACAGGTGTGTACATATGCTCACATGGAGCCTATGTAGTGACACACGGCTTGAAGGATTCCAGTTGCTGTACAAGGTAAGTAATTTCTCCTTTTCAATTTATTATAGGACTTTCCAAAGAAACATAATTTGTTATAAAAGGACATTATTTGAAATATCTAATTGAATGGAAAGGATGAATACTAAAATGTACTTGAAGAGTATTTAGCTCTGGTATCAGGTAAATAAAATTGGGCGTCCAGTCTTCTGAACTCTATTTTAAAGGTGTCAGATGCACATAGATTCAGAAATCTTTAGTGACTGCAAATATTAGTATTAAAATGGTGAATTAATATTAAAAATGGTATTAAAAATGGTCTTAATGTGGCTTATGCCTTTTTCTTTTCAAAATGCTGTTATTGTTAAGACATCTGTCAAAGGAGGATTTGATGTAATTACCAAATATATAAACTTGTCAAGTAAGACTTATTTTAAAAAGAGCATAAAATTTTCAAACACTTTGTTTTGTACCACTAAATCCTACTTTATTACTAGCTGCAGGATAAAATACGTATTTAACTTTCCCTTGCTAAATTACGGTTGACTGGGAAATGTGGACTATTAAGATTTCCACTTATCTAGGGTATGCAGACAGACTCCTACAGTGAAAAACCAACTTTTGCACTTTCCTGTGTAAGTTGTGTAAAGTGAGGGGGCCCTCCTCTCCACACATTACAACCAATATACTTAGAAGAATAAAAACACTGTGCTAAGTGCTTTGCAACACACCTGTGGAACTCTTTGCCAGGGGATGTTCTGGGCCAAAAGTATAACAAGGTTAAAAAAAACAAGATAAATTCATGGAGGATAGGTCCATCAGTGGCTATTAGCCAGGATGGTCAGGAATGCAACACCGTGCTGCGAGTGTCCATAGCCTCTGTTTGCCAGAAGCTGGGAGTGGACAACAAGGGATGGATCACTTGACGATTGCCTGTTCTGTTCATTCCCTCTGAAGCACCTGGCATTGGCCACTGTCAGAAGACAGGATACTGGGCTAGATGGACCGTTGGTCTGACCCAGTATGGCCGTTCTTATGTTCTTAATCCTCCCATACCCTTATAAGGTAAGTAACAACATTATAAGATCTCTGTATTACATGTATTTCAGTATATTACTGTTCTGTCTTTCAAGAAAAAAGAGTAAAATGTGCAGTTCTTTCTTTCTCCAGATGTAGAGAAAATTAGTTTGCATGCTGAAATACATGTGCATACTATAAAGGCATGGTTATAAAATAATAGCCTCAGCGTAGAATTTCCTGCCTCCTGTCACTTTGTCACCACTTTATGATTAATATTTTGTCTGATTAAATGACAGTATACACAAGGTTTATCTCTTCTTGCTTATGAAATATTAGTGACGGGATGGAAGGCTTCCTGAATTCTTGTTTCACTGAAGTGATTGGGAACATTGTTTTGCAGCACTGACAAATTCTTTAAAAAACAAACAAACAAACAACGAAAAAAACAGAAACCCTTACTGGGCAGAACTGACGTTTTATTCTTATTTTAGCAGAATCTCTGAAGTTTTGAAGCCAGGGCAGTCAGAAAATGTAGACTTTGTCGTAATAAATTACAGAGGGAGAATATGGACATCTCAGTTTGCTTTGCTTTAATTTTATCCCAAATGTACAGAGTTACATGTGGCAGTTAGGCATAAATGATATGATTTTATGCTCCAAATACTGGTAAGAGAGATGCTTCAGATCACATAGGTCAATGCTGACTTGATTCAAAGACACCTTGTCTCTGAGTTTCCTGAATCAGTTTAAACCCCTACACCATTGCTGCAGAAGACCATAAATATTAACCAGTGCCAGCTGTTCACTGTACAGGTTTAATTTCACTGTCCTACACACTTGGAGTTGGTAACCTTTCTGACAATGGGGAACTTTTAATGTCAAGCTGATCATGGACTTCCCAGGTCATCTGTTTGTTTTTATCAGCCTCTTTTATGTCCCAGAGAATTGTTTGTTTCTTACACAAATTTTCACAGATTAGATTCCAAGGCCAGAAGGGACCATTGTGATCATCTAGTCTGACCTCTTATATAACACAGGCCACACAAATTCCCTCAAATAGGGTCTAGTTCAAACAGGAACTATCTTTTAGAAAAACATCTAATCTTGATCATATTCCCACTGACTTAAATGACAGTAGATATCAGGTCTTAAAATTCTTAGTTTCTTAAAGGTAAAGTCGGTAGAAATGTTATACCAGGGGCTATTTGGAGAGAAAATATAACTGAGGAGTATCATTTTGAGATGATGGCCCATCTAAAGGGAAAGTAATTTGCTGTTTTCACTCTGCAGGGTTTCTATCACCTCTTAAAATGTTTGAAAATAATGTTCATTTTCCAAACATCTTTCTCCTTTTTTCATTTGACATACTGGAATTTTTTCCTGAGTTTAACGAGCCAAAGCCAACAGAGTTATGCTTTGTTTGCTCCCTTGTTTGTCCTGGCACAGCCATGGAAATATAATTTAAAATTGTGTTTTCTTTGGTGGGTGTTTTTTTCTCTCTTTGCTAGAAGAATACAAACTAGGTCCTTCACAGATAGTGGCTATTATTTGCTTGTTGGTGTCATGGTGGACTGCAAACAGTAGATACAGAATCCAGATGACATTCTGCAACAGAACATTTTCAGTCCTGCCATGATGCCAGGGGACAAAGTAATGACCCAGTCCCAGTGTTTTTACGATACATTAATAATGCAGTCATATTTGTTGCAACACACAAAGCATAAAGGATTCTAACTAGCATCTTTGTTTGCAGTCTTAAAAAAGAAACAAAGGACTGAGTGGGCTTGGAGAAGGAATTAGTCCGTGGCCTCTTTTTGGTCCCTGCAGCATAGGGGGTAGGTATAGGCAGCTTGGTGTAGAGCAACTCCTGTCACTGACATTGCTGTACATGTTCTGTAGATGAAGGAGGGGTTTAATTTTCCAGGGCTGTTAACGTAGCCATTTCATGTGCGTTAAATTCACATACAATTTTAAAGAATGGGAAAAATTGTCAGGTAACTTGTATTTCTCTTCTGTAATATGGTACCTTTTTAATGTTTGTAACAGTCTTTTCAAGCCATTGTCCACCCGCCGGTTCTTTCTCTTCTCCATTTGGTAAACACAGGACACACACACACACACATATATATTTTGGAGACAAAGTCAGCGTGGGTATTCTTTTCTTTAATACAATGCTTATTTGGCATCCTTACTCCATCACCACAAAATGCCTTCTAATGAGTGTCAATTAACTTCAGCCTACTGTCTTTTCCAGAAACATCCTAAATTTTACTCTGGTCAGAGATAATTTGCCAAAGCATGCTTCCCTCAACTCAGTGGTGTGAGTGTACCCGTACATTCCACTGTATGAGTGAAGTGAACAGAAATTTTAGATTGTAAGCTTTTTGGTGTGCGCATGTGTACAGTATCTAGTATAACAGGTGCATGGTCCGTGACTGGAGTGTCTAGGTGCCTCCACACTACAAATAATAAATAAGTTCTAAGAACAGTTATTTAGTTATGGCTATACAGCCAGAAAAGATGCACAGAAATCTAGAAGTACCTTAGTCTTCTGACAACAGGCAAATATCTTCTGTCCCAGCCCATCCTTCTCTTCGAGAATGGGTGTCTGTCTGTTCTCATATTCTTGGGGAAAATGTACAGTGGCATACAGAATTAGGTGAATATACATTATGGCAAAGATTGCAACAAAAGGATATTTTACGGGGCTTTGCATCATTTCCTTTTAAGGACAGATTTATTTTCTAGTCTCCTAACCTTTTGATTCAAATGTGTCTTTGAAGCAGTTGCAGGCAATGTTCCTAGATCAGATTACACACCACTTTATTTTTCTCTTGAAAAAAGTACATAAATCCTGGTGGTTAGACATGACATTGTCTAGTGATCCTACTTTTCTTGGCACATCTAAATGCACATTGTGGATTTTTATGAGATTGTTCCCTCTCTTTCTATCAATCCCAACCCTTTGTAGAAGGCAGAAAGACTTTTCTCTAGGGTGCAATTATTTCATAAACATCAGCCTCAATCAGTTAAAAAAATCAAGCGAGGCGATAATAGATTTGAAGCAAAAATATGCTTATGCAAACAACTTAAATTAAAACTTGGGGTTCTGAAGAGAAGTGAATGGTCTAGGATCTCTTTAAAGTCAAAATCTCATCCAGAAGGCTAAAATTAATTTGCCTCTTGTTAAACTGAAGTTTTATCAGCAAAAAAGTAAGCCTCGGGAAATCCTAGCCTGTCTAATTAAAGGTCAGTCTTCCCCTACTACTATTTTACTAACTAAGCATTTTGGGATAGATCCTCAGTTGGTATAAATGGCTGTAGGTCCATGGATTTCTTGAGCTACAGCTACATAGATTTGTGCCAGCTGAGAATCTTGCTCACTGTTGATGGAAAATGGTGCATAAGAAAAATAATAAAAGCTTTTCTTGGCTTTTATTATTGCACTCTTTTTTATGGGGAATATAGCAGTAGGACACCACATTAAAATATTTTGGATGATGTGGATAAGCATCTCTGTTTAAGTAATCAAGGTTGGGATTTTCAATTCTTAGGCACCTTTTGAAAACCCCAGACTACATGAATTGAATATATATTGCAGTATATATAGGGCATAGGGAAGGGGGCATGCCTTCTCCTAGAGCACCAGATATTGGCCACTGATTACGAGATTTGTTGAACTCACAGTCTGGTCTGGCCTGGCAAATCTTCCATTTCTATAAACAAACTAACGTGCATTTAGAAGGAATGAAAGTCATCTTGAACTCAAAAACTGATCCAGCAAATAGACTAGGTGATGCTGGGATAAAAGTGTGATTGACCTTCACACTGCTGAATGTGTTCAATCATTCAGTCAAAGAAGATAATATAGTTGCAATTAACATGGCCACTACTTTTTACTGTTAAAACAAATATAGAAAGGCATGTGGGTCATATTGTAACACCTAATCTTCCTGTTTAATTTTTGTACCATCAATATGGTAGCCAAATAATGGAAAAATGTAGATAAGTCTTAACCACATAGCCTTTATCCAAGGCTCACATCTGGTGTTTCTAAGTCTGGTAAAGAGTTATGGAAGATGGAGAGAGGCATGCACAGATATTATACAACGTAGTATTTACATATATCCTAGATTATGGATATATAGAAATTATGCCTCTAATTTTTATGTACTTATTTTTAATAAAACTATTTTAAAATAATGTGTTTCTTGCTTTAGTCTAAGTCAGTATATACAAAAATGATCTTCGTAAGGCATTCTCCCTTTATGCTGAGAAGGCATTTGACAGTGTGGAGTGGAAGTGTTTACTTGAAATGCTTCTTAAAATTTTGACTTTGTGTAAATTAGAAGGATCCCTAGCAAGATTTGGGCATCACTTCTCTGATTTGTGTAGACATGCTTCTTCTTTAGCCCACCACACTAAAGTGTTTTTATGTCTATGTAGTAAATTAACCATAGGGTAGTCTATATAATAGTTTAGCAATCAGTTTTCAGAAATAAATTCATATTCATATAATTTAATGTGAGCAATCAATAAGAAAATTATAAACTGGTAAATCTACCTTTTAAGATTTTAGAATGAGACCAGCATTGCTGCTGTCTATGAGTTTCTTGGACATCTTCCTGTCAAAGTCAGATTCAAGACTCACAAATTTGTCAGACCACTCTGTTTATTAGCAAAGTGCTTTGCCAATGCACCCAGATATGTGTGAGCCTCCTGCAAAAGCTCAAGCTAACTTATTTATACAGATAAGCCAAAGCCAATTTAACATAAGAGACAAAAGGAAGAGAAACTGACAAATATACATACATATCTTATTTGCATACTAACGTTTACCAATCTCCTAGCTCAGTAGGAGCTCTCAGTTAATTAGTTTGAGGACCCATTGTCTCACATTCCTTAATGTTTCTCTTCCTGACAACTATATTTCAACAAACCTTTCAAGCAGCATTTCTTTAATGAATTATAATTTAAATAAAATTCATTCTACTTTCACATTCCTATATGACAATAGTAACATGTCTGTATACACATTCAACACTGTTCCAAAACATGGAGACCTTTCCCCATGGCACCCATTACTCTGGCCCAGCAAGCTGCCACCATCTCTAGGAAACGTGCTTTTCCCCTGAGGCTCACAATAAGCAAGTCATTGATATTCAATAATCTGTATCTTTTATCATTTTTATATATGTATGGAAGAAGTGGGCGAAAACAGCCATCAGGTTGTGCACATGGCCTAACCAAGTAACCACATGGTTGTATTGTTGTGACCCTTGGCCTTACCCACTTCAACTTCTGCCTACTGCTTTATCGTCTTCACTTGTGTGGTCATGTGTAAAACGTTGATCACAACTCTGGTTAGGTTTTGTTTGTGAAATCCTAGCCCCGCTGAAGTCAATGACAAAATTTCCATTGACTTCAGTGGGGGCCAAGATTTCACTGTCTCTTGCGTGAAGCACATAGCATAATTCTGGGTGATATAAACTGTGTTACAGTCCTGTTAGGGGATTAGTCCAAAGCAGTTTCCCCTAGCACAACAGTTGTGGGGGTGAAACCCCTGTCTACACTGAAACTGTTTAAAACTGCTTATTCTGTTCCTCTTTTTCTTTTAAAGATAGTTTACTCAGTTTGAATAGCTGTATTTTGTTTTTCAGGTGATTAGGCAGTGGAACATGTTGCAAATTCAGACATAGAGTCAGTTCTAATGTCAATGTGTGAGAGAGTGTGGTGGGGTTTCTGATGCTGCTCCTGTAGCCTCATCTGTAGTAGTACATCTGGATGTTTGAAAATGTACTGGCCCAATTTAAAAATGGGCTGGGTTAGGGAGGGATTCATCACAAAGCAATATTAGGATTTGCACCAGTGTCTTGATATTCAGCAGTGTGTTACTTTTCTCATTGTCCTATTTTTAAAAAACAAAAGAAAAACAGCCCAAACCTTTTTCATGATAAGAACAGCTACATAGTAAATATGAATGAGTTTACAGGCAGAAAGGAAGCTGTATTGCTCTGGGATGATTCCAGGCAAAAAAGACCACTTGCCTTTTTATGATGGTCTCTCCTTAAAAAAGAGGATTTTATCTGGATCTAATAAGATCTGCAGGGAAATTGTGAGATCACAAACAGCCTTAATGCTACAAGAAATCAACCTCACACCAGATATACAGAGACAATTACTTTTTTATCACCAATCTGAAAAGCCAGGTCGGAGACACTAAAGCTAGTGAGTTACTCCCATGCCACTCTCTCCTAATTGCGCCTTGCAGAAAACAGACTTCCCTTCATGGCCTTGTTTTGACTAGAATTTGTGGATGAATTATAGCTCAATTGTTCCTCAATTGTGAGTCTAACTCACCCTCCATGCAGACTCACAAACCCTTCAGTCGTGTGGTGGTTGAGTTACAGATTATATGGGCAGGTCAGGTGGGCAGAGGTCAAGGTTTTATCTCTGTGCAAGGCTCAATTGTAAAGTGAAAGTCAGATCAGTGCCAATATTACTGCAAGTCAGTTAAGACAGTGGTTCTCAACTGTTTTTCATTTGCGGATCCCTAAACATTTTTGAATGGATATATGGACCCGTTTGGAAATCTTAGACATACTCTGTGGGCATGGGCAGCGGATGAAGCTTCCTCTTGAGGAGGCTAGTCCCCTGCGCTGCCCAAGGCCCTGCCCCCTCTTGCTGCTCTCTGCGCCCTCATGGCCCCCGACAGGCTGGGAGAGGTGCTGAGAGTTTCGTTGGGGCCATTGGGGGGGGGCAGCTGAGAGCTCAGCCCTGGCCGGGACCACGGCAGAGCTCTCTGCCCTGGTGGACCTCCAAGCCTGGAGCCCCTTCGCTGTTCCAACTGTGGTTCCACCCATGGCCCCACCCCATTCCACCCCTTCCCCTGCAGCCCTGCCCCTGTTCTGCCCACGGCTCCATCCCTGTTCCACCCCTCTCCGCCTCTTCCCCCCTGAGGCCCTGCTCCCAGCTCGCTCCTCTCCCCACCACCCCAACCCAATATCGGAAAAGCTCTGTGCCTCTGCTGTTCCTGCGGGGCAGCAGTGGGGAGCAAGAGCTCTTTCAACCTCCCCTAGCCTCCATGACATGCTGCCCATGTCCGTGGGTCCCCACGGACCACAGGCTGAAAACCACTGTTCTATCGTAACGACAACCTTTCGCGGTCCCCTTAGATGTAGGCTAAGAACCACTGAGTTAAGGGTTACAACAATTGATCAAAATCACTTCTCCAATGCTACCCCAAAATGTCCAGGAAAGTCTCCTTTCTGACTGTCTCCCCATGTACCCACTCTTAGCCCTTTGGATACATAAAGGAATGTGTGACTGCATATCGTTTTCAAAGTTAGTGTCTTAAAAGCAATTTAGAAACAAAAAATTCCTACGTGCACTTATTTATGACCTGAAGCTCAGGCGCTAACTTAAAACTTTATTTTCCAGCGTGTAAGCCAACAACCCTGACTGAGAGAAGAATTCCTCAAGGTTTGTTCATTTTCTATGTTACTGTTATATCTTCGCATCTTGTACTAAATGTTCATGTACTGGTGCTGTGTACTTTTAAATAGTTATCATGCGTTCATCCTAGAGAGAGCTATACTTCTGTGCCTGTGTACATATGTATAGACATGCACACACTCTAATCTAAGCAAAGGACTGACTTTAGGATCCTGACCATGTTGCACTTTGGTGGACACACTTCCATGCACTATCCTGCAGGCAGGTGCCTAAGATTCCAGTACTTGCATGTGTAAGTGTAACAGGGGCCTGTTCCACCCCCATCATCTTCCCTGCAGAACCCACATGGACTCCACCAGGTGTGCTCTTAGTGTAACTTTATTTCTGTTTCCCTTCACCGATGTCATCACGGTCTCCTGTGCTCTTGCCTATTAACAATATTTGCCGAGCTTTAGGATCTCTGAGCAAGACCTGAGGGGAACAGAGATCTCTGAGGCCTCTGTATGCCTAGGCTCAGCTAGCCCTACTTGTTTGTTCCTTCCTTCCTCCCCACCCCACCCCGGCCGCACTTCCTTCCTGTGCCTTCTTTTTATCAGCCCTGAGCTGATGGGGCCAGTTAAGTTCCTATCTCCACCAGACTGATTCAGATCATAGCCCGCAGTCAGCTTCTCCTGGGGCACTAATCAGCCTCTAGAGTGATCAGAGTGCAGGCTTACCTACACACTCCCTGCACTCTGTCACAGTAGACAATAGAATTCTCCAAGGCCAAACCCACTGGGACACATACGTTTTACTAGTGAAAACTGTACTACTCCCCCCCGGCCCCAAATGTTAGCGTCATTCAGATACATGCACCAAAGTACGCTCATACGGACGGAGACCTTACTGACGCTTTAGCCCCAAATTAGTGACTAGGTGCTTTGGAATTGTCCTTGATCAGCCTTTTTTATAAACGTAGCTGTTTTGTGTTAAATAGATTTTGTCACAAATCCATGTATTTAGGCAGTTTATGTGTTTTGCTCTAGAACCCTAAAGTGAGGGATTAGAGCAGAGTCTTCTGTTTTATTTCTGTTCGTATTCCGTGCCCATCACGGTGACGTGAGTGCATTGCAGCGGTGCATTAAGCCGTGTCTTGTGTGACTCCTCCTCTGTTTCTCTCCTCGGGAAACCTGTGCCTGCGTTCTTTTTGGTTTTGTTTTGCTTTTGTTGGTGAAATTGCGATAAAAGAAGAGCACATTCTGTGCTTCTATTTTGTCCTTTCCTTCCCCCCCTGCTCAGAACCACCTCCCCCTTCTTGTTCCTCTCCCTCCCATGTGCTGAAAGGGTTGGTGGGTGGGTGGTTATCCATCCTCCTGCTCTTCAGTCTCTCTCTGCCATCTACCTACCAACTTATTCAGCATAGATCCGCTTTTGGGCTCAATGCTAGGAAGTCCCTTATCCTGGACACCTGTGGCTCTCGGAGCTGGCTGCCCTCTTCTGCATATCTCCAACTCAGCCAGTGTGGGGGACAGGCACTGCAAGTAGGAGAGTGGCCAGGCAGAATGAAGGCAGGGGGGATTCCTGGCCTAAAGAGGCAGTGCTGGATGGGACTGCCTTTGCCCAGGATTCTCAACCTGGCCTCTGACCGAGCAGTCACAGCTACACCTGCCTTCCTATTACAATACTTTCTGCAACCCCAAGAAATAGGCTAGTTCTAATTTTGGTTTACCCTCAGCATTAATTGAAACGGTTTAAATTCACATTCATTTTTGGAGCAACTGATCTTTTCATGCAGCAAATGTAGTGGTGTGTAAAGTTTTTCTTTCCATTAGGCATGGGAATGGCAAAGTACAGAATTGTCTTTGCAATGTAATACACTGAAAGATACATTGGGTTGTCTGCCCCTTGGGTAGCAACTTGGTGGGTAAGGGAACTGCCACACATCATGATTTTGCATGACTTCAATGGTGCACAGAAGACTAAAATTTACACTGCTCTTCATTGTCAGAACATATTTGCTACT
Organism: Chelonia mydas; assembly: GCF_015237465.2. Lineage (NCBI taxonomy): Eukaryota > Metazoa > Chordata > Testudines > Cheloniidae > Chelonia > Chelonia mydas. Next base: position 231,292,157 of record NC_057850.1, read on the forward strand.
TAACTAAACTGAAGCATTCTCCCATTTTCCAGTACCTTAAGCACTGTAAGGCACAACAACAAGGTGTGGGTTACTTGGCTGTGGGCACATATTTGAGTGTCTTAGTTCAATGTTCAAGTGCATTGGGAGGCAAAGCACCTTCAGCCACCCAAGGCGCACTGCAGTAGCCAAGTTACACATCCCAGTGTAGCTTATTGGAGTTTTTAGAAAGTCACAACATATTGCTTGGAAACCTTTGAAAAACAAAGAGTGTTCCTGGCTCTGCCAGAAAAAATAGCTCCTAAGGAGGGAAAATAACTGAAAACTTTTATGAGGAGGGCCCACTTTTCAATAAAGCATAGGACATCAAACTAGTGGTGGGCAGGTTAAAGGAGTCACTTAATAGCTATCATAGCAGTTTGGGTGGATTTTCCAGTATGAGCCATATGTCTGTTCTGCCTCCCACTAGACTCACTGACCCAGCTCCCTTCCAGCCTACAAACCTTGGTTTTCTAAAGTGGTTGTAACGCGGGGGGGGGGGGGGGGGGGGGGGGGAGGAGGGGGAGTTTTTGGAGCGTGTACTTTGAAATGTGAAATTGCTCCTGCAGGTGCCAGATGCATGTGTCAATGCACAAAAAGCTACAACATTCGTAGAATCAAATACGTTTGACCTTTGATTGTGAGGCTGAAACATTAATTTATCAAAGGGGCCTAAAGGAGTTATATGCCCACCTCCCTTAGCTTGTTCAAGAATTCCAGTTTTTCCAATCCCTTATGGGAAAGCTAACTAGAATTTAATGGAAAACAGCTTTTCTGTAGTGTGTCGGGGCGTTTTTTTGTGCCATCCTATAGAATTTATTAGAAAATGCCATTTTGTGGCTTTCTACTTTCTATTAGCGTTTTAGAGCAATTATTTAAAACCTTATTAAATTTCTATAGAAATGTATGGGTTTAATCCCTGTGAAATTTAATAGGACTGTTCCAGTAGGAATGAAAGTTGATAATTTCTATTCTATCAGATGCTTCTTATAATGAAAAGGTCCATGTATTATTCCCTTTGATAAACAAGGAGCCAAATCACATGAAAAGGTGGAACTCAATAATCTGAGGCAAGCTTCTTCTAGGGCCATTGATTTTAGTGCCAGCCAGTACAGGCTCTGAATCTATTGAGGTAGACCCCAGGCGATTTTGCTTATGTATTTCAACTTGTATTTGTGGTCTGTAGCTTCTGCAGAATCAAATAGTGATGAAAACAATAGGACTCTATACACATTTGGTAGATTTCTGTGGAAATTACTCTAAAAACCTATAGAATTTGATACAATACATTTCTATTGTTTTTTTCTTTGAACCATCCTGTAGAAATCAAGGATATAATTTGCCATTAAACTCTCTGAGATGGTTTAAAAACCCATAAACATTCATTTTTTGTAATAAATTCTATTGGACTTCTCCATAAAGGACAAAAACTGTAAAAATGTCCCCACAGAAGAATAATCCACACATCAACATTTCATTCCTCAACCCACTTTCTTCCTGAATGTCAGAGAGAATTGATGGGTTTTGCAGCATGTCCAGAAGTCTAACACATTATGACTCTGGGAACTAAGATCACACACTAAATCAATTGCTGACAATGGTGTGTGTGCGTGTGTGTGTGAGAAAGAGAGAGAGAGAGCTACAGGGAAGGCTTTTTATTAACCTCCTCCCACTGATCTTGCATACAACACAGCAATAACAATTGACATTGTGAGGTCTCTAGTGAAGGGCTATTGCCAACAAATATTCAGTACATAAGGAATAAGAGATGTTCAAATATCTATATTGGCCTGAAGTCTAGTGTATGCATAAGAATTTTATGGGCTTTTCCTGAAAAGTTAATGATGATCAGACGTTCCAAAGGGAGAAATCAGCTGCATTTAGAAACATATTCTGATTCTGGCACTGTAAAAGCCAAATGCAGGGATGGAAGCAATGCCTCTTTGCCCTACAAGGGAGACGTTCTGTCAATTTTAAAATACTGTTTAAGATCCCAGATCAATTGTGTCAAATGTGTGGATTTAAATTACACCAATATATTTACACTTTTAAAAAATAATCAAAATTCTACCAAGTACTGAGTACAGATTTGTATCTCCCCAACAAGCAGAGATGATCTCAAGCAGAGAATTGCTATGCTTTAAGATGCTGGCCCAGTTCCCATTAAAATCTATGCAAAGATTGTTTTTGATTTTAATGGGAGTAGGATCAGGCCCTCAGTGCTTATGTTACTGCATCAGGTATTGGAAGGGAGAAAAATAACCTTGAACAAACTTGAATTTCTTAGAACAAACTTGAATTTCAAATATTTTAGTTTTAAATTTAGTGTGTAAATGAGACGGGCATGGAAATTAAACCACATACCACTGTGGCAGAAATTCAGATCCATTTCTGAACTATCTGGCTCCTTAGACCATAGCTCTAGTTTTAAGTCTACATCTTGTTACTAATTTGAGATCCTTAATAGTTCCAAAATGGGTTCAGTCTTTTCAGTGGACTTTTAAATATGATGCCATGGCCGAGGGAGTATCCCAGTATAACAAGAGAGGAGGAACAAGGGAAAACAAAGTGGCAAATCTGTGAACGTGAGCCTCAGAACCCGGGGTGAAAGTAAGTTAGAGGACTTACCAGTATGCCGGAGTCCTGAGCAGGGGACGTGGTCTCAACTGGAAGAGGCGTGGCCTTAACCGGAAGAGGCAGGGCCTTAAATCCCCGGGCCTTTTAAATCTTGATTTAAAGGGCCAGGGCTCCAGCTGCAGTACTGGCGGCTGGGAACACAGGGGCCTTTAAATCACCCCCAAGCTACCAGCTGCAGAGGCAGCTGGGAACCCCGCGGCTCGGAGGCAATTTAAAGGGCCCAGGGCTCCAGCTGCTGCTACTGCAGCGGTGCCCCGGGCCCTTTAAATCACTGAGGAGCCCTGTGGGCTCCCAGCTGCCACCGCTATCCCGGGGCTCTGGGCTCTGGCAGAGCTTTAAAGGGCCTGGGACGCCGCTGTGGTAGCGGCTGCTGGAGCCCCGAGCCCTTTAAATCCCCGCCTGAGCCCTGCTGTCCGAGCCCTGGGGTAGCGGCGGCCGGGCTCTGTCGGGGATTTAAAGGGCCCCATGGCTCCAGCCGCCGCTACTGTGGGGCTTCGGCAGCAGGGTTCCAGAGCGGATTTAAAGGTCCGGGGCGGTAGCGGCGGCTGGAGCTCTGGGGCCCTTTAAATCTCCGCCAGAGCCCCACCGCTGCTACCCCAGGACTGGGGCAGCAGGGCTCAAGTGGAGATTTAAAGGGTTTGGGGCTCTAGCAGCCACTACTGCCCCGGCCCTTTAAATCCCCTCTGGAGCCCCGCCGCCGCTACCCCAGGGTTTCGGCAGCAGGGCTCAGGTGGAGAGTTAAAGGACCCGGGGGGGGTTGCGGTGGCTGGAGCTCCGGGGCCCTTTAAATCCCCGCCTGAGCCCTGCTGCCTGAGCCCTGGGGTAGCAGCGGCGGGGATTTAAAGGGCCGGGGCAGTAGCAGGGGCTGGAGCTCCGGGGCCCTTTAAATCCCCGCCAGAGCCCCGCTGCCACTACCGGCTTCGGCAGCAGGGCTCAGGTGGGGATTTAAAGGGCATGGGGCTCCGGCAGCCGCTACCGCCCCGGCCCTTTAAATCCCCTCTGGAGCCCCGCCGCTGCTACCCCAGGGCTTCAGCAATAGGGCCCAGGCGGGGATTTAAAGGCCTGGGGCGGTAGCAGCGGCTGGAGCTCCGGCGCCCTTTAAATCCCCACCAGAGCCCCGCCGCCACTACCCCAGGGCTCGGGCAGCAGGGCTCAGGTGGGGATTTAAAGGGCTCCGGTGGGGGGATAGCGGCGGCTGGAGCTCCGGGGACCTTTAAATCCCCACCAGAGCCCTGCTGCCTGAGCCCTGGGGTAGCAGCGGCGGGGATTTAAAGGGCCGGGGCGGTAGCGGGGGCTGGAGCTCCGGGGCCCTTTAAATCCCCGCCAGAGCCCCGCTGCCACTACCCCAGGGCTCGGGCAGCAGGGCTCAGGTAGAGATTTAAAGGGCTGGGGCGGTAGCGGGGGCTGGAGCTCCGGGGCCCTTTAAATCCCCGCCAGAGCCCCGCTGCCACTACCCCAGGGCTTCGGCAGCAGGGCTCAGGTAGAGATTTAAAGGGCCGGGGCGGTAGCAGTGGCTGGAGCTCCGGGGGCCCTTTAAATTCCCACCGCAGCCCCGCCACCACTACCCCCCAGGGCTTTAAGCTGTTGTCTGGGAAAGCCGGTCCTGGTACGGCACACTGGCTCTTACCAGTACGCCGTACCGGGGCTTACCGGCTTACTTTCACCTCTGCTCAGAACTATTCACCCCATCCCTTCTGAACTATTATTGTTGTCTATGCTGTATTGTGGCCTAGTGTGGCCAACAGAGGGCATCAAGGTCTGTGCTTTCCCCAGTGGCTGCACACACACTGAAAGCAACAGGAGAGGTAGGAACTATTCAAATAGTTACTGTGTTCAGGAAAGTATTGGTCAGCATGAGAGAATAGCATGAGTCTGCTTTCTGCTGCTAAGTTTCAGCGCATGGGTGATATTTGGGTTTCAGTGTGTTTTATCTTTTCTGTTCTGTGGGTAATCTGCTTCATTAACATTGATGGGGTGACCTGCAATTTACCTGTGCTTTGATCCTAAACACATTGAAATTAGCTGAAAGTCTTTGGATCAGTGTCCTGGCGCCAAGGGTGATAATGCAGCCTAGTCTGACTGAACCCCTCTCTGTATCAAATACCAAATACAGAACAAATAGACACTTTCCCCCCCCCAAGAGCTTACAATCAAAGTATAAGGCAAAAAACCCCAGCTGTCTACATCCAAATATCCTTAGGCCCTACCCTAATAAACATGGTAAATAATCAATACTTCTAGTAGGCAACACTCAAAAATACACCTGAAACTCACCAGATTACAAGTGTCAGGAGTATCTTCAAAAGTTTATTGGGTACAGGGCCTTGGCCCCAAAATTACCACTTTATTAGCTGAGTCGAACACTGTATTATACAGTCAATAGGCTGAGTGCTGTATTCAGGGACAAAGTATTAGCATTGCCAGAAAATGCACTGTTTGTTTGGTTAGTTATGGTTTTTGTTTACATGGGGAGTCAAATAGATTTTCCAGTGCATCCCTCCTCCTCTCTGCAAGTGTAGGAAGCTCTGGAGGTAAGGGGGTGGGAAAAAGGGTCTAACTGCAGGCTAAAAGGGAGAATTTTTGTGGAAGCCTCTTATTAAAATATTAACAGCAATCCCTGGAAAGGTGTGAAGAATGCAAGGCTGTAAATATCCCCAAAGCCACCTCATTGTCCTCTTTAAAACTCTCCTTTGCCATGATGCCTGCAGCAAGCGGACAAGTTAGACTGATGGCGTGCTGAGATTACTGCCTGTCATGCTGACCCACATGGTCTCATTGTTTCCTTGTGCTCCCCGCGTGGGAGCCCATTGTGCTAGGGGGCCGTACAAAGAGTAGCAGATAGTCCCTGCCCTGAAGAGCTTACAGTCTAAGTAGACCAGACAGACACTGGGTGGGGGAAGGGTGTAACTCAAGCAGAGTGAACTAAGTGATGGGAGCAAAGGTCATGTTAGTTCCGTAGGGTGGGGGTTGAGTTTAGCGAGGAGGGGATCAGCTAAATGAAAAGAAAAGGGAAGGAGTGGCCATGATGGGGACAGGGCAGGGGAGAAGAGGGTATGAGGGGCAGGTGTGGAATGAGGCTGAGGTGATGGTGAGAGAAGGAGAGGGTTGGCGCAAACAGCCAATCAGCACCGAGCAGAGAAAGTCCCAGTCATAACTGTAGAAAGTTCTCCGATTGCCTAGAAGACCAAAGGTTCCTGTTTTGGCTGCTTCTGTTCCTATTGGCTGGAATCTCTGGCTGGCTCCTCTCTGCACTTTTCTTCTTAGCCCGCCCCTCACCCTATCTGGTATGTTGTTTCATGTCTTCCTGTCTCAAGCAGCAGGACTCCAACAGAAGATGGTGCTCCCACATTCCCAGAAAGGTTTGCCCTCTACAGCATGCTTGGGATAAGTTGCTTTCTGTGGTAGACCTTGGTAACCAGCCTTTAACCAGTCATTTGGCAGGTGCCCCAACCCACAGCCCATACAAGGTTAAAATGATCAGCAACAAAACAGATGACAGACCAGGCTTGGGGTTACTGTAGAGCTTGGAAAATCCTGTCTGGTCAAGCGAGCAGCAGCATTTGAATTTTTTTAACACTCACTTCAAACACATCAAGCTCACAAATGAGTCAAAGCCAAGCACAATTAAAGTTTCCAGCTACTACTTTCAAACGTGCCAATCCTCGCGCTTCAGCAGAGCAGGTATATTTTAAAATGACATTTTTTTTCTGAAAGATTCTTTCCCTTTTATGCATGTCTCTTCAAGCAGAAGAACGCTCTCCTGATTTTAAAAATTCAAAATAGTTTATTAAATATTGATGTGTCCTTTGCCTGTTCAGAGTCCCAACCAGCTGATGTTTTAAAAATCCTCCTCTTTTCCCCTGACATGCCATTCACCTCCCCAGCAACTGAATCCCAGCCCAGCCCTATACTGATCCTTACTCACCATCCTCCATTCCACCTGCACAATGCCATCTCTGTCTTCTGAGATGGTCACTGTTCTTCTGCTCCGTTAATACAACTGGATCCTACCATAGCTTTAACATCTGAGTGTTCTCTCTCTTGAGTTTTGGACTCTACTGCTTTGAAAACTTGCCACGTAGCCTGTGAGACATACCACTGCCAAAGCCACACCCTGGAAAACAAAATCTTTCCTTGGGGAGAAAAAGCAGTGAAAAGTTCAGAAACCAACAGAAAAGTGCTCTCCTGGGAGACCCTATAACAACAACGCTTTCAGAGCGGGATTTCTCCGCAGTGATGGGCATGTGTGCAGTTCCTTTGCCCCTCCCCAGAGCTCCATGTTTGTGAACCCACAGGGTATTGCATTTGGCAGGAATCCTGCTCCCCAGGGCAAAGCACAGGGTCAACACAATGTGCACATGTGCACCCACAAACCAAACCAAAAGTGGCTGTGTCTAAGTTTCGGCCTACCAGGCCTCAGGATTTAAGATTTCTATTAAAGTTGTCAATTAAATTACATGCTGGTTGAGTGTGTAATTTTAACTTTGAGATAGGAAAGCTCTTAGAGGGTCGAATACAAATAGAGAAGTTTGCCATAGGGCTTTTTTTAACCACCCTATTGAATTTAATAGAAAGTTAATTCCTTTGTTATCCTTCATTAAATTCTATAAAATTGTAGAGCAATTTCTGTAGAATCCTATTGGATTAATCATTATTAAAATCTATAGGACTTTTTCATAAAGGTTGAGTTAAATACGAAGGCTGGAGTATTAAAATACTTACTATGTTAAGATCAGACAGTTTAACCCAATTATAGGCCACCTCTCACAAGGCATCTATGTACTGTACAGTAAAAGTCCAAAACCACAAAGCACTGAAAATGATTGTTATATATCTTGACTTTAGCAAAGCTTTTGATACAGTCTCCCACAGTATTCTTGCCAGCAAGTTAAAGAACTATGGGCTGGATGAATGGACTATAAAGTGGATAGAAAGCTGGCTAGATTGTCGGGCTCAACGAGTAGTGATCAATGGCTTGATGTCTAGTTGGCAGCTGGCATCAAGCGGAGTGCCTAAGGGGTCGGTCCTGGGGCTGGTTTTGTTCAACACCTTTATTAATGAGTTGGATGATGGGATGAATTGCACCCTCAGCAAGTTCGCAGATAACACTAAACTGGGGGGAAAGGTAGATACACTGGAGAGTAGGGATAGGTCCAGAGTGACCTAGACAAATTGGAGGATTGGGCCAAAAGAAATCTGACGAGGTTCAACAAGGACAAGTGCCGAGTCCTGCACTTAGGAAGGAAGAATCCCATGCACTGCTACAGGCTGGGGACCGACTGGCTAAGCAGTAGTTCTGCAGAAAAGGACCTGGGGATTACAGTGGATGAGAAGCTGGATATGAGTCAGCAGTGTGCCCTTGTTGCCAAGAAGGCCAATGGCATATTGGACTGTATTAGTAGGAGCATGGCCAGCAGATCGAGGGAAGTGATTATTCCCCTCTGTTCATCACTGGTGAGGCCAGACCTGGAGTATTGTGTTCAGTTTTGGTCCCCCCACTACAGAAGGGATGTGAACAAATTGGAGAGGGTCCAGCAGAGGGCAGAGAAAATGATTAGGGGGCTGGGGCACATGACTTACGAGGAGAGGCTGAAGGAACTGGGGTTATTTAGTCTGCAGAAGAGAAGAGTGAGGGGGATTTGATAGATGCCTTCAACTACCTGAAGGGGGGTTCCAAAGAGGATGGAGCTAGTGGTGGCAAATGACAGAACAAGAAGCAATGGTCTCAAGTTGCAGTGAGGGAGGTCTAGGTTGGATATTAGGAAACTATTTCACTAGGAGGGTGGTGAAACACTGGAATGGGTTACCTAGGGAGGTGGTGGAATCTCCATTCTTAGAGGTTTTTAAGGCCCCGCTTGACAAAGCCCTGGCTGGGATGATTTAGTTGGTGTTGGTCCTGCTTTGGGAAGGGGATTGGAGTAGATGACCTCCTGAGGTCTCTTCCAACCCTAATATTCTATGATTCTAAGAGACACTGAAAGATAATGACAGTTGTACCAGGGCTGTTCTTTTCAATAGGGGACACTGGAGAAGTTAAGAGTACACAAACACTAAGGTCAGTACCACTCTTTAAAATCCAGTCCTTGATGTAAGGCTTTTCATCTAGAACATTCACACTGATGTACAATAAGAACGGCCATATTGGGTCAGCCCAAAGGTCCATTTAACCCAGTATCCTGTCTTCCGACAGTGGCCAATGCCAGGTGCTTCAGAGGGAATAAACAAAACAGGTAATCATCAAGTGATCTGATCCCTCGCAGAGGCTAGGGACACTAGTGAAAATGGAAAAGTATGTTTTTCAAGCACCTTTGAAAGAGTCATGTTGACTTGCTTTAGGTGATCAAATAAATCTCAGTATGTGAGTACACCCAAAAAGAGCTTTTTGTCTAAGACTGAATTTGTTATGCGATGTGTTCTTTCTTGGGAACTATGTCTTCCCTTGAAAGGAGTTGCAATATGGTAATCGTGGTTTTTCTCCAACTCTACCTACTCTCATCTTCTAACAGTTAAAGTCACTCTTTTAGTTTAAAACATATTGCACAGACTGCATTAGCCCTTGGCAATATGATTAGACAGGACTATTCAGGAAATGGTTTTCACAGTTTGCAAATAGTTATGAGAGTTTGAATGTTTTTAATGTCCTGAATTGGGATGAAGTGTCAAAATATCTAAAATGTTCATGAACCAAAAAACCAATTTCTGTTTCAGTTTGGGTCACTCCAGACATTTAATTTCAATTATTTCAAAATGTCTTGATTGGATTTTGACCATTTTAAAAACATTTTTCAGTCTAATTACCTTCAATTTCTAATTAAAAGTTATTTCACACTGGAAAACTGGAATTTTTTGGTTCAAAAATGTTGAAACAAAATGTTGTGATGATTTTTGAAACTTGTTTTTTAAAAATGTTGAGTTGGGAGATTCATCTAAATCAGCACTGTTTCATGAACAGTTTGTTTCAATGAATCAGCATTTTTTGAAGGGAAAGAGAAAAAGTTTAGTTGAAAAATTCCTGACCGGCTCTAGGCTAGACCAATGTAGAGCCTACAAAAGGGGGATGGATTGAAGAAACAATTCGAAATTAAATTAAAATTATGAAAAATCGTGATCAATATTGAAGTCAAAGTACCTCCAGCTGCCTGTGTTCTTTAGTCGGAGATCAACCATATGTTTCAGTGCTAATATAATTTTTTGTGTGTGCTGCTAAATAAGTGACTGAAAAACAATTTTGTGCTTCAGCACATTTCCATTAGAGAAATGAGGGAAAGGTTCCATCCCATATAGTTAGCTTAGTGATATTGGCACTGACCAAACAGCTGAAGAAGGAATCTAGACATCTTAGGATATGTCTACGCTGCAATTAAAAACTGTGGCCAGCCATTGCCAGCTGACTTGGGCTAAGAGGCTGTTTAACGGCTGTGTAAACATTCAGGCTCTAGCTGGAGCCCAGGCTCTAGTACCTGAGAGGGGGGAGGGTCCAAGAGCTCAGGCTCCAGCCTAAGCCCGAATGTCTACCCAGGGGTTAAACAGCCCCTTAACCCGAGCCCAGCAAGGCCGAGTCAGCTGGCAAAGCCAGCCCTGGGAGCCTAATTGCAGTGTAGACATACCCTTAGTGTTTTGTTTTTAAAGCCCTCATCTCATCAACCAGCAACAGAACGATTTTCTCCCTGTGAATGCTTGTATTCCACAATAACTTGTGGAGATGACCAAGGCGTATTAGTGAGGGAGTATGCTTGAAAAAAGTAGACTGGTTGAAGTGGAGAGCAGAATTCTCTTCATGGATGATTTCAAAGATCAACATACTGCAGATCAAAGGTGGACTGGCTGGGAAACAAGCTTGGATGCTATGCTACAAATATAGGCCACAATGGACATGGTCTGCTGCTAGTGCAGATACCTACTCAACTTTTTCTCATTGTCCTCTTCTCCTTGTAGTGCACATACATTGTGCACCCGTGTTAAGTGCTGGTCGCAAGTGTTGAAGGGTGGTGCTGCTGGATGCATGTGGGTGGTAATCGTGCTTTTGGGTCATTGCAGATGGGTAGTCATGTTGGGATTTGGGGAGCTAATTTTTCTTTCTGATCATTAGTCTAGGACCAGTGAATAGAAAAGGAATAGTACTGGTTTTATACAACAACGTCTCTGAGGGCAGAAAAAGCTCCAGTGCCATCTTCTTATCTCTCAAGACTGAGGCCCATAGTAGCTCTCAATTTCCAGAAAGATCTTCTCCCTTCAGACTGACAGAAGTTTTTGCATGCAAGAGAAGACCCCTCTGACATCTAACTTCAGTGTTATGAACACTGTGATTAAAAGATCAGAGCCAGATTGGGAAACTCAGAACTGGGAACAAGTACACTAGAAAAGCAGTTGGAGATGACTGTGTCCAAGGTAGTAAATTTTGTTTTGCTATTGTGGATAACAGATTGCAGGAAGAAAGCAGGTTTCATATTAAGCTTTACAGTACCAGTTTGGAGAGGGAGCTGGTCCTGGGAGTTTGGTTTATCTACATGTTTAAAGAAGAACTAAATATGAAGAGAAAGGTCTATTATTTGTGGGCATTTCTCAGCTATTCTTTACCATGAGATGTATTGCTAACCTTAGATCCAAATTTGCTTCCACTCCATGCAGGCCCTTATCTTTTCACTGCTGATCTGTTTAAATTATAATTAATTTTAAACACCTTGAAAAAGAAGTGTAAAGCTCTTTATTTATTTAACCCTTCTTCCCTCCCCAATTACTGAAATAGTTTCTCAAATATTTTTGTTCTCTCTCATTCTGGATCTTTGTCACACATTAAAATGTTAGAGGCACATGTTTTGGTCCTGGAGAGTTGAACTGTATTCCTAGATGCCAATGACCTCATAAAGGATAGGAGCAAAATATATATTCCTTTTAAAAGCAAGTTTTAAAGAATAAAGCACTGGGGCAGATCTTCAATATATCCTGCAAAACTCCGCTGGTTTGCATATTTTTGGATATGTTATCTGAGCAATTGACTTCAAATCCAGAAAACGAGGATTAGGAGGACTCCATAAGGCAGAATGCAATAGAGGATTCTGGGGACAATGAAAGACCGTTTTTAAAGTTAAGGTTCTGCTTTGATGCGCAGGATTCGTTAAAAATGATTATCCTAGATCTGTAAAGTCATGCTGTGGCAGTTGGGAAGATGCAACGACTAACCTGTGCTTTAGCATTTTTGGGGTGAATGAATCTGTAGTGGGACCTGGGCTTTTTGTTCTGTGCACGTGGAACTAAATGGAATGTGCAGACACGACCACAGATTTGGAGGCAGAAACTTTCTTTGGATTCTAGAATGTTTGTTTGGACTTTGTGTTTAAACTACTATTTCTCCCAGGAGCTCAGTAGGAGGAGGACTGCTAGACTAATAGGCAGGCAGCCTCAAGCGTTTCCAGTCTCGTTTGCACGTATTTAATTTAGAATTATAGAAATGTAGGGCTGGGAGGGACCTTGAAAGGTCATCTAGTCTGCTGAGGCAGGACCAAGTAAACCTAGACCATCCCTGACAGGTGTTTGTTAATCTGTTCTTAAAAACCTCCAATGATGGGGATTCCACAACCTCCCTTGTCAACCTTTTCAACTATTTAGCTACCCTTACAGTTAGGAAGTTTTTTCCTAGTGTCTAATCTAAATCTTTCTTGCTGCAGATTAAGCTGATTACTTCTTATCCTACCTTCAGTGGGCATGGAGAACAACTGATCACCATCATCTTTATAACATCCTTTAACATATTGGAAAACTATTAACAGGCTCACCCTCTGCCAGTCTTCTTTTCTCAAGACTAATATCAGTTAAAGTTGAACAAATGGTTTCTTTTGCTTATTCATCTGATAAAAACAAACTAACTGTCTTGTTGACACTGAACTCAAATATAGTACTGTATCTGGCCAGCAGCTGCATATCTGTCTCACAGCTGTATAAACCACCTCCGGCTTTGATCTTTTCAGGTTGCATAGTCTAATCAGCTTGGGGACCTCTGGGAAGATCTCAGTACTGCAGCAGGTTGTGCTGATTCAGCAGGTGGCACTCTTTCCTCTGAATTACTAATGAACCAGTCCCCCAGCATAAATGTTAGGGACTCAGCACTTCCTGTCATTCAGCTAGTAAGTGTGTGAGGCAAACGCTGCTGAATCAGCATAGGAGGAACCTCCTGCAATAAGATGTTGTGGAGGGAATCAGTAGTAACCTGGTAAAACAGAGAATAAAGACAAGAAAATAGATACACAAGAGGAACAAGAGTAGAGTCCTCTGTTTTACCATGGTCTCCTCATTTCTCCACATGCTTCATTTAAGTTAAAACATGTTCCTGCTTACAGTTTGGGACCGTTGTGTGATGTATTCTCTTTAGCTTTGTTCTCATATTTCCCTGAAAGTAACACTTTCACGGCAGGGATTGTAATTATATCAACCTCTGTCTTTTTAATGCTCTCTGATTTTATATTTTCCCCTCTTTAATAAGCTTATCATAAAATATTGCCATTAACACATCACCAGTAGAATGTGTGGGAAAAAATACCAGTTTCCAGCAGCCGGAATAATAGTACATTTCTAGTAATAACAACAATGTGACCTTATTCTGATTGGGAAAGTTCTTTCTCTAATGAGGCCAAAAAATCTTGAATACTTCAAAGATGATTTATATTTCTAACACAAGTGCGGAATCTTAATATCTCTCCCACTGTTTTTTCCCCTCTGAGCTATTCCTGTTTGTGTCCCAAGTAAGAAATCGGGGTCAAAGGTGAGTGCCAGATGGAAGAAGGATCAGTTGTTCGTACTTCAACAGTTAGCAGGAGTAAGTGCTAATTGCTTTTTTTTTTTAAATACATTGAATTTTTGAAACCTCTCCAAAGAGCCATCAGTGCTGCAAAGTATAAGAATTGCATAAACTGAAAAACCAAATCAAGTTAATATCATAATCCTCTTTGAAGATGGTCTCTTACTTCTGGTTTTCAGTCCACTGCAGGAAAAAGCTGCCTTCAGCACTCCAGGCCCTTATGCTGAAAGGATTCACAAGAAACTTGCCACTGAGGCCGGTGTATCAGGGTGGTGAAGTACAGTTAGAAACTGGGAAAGTCCATGCAGAAGCTTCTCTTCAGGAATTCCTGGTGGATCACCATTCCCGTCAAGCAGGGTAGTATACCCACATATTTTATCAATCCAGAGAACCTATCCTTGCATTTGCAGCCCCAGAGAACAACAAGCAACCACACTGTGGAAAAGTGACTGTAAACACCTCCAACAATCCTCAGAGACTGCCCAAAGGAAAAAGAACTCATGCAAGAAGAACAATCCCTATGTAGCATGAAACCTGAAGACATGCTGAGAAAATGACTTGTGCCAGTCCTGACCCAAAGAAAACACTTCACTGTTCCTAGGGCAGGCTGCATGGCAGAAAGTTCAATCACTTTCTCACCGCCACACGACCTGCCTTGGGAAAATGTACTGTCCTGTGTTAAATCTGCCAAGGCCAATCAGTGTCTCCCTCACGCCAAAAGGCTGGAGAAGAGAGAGAGAGCTAACAGTGCTCTGCATGTACTCTTTTATTCTACCAAGGAAGCGCCAAGTCTGCACACTGTAAAAACCAGGCAAGCCATGAGTCAAATGATATGCAGATTTACCAAGGAGAAGGAGAGAGTCAGGTAGCTTGGCAGATCAGTTGGTTGGCATGTGGATGATGGGTTCATTCTTTTTCTACAGCAAGGGGGCTGGTGCAAAGTGAAAGAACATAGAAAGAACAGGAGTACTTGTGGCACCCTAGAGACTAACAAATCTATTAGAGAATAAGCTTTCGTGGGCTACAGCCCACTTCATCGGATGCATAGAATGGAACATATAGTAAGAAGATATATATATATATACATACAGAGAAGGTGGAAGTTGCTATACAAACTGTAAGAGGCTAATTAATTAAGATGAGCTATTATCAGCAGGAGAAAAAAACTTTTCTAGTGATAATCAAGATGGCCCATTTAGACAGTTGACAAGGAGGTGTGAGGATACTTAACATGGGGAAATAAACATTCAAAAACAGGCAAGAGGTAGAAATAAGAGGTAGAAATAAACATTATTTCCCCATGTTAAGTATCAGAATTGATTTTTCCAGGGACTGAGGTGAGGTTGACTGGCCTGTAGTTCCCAGGATCCTCCTTCTTCCCTTTTTTAAAGATGGGCACTACATTAGCCTTTTTCCAGTCGTCTGGGACCTCCCCCGATCACCATGAGTTTTCAAAGATAATGGCCATTGGCTCTGCAATCACATCCGCCAACTCCTTTAGTACTCTCGGATGCAACTCGTCCAGCCCCATAGACTTGTGCTCGTCCAGCTTTTCTAAATAGTCCCGAACCACTTCTTTCTCCACAGAGGGCTGGTCACCTCCTCCCCATGCTGTGCTGCCCAGTGCAGTAGTCTGGGAACTGACCTTGTTCGTGAAGACAGAGGCAAAAAAAGCATTGAGTACATTAGCTTTTTCCACATCCTCTGTCACTAGGTTGCCTCCCTCATTCAGTAAGGGGCCCACATTTTCCTTGACTTTCTTCTTGTTGCTAACATACCTGAAGAAACCCTTCTTGTTACTCTTAACATCTCTTGCTAGCTGCACCTCCAGGTGTGATTTGGCCTTCCTGATTTCACTCCTGCATGCCCGAGCAATATTTTTATACTCTGCCCTGGTCATTTGTCCAACCTTCTACTTCTTGTAAACTTCTTTTTTGTGTTTAAGATCAGCAAGGATTTCACTGTGAAGCCAAGCTGGTCACCTGCCATATTTACTATTCTTTCTACACATCAGGATGGTTTGTCCCTGTAACCTCAATAAGGATTCTTTAAAATACAGCCAGCTCTCCTGGACTCCTTTCCCCCTCATGTTATTCTCCCAGGGGATCCTGCCCATCAGTTCCCTGAGGTTGTCAAAGTCTGCTTTTCTGAAGCCCACGGTCCGTATTCTGCTGCTCTCCTTTCTTCCTTGTGTCAGGATCCTGAACTCGACCATCTCATGGTCACTGCATCCCAGGTTCCCATCCACTTTTGCTTCCCCTACTAATTCTTCCCTGTTTGTGAGCAGCAGGTCAAGAAGAGCTCTGCCCCTAGTTGGTTCCTCCAGCACTTGCACTAGGAAATTGTCCCCTATACTTTCCAAAAACTTCCTGGATTGTCTGTGCACTGCTGTATTGCTCTCCCAGCAGATATCAGGGTGATTGAAGTCTCCCATGAGAATCAGGGCCTGCGATCTAGTAACTTCCGTTAGTTGCCGGAAGAAAGCCTCGTTCACCTCATCACCCGGTCGTCTATAGCAGACTCCCACCACGACATCACCCTTGCTGCTCACATGTCTAAACTTAATCCAGAGACTCTCACGTTTTTCTGTAGTTTCATACTGGAGCTCTGAGCAGTCATATTGCTCTCTTACATACAATGCAACTCCCCCACCTTTTCTGCCCAGCCTGTCCTTCCTGAACTGTTTATATCCATCCATGACAGTACTCCAGTCATATGAGTTATCCCACCAAGTCTCTGTTATTCCAATCACATCATAATTCCTTGACTGTGCCAGGACTTCCAGTTCTCCCTGCTTGTTTCCCAGGCTTCTTGCATTTGTGTATAGGCACTTGAGATAACTTGCTGTTTGTCCTGCTTTCTTAGTATGAGGCAGGAGCCCTCCCCTCTCGTGCTCTTCTGCTCGTGCTTCCTCCTGGTATCCCATGTCCCCACTTACCTCAGGGCTTTGGTCTCCTTCCCCTGCTGAACCTAGTTTAAAGCCCTCCTCACTAGGTTAGCCAGCCTGCTTGCGAAGATGCTCTTCCCTCTCTTCGTTAGGTGGAGCCCATCTCTGCCTAGCACTCCTCCTTCTTGGAACGCCATCCCATGGTCAAAGAATCCAAAGCCTTCTCTCCAACACCACCTGCGTAGCCATTCGTTGACTTCCACAATTCGACCGTCTCTACCCTGGCCTTTTCCTTCCGCGGGGAGGATGGACGAGAACACCACTTGCGCCTCAAACTCCTTTATCCTTCTTCCCAGAGCCAAGTAGTCTGCAGTGGTCTGCTCAAGGTCATTCTTGGCCGTTTCATTGGTGCCCATGTGGAGAAGCAGGAAGGGGTAGCGATCCGAGGGCTTGATGAGTCTTGGCAGTCTCTCCGTCACATCGTGAATCCTAACTCCTGGCAAGCAGCAGACTTCTCGGTTTTCCCGGTCGGGGCGGCAGACAAATGACTCAGTCCCCCTGAGGAGAGAGTCCCCGACCACCACCACCTGCCTCCTTCTCTTGGGAGCGGTGGTTGTGGAACCCCCATCCCTAGGACAGTGCATCTCATGCCTTCCAATCGGCAGAGTCTCCTTGCGCTCCCTTCCTTCAGATGTATCATCTAGTCCACTCTTCACATTAGCACCTATGGAGAGAACATGAAAACGGTTGCTTACCTGTATCTGTGTTGCTGGTATATGGACCCTCCCCTTTCTTCTTCTGGAGGTCACATGCTGCCAAATTTCTTCACCGTCCTCCTGTCCCCGCTGCGCAGCCTGCTCTGAATCTTCAGAACATTGTGCCCATACAAGCATATCCTGACATCTGTCCAGGAAATCTTCAGTTTCTCTTATGCAACGCAGGGTCGATACTTGTTTCTACAGACCTTGAACCTTCTCTTCCAATATGGAGACCAGCTTGCACTTTGTACAGTCAAAGTCACTTCTGTCCTGTGGAAGAAGGACAAACATGGCACATCCAGTGCAGGTCACAACAGCTGAACACTCCCCATCCATATTACCTTCCTTCTATGAGCTTCCTCAGGAGTTGTAGTGACTACTCAGAGAAGCCGGCAAGATGTAAGCCTCAGTGGGCTCTCCCCAGGCAAACTCCCTCTGTTAGCCTCTCTGCTGTTTGCCGCTCAGCTGGTTCACAGCTGACTGGCTTTTTATGACAGTCAGGCCTACTCAAGGCTCTCCTGAAACAAAACACTCCCAATTCACACTTTTCAAACAACCAATCAAGCACACGGTCAACCTGTCCCCACAACAGACACTCAGATACTCACCAACACAGCCTCCCTAATGCAGCCCTTAGCGTACCTCCTCTCAGACAGATCCCAGGCAAACTCCCTCTGTTAGCCTCTCTGCTAAGTCACAGAAAGGTCACCAAATGTAGCTTTTTCTACATTAACATACACTATAGAATAGTGGGGATGCTGAAAGGTGAAGCTCAAGGGAGTCAGGGGGTTGGAGAGCAAGTCTGCCCTGCACTCATGCTGCAGCAGCAGCTCCTGTCCCATGGAGCTCGGGCCAGCTCTCTGCTCTGAGCATTGGAATCTAGCACATAGGCTTGTAAACCACTCACTTTGCCCCATCCATCCCTCTGCTTCCATCTACAGAGGGGCAGACGGCCAACTTAAGTGGCACTGCAACTCTATGCACCAGCTTGCAATGCCACTTGCTTTTGTGGCCTAATCAAATGTTTTTACAGCCATTTCCAAGATTTCACAGACTTTATTCAAATTCACAATTTCCATAACCTCTGTGACAAAATCGTAGCCTTACGCATACGTCTTGGGGGTCAAAAACAGGCAAGAGGTAGAGAAAATGGAGAGGAAGCACAAGGGTGACAATTTTTGACAGAAGTGCTAACTTTTGGTTTTGCCAATGGGTGCCCCATTCTGGCTCCACCCCTCCACATAAGCCCCACCCCCACTGCCTAAGTCCCATCCCCTGAGCTGAGAAGCTGCCTGCCCTCCTGCCTCTTCCCAGCCCTAGCCCCATGCAGCGAGCCAAGCTTGAAGAGCTATACTTTGTTTTGTTTGGGGTTTCATTTTTGTCTTTTAAGTATCTCCATGAGGGCCAAAACACAAAGTGTGATCCTACAACATGTTATTAATAGATGTTTGAATTTGTTTTATTGGTACATAATTCAATTACTTAGTATGGTATGAAATATTCTGAACACTAATAAATAAATACTAAAAAGCAGTGCTTTAATGAAGCTCAAAGATCATGCATTGTGACAGTTTGGGGAGCATGTTTGTGTCCAAATATGAATTCCTGTTTTATAGCATTTACTTGTAAACTTCAGAGTGGATTTAACTTCCATTTTTGTAGCAGAAAACAGGCTATTTCTGGAAACTGAACCATGGTCATCAACAAGTCATCAACATTGATTAGCTCTACCCTGGAGTTAGAGGCAGATCTCTTGACTTCTAACAACTCTTTGCCAGCAATCCCATACAGGGTTGCAGCATGGAAATCCCAGCAGAAGTACAGGACCAAAGAAAAATTGTCACTGTTTCTAAAAATGACATGCTCTTTAAGCAAGGGGAGTCATGTCATTTCCAGAATCAGAAGTGTCAGCAGAAAGAATGGAGGCAGGAAGGACCTGGCTTCCCTTAAAGACTTGAACCAAACCCAGAGACTCAGAACAGGGGTGAAACCAGTCTAAGGGGGTTTCAGAAGCTTTGTTTTGCCTAGCTCTAACTCTTGTGTTGTCTGGATAAAGTGCATGTGTGTGTGCGTGTGTGTTTGAGGCTTTGCAAAGGAACTTGTGTTCCTTGCTTTAATGTTATGTGGTCCCCAAAAAGTTAAACTATAACCCCAGAGTGCCTGTGGGGGTAGACTGTGGGAGAGTGCATAAGCTACTGGGTTGGCTTGGGAGGTTCAGGATGGTTCTCAGGGTGGAGGGAAGTTGGGATTTTGAGGTCTTCATACCAAAGAGGGCTGCCAGACACTGCATCAGCTTAGCTGCCTGCCTGTTTCACCCCAGCCCAAGCCCCAGGCCCCTGCGGCCAGCCGAGAAGCTGCCGGCCTCCCCAGGCTGTCTCCCTGCAGCTCCCTGAGGCCAGCCCAGAAGCTGCCTGTGTCTCTGCTTGCCCCAGCCCGGCTCCCTCTGCCCTGGAAAAAGACTCACCTGCTTGCAGTCAGAGCCAGGCTGGGAACTGCAGCCACTGCACATGCTGGGAACCTGGCTTCAGGCCAAAACAGCTGAAGATAGCTTTTCGCACGAAGCCGCCTGATTGGCCGGATGGTGAGAGCTGATTGGCTGCAGTGGAGAAAACAGCTGATGGGGGCTGCCCATGCAATAGCTGATTGGCTGCCAACAGCTGATCGTCCAATGGGTGCTAAGCATCCACTGTTTTTTTTCCATGGGGGCTCCAGCCCCAGTGTTGTGATCTGTGAGTTGTTTCCAAGCTCTCTTGATAATCTCAGCTGCAGCAATGTGGCACAAAGAGAGTGGTGATCTCAAATTGGTTAGCCCTTTATAAGTCAAAAACAACTCCTTCAGCTCCACCCAGAAGCCAACAATCGGCCAGTGGAGATCACGAAAGACAGGTGTCATGTGCTCACTGAATAAATGAGCTGCCATGTTCTGCACTAGCTTCAGCTCCTAAATGGCACAGCCATATTGCAGTAGAGTAGCCCATTCTAAAAGTGGCAATGGTATGGACCCTGGTAGCATGCCACAAACTACTTCTAAGCCTGGACAATGTTTTGTTCCACTCTTGAACAGTTTAGGAGATCTGCAGGAAGGGAAGAGATTGCTACCACTCAGAGCTCCTAACCTACATAAGAATGGAAATTATGGTATCAAGATTATGTCTGTAAGAAATGATGCAGCATTTTAGATGCAAACTCTTCACGGCACGGACCATCCATTCGTTATATGTTTTTATGGTGCCTAGCAAAGCAAGGCTGGGCCTTCATCAGTTACCACAATTCAAATAAACATGATCATCTTTAAAAGGGGCAGAATTATGTGACAAATAGGAGTCATGTAATCATTTGTACATCAAATACCTGTTTATAAACAATGGTGTCTGGATTGTATCTAGGGAAGGTGAAATTGTAACGGATTTACGGCAGCTGACTGAGCTTTTGAAGAATATTGACTTATCCGTTTCAGGAAAAAGTTTGAAATGGAAAAAATTCTTTATCCTGAAAGTGCCGTGCCCCCTCCATGAAACTCCCCAAATCATTACATCAGACTTCACTGCATGGGGATTTTTCACACATTCTGCTGATTTTCTTCTTCATTTTTTTGTCTAAGCATTTGTGGTTTTTATAAACAAGTATAACCAGGTTGCTGAGGGATTAACAAGGATCAGAAAGACTTTTATAGCTGTTGCTGGTTTTGGCTGATATATTTATTCTGCATTTCCCAGTGCCATAGAAAGGCTGCAGTGTTACTGTAGATAGCATAATGGCTATTGTATAAACTTCAGACCTCTAAGTTGCACGGGACTGTGAACAGGTCAGGGATGGAAAAAGTGTTTAGCCTGAGTGAAGGGTACCACCCTCTATTTTGGCAGCATGACTTTCAAATTCTTATTCCAATTTACTGTAGTTAACAGCAAAGGCCGTAGAGAGATTTTATAGCATGTGGTAGCATTTAACTATACGGAACTTTGAATCAAATTCAAGTACTGCCTGTAGGGAGATCAAAGCTATTAAACAATACATTTTATATAGGGGGGATAACTGCTGCGAAGAAACAAACTCATTTATTCTAGAGTCAAAGGAGAGAGCTCTGTTTTGACTCTTCTATAAAACAAAGGCAGAAACAGTTATGTTCTTTTGTTTGTTTTTATAAAAGTACTGTTTATTAGAGCTCCTATTTTAAAATAAACTCAGCAAACTCTCCTGTACTTTGTATAAACACAGTTGGGTTCTTTGAAGCTGAGGCTAATGAGTGTGATAACAGACGAATGTTTATGCTCCGCAGGCTTGTTGTTTTCTTAGCTGAACCCACAAGGCAGTAAAGCTCTTTCTCTCCTGAAAGTGGATTTCAGTATTAATCTGAGCTGTAGTGGAGGGGACAGGGGTTGGGTTTTACTTCAATGGCTGTGTGACTCTTCTCTTCATCCAAGCCACTTGGAAAACATTTTAATTTCAGTGTTGCTAGGCCAAGGATTAATTTGTCCCCAGTGTTTCAAAAAGACAGGAGATGGTGAAGAACCTGTATTTGAGTGAACCACTATCACGTCTAAACATTCGTTGAATGTTAAACAGAAATATGCTCTGTAATGGAAACAATGTCTAAGCCTGGAAGTTCAGTTCCAGTCTGTAAAGTGACTAGGTATTCCCTTTCTCACCCAACAGGTCTGTTGAAATGTGTGAATTCGGTGTCACGGCTGCTGACTTCAGGGAAGAAAGTAGATTTTACAGCTGTTTACTCCTGTGTGTCTTGCAGAGCCAGCGCAACTAAGAAAGACTGAGCACGAGTCTGTTCCACCTCGTGTGTCAAGAGAACTGTTGTCCAAAATCCAGCTGTACAAAGGGGGTTGCACGGGTATAACCGAGGGCCTGAATTGGCCGGCAGAATCTTCCTGACTGGTGATAATGTATGAAATGGCAAGAGCCTAGTTTGATTGTGGTCTGTTTGCAGGACCGGCAGTTAGAGAAGCTGCCTTTTACCTTTGTAACCCAAGCACACTGAGAGATGAATGAAGCCTCACTGTCACTTTTCAGAGCAGATCTGCACTCCAAGCGCCACGTGATTGAACACAGTCACAGAGAGCCAGAGCCTAGAGTGTGTGTGACAGCCTGACATCATGGCACTCTGTTTGCATTTTGGGACAATGCAGCGGTAGGAGGGCAAATGTCTGTTTTTGTCTCTCCCACCCTCCACTCTGCTGGTGGGGAACCTGCTGGCCACGACTACTGGGCCCTGTACTCCACTGGCTGGCATGCATGCATGTCAGGCAGCATTGGGAAATGTTCCTACAACTGGCATGCTGATCACATCCCTGCAGTCTATGCAAGCCCCAGGAGATGCCCCTTCTGGAGCAGCACTGGCTGAATATCCCAGACCTGTGGCAATAACTTCACAGCTGAAGTGCCACTCATCTACATAGGAGGTGGGGGATACCTATCAGCCTTCATCCTGCAACCTCTGTTCACAGAAGTTTGACCTAAGTCCCTCCCTCTCACCTTTACAGTTTAGCTTTTGTGGATCAGTTATTTATTTTAAAAACAGCCTCTCCAGCACTGCCCATCTGGCTGAGTTTAGTCATTTCCTCCAGCCAGTTCCTCCAATTGTTCGGCCAGCATTGCCTGATTCATTGAGCCACACTTCCTCCCAGGCTTGCTCGCAGCTGGGAAAATCTCCTCCTGCTCATTTTCCTTTGTTAACTGATGGTATCCTGAAGTAATTCAATCTCTGGCATCACAAAGGCCATGCTTAAGGTTTGCAGCCGCCAAGCCCTGCAGGTGCCTGAATCTTTGAGCGGGCTGCAGTAGACAACAGAATGGGGCTGCTAAGTGACGAGGGTGCCCAAGGAACAAGGGGGGCTGAACTGCACAGTAATTTTCTATTTGCAGTACAGTGGGGAGTTGCTGTGTCTCTGGCTTTTAGTCTGAATTAAAGAGCCACATTTAAACTAGCAAGGGGCCTAAATCTACACCTTGGAGCCTGCGCTCTCTTGAACACATGCAGATCGCCAGCATGTCAGCAACTACGTTCCGCTCTGACATCTTCCTTCATTGCCTCTTCTCAGTGTGGGTCACCGTGGTGTAGTGCTCTGCCTCCAGCAGCAGCATTGTCAGAGGCAGCCACGCCCACCAGTGGCTCCCGCTGCTTCTTTCCTCCCTTTGTGCCCGTGCTGGCGTGGACATGTGCCTCTTCAGCTGGAGCAGGAAGTGAAGTGAGAAAAATTGAATCAGTGTCACCACTTACCTCCATTTTATGCAACCTAAACAAATAGCTGGTTTGCTAGGGGGAGTGTCTGCGTGCATACCAGAGGCGTATTATCTGAACCCGCACTGCAGCCCCCTGACCTGTCCGCCCCCTGCCAATGCCACCTGGTTCCCTGTTAAGTACTATATAATCCTCTCCTGGTTTTGGGGCCAGCTGTTTGAGAGACTCTCTCTCTCTCTCTCTCTTTTTTCATGCATTCCCAGGACAATTACTCTCGGGGGCACTTGAGCTAAGCACCCCCTTCATCTATACAAAACATGGGAGGGAGCTGATAGCAGGGTGTTTTCTGGAAGGGTCCTTGAGTCTGGGACTTCATTCCTTGGTCTGTGTGAAGGGATGTGCATGGCCTACACTAGGACTGCAGGGGTTAATTCCTCTCTTTGGGCCGAGGAGGTCATGCCACCTCGACCCTGTTGGGCATGTTCCGGCTGGAGGCCAGGTACAGTAGGGAGCAGCCCATTTCATTTAGGGCTGACCGCCGGAGAGGAAGGAGGTGTGCTGCAGGCTTCTACTGAAGGACCACCAGCACCTCACAACATGGAGGCCAGCCAGATGGCAGCAACCTACGACCCCCTGGCTCCGGGTGCCGCAGAGGGAGGAGAAACTGGGGGAATCACAATACCACAAGCTGCAGAGAAGTGGGTAGGAAGTAACCCAAGGAGTCTTTATGGGGAGGTGGTTGGAGAACCGAAGACTAGCTCGGCACAAGAAAACCTCCTATGAGCACAACAGTCCCAGGCACACCACCACAATCAAGGAGTGAGACTACGACGCACTTTCGAACCTGAAGGTAGTCTCCTGTTACTGCTACTCTCCACTGAGTCCAAACTGCTCACCAAATGGCAAGGGCCATTTAAGGTGGTCAGACAAGCAGGGCCAATAGATTATGAGGTGCGTTTGTCGGGTAAATGAAAAGAAGTCCAGACTTATCACATAAACCTCCTAAAGGAGCAAAAGACCCAGGAGGGCTTAACTGATCACTCTGTATCCCCCAAAACCTGAACAGGGCCCACTGGCCGGTGAACTCATAGACCCAACACCTGTCTCAGCTGGAGAAGAAGTAGACCCAGAGCAACAAGAAGAGCTATGGCACCTAGTCTGGGCCTTTCCCACCATGCTGTCGACTTTTGTTCTTCATGGGGCTGCAGCCACATTCCAATGACTGATGGACAGGCTGCTGCAACTCCACCACCCATATGCAGCAGCCGACAGAGACAATATAGTGGTGTACAACCTCACATGGGAGGAACATCTCCAATTACGATGAGAATGGACCAGATCTGGCATTTACAGCTCTCCATAAAGTGACAGTGAAGCCAAGATTCTACAGTCACTATAGTTACTGTAGAATCTTGACACTTAACAAAAGAGGCTTTGTTATCCAATCAGACAAAGCATTAGCTACATTCAATGTTGTGCGCGTTTTTTACGCTCATTCCAGTGGGGGGAAGGGGGGGAATGCACACAACATGGCGCTAAATTTGAAAAAAAGATTGTTCACCCCAGCTTGGGAAAGAGAATATTTTATGTTCGAAAGACCCAAAGGTTGTTCTATGGAGTGTGCAAGGTGTGACCAAGTAATAAAACAGCTCAACTCAACTGTAGCTTGTGACCATGCTGAGAAGTGGTGCAAAAAAATGTCCAAGACTTCAAATATGTCGAGTGTAGAGAAGGAGAAATTCATCGAGGAGGCCAAAGCCAAAAGAGAAAGCCAGGTAAAGTCAATGACCGACTTTCTTAACCAGGATGTCAAAGATGCACAGAATGATCTTTGCCTTGCCTACAGTTTAGTAAAAGCCAAATTGCCATTTACAGCAGGTGTTGGCTTAAAAGAAATCACTGAAAAAATTGACCCAAAATCTGCTCCTTTTCATAGAGTGCACTGCTGTGCCAGAACTGTGGCAAGAAACTCTGAGGATTTAGGTGGCTACCTTTACAGTGAAAATGTTAAAGCAGCAATAAATGCTCTGTTTGTTAACTTAATGCGTGACAAGAGTACTGACCACAGTGACAAGAGTCAGCTTATTATTTACCAAAGCTTTGTGAATGTCGACACAAGTGAAATTCACTCCAAGTTTTTGAGCTTAATTGAAATAGCTGAACGCTGTAATGCTGAAAATCTGAATGCAGCCATCGTTGATTGTTTGGAAAATGACCAGAACAAGTATCCTGTGGAGAAAATTGTGGGATTTACATCGGATGGGGCATCTGTAATAGTAGCCACACATGAAAGCATTTCAAAGCGCCTGAAAGATAGCTATGATGATTTATTCATCCAGCACAGTATGACCCATTGCCAGACCTTAATGGTTAGAGATGCTGAATCAGTCATACCTGACTTTGTGGAAGATACAATCAAAGCAACACTTAGACATTTCAGTGGGGCTTTGAGAAAAAAGGAGTTTAGACAGATCTGTGAGCTGAATGAAGAGGAATATTCAAATCTGGTTAAGTTTGGCTGCCTGTGTTGAGAGGTTCAAGCTACTGCAGGATTCTCTAGCGCAATACTTGGAGAGAGAGTCATTTGGGAATGGGTTGCTGAATTATAGAACAGGTTGCCAGAATATCTATGACATGCTACAGTCTCCTAAATTAATTCTGTATCTCAATTTCCTGAATTGGGTTTTGCCACTTCTTGCAGCAATGAATTTGGCATTGCAGGAAGAGATCTCTGATCTGTACAACACATACTGCTCTCTGGAGAAGTACCGCAAGGTCATTTTGAAGCCATTTAAACAGCCTTCAGATGGGGATTCTACGCTGGAATCTTTCATATCTCCAAGCAACCTGTCTGTTCCTAGTGCCAAGGTCACAGAGATGCTCAGGGAGTGTGAGGAGCAGCACTACTTGCCAGAAATGGAGATTGCTCAGGTAAAAGCAACACTCATCGAATATGCAAAGAAACTTGAACAGGCATTCAAGGCCAGGTTTCCTGAAAAAGACCTGGTGAAAAGCATGCTTTACTTGGACCCCTGCAACCAAAAGAAGCCACCACTCTCAGAAATTCAAAAACTTTCAGCAAAATTCAACAAAGCACATTGACTCCAGCAAGGTTGAAATGCAGTATATGTTGTACTGCGAGGATGACGCGGTCAAGACACTTTTCAACTCAGACTGCTGTGGCAGTAACATTATCAGATTATGGTGTCTTTTGTTTAAGTCAAGTGAGAGTGAATACAGTGACCTGGCAAAGCTTTCACTTCTTTTACTGACACTGAGCCCTGACACATGTTGCTGCGAACGAGGCTTCAGCCACATGAACTCAATCAAAGCATCCACAAGGAATTGCCTTGAGAACTGTTGGGTTGATGCCTGTCTACATATTGCAACTTCAGCAATGAGCACAAAGGATGTCGATGTAGCTGCGGTGACGATGTACGTTCAAAAACATTAAAGTGAGTTGAATTTATTACTATTATTATTTATTAGATAGCTAGGTTACTGGGGGGGGGGTTTCAGTGTGGAAAATGTTGCACTATTTGATGGGTTGAATGACATAACCCCACCCTCACCCCCCCATGTCCGTCACTAAGTATGATAATTTTGTCAAATGTCTGTCGCGCAACACGGTGGTGCCGACCCCTGTTTGCAATGCTCGTGGCACCCTTATCCGACCTAATGAAAAGCTTGCAAGATACAGTGGTCAACAGAGCATAAGAGAGCCTTCCAGGAATTGAAGGACCAATTAACTAGGGAGCCTCTCCTATTCCACCCAGACTTCAACAGACCCTTCATATTACAGACTGATGCATCAGAAGTGGAGCTGGGAGCAGTGTTGTCCCAAGAGGTTGAGGGATGGGAGCATCCAGTGCTCAGTTTGAGCAGGAAGTTGTTTTTCTGAGAGAATAAGTATTCAATGATAGAGAAGGAGGCCCTGGTGGTGAAGTGGGCGATTGACACCCTTAGGTACTATATGCTGGGGAACCCCTTGCAGTCGGTCACTGTCCACATGCCACTTCGATGGTATAGTATGAAGGAATGCTCAGGTCATGAGGTGGTACCTTTCACTCCAGCTCTACAGTTTTCATTGTAGCAGGGGGCAAATAGGCGGATGGAGTGGGTAATGTTGTTTGGAGTCAGCAAGAGGTTGTGGGAGGGGGTATCTTTCTAAGGGGTGAGAACTCAGAGCCCAGGGTGAGGGGAGGGAGCTGGCTTTAAGCCACCTTTGCATCTTCCCAACCATGGGCTGCTTTGGGGGCTGAGGAGCCCCCAGCATAATATAGACAGCAGCTTCGTTCCTGACATACCCCAACAGCCCAACCCCATGCCAGTGCAGCGCTTAGGAGAGGTCCTTGAAAGGCAGCCAGAAGGCTGTCACCACAGTACCTGCATTGGGGGTAGCCTCTCCTGGCTGGAGCCAGGGGCCCTTTTACATTGCTCCAGCCCTTTTACATCATTTAAGGGAGGTAGCTTTTGGTGCGGTACCCTGTTCCGTTAGGCTTTTCCATTGCTTTCCTGTACACTTAGTAATGTGACTTGAGTTTGAGATAAATGCATTTTGGCAATTCAAGCAAATAACTCTTCTCAAGTAATTTCTGGGGGTTTTAATCTGCCTAGCAGTGGGGTTTGCTCTGCTGCCCTTGGGAGACTTCCACAATCCCTAGTATTCCCGTTAGAAAACTTTTCCTGATATTCATCCTGAATATTTCTTTGCTCAGTTTCATCCCATTAACCATGTTTATGCCACCTTCAATCTAGCCTTCCCTGCAGAAGGGAGTTATTTATACTCTTCAGGTACTTATCATTGATCTAAACAAAGGGTTGGGTTGGGATGTAAGGCTAAGTCCGGCCAGGTCTACACTAGAAAGTTTTGTCAGCATAGCGATGTCTGTCAAGGGTGTGGAAAGAACTATACCCCTAGCTGACTTAGCTCTGCTGGCAAACCTCCAGTGCAGACACAGCTTTGCCAACAAAGGAATGCTTCTGTTGGCATAGCTAATGTCATTCCAGGAGTTAGATGCCAGCAGCAAAACTCCTGTTGGTGTACATTGGATCTACACTAAGGGGGTTCTGCTAATACAGCTATACCGGCAACGCATTTGTAGTGTAGACAAGGCTTCAGTACCATGCATGTTGATACGAGCTGACAGACTGTGGAGGAGACTGAATGGTGACATCCTAAATAAGTATCCTAAATTCTCAAACTGTTTTCAAAATTAGGAAAATTAAGGACTTTTTCTTTGTGTTGGATGTCAGGGCACACACCTCATCCTTTTAGAGTAGGCAGATGTAAGTTCCAAGCAATAAAGTACACATGCATGCCACACACTGAAATGTGTGTTGCATCTGGGCAGCATATGTCACTTGGAAATGAATGTCCATGTCTGGCACGCATGATTCATACATGCTAGTGTTGCTCTGTTGCAAATGAGTTGTTACAGTATAAGCAATAAAAGTACCTAAAATACACACAGCATATGTATCTAAATATGTGAGATATGCAAGTCTGGAAGGGGCCACAAAGAAATTTTACAGATTTTATCCCTTTCATTACAGTTTTTTTCTTAAAACAAAAAGTACATTTTTTTCTGAGCACAAAACTGGTGTGTGACTAACACTGCTGCCCGCTCAATAGCAGTAAACAGCATCCCTTAGTCAAGCTTGAGTTATGTGAGCTGGCTTTATTTGCCATGTTAGCTAATAATATTTTTCATCTTCAAATTATATTGAAATCCTCTGTGAGGTAAGCATGATTAGCTCCGTTTTACAGATGAGGAAGTTGAGGCAGACAGGTTCAGTGACTTCAGTGCCACAGAGAGAGCTGGTGTCAGGAAGGATTAACACTGAGGAGTTCCTAACTCGCTGGCCTGTGCTTAGATCCCTTGACTTTGCCTCTGTCTATCAAAGAGCCATCTAGCAAAGAGCCTGCCTCTACATTAGATTTGGCTAGTTTGCATAGGTGCTCTCTCTCTCTCTCTAGATATACAGAGGTGGATTAAGATTTATTGGAGCACGGGGGGCAAAGAACATTTTGGCCTCCCAGGGCCCAGGGGTACTGGAACCATGCCCGCCCACTTTTTATCATGGGCGTAGTAGCCTCAGGCAGGTGTGGAACGGTGGTGGCAGCAGGGACTGCGCTTCGTAGCAGGGGAGCTGATAAGGTGATCAGCTCCCCTGCTGTAAAGTATAGCCCCGGCTAGCAGTGCCAGCCTCTTCCCAGGGCAGATGGAGGGTATGGGGCTCCCCACGGTGGCCCAGGTTCCCTGGGCAGGTCTTACCATGGCCCCGTTCTGGCTTCCAGCCTGGTCGTGGCCAGGGCCTTGAGGGGGGAGAAGAGGAAGGCAAGGGCCTGGGGGAAGAAGAGGAGCAGGGGGCAGGCCCACAGTTTTGGAGATGATGGCTCCCCCACTTCTATACAGGTTCTGGTGCTTCTACAGGGGCCCCCAAATTGGCCAGGACCCCTGGACACAGGCCTTGTGGGCCTGTATGTTAATCTGCCACTGTACATAGCTTCTTTATAAGGGGAAAATCTAACATTTCTCCTCCTTCATGTGCTAAGGGAACTGACTCAATGCCCATCATTCTGGAAGCTGCTGCTTGTTAGAATTCTTTCTCATTAAACAGTGAAATATTTTCCTCTGGAGAAGTTCCTAAAATTATCACCCAATTGCACAAAATAATTATAATTTCTGTCAAAATGACCCTGATGTTTCTTATTAGTATCAATGATATGCTAGCACTTCAGAGAAAGCAGATGCTAAAAGGGTCCCCTGAGAGTACTAGGAGAGAAAAACTGTTTTGATGCCTTTGCTAGAAGCATCTGACTTCTCTGTATCTTTATAGTACAGTTGGAGCTGGTGCTAGTGTAAAAACCTTTTGGTGTGTGGTGAAATCGGGGGGAAGGAAGAGAGCTAAAGAGGAAATTAAATGGAGAAAGCTGGGGATAGAGAATCCCTAGCTTGCATAGCAGGTGAAAGATCCCCAGCTAAACAAAATTCTATGAATTCTATGTAGGTACCTATACAGCCTTATCACTGTAGTATCCGAGAGCTTTTCAGAAGACTCTTCCTTTGGTGTCACTAATAGGCCTTTTATATGCTGTAAGCTAGCCACTAGGGGGCAGTGGTGCACACGCACACTAGCTGGTGCTCTAAAATATTCACATCTCGGCCTCTCTTCATAAGTATGGTTGATTGATTGACTGGAGACCTGTTAAATACTAGCCAAGACTAGGGTAGCCCTGGCTTCTGAGTGTCTGTTGGCAGCGAAGTCACAGGCCTGAGCAGCGTCAGAGGAAATGAAAGCGACTGAGTGGTGAAATGTACTTCCCACCTCTGCGCACCTGCAGAGAGGAGGAAATCAGACATGAGCGTGTCAGAGCTGTGTGGGGGCTGCAGAGGCGCTGCATTCAGGCTGGGTTAAAGGAGAGCAGTGCTCCAAGGTAAAGCACTCACATTGCTGCAGTTTTTTACCAGATAAAGCACAAAACCCCTGTCTGTGTGGTCAGGCTGCGTGGAGGGAAATGAGGTTAACTGGGTTCTCTGCTTTCCATTTGAATTTGAGGAGAGGAGAGGAAGTCGGCCCTTGAAATTTGCTTCTGTTGTTCCAGCTTGAGATGGGCCCCCAAGATGCTGTACAAATAGGATTTCCTTCTGCTGGCAGGTAGAGGAGGTGACAGACATGCCATTGTGATTTTAAGGCTTTTTTTAAAGCATGTCTGGCGAAGGAATTAGACCTGAGACACCTCACTCAGAAATGTCAAGCTGGCTCACTCAGATAAGTGAGGGCCTCCACAGATTCCCCAGAACCCTCTCTCATGCCTCGGTGGGCAGAGGCAAATTCCCCACAACTCAAATTCATCGCCAAGTGGTCTTTCCCTGGCCACTGTTTAGTGCCTCTGTCTGATGGCCATGAAATTAGCTCAGATTGGGCCTCATTCAGCACCTCCTGTTAGTTTACTGAAGACAATGAGAGTTGAAGGCCCTCAGCACCTCACAGGGCTTTATATTTGAGAGTGGAGTAGGAAAGACTCCCTGTTAATTTTGAAGCTCACCTCAGTACACATGAGAAGAGCCGAGGAACCTAATTTCCTCTCACCAATATCATAGCCCTACCCATAGAAAAACAGTAGCACACTGTAAAGAAAGAAAAACAGGCAGCACAGCAGAGCCATTAAACGATTGCTGTTCATGCTATGCAGCTGTTAAATCTGTCTCCACCAGACAGTCTTGGGGAAGCCGTTTTCTGCTAGGTACCCTGGACTCTCAGCTGATGATACAGTGTGGCATTGTGAGTTTTATATACACAGGACATTCCTTTCCCTACATAACATAAAAGTGTTGATTTCTCAAAGCACCTTGGATCTTATTCCCTCACAAAAACAATGTTTAGAGTCTAGCGCAAACACACCAAAGTCAGGAAATTCAGGTTTCAGGGTGAAATACACTCCTCAGGGCTTCTTGCAGCTGTTAAAAGGGGTACTGTATCAGTGCGTGCCTAGGGGCTATTCTCGCTTTAGATTATTTTTGCTAAAATTCCTCAGGAAATTTTTGTTGATATAGGTTAGCGGAGCAAACTGCCTTGCTAAATGTAATGCCACGGTCTTGTTTTGCAGAGGGTCCTCTGCATGTCTGTTGGAACCCTGCTCCTCTCCATCAAGGATCCTCACTGTGGTCATAATTCTTGTAGATGAGGACGTTCCAGTGCCCTCTCCTCAGAAATCAAAATGTTCAGTTTGGAATACTAGGCAAAAGCTGGGTTTTGTGGTTAGAGCACAGGATACAGAGGTGGGAGATCTGTTCCTAGCTCTGCTGCAGACTTTCTGTGTGACTGAGATAATTGACTTCTCCATGCCTCCATTTCTCTCTGTAAATTGGGTATAAAACAATGAGCGGCAGTCATTCTCTACTCCATGCTCTGTAGCGGGCCCAGTCCTTGTTGCAGCTAAGGAAGTGAGAGACCAGGGTCAGAATTCAAGCCTCCAGTGACGTAATGTAGAAAAGTATCCCTGTTTGGACAGCTCTACCAGGCAGTTTTTAAAGGTGAGCTTTCCCAGTGCAGATAGTAGTTCTAGTGTGAATTACAGACCAGTAGATGCCAGGATTTTAAAAGTGATGACAAATATCTTGGGCCTGATTCACCACTCTTAGTGCAGTTACACTGGCATATCTAGCTGCTTATATGGCTTCTATTATTGTAGTATCTGAGAACCTCACAATCTCTAATGTATTTATCATCATCACCCCTATGAGGTCGAGCAATGCTATTATCTACATTTTACAGAGTGAGAACTGAGGCATAGAGATGTGCCTGAGATCACATGAGAAGTCTATGGCAGAACAAGGTACTGAACCTAGGTTTCCTATGGTTCAGGGTAGGGCTGGAACCACTGGTCCATCCTTATTCACTGGTGCAAAACACTGGCCTGTCCTTATATGTGGGTGGCAAACATACTGCATGTATTTTGTGTATGTGTATTTCTGTAAGGGAAGCCCTCTGCACCTTAGGATGTGCTTGCACTGGCAGAGCTGATAGACTAGCTGACCTAATTTAATAGCTCTTTGTCATCTCCAATATCTGTGACTCTTTGACTACAGTAATTGCAGGGTTTCTGGTTAGCAGTTATAAAGTGGTGTTATTCTCTTGTTCATTCAGCACAGACTCTACAAACAAAACCTTCCAAAAAGTCATTCTTCTGTGCATTTCTGGGCTGTGTTCCATGTTGGAGCAGACTTTTAGTGCAATCTATGTTTCCATCAGAAAGACGTAGCCAAGAAAAAGTATATACTTTCTCTGACAGATATGTGCTTTCACTGTTCTTTCTACTGGTTCAGAATGTGGCAGGTACATTTCTGAGGTGGGTTGTGTGGGTCATGCCTGCGTTACATGACTGAGTTGACTCCCTGAAAGTCAGTGAATTGGTTTTAAAATGTTGGGGCCTGATTCTCCAGTCACACTGATTTGATATCACGTAACTATTGACTTCAGTGTATTTAATCCTAATTTTTACTAGGTGAGTGAGATCAGACTCAGGCCCATGGTATTTACATATGAAGTCATCTCTGGGTTGACACCTTACTTTTTATGTGAGCTGCTCACCCTCAGGACTGCTGTGTAAAGGCCAGTTCTTTAAGGTCCTCTAGCTCAGTGTTTCTCAACGTGGACCGGCACCAGTCCCTGAGATCTCCCTAACATGGTTTAGTAAGGCAGCGAGTCGGTCCCTGGTATCAAAAAGGTTGAGAAACACTGCTCTAGCACATGTCTTCTAACTTCTGATCAAGCCAGATCAAAAATAGACTGTTTCTTCTCCCATTGAACTCTTACAGTGTGGGATTCCTTGTGACAGGCTCTCAGTGAAGTTCCTACATAAGCAGGTGTTAGAACAGAGATTCTTGAGCTTTCCCAAATGCTGGCCCTTACTCAGCGATCACTCAGATGCTCCTCAGAATCCCTTGTGCCAGTTCTTATGTCACTCTAAGAAATTATTGGGGGAATCAGTGGAGTGGTTTATGGTCTCGCAGAACAATTTACCATTGCAGTGCAGAGTAACATGACTAAAGTCAATGGAATCCCTCCAGATGTACAGTAGGGCAATGGAGAGCAGCATTTGGCTCTTGGTGTCTGAGGAAGGCCATTTGCCAATGACTGACTTAACAGACTGTTTTCAGCAGAAGATGAAAGAGAGGGTTGGGATCAGACTCACATTCTCCACAGACAATTGCTAGTGACCTCCTTGGAGGTAACAACCTATAGGCTGAGAACCACTGTTTCCAAAGCAGTCTATATTTGTATTTTTCATTTGAGATTATGGTTGGACTGTGTTGCTTTTCGTATATTGCTTTTAAAATTTTATTGCAGTTCCCTCCGATGTCCAATGTACGTAGACGGGTATCCCATTTTGAAAGTCACCCTGCTATGCCCTTACACTGCCAGGTCACTTGGTTAGCCTTCATCATTTTCAGAGGCCCTCATTAGTTATCACTTAGTAATGCATTTAAGAGGTGAAGGTATGGATGACAAATAGCCATATTTCACAAACATTAAAGCTACTATGCAGGATATTTTCCATCCTTCATACAGAATAGTTCTTCCCTTTATTCATTTCCTTTTCAAAAGTGACTTGCAATTCTTTAAGGAAACGAATTAGGCAACTACCAGTTTATGTGCCGGAATTCCTCATAGGTTCTTCATGGTATTTTATTGAAGATGAAGTGTAGTGTGACATTAAATATTTGATATGATCTCTATTGCTGGATTATATACAGTATTTGTAGGCTTGGAAGGATTCGATTTTTATTAGGGCTGTCAATTAATCACAGTTAACTCATGCAATTAACTAAAAAAATTAACTGCGATTAAAAATTAATTGTGATTAATCGCACTGTTAAACAATAGGATACCAATTGAAATATATTAAATATTTTGGATGTTTTTCTACATTTTCAAATATGTTGATTTCTACTACAACATAGAATACAAAGTGTACAGTGCTCACTTTATATTATTTTTATTACAAATATTTGCACTGTAAAAATGATAAATAAAAGAAATAGTATTTTTAATGCACCTCATACAAGTAGTGTAGTGAAAGTGTAACTTACAAATGTACATTTTTGTTGTTGTTACATAACTGCACTCAAAAACAAAACAATGTAAAACTTTAAAGCCTAAGAGTCCTCTCAGTCCTACTTCTTGTTCAGCCAATCACTAAGACAAACCAGTTTGTTTACATTTATGGGAGATACTGCTGACTGCTTTTTATTTACGATGTCACCTGAAAGTGAGAACAGGCGTTCGCATGGCACTTTTGTAGCCGGCGTTGCAAGGTATTTACATGCCAGATATGCTAAATATTCGTATGCCCCTTCATGCTTCAGCCACCATTCCGGAGGACATGCTTCCATGCTGATGATGTTCATTAAAAAAATAGTGTGTTAATTAAATTTGTGACTGAACTCCTTGGGGGAGAATTGTATGTCCCCTGCTCTGTTTTACTCACATTCTGCCATATATTTCATATTATAGAAGTCTTGGATGATGACCCAGCACACGTTGTTTGATTTACGAACACTGTCACTGCAGATTTGACAAAATGCAAAGAAGGTACCAATGTGAGATTCCTAAAAATAGCTACAGCACTCAACCCAAGGTTTAAGAATCTGAAATGTCATCCAAAATATGAGAGGGATGGGGTTGGAGCATGCTTTCAGAAGTCTTAAAAGAGCAACAGTCAGAAGCGAAAACTACAGAACCCGAAGCACCAAAAAAGAAAAGCAACCTTCTGCTGGTGGCATCTGACTCAGATGATGAAAATGAACATGAGTCGATCCACTCTGTTTTGGATCATTATTGAGCAGAACCCGTCATCAGCATGAATGTATATCCTCTGGAATGGTGGTTGAAGCATGAAGGTACACATGAATCTTTAGCACATCTGGCACGTAATATCTTGTGATGCTGGTTACAACAGTGCCATGCGAACACCTGTTCTCACTTTCAGGTAAACAAGAAGCAGGCACCATTATCTCTTTCAAATGTAACCAAACTTGTTTGTCTGAGCGATTGGCTGAAGTAGGACTGAGTGGACTTGTAGGCTCTAAAGTTTTATATTGTTTTATTTTTGAATGCAGTTATTTTTTGTACATAATTCTACATTTGTAAGTTCAGCTTTCATGATAAAGAGATTGCACTACAGTACTTGTATTAGGTGAATTGAAAATACTATTTCTTTTGTTTTTTACAGTGCAAATATTTGTAATAAAAATAAATATAAAGTGAGCACTGTACACTTTGCATGCTGTGTTGTAATTGAAATCAATATATTTGAAAATGTAGAAAACATCCAAAACTATTTAAATAAATGGTATTCTATTATTGTTTAACAGTGCAATTAATCATGCGGTTAATCGTGATTAATTTTTTTATCTTGCGATTAGTCGTGATTATTTTTTTAATTGTGCGATTAATCGTGATTATTTTTTTAATCGCTTGACAGCCCTAATTTTTATCAGTAAATGTCAATTTCACTGTACAAACGCCGATGATGATCATCAGAATTTATAGATAGTCAAAGGAAGAAAAATGCTGCTTGAGAGTTTATAATTTGATTTAGGGACATTTACTTTGTATATTTTGACATGATGTTGACCATTGTGTTGTAATGGTTATAAAGATTTAACTTTTAAAATCTCAGTGTCTGCTATCATTAAATAATTATTGCCTGACCCTTCCCATAGTTTCCCACAACTGTGAAATTTAAATCAATAAAAAGTTTTATAAAGGCTTAAAAATAAACATTGATATTATCCCTTGAAATTATATTTAAAAAATTGAATTCTGCCAAGCCAAAGTATATGTAAGTGGAGATAGACTCAGTGATCAGATACGTCTTTTCAATATCCAACTTCTATGATTTAAAATAATGAGGCAGATTTTTAAAATTAGGTATGTGGAAATTCAAGCAAACATTGGTATGTGCATAATTTATGTATATGAGGTATTTGCATGTGGCCAGTTAGACATGGTGGTTGTGACATCACTGACACAAGCATGTTTGCACATCTCATGGAACAGGAGTTGCAAGCTGTGACTTCAGGGCACTTGGAAAATAATAAGTTTATTATTATGATTTTATTATTTGCCATAGTGCCCACTATGTGCCAGGCACTTTTCAAACATTTAAGATGAGCAGTCCCTGCTCCAAGGAACTCACAGTTTATGGAGAAATA
Source organism: Chelonia mydas (assembly GCF_015237465.2). NCBI lineage: Eukaryota > Metazoa > Chordata > Testudines > Cheloniidae > Chelonia > Chelonia mydas. Next base: position 231,329,166 of record NC_057850.1, read on the forward strand.
AATAGACAGAGGCCAGGGGAAGAAGAACAACAATAGGTTATTTAATATACACTTTATATACAGTCAGCTTTACTGCCAATAGGCAGCACAGCAAAACTAGGTCTCTTAAGAGGGACTTAGATGTGAAGAGTCTTGTGGATGAGCTAGGGGAGTTTGTATCATGCATAGGGAGCCACACAAAAGAGACATAGAGGTGGTTATGAGAAGCTGGCAAATGCCGGGATAAGCATGGGCAGAGCAGCTAGCACAGAGTTGGGGGCCAGGTAACATTTAGCTTGACAATGGTGACTAAGCAGGGAGAGGCACTAGAACTTAGAATGTGGCAACCAAAAACTTCCCTTCCCTTTCCATTAGGGCATTTAGTGGATATTCCTATTTTATTTTATTTGTATTACCATAGAATGTGGGAGCCCCCTGCATTGATCAGGACCCCACTGTGCTATGCTCTGTACAAACACAAAACAAAAAGATGGTCCCTGGTCCAAAGAGCTAACTTAGTTACCAGACTTATAAAAAAAAGGGATCTGGGAACTACCTCTGGCAAACAAATCTGGTTTTGGAATGAGGTGGGGAAGGAAAAGGCACAATAAAAATATTAATAATGCTCAATTCCATTTTGTTAAAAATGATCATTAAAACAGAGTAACATGCCTGCTGCTTTGAACACCTATTTCTGCTTTTAAACAACAAAACTGTGAGATGAAGGAAAGCTCATGTGACAGACTGGAGTTGGTTCCTTTAAAGGTTTACTCTACATTGCCAGGAAAGCAGAACAAATGTGACGTGGCAGCTTCACAAGGTACAGCGTAGGATCTTTGTGTTTCTAGACACTAACCAAATAAACAAGGTCAGATGTGGGAAGATGTATCTGCTACCTTGACTTATGAACGTTCTTTCATTTAAATGTTTTCTAAAGAATGCACATGCTGTATCCAACGTGAAAAACACTTGATTGACCCACTGTGAAGTTGGCTCCAGACTTTCTCCCATTCCAATTATTTGTCATTATTGTGTGTGAATGAGTGATAACTACTTTCATATGGAAACAAAGGTGGTAGATGAATCATGAAAACAAGTCCAGGCAACTCAGTTGGAGAAGCATTCCCCATAATTTCTGTAAAAATTCCAGTTTCAGTTGCATCCTATTTTGTTCTGTACGATGAAATCTTGAGCATTTTAATCATTGCACTCTCAAAATGATCATTTTCTTGACGCAAGTATGAATAATCTCAGCAAATACATTTTTTCTACTAGCCCCAGAAAAAGGTTGAGGGATGAACTCTGAGAATGGGTTTACTGTATCTAGTTATGATTACTGAAATGTGGCAACTTGCCAAACTTGAGATTTTTTTAAAAGAATTTAGTATTGTGAAAAATGTCCCCAGTTTGCTCGTTAGATTAATAGGTTATAAGGCCAGAAGGGACTAATGTGATCATCTAGTCTGTCCTTGTGCATTACATAAGCCACAGAACTTCCCTGAATTAATTCCTGTCTGAACTAGCGCAGACCTTTGAGAAAAAACACCCAGTCTCAATTTTAAAATTTCCAGTAATGGAGAATCCACCACAAGTCTTGATAAATTATTCCAAAGTTTACTTACTCTAATTGTTAAAAATTGTTATGCCTTATGTCTAGTCTAAATTTGTTTAGCTTCAACTTCCATCCATTATACCTCTGTGTATATATATATCTTATATATATATATATATCTTATATATATCTTAGACATATATATATATATCTTCCTACTGTATTTTCCACTGCATGCATCTGATGAAGTGGGCTTTAGCTAATGCTTTAAGCTAATGCTCAAATAAATTTGTTAGTCTCTAAGGTGCCACAAGTACTCCTCGTTCTTTTTGCTGATACAGACTAACACAGCTACCACTCTGAAACCATTTGATCTTGGTATACCTTTGTCTGTTGGATTGAAGAGCCTTCCCAATCAATTTCTGTTCCCAGTGTAGGTACTTCTAGATTGTGATCAACTCACCCGGAAACCTTCTGTTTGATAAACTAAATAGATTGAGCTCTTTGAGTCTCTCACTGTAAGACATGTTTTCCAATCCCTTAATCATTCACATGGCTGGCTCTTCTCTGAAACCTCTTCAGTTCTTCAACGTCCTCCTTGAATTGCTCCTATTGCGATTGACAGAATTCCACTAAAACTAACTGTAGTGCATATTAGTTTTCAGAAACTGGGCCAGATTCTGTGCAAGCCCCTTGGATTCAGTGGGATTGAAGAGCGGACAAGAGGGGACAGAACATGGGCAAAAGTTTGTTAGGTGTGAGTTGCTGGTTTTGGGTGGGTTTTGATATGAAGACAGAATGCTTGATGACAAAGGTGCTGGGAGTTCAATACAGATATATTATGATGTTACTATTTGATCCATTAAAGGAAGGATAATAGCAATGGTGTGTAAGGCATTGTCAACACTAGCCTCTCTTCCTTAAATTTTCCCAGTAGCTGCAGTGGTGGGAGTGGTATTGTAGACACTAATGTCAATTGCTGAGGCCTACAGCAGCCATTTAGATTGGCCACTAGAGGGCTGTATGGGAGAAGTATAAAAGCGCTAGAGCAGTGGTTTTCAACCTTTTTTTCATTTGTGGGCCCCTAAAAAATTTCAAATGGAGGTGCGGATCCTTTTGGAAATTGTAGACATAGTTTGGTGACCCGCAGGGGTCAGGGGACCACAGGTTGGAAACCACTGCTCTAGGGTAACAGGCAGTAAGTATCATGCAGTTACCTTTGTCCTGGTGCCCTGAGTCTGTGCATTTGACATAGACAAGGTGCTGACGGCCACTGGTGTCATCCAGATTTGCTCTGAGCCGAGCAATAGATAACACAATAGCTGAAATTCCAGCAGCTACCTGAGCCTTCTGCACTACCACTCCCACCTTTGCTAACACAGACAGCAGTTCTAATGTAGTCTCAGTTTCTGACACAGTGAATGTACCACTTTGGGTTGCAATAATTAAAAAAAAATGTATAACGTTACTGAACATTTTTTCTATAACGTTTTGTATTACCTATAGAAAACTCTGACAACAATACCTTCCCCATTCTAATTGCTGGTTAAGACTATATGAAGCCAGTTTACTTTCTTAGAAACAATAATAAGTACACGATCCATGCAGAAGAAAAGGCTTCTGTCACTTTTATTCTTTCTGAGGGTTTATTTTAGTGTCTTCGTTGTTTGTGTTGAAAGTTTCAGGGTCTGTTTGGCAGCTTCAAATTTGCAATAAGGCTACTATCTAAACAAACACTCCCTATCATCTGGCTTTAAAGACACAGCATGTTTAATTTGTCCATGGAAGTTGACAACACCATTTTGTGTGTTTATTCCAGGCATCATGTCCATGTTGTCCACATGATATTCTGAAGAAAAGAGACATTTGTCTCTCACAGAAAGTGACTCTTGCATGACAAACTTTCCAGTGAGGTGGGGTGAAACCTAGGCAATAATTAAGCAGTGTCCCAGGGTATTGTAGTTTCCTACAGGAAAACTATGTCATCCTGCACTCCATGGGATTGTAACTACTTAAAAAATGGTGCTTATCTTGTTTCCTCTGGCACGTTGCAAAGGGCATTTCTAAAGCTGCATTTATGTCCCTGCTATATTCACTGTTGTATGTAGTGTTGTTGTAGCCATGTCAGCCCTAGAATATTAGAGAGACAAGGTGGGTGAGGTAATCTCTTTTGCTGGACCGAAGTTGGTCCAATAAAAGGTATTACCTCATTCACTTTGTCCCTGCTGTATTCAGTCACTCTGCCACATGCCATTGTGGGACAGACAGTTGAAATCTTTTATTCTGGTGGCTTATTCCCTCCTCCTTCCTATTTTCTTGATGTTCCTATTTTCCCCTTCCATTCTATTCTAGGTTGGGGTTTTTTGAAGTCCACTTATGGGTGATGGAACGATGCAAGCTGCTTATTTCTTTCTCAGTTCACTAGAAAATTCCATGGGCCAAATTCATCCCTGGCATAACTCCATTGGAGGTCTAGGATGTTGGATGTTACTCCAATAAAACAGACAAGTAGAACTGTTTCAAAATAGAACTCTTCTAGTTTTCTTCCCCAATACATCAGCTTCTCTGGGTGTCTCCTCTCCCACTCCTCCTCTAGCTGCAGATCACCTCTCTCTAGGTTCCTCTTTAGAGTGTCCGTCCAGGTCACTGTGTGGCTGGCATCTTTCTGCAAGTCAAGAGGATGAAGGCTTGTTTTCCTTCTCCTTCATAGGCTGTGGTCATCTAGTCTGCAGTGCTTTATGCTGGCTCTTTATGCAAACAATGGCACAATGAATTTCTTATATAGGAAGAATCATCATTGCCTCAGGAGCTATGATCAACGACAATAGAGGAGAAGAGATGGTAAAAGAATAACCCAACAAATGTTATACTTGCATATTTGGAGAGATGATGAAAGTCCAAAGCTTAAGATAGATGAATAGTGCAGTTTCAGGCCAGAGATTAGCAATCTTCATGACCTGGAAGTCAATCCTGAACCACCTCCATACATATTCCCTATGCACATTAATGCAGCCAGGTGGGTATTTACAAGAGTCTTCAAAGCACCACCCTGAGATGTTTATTTGCTTTTTAAAAAATGAGTAAAATAAAAAATATACACAGATGTAACATATGCTGGAGCTCTTAAATATGTATCATTTTAACACTATACATTTGAGTTGGCAGTGGGTCTTCAAGTGAAATGAGCATTCGGTGAAAGGAAATGAACTGACAGACATGGAGACTGAAGTGTACTGTTTATCTTCACAACAGATAGAGTCTGAGCATCAGCATTGCACACTTCCCAACACAAAACTCATGGCATCCACCCTTAGGGGGAGAGAATAGGTTGATCTTGATGTCTATGCAATCCTGAGCTTTTCTGCTGAGCCTACCAAAAAATAACTGTTGTAATTTAGGCACGTGTCCATGTGACCATCAACTCAGTCTACACAGGTCAGCAAAAGAAAAAGAGAATAGCTTTCATACCTGCAACCTAGAGTTGAATGGGTTTGTACCCCGTGATCAGTCCCCTAAACAATCCAATCCCCCATGCGTATCATTCTGATGAAGAGCACTCTTTGAAAAGCCATATGCTCTTGTACCTTCACCCACATAATGTCCACAAGGGCACTGAATCTCCTCTATAATGTGACTCACAGATGGACTTGTCCTTCACTTACACGTCTTTCCTTCTTCTGGGGTGATAGACACTTAACACACGATCCACCTGCGCTGCAACTGCCATGTGGAAAATTCCCTGGTTTGGGAAAAGCTTGGCTCTTTTAAGGTGGATCTAGAGACACGTCTAAGTGAGTCGAGATATCGGGTACATTTTTTGGGACTTAAGAAAATAAAGGTAGACGCTTGCCTTTGTTTCCCAATCTCATGTCTCTTAGGAAACAATAATGTCTCTGAAATTTGCATTAACATAGTATTATATAATATAAATGACTGATTATTTTTCTCCTCCTGTCCTGTTTTTGCCAGGGATACCTGCTCTTGTGTTTAAAGCTTTTTTCATCAGTTTCTCCATTGATTTCAGCTTTTTTCCGTCAGTTTCTCTGTTGATTCTCTATCCCCTTTTTCTTGGTTTCCTTCAGCTGTTTCTTTGCTTTCATGGCTGTCTGGGGCTATTCTCCTTATATAAATCATCTATAATGGAGACTTTCTTCAAAAGATAAAGATGTTAACAGCCTGCAATTTTTTTGGTAATTTTTCTTTCTATACATTGTGATTGATAAACTCCCATTCTGTTCCTCACAGGTACATCTAGAAAAAGTATGTCAGTGAAGCTAAAGCTAGCAGAAAATCTGACACTAGTAGATGGAATTCCTGTAGGTAATAAAACATTCCAAATCCATGAGGTTTCCTGCCTAGATTAGAGAAATGCCATTAGTAAAACAAAGCTACTGAAGGCAGGGGATGGGGTAAATAAATTCTACTTCTAATCTCCCCATAATAAAGTTCACTTCAGCGAGAGTCTTATTAGTCCTCATGGCATTTCCTGGTGCATGTAATTAAAATTGATTCTGAAATTTAAAGTAATCCTCCTAAAATACCACTTCTAAGTGAATTACATAGCTAAGTGCAAGTCCATTATATGTTTCCTTTTGTAAGTAAAACTTTATGGCTTGCATGTTGATGTAAAGGCTTCATACCACCTAGAGTCACCAGATAATTTAAATTCAAGCTGTTAATACAAGACAGCTCATTTAGCAAATCCATGGCTGACTTGCCATGTGAAGCTGTGGCTCTGCATGTTAACTACATAGACTCATAGACCATAGACTCATAGACTATCAGGGTTGGAAGGGACCTCAGGAGGTCATCTAGTCCAACCCCCTGCTCAAAGCAGGACCAATCCCCAATTTTTGCCCTAGATCCCTAAATGGCCCCCTCAAGGATTGAACTCACAACCCTGGGTTTAGCAGGCCAATGCTCAAACCACTGAGCTATCCCGCTCCCCAAGGCTATCTCACCTTCTCTGTGCCCACTGAGGATTCTTTTTGGCAGTGCTGATGACTAAATATTTTCAACCTTCATTAGTTCATAACAGTTAACAGGTTGTCTCATACAAAAAGGCACATAACATCAGAGTGAGGGGACAGGGTTCTTGAAGATACCAGCCAGTGTAACAATCAGAACCACCCATATTAGATAAGACAAAACATATTTACTTCAAGGTAATATAAAGAAAATATATTCAAAATAAAGTTTGAAAGATGGCCTGCAACATGTAAGAAACTTAATAGGGCTAGCAGAGCTATTCCACTAACTTAACACATTTCATTGCACATTGCTTTTCTTACTACAGGGCAGCAAGTTTCATTTGTCCGAACACACACAAGTTTCCCTTGGAAAAGGCCTCTCTTCCTGTCTCTGAAACCGTTTATATAGATAAAAGTCCTTTTCATCTTTCTAGAGGGCAAGGGGATACATTCCTCCACCACATCTACTGAATGGTCAAGAGAATACTTCTGCACTGGTTAATGGCATTTTCTCTTTAGTCGAGTTTGGTGATTAAAACTCAATGGGAAAAAACATTTCTACATTAAGAGGCTGCTTATAATTTGGTCTGAAAGGACTTTCCCAGTCTCCTAGCAAACTCAAATTTGAAAGTTCTCACTTTGAACAAGACCTATTCACAATTCAGCTATTTCAAATGCAGGATTAAAATAATAAGTACAATTACAAAAAAGAATTAAAATTGGACAGGCTATTTAGATCTTTTCAGAGAAGCATAGGAAAATACACTGGCTCTTAGATGGAAGTCAAGAAATTGAGAGTATGGTTGAGTAAGTGATCTTATTTCCGCTAATGTTTGCCTTCATATGTCATTCACAAAAGTAGTATTTACCTAAGGGCATGTCTACACTATGAAAATAGGTCGATTTTATAGAAGTCGATCTTTAGTAAGTGATTTTATACAATCGATTGTGCATGTCCCCACTAAGCACATTAGGTCGGCGGAGTGTGTCCTCAATACCGTGGCTAGCATTGACTCACAGAGTGGTGCCCTGTGAGTAGCTATCCCACAGTCCCCGCTGCCCATTGGAATTCTGGGTTAAGCTCCCAATGCCTGATGGGGCAAAAACATTGTCACGGGTGATTTTGGGTACATGTCGTCAGTCTCCCCTCCCTCCCTCCCTCCTTGAAAGCAACGGCAAACAGTCGTTTCATGCCTTTTTCCCTGGGTTATCCATGCAGATGCCATAGCATGGCAAGCATGGAGCCCGCTCAGGTGCACACTGCTTTTGTGAGCATTGTAAACACCTCGCGCATTATCCTGCAGTATGTGCAGAGCCTAGCTAAGAGCTGCCAGCACGAGGAAGATTGTGAGGAGGACATGGACACAGACATTCTGGAAAGCACGGGATGTGGCAATTGGGATATCATGGCGGCATTGGGGCATGTTGCTACAGTGGAACACCAATTCTGGGCCCAGCAAACAAGCACAGACTGGTGGGACTGCATATTGTTGATTCCAGATGATTCCCAGTGGCTGTGAAACTTTCGCATGTGTAAGGCCACTTTCACGGAACTTTGTAAGTTCCTTTCCCCATCCTGAAGCACAGGAATACCAAGATGAGACCTGCCCTGACAGTTGAGAAGTGAGTGGCGATAGTCTTGTGGAAGCTTGCAATGCCTGACTGCTACCAGTCAGTCGGGAATCAATTCGGAGTGGGCAAATCTACCGTGGGGGCTGTTGTGATCCAAGTAGCCAGGGCAATCAATAACCTTCTGCTAACAAGGATAGTGACTCTTGGAAATGTGCAGCTCATAGTGGATGGCTTTGCTGCAATGGGGTTCCCTAACTGTGGTGGGGCAATAGACAGAACGCATATCCCTATCTTGGCACCGGACCACCTTGCCAAACAGAACATAGATGCAAGGGGTACTTCTCAATGGTGTTGCAAGCAGTGGTGGATCACAAAGGCCATTTCACCGATAACGACATGGGATGGTCAGGAAAGGTGCATGACGCTCGCATCTTTCGGAACTCCGGGCTGTTCGAAAAGCTGCAAGAAGGGACTTTCTTCCCAGACCAGAAAATTACTATTGGGGATGTTGAAATGCCAATATTTATCTTTGGGGACCCAGCCTACACCTTGCTCCCATGGCTCATGAAGCTGTACACAGGCAGCCTGGACAGCAGTAAGGAGCAGTTCAACTATAGGCTGAGCAACTGCAGAATGGTGGTAGAATGTGCCTTTGGACGTTTAAAAGGGTGCTAGCGCTGTTTGCTGAGTAGGTTAGACCTCAGCGAAAGCAATATTCCCATTGTTATTGCTGCTTGTTGTGTGCTCCATAATATCTGTGAGAGTATCGGGGAGACATTTATGGCTGGGTGGGATCGCCCGGCGGCCAATTTTGAACAGCCAGGCACCAGGGCAATTAGAAGAGCACACCCAGGCGTGCTGCGCATCAGAGAGGCTTTGAAAAAACAGTTTCATGACTGATCAGGCTACGGTGTGACAGTTGTGTGTGTTTGTCCTTGATGCAAAGCCACGCCCTTTTGTGAATGTACTTCCCTGTAAGCCAATCCCCCTGCCCCCCTTTGATCACAGCTGGCACTGGAAATAAAGTCCCTATTGTTCTGAATCCATTCATTCTTTCTTAAAAAAAACTTGAGATCACTGACAACACTGACTAGTAAAAGGTAGCCCGGGTGGGGTGAGGGAGGAGGGAAGGACAAGGCAACATTGTTTATTGTAGCCACACTAAAATCAAAGCTGTTTGAATGACAGCCTTCTGTTGCTTGGGCCATCCCCTGGAGTGGAGTGGCTGGGTGCCCGGAGCCTCCCCCTGCCCGCGTTCTTGGGCGTCTGGGTGAGGAGGATATGGAACTTGGCAAGGAGGGCAGGTGATTATACAATGGATGCAGCGGGGGTCTGTACTCTAGTTGCCTTTCCTGCAGCTCCACCAGACGCCTCATCATGTCCGTTTGCTCCCCCATTAGTCTCAGCATCACCTCCTGTGTGTTCCGATCATGCTCACTGTATGCTTTCCTGGCCTCTGCCACTGAATGCCTCCATGCATTCAGCTGTGCCTTATCAGTACGGGAGGACTGCATGAGCTCTGAAAACATGTCATCGCGAGTGTGGGGTTTTTTGCCTTCTAATCTGTGATAACCTCAGGGGCAGAGTTGATACGGGGAGCATAGAAACATTTTCAGCTGCAGGGGGGAAAAAAAGGAGAGTAGAATTTAAGAAGATACATTTCTGAGAACAAAAGGGAAACTCTTTCACAGTGAATCAAGCAATGTACAGCAGACAGCACATGTGTTTTAGGTACATGGCATTTTGCCTTTTATATTGAGGGTCTGACGGTATGGTGACACATCACACGTGGCTGGGCAACCAAATTCGGTTTCCAGGCAGCCATGCTAAGCCAAAGGGTATGCGGTGTTGGCTTTTTCCGCATTCATAATATGTGGGAATGGTTTCAAACTGCAGTGCCCTCCTTTCCCATAGCAACCAATGCCAGTTAGTTTTGTCATTTAAAAGAAGGGGCTGTGGTTTTGGGGTGGATGTGCAGCACACTCGTCCGTCCCCGCCCCTGCGTGGCTATTCTCCAGGATAATCCCTTTTAGCCAAGCGCAAACAGCCCAGCATGACTGGGGTCTAATGTGCTGGGGATCACCAAACAGAGGGGGTTACTGTTCCTTTACAAAAATTCCCCTATTTCAACCAGGTGACCATGAATGATATCACTCTCCTGAGGCTGACACAGAAAGATAAAGACCAAATGTTGCATGAATGCGACCAAAACCCAGGACCATTTGCTGCCATGCTTTGTGCTGCAATGATTCCAGACTACTTGCTACTGGCTTGGTGTGGTAAAGTGTCCTACCCTGGAGAACAAAATAAGGCAGCCCTCCCCAGAAACCTTCTGCAAAGGCTTTCAGAGTACCTCCAGGAGAGCTTCATGGAGATGTCCCTGGAGGATTCCTGTTCCATCCGCAGACACGTTAACAGACTTTTCCAGTACCTGTACTGGCCATGAATGCATCCCAATTGTTCAGGGCAAATCAAACATTAAACACAATTGCTTTTAACCCCTGTAGTTTAGTTACAAATGTGTACTCACCAGAGGTGCCTTCTCCGCCTGCAGGGTCTGGGAACAATATGCCCTGGGAGGGTATTGGCCCCAGAGTGAGGAAAAGGTCCTGGCTGCCGGGATTCTCCGCTTGCCTGCAGCGCATTCTCCTCTTCCTCATCCACAAAATCCTCCTCCATGTTGTGTGAGGCTGCCACCTTGCAGGTGTCCACGGACAGCGGTGGGGTAGTGGTAGGGTCCCACCCTAGAATGGCATGCAGCTGATCATAGAAGCGGCATGTCCTGGGCTCTGACCCAGAGCGACCCTTTGCCTCCTCTGTCTTTTGGTAGGCTTGCCTGAGCTCCTTAATTTTCATGTGGCACTGCTGTGTGTCCCTGGTATAGCCTCTGTCCACCATGCCCTGTTCAATTTTGGCATATATGTATCAGTATTTCTTCTGCTGGAACGGAGTTCTGCCTGCACAGATTCTTCTCCCCATACAGCAATCAGATCCAGTGTCTCCCGTTCGCTCCATGCTGGAGCTCATTTGCAATTCTGGGACTGCATGTCACCTGTTCTGCTGAGCTCGCCATGCTGACCAAACAGGAAATTAAATTCAAAAGTTCCTAGTGCTTTTCGTGTGTGCCTGGCTAGAGCATCGGAGTTGAAAGTGCTGTCTAGAGCGGTCACATTGGAGCACTCTGGGATAGCTCCTGGAGGCCAAAACCATCGAATTGCTCAGTGCTGCATCTACTGTACCCCAAATTCGACCCAGGAAGGTCGATTTTAGCGCTACTCCCCTCACTGGGGAAGAGTACAGTAGTCGATTTTAAGAGCCCTTTAGGTCGGCGGAACGGAGTTGGTTGTGTAGACGCATTCCTTATAAAATAAACCTAACGTGGCTAAATTCAACCTAACCTCATCGTGTAGACCAGGCCTAAGATAAAATGTGTGTGACAGTAGGTGCTGTTTTGTGATTGATATTTTAAATTCCTTTTGGACTGTTGTTGCAGCCTTGTTGGTCCCAGCATATTAGAGAGACAAGGTGGGTGAGAAGTTGGTCAAGTAAAACAGTGATTCTCAACCAGGGGTCTGCAGCCCCCTGGGGGGCCGTGAGCAGGTTTCAGGGGGTCTGCCAAAATAAACCAGAGAGCAGGGCCAGTGTTAGCTTTGCTGAGGCCCAGGCCAGAAAGTTGAAGTCCGAGCCCCATTGCCCGGGGCTGAAGCCAGGGCTGGAGCCCAAGCCTGAGCCCTAGCAATTAGCTTTGTGGGGCCCCCGCAGGCATTGCCCTGTTGCTACCCCCTAATGGCGGCCCTAGCTTTTAATCTACTGGATATGCAGAAAAACAGCTGTTGAGGCATAGGTGGGCTGTGGAGCTTATAGCATGTTCGAGGGGGAAGGGGGGGCTCAGAAAGAAAAAGGTTGAGAACCCTTTCAATCGTAGATATTACCACACCAACCTTGTCTCTTTAATTCCCTTGTACTGTAATTATCAGCGGAGAGCACGCATCCGCACTCCCTTAGTATGTGGGGTGATTGTATTATAGCATTTTAATTACTGTCCATTCTTTATGGGTCTTAGCTGTTGGCTGACCAGTGCCTACATGAGAGGAAATGCTGAGCAGGATAATCCCGGAACTCCACAAAACTCAGCTCTCAGTGGCAGGCAGGGGCACATTCAACTTGAGATCTGCTGCCCTGCTTGTGCCCAGATATCCACAGGCAATGAAGAGACACACCTACAGGCCTCACGGACAGAAGGCTTTAGGGCTAAGATTTGGGTTATTCTCTAGTTAGTCTCCTCTTTACTTACATTACTTCCCTCTCTGCCATAATTTCCCCTTTATCTCTCCTGACTGCTTCACTATCATTCCCAAGGCAGCACTTTCAGAAGGTGGGTCAGGCTGACTTTTGTTCTCGCTTTTGAATCTCTGGTTTCAGGGTTACACTGAGAACTCTCTACCAGACACCTATTTGCTATCATTAGAGAACTTAAAAGAGAAATCTCTGCTTTTAATAGCTTAAAACACCTTTATTCTCCTGCTAGGGAGACCGTTATCTCTTAAAGCGAGTGCACAAGTCAAGGACCTCATAACACTGAGCTCATTATTGTTCAAATGCCTTTCTGAGAGACTTAGTTCTTATTCACTTTCTTCCTCCTTTTCTCATTTTGCTTTGTGTGGCTTGTATCTCACTCCATCCAAGCTGTCTCCAAACCAAGGGCAAATTCCCAGACGAAATCTCTCCTTCCTGGCTTCCCACTCTGCAGGTTATACAGTTGCAACATTTGATTTCTTGTTCCTTTGTCTTACTTTATTCAAGATCTGCTAGCCATCTATAGACTCTTCTTTGGCATAGTCGTCATCCCTTTGAAATGTCTTCTTTGCCAGACTTCAGACTTACGTAGTAGAATAGTTCTGTGCCCAGTTGTTTTAAGCCATCATAGCCTGAGCCGTGAGCAGAGCATCAGTCTGAAAGACCTGTTCTCTAATATTCACCAGTTATTTTTCCATTTGTATAGTAGTGAGTAGAGCCAAAGCATGAGTGCACTTGTCTGACTCCCCTGTGAAGCCCATTAACCTTACAAAACTCAAATATTGTTTCGCTCAGGGGCTCTCAAACTGGGAGTCGGGACCCCTCAGGGGGTCATGAGGTTATTACATGATGGGTCACGAGCTGTCAACCTCCACCCCAAACCCCGCTTTGCATTCAGCATTTATAATGGTATTAAATATTTAAAAGTTGTTTTAATTTATAAGGGGGGGGGTCACATTCAGAGGCTTGCTATGTGAAAGGGGTCACCAGTACAAAAGTTTGAGAACCACTGGTTTAGCGTAAGGTTAAATTTACTTCGTTTGAAACAGATTTCTTAGGGCCTTTGAGGTTTCATTAGTTACATTTTCACCAGAAAGACTCAAATTCAGTCTCTGGTAAAATAATCTTTGCATCAAGATCCATAAGAGGTAGTTTCTGCATGTCTTTTTGCCAAAATCCCAAATTCCTGGAAATTCAGGCTGGATAGTTGTAGGAACCTTAAATATAATAGTTAAAAAATTGCTCAGAATGATAAAGGTGAATATTCATCACCTTCTCTCTTCCTCTTGCACATTTAACTAGAAACAAGAGATGAAGCACAGCCTTAAAGAGGTAGGGAAGATGGAAAATTTCTGTTTTAATTATCATTAGGTCAAAGGCTTCTCTTAAGGAAACCTGCCAATTCACTCAGAAAATTGCGAGCAACCACAGAACAGTTTTCCACAATGTTCCTGCAAAGAATGAAGCAAAGTCCATGCAATAGGGGTTTAAATGTTTCAATTTTCTAAAGGACCATGTCGCGGGACAAGTACACCCCATCCCTCTTTGGGGGCGGGGTAAGGGTGTCACATCCCCATAATTAAGTCTGCCTGCCTGCCCTTAGCCTCAGGGCAGTATGGCCCATTGGCCAGGGTCAATATGGTCACCCTCGTCTTGAAGGCAGTATGACTTAATGGCCATAGTCAGTATAACTGCCCTCCTTAGCAGGGCTATGCGACCTAGTGGCTAGAGTCACTAAAGCAGTCCTCCTCAGCAGGGCTGTGCTGCCTAGTGGCTAGAGTCAGGGAAGCTGGCCTCCTCAGCAGAGCTATGCAGCCTAGTGACTAGAGTCAGGGAAGTGGGCCACCACTGGGGGGAGGTGGCAGCTGGGGTAGGAGGATCTGGACCCTCCCTCTCCACTGGGTTCCAGCCCAGGGCCCTGGTAGTGGCAAGCGTGCATGCCATTGAGTTGGCGGGGATCTGGCTGAAACACACAGACGCAAAATCTGGTTCACTAATCGGTCCACTGCCTAGTTCCCCTGGGCTTCGTCATACTGTATCCCCAGCTGCTGTGTCCTGGGCATCTTCAAGGTCTCTGGGTTCCTCACGCTGCGCTACCCCCAGGGACTCCAGCCCTCCACAGGTATCCAGCCCTCCACAGGGCGTCTGCAGGTATCCAGGCACCTGCCTGGGAGTCAGCATCTCTGGCTCCTACGGTCTGGGGCTTCGGCTGCTCCTGGGCTGGAGCCAGCAGCATGTGTCCTTCTTCTCCAGCGGTCAGCCTAGAATGAGCTGGGCTGCTCCCTTTTATACTGAGGCAGCACTTTCAGCATGCCCATTAGGGGTGAGGGGGCATTGGCTTCTTCTGCCCAGAGTGTGGGGTTAACCCCTTCCTGTCCAGTGCGGGGCAAGTACACCCCATCACAGATCTATGTAAACAACTTTTCCTTATCCATTTTCAGTGCACCTGACTTTAATTAAGCATAGTACTCAGCAAAGTAAGTGTCTGCCCCTCTGGTCCTTACTCAAGCAAAATCCCCATTTAAATCCATGGTGTTCTGTCTGACTGGACTGTTGGATTGGGCTCAATACCATTACATAGGATGGGATGAAACAAAGTACTTCTAAATTTGTACTGAGTTCTTCTTACTCTTTTTTCAGTGGATGCTTGATAATTGAAGCAGGGTTATGCCACAGCAATGTGGCCACCATGATGGTCATGTAGTGCAATACTGTGCTAGTCTGTGTGATCTGCTGGCATTCTGAATTCCCCTCCGGACTATGGTGTTTCTTTCCTTCTTGCCTGCATCTGTTACTTCAGAAAAACATTATTTAACACCCTCCCCCCCCCACAAAAAAAACTGTTTTACATTCTTCTAGTGCTTTAAAATATTTGCCAGAACAAACTGAGCTTCCAGCTCAATGAAGATGTGGAGTACCGTGCTTAGTGTTGGCTCTGCAAGGCAAGGTCTAGGCAAAACTATCTCTGAACTGAGAATTTCAAAAAGATACACCGAGAATAGTACTAATAAATAATGATGTGTACTACTTTGCCTCTTCAGAATGCTCTATGGATGCCACCTGTTCATGGGACTCCCCATGAGTTAATGGGAATTCTGGGCACTATGGCCTTGCAGAGTGTGTCCGTTAACAAATAGGTGAATTATTCCTCTCAGCACCATTCTGAGGTAGATTGACTCTTCTTTTCTGAGGAGCTTGAGAGGTACTTCGTGCCCCTCACCTCCACACTGGGATGCCAGTACTGCTTTAGGTATACCAGTACAATTAAAGTAGATTAACTTCATAGTCTAGACAAGCCCCAAGTCCTGAAATGATGTCCTGAAGTTGTGGGTGTTTGGAACCCTGTAGAAGGCACTTAGCACACTGCAGGAACAAGTCCTTTATCAAATATGCTGTAGTATCTCCTGTTGCTGCAGTCCATCCTACTTATCACTAAAGGAATAAAGAACTGTATTCTTTTGGATACAGTCACCTATTGCAGCATTATATAAGGTAGTTCCAGATTCTTAGGAAGCCACCATTGCAATTGAAATCTCTAGGCCAGTTGGACAGTGTTTTCACATATCTGGAAACCATATCAGCAGCAAGTGTGTGTGTAATTTGGAGTCTGAATTAACCACACATTGAAAAGAGAAATATATTTTCATTTCAGCTTCCTTTGTGCATCATTGTTTTCAGTATCTTACTTTGCTCAAATGATCTTTTCCCTACTTCAGTCATTTAAACCATTTAAAATCTCACGTTGAATTGAGGTCATTTTGAGGCACATTCCTCCTGTTTGAGGTACGAAGGGAAAGGAGAGAGAGAGAGAGAGAGAGCAATCATAAAAACCACCCCCTTTTTCTTGCTTTGCTGTCAGCACCCTGATATGAACAAGTAGAGTATTATCCTATTCTTATGGTGATAATTTCCCTTACTGCTCTGGCTAGAGAGTAATCATGCCTATAAACTACAGTCACAGTTTGTATGTCAATTATAGGGTTGTAAAATTGTTATAAAAATTGAGCAGCCAGGACACAAAATCTTCTTGCTCATTTTTCACCATAACGATGATAGTTATGACTTCCAAACGTGATATTTTCATTCTAATCCAAACATGTCAATATAAAGAAGCTCAGCTGTCAAAAAAATGACTTGCTCGGGGTGATTGGATGAATACTATTGTGCATGGCTGTTATCTTATTACCCCAAGTAATAGATAATATTAATAAATAACGAGATGCAAAGAAAACATTAATAAACTAAGCCCTGATTTGGGGTAGTATTCAGGAAGGATGTTTAAGTATGTTGTTAAGCTTCACTGAAGTCAATAGGACTGAAGCACATGCTTAACCACTTTCTTGAATTGGGACACTAATCCCTCAGTGCTGAGGAATCACTATCCTGCTGTGTCCCTAAAGCTTTAGAAACCAGCCCAATTATCTTTATGCTCCAGCCCAAGGTTCTGCCTGAGGTTAGCTGAGCTGTAGGGCTTTCTTGGTTTAGAGGAGGGGATCTATTCAGAGCTCAGTTTTTTCTGTTTAGACAGTTTTGTACATATTGGACCATTTGCTCGGTATGCATGTGGGTGTGTGCATGAGAGACAGAGAGAGATTACCTTTCTTTATTAGCTCAGGTTTATTGGACAGCTGCATCTGAGTTGGCTCGAGTTTTTGGCTCATATTTTATTTGGGATTTTTTTTATACAGCATCCCACAATCTGCTAGGGGATGGATGCATTAAAATAATTAAATTGATAATGCTCTAAATAGGTCCCATGTAGTATAGATAGGGCCCTACTAAATTCACGGTCCATTTTGCGACTCCCCTGCATCCTCTTTTTGGGTTAGAACCCCCAGTTTGGGAAACACTGGTCTCCCCCATGAAATCTGTATAGTATAGAGTAAAAGTACACACACAAAAAACCAGATTTCACAGGGAGAGACCAGATTTCATGGTCCGTGATGCATTTTTCATGGCTGTGAATTTGATAGGGCCCTAAGTATAAAGGAAGGATAGTCTTATGGTTAATGCACTGGGCTGGAAGTCAGAAGATCTTGATTCTATTCCTGGCTCAGCCATAAACTTCTTAATCAACAGTTCCTCATCTGTAAGATGACAGTACCGTCCTATCTCACAAGAGGATTGTGAAGATAAAGTCATTAACGTTTCTGAAGTGCTCAGATGCCTTGGTAATTTATTTATTTATTTGGCGTATGCAGTCCAGTCAAGCCAAGCCAAGCCACAGTATTCTTCTGAACAATGTTCAAGGCACAAAGACCTCCAGGAAGTTGAGTCATCGCAGTCCTCAACAATCTGTGTCATGGTTTGTGGCTGCCCATATTGACATAGTGGACTGTCTCTAAAATGCCACCAGAATTCTGCTGCAGTACAAATTCCATGTCAGGTATAAAACTGGTTGAGAAGGTGCCGTTGCCTTCATGGTAGATCATACCAAGGTTGATGTTGAGTGGGGCCTGAGACAAGATAATTATTTGTCACTTTCTCTGTGGACTATGAAGCTCGCCATGTGTCCTCTACTGTAAATCCCTATTCACAAAAACTTATCCACAACAGGTGCTGTGAGGGCAGACGACCATGTGGTGGATTAAACAAGTTTTTAATTAATGGTAGATGTGGCATATCTTGCAATTTTATCACAAGTTTTGCTACACTTTCTTCTCTGCAAACACTGGGTGGCGCAATATTGGAGAGAACTGCAATACCATGGTAGAGGAGTAGATTTAAGTGTGCCTGAAATAATACGCATGGTGAGATTAAGTTGTATGTCGATCATCCTGGTGTGAGACGAGCAAGCCCATACTGGAGCTAGTACTCCACCACTGAATAACAGAGTGCCAATGCTGAAATGCGTAACGTTTGGGCGTTGACACCCCATGTCATTCCAGCGAGTTTTCCGAGCAGGTTGTTGCGCATTTAAACCTCAGTTGCTGTCTTTGTAAGATGGTCATGATATGTGAGAGTTCTATCCATCATGACCCTTACATGGACCCGGTGTGAATTGTGCTTTATTCACTGACTATTGAGAACTATATTCATCTCTCAGCCCACTTGTGCATGATGTAAGTAGAAGACACTCGACACAGTCTTACTTCCACTTGGTATCAGGTGCCACTGATGATAATAATTGTCCATAGATAGCCACCATATCTGCATTCAAAACACTCTCACGTATGTCAAAGGAATGTGACTGAGTGCCAAAGCATATGTCATCTGCATAAGCAAACTTGCAAGACCCGGTATATGGTAGGTCATTCAAATATAAGTTGAATAATATTGGAGCTAATACTGATCCTTGCGGAAGGCCATTCTTCTGGTGCCTCCAAGCACTTGTTCTATCACCAATATGCACACAGAAATGGCGATTTCTCAAAAACAGAGCCATTGCACATACAAGCCAACTGTGGTAATGAGTATTATTAATTATACAGCCTTCCCTAATTCTGGTTTGCCAAGCACACTGTTACCTGTGACCTCACTGCTAAAGCTTCAGAGACCATTATGAAATAGCTGGAAGACATACTTTATGTACACGAATATGGTTGCTGGAAATATGCTGCTTGTGCTGAGCAGTGTCAGCAGTATCGGCCTGGCAGCACAAGAGCTAGAAGCAGCAACTTTAATCTAAAGGTTGCAGTGGTCCCACAGCAATTAATTAGTGTTATTTATTAGTATTGGATCCCCCGAAATGTGCGAGCTGCTTATATCCTCTCTCATCAAACTTTCCACTCTCCCTCTCCCCACCTCTTCAGGAAACGCTTTGGAAAGTAGATATGCCTTGCAGCGTACCCTGAAGCTCAGTAAATCCAGTCTCTGTGGAACCAGAGCAAGGGACCAGGTTCTAGAGTCAAGGACACCTCATGCAAAAATGTGTTTCTGTTGGAAGACAGTCAGGGGTTTGGCTATTCTCCCCAGAGCCATGTGTTTCCTTGCTGGTTGATGAAACCAGCCTTGCTGAAGGTGCTGCGTCTGAGTTAAAACTGACACAGCAAAGCTCCTTAGCCTTCAGAATCTGAACTGTAGCTAGCAATTTGAAACGTATTTGCCCCCTGGCTGATCCCTCGGCCTTTGCCCACACAACACGCTCCCTGCCTGCTAAATGCCCATTATCTCAGAACGTAGACATACCATTACATGCAGTGCAACTGCTAGCACAGCAGATGGTTAGATATAGCTATCCAGCAATATGTCTGCTGAGGGCCAAAATACGGTACTAGTGCACCCTAAGGAATGTGCCGCTAGGAAGTTAAAAAACAAACTGCAGCACCTGCTTACACCTGCCCTGGATCTGGCCCCTATAGTATAGGGGGTGACTACCATGCTCAGGATAAAGCGGTAAATATCCTCTTCCACTTAAAAAAATCACACACACCCCTAAAAAATCAAAGGTCTCAATACAGCCATGGTTTATACAGTCATATCTTGGTGTAATGTGGGGCACAGGGTCCTTGGGGCTAGAAAGTCTGCACAGAGGGTGGCTATGGTATTGCAAGACACCTGCAGCCCACGTTCCATGGCATAAGGGTGGAGGTTCCAACACCAGCTATCACAGCCCTAAAACTAAGTGGAACTGCCTAAAAGCATGGCCTGGGGATGTGCCATATCACTGAATCCCCTGCACAGGCTCTATCTATCCTTCCAAGTCCTTATAGGGCAGGGATCGGCAACCTTCAGCATTTGTTAAGATGTCAATAGAGACATACTGTACTCTGAGATGCATGTTAAAGGTGGGTATGAAGGAGAATTACAGCGCATTGCCTCTCTTACAGCCATTGTGTTGCTCTAAGTGAAAGATACATGGACATCATAAAATCACCTTCAGACTCCAAAGACACACTTTTGTGGGGATCACTTATGACATTACAATATTTGGGCTCTGTACCATGCACAAAAGCCTGAGTATTGCTATTATGTATGCAGAAGCCCTTTTCATTGGCTGGAATGTTCACTACTTCTTTGTAAGTGTTCCAGGAGCCTTCTCAGACTGTCTATTATTAAGGAAGTACTAAAAATGTGTATTGCAGTGGCTCCCAGAGGCATCCGGCTCAGGACAGGGGATGCATTTTGCTAGGATGCTGTCTGTACCAACACATACACAGACATGGTCCCTGTCCCAAGGAGTTTACTTACAATCTGAGGAATAGCTTACAATCTTTTCTTGAACCTCTCTGCACTGCCTTTGCGCTGCAAGTGAGGACAGTGGCCTCGTGTGTGTTTGCTGACTTGATGAAGTAACAGGGAAAAGCCAATAAACAGGACAGAGGGAGGGATTGGTACTGATTCTACTGACAGAAGCTTCATTGCATTTCACCCCCTGGTCAGAGAGCCTGGATTCATCTCCTACAGCCATTCGTGGTTACAGGGAGTGTCCCCTCACTCCCCTACAGGCGTTACCTGCATCTGGGGAGAGGGAGAGCAGCCTCCCTGGGGTCCCTGCTCCCCCTCCCACATGAGTAGGATGCAAGAGCTGCTCAGGCAGAATGAGACCCTAACTGTCAGCTATACAGATCTCCGCAGTGGAGTATGGTGCTTGTGACTTGGTTTCAAATTACTGGGTTATTTTTCTTAATTCTACCATGTTTTATTGTAATTTTTGGTAGGCAAAGCTGCTTTTATTCAGTTTTAACATAACTCCTAGTTTAAAATATGAGGGCTGCCAAAATATCCTTGTCTCTCTCCAGTACATCTAAACAATTGTATGCTGCCAATCGGGATGCATCCAATGAAGTGGGCTGTAGCCCATGAAAGCTTATGTTCAAATAAATTTGTTAGTCTCTAAGGTGCCACAAGTACTCCTGTTCTTTTTTGCGGATACAGATTAACACGGCTGCTACTCTGAAACCTATATGTATGTGACTAGCTTTGAATTGCTGCAGAATGAAAAACTCCACGGACTGGCGGTGTTTGACTGGTCCCATTCTCACTAACAACAGGTAGTAATGATTTTCACTTTCCCAGAGTCGAAACAGTGTGTAATTTGGTTGCAACTCCCTCTGCAGCATTGTTTTGTGAATTAATCGTCAGAGCCTGTAGGTGCAGCTTCGGTGTTTGAAGCTGAAAAGTCATAAATGTTAATTCCAACCTTCCAAAACCACAGAAGGAATGCAGCTATAAAATGGAGGGACATTCAGTTTATCTGTAACCTGGAGCTTTGGTTCCGTGTTTCCTTTATAGTTCCCAGGAGATCCTGTTTTTCTGCCCTCTCAGATACTGTTAACTTTAGACAAGGTGTGAAAATGCTTGTTTATCCATATTGTTACTTATAGAGTACCCAAAAGTGTACTAGGTGTGCTACATTCATGCTTGTGCCCAAGGAGCGTACCATCTTATCGTCTAAGTATACAAAGAAAGAACAGATTAAGAGAGGGCAAAAATGTAACAAGACTGTTTCTTTTCCAGTGTTTCCCTTTGTATTGTTGGGTGTTTTTTTTTAATTTGATGCTTATTCTGCTTATTATTATTATTATTAGTTGTATTACAATAGCATTTAGAGCCCCTCACGTGAGATCAGGGCTTCTTAGTGCTAGGTGCCACACATACACATAGTAAGAGCTAATCCCGGCCATGAAGAGTGCACAATCCCAGTGAACCAGACAAAGGGAGAAAGAAAGGAAAAATGGTTGCTGCCACTTTACAGATAAGAAACTGAGGCAAAGGGAGGTTTGGGTCTAGATTTTCTAAGTAGCTCAGCACTGTCAATCAGTGCCAAGTTTTCAGAAGAGCTTAGCTCCCATTTAGGCTATGTCTACACGACACACCACATTTAGCTGCGGGAGTCTTTTTCCTGCAGAGGGGAAGAGCTTCAGCCACAGGTGTGTACACTACACACCACCAAAAGTGGTATGTAGTATAGACGTAGCCTTAGACATCAAAGTAAGCAGCCAGTTTTTCAGAAGAACTCAGGACACTGGATGGTGAGCGCTTTTGAAAATCTGGCCCTTATTTAAATGCAATGAAAGTCTGGCCCCAACTGTGGGTGCTGAGCACTTGAAAATCTAACCTTAAGTAATCTCCTCTAAATCACACAGGAGGCCTGTGTTAGAACTGGGAATTGAACCCAGTGCTGAACCCCCATGAATATTGTTTGCAGACAATACAAAATTATTCAAGAAAGTTAAGTCCAAAGCTGGCCGCGAAGAATTACAAAGGGATCTCACAAAACTGAGTGCCTGGGCAACAAAATGGCAGATGAAGTTCAGTGTTGATAAGTGCAAAGTAATGCACATTGGAAAACATAATCCCAACTATACATATAAAATGATGGGGTCTAAATTAGCTGTTACCAATCAAGAAAGAGATCTTGGAGACATTGTGGATAGATCTCAGAAAACATCTGCTCAATGTACAGTGGCAGTCAAAAAAAGCTAAGAGAATGTTAGAAACCGTTAGGAAAGGGATAGATAAGGAAACAGAAAATATCATAGTGCCACTATATAAATCCATGGTAGATCCGCTCCTTGATACTGTGTAGTTCTGTTCACCCCATCACAAAAAAGATACATTAGAACTGGAAAAAGTACAGAGAAGGGCAACAAAAATGATGAGGGGCATGGACCAGCTTCCATATGAGGAGAGATGAAAAAGACTGGGACTGTTCAGTTTAGAAAAGAGACAGCTAAGAAGCGATATGACAGAGGTCTATAAAATCAGAAATTGTGTGGCAAAAGTGACTAAGGAAGTCCTATTTACCCCTTCCCATAACACAAGAACCAGGGGTCATTCAATAACATTAATAGGCAGCAGATTTAAAACAAACATAAGGAAGTTCTTCAAACAATGCACAGTCAACCTGTGGAACTTGTTGTCAGGGGATGTTGTGAAGGCCAAAAGTATCGCTGGGTTCAAAAAAGAATTAGCTAAGTTCATGGAGGATAGGTCCATCAATGGCAATTAGCTGTGACGGTCAGGGACACAACCCCAGCATGTGTTGCAGTCCTCTCTGACCCTTGTTTTTTGTTTTTTGGGGGTTTTTTGCTGTGTTTGTATGTTGTTTAGCCATCTTTGTGTCAGAGAAAATGACATAAGCCACATCTGGCCATTGATGAAAGGGGTGTAGCAATCTGTGTATTTCACTGGGAAAGTTCTGGGAGGCATTCTGCCTCTCCCAGGAGAAATGGCACCAACACTGTATTGGGGTCATGCTGTTGTACTCTGCCCCCAGTTTAAGATTGTGCTGAGGTGGTGATCTATACTCCCATATTTTGTGTGGAGGAAAGGCATGATTCAGCTTCTTCTTCAGC
Source organism: Chelonia mydas (assembly GCF_015237465.2). Taxonomy (NCBI): domain Eukaryota; kingdom Metazoa; phylum Chordata; order Testudines; family Cheloniidae; genus Chelonia; species Chelonia mydas. Next base: position 231,352,775 of record NC_057850.1, read on the forward strand.
CATGGAGGTGTAATAAGATATTTCACTTTCCACACTCAATCTTGGATAATTTCTGAATAAATATTGCCAGGATTTCCAAACTGATGGTGGTTTAACAGTATGGAGAAAGTTCTTTAGCAGATGAACTGAAACAAAGGGAGACTATAGCAGTTAGAGTTTTTTAGTAGTCATGTATGGGAAATCTTTTGTTTCAGCAAGACTGAATGCTTTGTTACCAGTGTTGGAGGTAAACATTGGTTTGGTAGTGTAGGTTTGGTGGTAATCGTTCTCTGTGTTTAATTCATAATGTTTTTTATTAATTATATTTCCTCTCAGCACTATCTTCGGTCAGATTAACGCCAGCAATTTGGCCAACTATAATATAAATAAGTAGCTAAAAGCAAGACACCTCATGATGCAGCTGATAGGTAGCTCTGCTCACTGGGTCTTTTTTTAGAAGTATGGGCTAAAATTTTGAGCCTGCATTTATTTCCCCACCCATATCAACTGCTTTGTTGTCTTCTGTCTTGCTGTGATAGCTAAGCAAAAATTGACCAAACTGCTGAGAAAACAACACCCAGGACAGACAGGAGGTGGGTAGCACTTAGATTTCAGTGGGCAAGGTTTCACGCAGGAAACAATCAGGGAAATGCATCTGGGTGCTATTCCCAGCAATTCTACTGCCCTTCAACAAGTCACTTCACCTCGCCGTGCCCATTTGCTTTCTTGTTTTTTTTCTGTCTTGTCTATTTAGACTAAGCTCTTCGGAGCAGGGACTGGCTCTTACTGTGTATTTGTACGGTGCCTAGCACAATAGGGCCCCAACTAGAGCTGGACAAAATTTTTTGACTGCAACTTTTTTCAGTGAAAAATGCTGATTTAGTGACATTGAGCAAAATCATGTCAATTTCATCACATTGTTTGGGTCAGGAAAAATAAAACAAAAAAATTCCAAAAAAATTGAAACATTTTGCTTCAACGGTTTTGAAACAAAGTTTCAGTTATTTGATGCAAAATGGGTCTTTGTTTTTAAATTTCCTTTAAATTTTTTTTTTAAAGTTGAAAAGCTCAGAATCAAAACGAAGCACTTAGTTTGATTCAAGATTAAGGCTTTTTGGTTTCTTTGTTTGTTTTTAACTCTTCAATTTGCCAAACATTTTTAAAAAAATCACTTTGGGGGTCAACCTGAACTTATTTTTTCCCTGATTTTTTTCAGAATTGCCAGCAAACCAAAAGCTTCATTATTTGTACAGCTCCCTCCTAACCTCATACAAATGATTAATAATAAACTGTAAGGACAGATGGGTGAAACACTTAAAAGAAAAGGGAGAGAGCTTGGTGGACTAGCTGCAACACAGACTGGAAGCTGAGAGTTCTAATTCCAATTTGCTGTCATTCAGGTTATTGGCAAAAATCTTACCGATTTCCACAGGACTGCACAGAGGTTCTGAGAGACCTGGGGCAAAATCTGAAACATGGAGGATAGGTCCATCAATGGCTATTAGCCAAAATGGTCAAGGATGCAACCCCATGCTCTGGGTGTCTATAAACCTCCGACTTCCAGAAACTGGGATTAGACCACAGGAGATGGATCACTCAATAATTGCTCTGTTCTGTTCATTCCCTATGAAGCATCTGGCAACAGCCACGGTTGGAAGACAGGATACTGGACTAGATGGGCCATTGGTCTGACCTAGTATGGCCTTTCTTATGTTCTTACCAGGCCCCATCCTTCCAAAAAAAATTACCACTGAGGGAAGGACCAATGGGGGGTGGGGAACAATACCGCCCTGCACTCAGTCGCAGCTCCTGGCCTATGGGGCTGGGCCCGACTTCCTGCTCCTGGCGTTGCAACCTGGCCTTTGGGGTCACAGTGCCATTCAAGTTTGGCCTGGCTACCGCTCGATCATAGAGGAGCAAGTGAGTCAAACTCATATGCCAGGTTACAACTGTCCCTTTTGCTCCCTGCCCCCTTCTGGAAGGCCCTGGATTTCAATAGGAGTAAGAACACGTCTAATATCTAGTAGCCTCCATCTATCTCAGTTTCTCCATCTGTACAATGGGTATAATAGTACCTTCCTCACAGGGCTTTAGGAACAGGCAGGACTGAGAGTCTGAACACACTGTCGGGCCAAACTTGCCCTCTTCTTGGCAGTTGACTCTATTAACAAGGTAAATAATAATACAACCTAAATCCCAGCCCAACCCTTCTGCCCAGGCTTTCCTCTCCTACTGTGGAGCCTCTAAACCCTGCGAGAACTTCAGCTGCCAGCTCCTGGCTCCACATCAGGGGACTTGGAAGCCCTTGAGTCCCTGACGCTGGGGCAGTCTGCATGCAGGCTCCACTAAAGCCGCTGACCCTATAAAGTCCTGGAGTACCTGATCCTGGGACAGTCCCCCAGGCTGCCAAGGAGACGGGCGGGTGAGCTGGCGGGGAGCTAAGCAAATTGCTGAGAGGAAGCTGTCTGTCTGGCAGGCAAGTTTTGAAACCTGCATGTATTCCCTCAAATGATTCACCAAAATAGACATATTTCCACCAAACATTTCACTTCTGACGTTTTTGACAGATAAGCGTTCTGTTGGAAAATTTCTGACGAGCTCTACAAACACCTAGACACGGAATGACCTATAAACCCTTCCCACCACTATTAAATGGGCTGGCTCCCCACAATTCCATATAGGGTATCAGTGTGAAATAATAGAACAACGCTGGCCCAGAAATGTCTCAAAGAGAAGACCTCCAAGTTATAATAGTCACCATTCCATGTAGATTGTTTGGACTTCCCCAAAAAGTGAGGAAAGCTGTTATGTAACCATAACTATAAGTCACAGGTATGTACAGAACCTCCTTGTCCAGAAGGGGAATGCAAAACTTAAACAGGATATAGGTAGTTCATGCCACCCACCTCTAAAAGTAATAATAAAGTACTCACAGCTGTCCAGGACCATGTGCCAAAATAAAACAGGAGCTTTTTCAGCATATTAATATTAACTGAAATCCTCCCACAAATAGGAAGGCACTTCTGGAACAAATTACAATAAGGAACTTATAATAAGGTATTGTTATATCAAAAAATTTAGGGCCAAGTTATCTTCTCAAGTACAGGCAAATCCAAGTCTTTGGTCATTTCATTCCTTGAATCCAAGAGCTCCCCTTTTCCAGACCTGTGATCCATGATTGAGTCCACGACTTCGCCTCCTTAAATCCCTTTGTTTCCTCTACCTAACCAAACCAAAGATGTTAGTTATTGTGCACCCTTACCAGAGCGCCTCCTTTCAGCATTATGCTGTGCAGCAGACACATTGCCTCAGTTTCCTGACTCTCTTCCTGGACGCCTAGCTGCCATTGTCTTTTGGGTTGCAGAGACGTAGCCCTCTGACTAGGTCTCTGACTGTTCTACCCTTCTGTGGCACTCAAAGTCCAAAACAAGCATAAAGCAACATAAACGCTTCTCATTCCTCTGGGAGATCTGCTAGGCACTGCCCTGGTCCTTAGGGTACAGCTCACTGCAGAGTTCACTCAGATGATTAGCATCCAGCTCAACCTAACCCAGCTGTGAGCAGCCAGCCACTGCAAAGCCAGACCTGAGTTACTGTGTCCTCACTGGTGCTGCACTCACCCCTATGTATCACTAGAAGTTCTGGAAGCATATGCCAGAGTTCTTTGTGTGGCTGAGGGTTGAAATGACAGTCTGGACCTATACATAGAATGCTTCCACAGACGTACACAGGCAGAAATTGTGGAAAAACAACATCGCTTGCCTCATAACCTAAGTCATGCAGAACGCAATGCCATCCACAGCCTCAGAAACAACCCTGACATTATAATCAAAGAGGCTGATAAAGGAGGTGCTGTTGTCATCATGAACAGGTCTGACTACCAAAACGAGGCTGCCAGACAACTCTCCAATACCAAATTCTACAGGCCACTTTCCTCAGATCCCACTGAAGAATACACTAAGAAACTGCACGATCTACTCAGGATACTCCCTACACTAACACAGGAACAAATCAACATACCCTTAGAGCCCCGACTGGGGTTATTCTATCTACTACCCAAGATCTACAAACCCGGGAACCCTGGATGCCCCATCATCTTGGGCATTGGCACTCTGACTGAAGGACTGTCTGGATATGTGGACTCTCTACTCAGGCCCTATGCCACTAGCACCAGCTATCTCCGTGACACCACTGATTTCCTGAGAAAACTACAATGCATTGGTGATCTTCCAGAAAACACCATCCTAGCCACCGTGGATGTAGAGGCTCTCTACACAAACATCCCACACACAGATGGAATACAAGCTGTCAGGAACAGTATCCTTGATGATGCCACAGCACAACTGGTTGCTGAGCTCTGTAACTTTATCCTCACGCACAATTATTTCAAATTTGGTGACAATATATACCTCCAGACCAGTGGCACCGCTATGGGCACTCGCATGGCCCCACAATATGCCAACATTTTTATGGCTGACCTGGAACAAAGCTTTCTCAGCTCTTGTTCACTCACGCCCCTTCTCTACTTATATTACACTGATGACATCTTCATCATCTGAACCCATGGGAAGGAAACCCTGGAAGAATTCCACCACGATTTCAACAGCTTCCACCCCACCATCAACCTCAGCCTGGACCAATCTACGCGGGAGGTCCACTTCCTAGACACCACAGTGCAAATAAGTGACGGTCACGTTAACACCACCCTATACCAAAAACCCACTGACCGCTATGCCTACCTTCATGCCTCCAGCTTCATCCCGGACACACCACACGATCCATTGTCTACAGCCAAGCGCCGAGGTACAACTGCGTTTGCTCCAACCCCTCAGACAGAGACCAACACCTACAAGATCTTCACCAAGCATTCTCAAAACTACAATACCCACACAAGGAAATAAGGAAACAGATCAACAGAGCCAGACGTGTACCCAGAAGCCTCCTGCTGCAAGAGAAGCCCAAGAAAGAAACCAACAGAACTCCACTGGCCATCACATACAGTCCTCAGCTAAAACCTCTCCAACGCATCGTCAGTGATCTACAACCCATCCTGGACAACGATCCCACACTTTCACAGGCCTTGGGAGGCAGGCCAGTCCTCGCCCGCAGACAGCCTGCCAATCTGAAGCACATTCTCACCAGCAACTACACACCGTGCCATAGTAACTCTAACTCAGGAACCAATCCATGCAACAAACCTCGATGCCAACTCTGCCCACATATCTACACCAGTGACACCATCACAGGACCTAACCAGATCAGCCACACCATCACCGGTTCATTCACCTGCACATCCACCAATGTAATATACACCATCATGTGCCAGCAGTGCCCCTCTGCTATGTACATTGGCCAAACTGGACAGTCCCTACGTAAAAGGATAAATGGACACAAATCAGATATTAGGAATGGCAATATACAAAAACCTGTAGGAGAACACTTCAACCTCCCTGGACACACAATAGCAGATTTAAAGGTAGCCATCCTGCAGCAAAAAAACTTCAGGACCAGACTTCAAAGAGAAACTGCTGAGCTTCAGTTCATTTGCAAATTTGACACTATTAGCTCAGGATTAAACAAAGACTGTGAATGGCTAGCTAACTACAAAAGCAGTTTCTCCTTCCTTGGTGTTCACACCTCAACTGCTAGAAGAGGGCCTCATCCTCCCTGATAGAACTAACCTCGTTATCCCTAGCCTGATTATTGCTTGCATATTTATACCTGCCTCTGGATATTTCCACTACATGCATCCGATGAAGTGGGTATTCACCCACGAAAGCTTTTGCTCCAATACATCTGTTAGTCTATAAGGTGCCACAGGACTCTCTGCCGCTTTTACAGATCCAGACTAAAGCGTTGGAGGACTATCAGTACTTGAGTAATTTAGCCTGCATCCTCACTACACAGTGAGTGGGTTACCGGCCTGAGTGAAAGCAGCACCTGCGCTCTAGCCTATACCGCCAGCTAGGCCCACTAGCTTGGGTTGACAGCACCACGAAACTCAAGCGAGAGGTTTTGTGTGTGGACGGGAATGGGAATTGGGGCAACACTAGAGCTGGGCAACATTTTTCAGACAAATAGTTTGATGAAAAATGCATTTTCAGTTTACCTGAAACTATTCATAAATTTGACATGAATAGTTTTGCCACTCACAAAATTGGCTGGAGGAGGAAAAGCAGCAGCTACCCTCTTATAACCTTTATTGGTTATGGAACTCACCTGGGGAGCAGGAGATCCAGGTTCAAATGCTCCCTTTTTTGGATTAACCAAATATTCAGATTTGGTTTGACCCAAATGAATTTTTTTGTTGTTGTTGCAATTTTTCAGAACTGCCACTGAACTGAAAAATCAGGCATTCTCCCAGCTCCAGTCAACACCAGAGTAAGAGCCTGAAATAACCCTGCAGTAAAGACATACTCTAAGGCATTCTGGGGAAAGTCATATATTTTCCCTATCAGGTTCTCTAAACTGCTTTATTTTGTCAAAAGAGCCAGCTAAGCAAGCAAAATTCCCACCCTGCTTTGAACAGTCTTTACGCAGCATATACAGGCCAAATGTACCCCTTTTCCTTCTTGGTAATTCCAATTACAGAACAAAACATAAACCTCAGCCCTGGGCTACCCTACACATTTATGTCGGTTTAACTATGTCACTCAGGGGGTGTGGAAAGCATGAAGCCTGTTTGGTGTCTATGTTTTCCTAGTGCTTGGAAAATCCACCCCCCGGAGAGATGTAGTTGTACCGACCTAACCCCCGATGCAGACAGCACTATGTCCCGTCGGGCTACTCCCATCGACATAGCTAGCACCTCGGGGAGGTGGAGTACCTACACCGACAGGAGAAGCTCTCCCATCTGCATAGGGAGCATCTTCACTGAGTGCCACAGCAGTGTGGATGCGCCACTGCAGCGCTTTAAGCGTAGACAAGCCCTCAGTCTGAACATTCTCCTCAAGCCTGGCTATTCCTAGGACTTTCCTGCAGGACTTTCTCTGTGCCAGTTGCCTGCTTTCTCTGCCCCAGAGAGATGCTCCAAACCTTCCTATAACCTGATAGGAACTGCTCGATAGCATGAGTCAGACAGAATTACTCTGCATCTTTGGATGGGGGGTCTAGCACCAGATCTTCTGGTGACTCAACAGAGGAGCCCTGCATTCCTATGCGGAATCCTGGAACCCACCATCACAGATCCCTAAAATTCTTCCCCTTCTCACTTACATAACCGATACCTGCCTGAATGATGGAGCAAAGCCTTTGTCAGTGCAGCTCGCTCTGGACAGGTACTGGGTCCAGCATGAGCTAAGATCCTGTATTAAAGGGCAACAAGGGTGTATTTGTGTACATGTCTGAAGCCATGTTAGCTGGCTGTGTTTTAGCCTAGGGAGGCGGGTGTAATCATGTTAAGCTAATTTGCTTGAAAAATGCAGCCTTTTTAACCTTTAAGACATAAAAGGGGGACAAGGGGGCAATGTGGCTGGGTTATCTGAACGAGATTTCAGGAGGTGCTGTTTTAAAAAGAGATTAATTTGAGATGTTCAGGACACCAGAATCAGAGAGTATGATTTAACTGGGAATAGTTGTGGCATTCAGGCCAGCCTGGTATGTCCCCAATATCTCCGCTGAACTGATTCAGTTTTAGTCTGGCCTAGTGCTGAACATCATGGCCATCGTAACAACCATTATCCTGTACTGAGCGGCTTTGTCTTTAATGCATTAATAAGACACATTGAATCTAGTGCCTAGTAAATTGTTTCATTTGGTTGGTTTTAATAGTTAATGTTTCCCTAGAGAAAGACAGACAGGATGTCGGCTTCCCTCCAGCACTCTGCTGTGAGTCTCTTGCCATGTCCAGTACAGAAAGACAAGGTGGGTGAGGTAATATCTTTTTTATTTGACCAACTTCTGGTGGGGAGAGAGACCAGCTTTTGAGCTCACACAGAGAAACTTGAAAACTTCTCTCTCTCCGCAACAGAAGTTGGTCAATAAAAGATATTACCTCACCCACCTTGTCTCTCTAATACCCTGGGACCGACACGGCTACCACTACGCTGCATAATTACAGTGCACACAGTTCTGAGTCTCGTTTTCCGTGTACCTGGATAGCATGGGGCCTGTGTTTTCCCACTGCTGGGCTGAGAAAGCAAGTGAGCTAGCTGAGGTTCACTCTAGTTAAGATGGAATTGATATTGGTTGGGTGGGGATAGTATGTTACGGGGAGGGGGTCTGCCCCTTCCAGAATGTTTATCCTTCCCTTGGCAAAGAGGCTTACAAGTGAGGATGCTCCTGACTTTCTGATTGTCCCTGGAATCCCAGGGGACAATGGTGGAAGAAGAGCCTTCTTTATCTGGTTAGCATAGTATTGGTGTCAGTTTCTCTGTGATCTGTGGGCTTTGCTGCAGTTACCCAGTCCCTTGTGACCCTCCATGTTGGAATATTGCAATGTGCTCTGTACGGAGCTTCGACACTCATGCTTGTGCAAATGCTACAGCCAGTGCAGGAGTCAGAGGCTTTTTTAGTGGGACAAGCCATAAAGTGCACCTTAACTCAGTGCTTCAGAGGCTGCACTGGCTTCCTGTTCACTTCCGAGTGCAATTAAAAGTATTGTAACTGATTTTAAAACCCTGTACAGTTTGGCTCCTAGCTGTCAGTGGACTGCTTCTCTCCCTCTGCTCTATTGAGATCAGTCAATGCATTTGCGATAAGAGTCTCGAGATTTGAATGTCCAGGGCTAGTGGAAGGGTATTTTTAGTGGAGGGCTATTGACTCTGGAATTTGCTTCCCTCATTGGTCTGACAGAGCCTGGGTCAGTTGACCTTCAGCTCCATCTGTTTTCCCTGGCTTTTCCCTGAGAGAATGAGGAGAGAGGCTGTTCACAGCATATTGCGTTTAATGAGAAATTCTACTGCATAACCTATTCAGTTTTAGTGAATATCTGTTAACTAGGGAGTCGGTTGGTTGTTTTCAATTTTTTTTTAAGTTCAGGTGCTTAAAGACACTTGTGATGGTGGCAATTTTAGAAATTTTAAAATTTAAAATAAATTTTAAAAATATTATTATGACTGACATCTAGAATAAAGTGATCCAGGTCTGATCAACTAAAACCAATCCTGTGCTCTTAATGGCTTTGCACTGTTGCTAATGCTCACTTTTTAATCAAGATGCTTGTGTTATTTGTTGTTTGTGTATTTTTAAGCCCCAGCCCCTGGAGTCCTTTGATTATGTGAGGAGTTCAGCTTTCTTTTAAAATAAAAGTAAGTTTCTAGACTCTATAATTGCAGAAAAAAAAGCTTGAAAATGTGGCCCAAGTAAACCCTGAAGGTTAAAAACCAAATGGCAAATAAAAAATACTTCAATTTTATTATTTTTTTAAAACCTCATGCATTTAAGACAATCTCATGATTGTTGGAGCCTAAAGTGTGATTTTGTTTACACTTCTAGGTTGGCATTTCTACTTATAGCAACTGCTTCCTACTTCAAAAGCCTGTTTTGCCCTGGTCTTTGTCTCTGTGCACCTTACAAGACTGACAAATTAGGCAAAATTGGTGCACCCATCCTTGTTCCCTATTGTGGGTTTTTATCAACAAAGTCTACTATGAGCTCGTCATCCTGTTATCAGAGGGGGTGAGGCTAGTGTGGGCACTTCTGCTGACATGCCATTGCTTGATAACATAGGTCACTGTAATTCATATTTCCTTTCATTTGTCATCCATGTTCCTCTAGTCAATGACTGAAATGCAAAATATAACACCTAAATATTCTAATATAGGACACATTATAATGTAGACTTAGTGGGAGTTGGCTGATTTCAGCAGCTTGCAGGACTAAGACCTTGTAAATGGGTTTCCCCTTTACCTCCTGGAAACCCTGGCAGGTAAACCCTGTGGGTGAATTAAACAGCATACACAGGCCATCACAGTACTTTCACCAATGTTGTCTTCATCATCATCATCATCATCTACTCCCTTTACCCCAGGTACAACACTAACTTAGCAGTAGTTAATGGGAACCCCACTTCAGGCTCCCTGGCTCATCCTTTTATCCTAAGCTTTCATGAGCTACAGCTCACTTCATCGGATGCATACTGTGGAAAATACAGAAGATGTTTTTATACACACAAACCATGAAAAAATGGGTGTTTATCACTACAAAAGGTTTTCTCTCCCCCAACCCCACTCTCCTGCTGGTAATAGCTTATCTAAAGTGATCACTCTCCTTACAATGTGTACGATAATCAAGGAGGGCCATTTCCAGCACAAATCCAGGTTTTCTCCCCACCCTCCCCAACAAACCCACTCTCCTGTTGGTAATAGCTTATCTAAAGTGATCACTCTCCTTACAATGTGTGTGATAATCAAGGTGGGCCATTTCCAGCACAAATCCAGGGTTTAACAAGAAGTCTGAGGAACGGGGTGGAGGGGGGAGATGTAGGAAAAAACAAGAGGAAATAGATTACCTTGCATAATGACTTAGCCACTCCCAGTCTCTATTCAAGGCTAAGTTAACTGTATCCAATTTGCAAATGAATTCCAATTCAGCAGTCTCTCGCTGGAGTCTGGTTTTAAAGTTTTTCTGTTGTAATATCGCAACTTTCATGTCTGTAATCACGTGACCAGAGAGATTTCCAACACACCTCTGAACAACATACTAATCCACAGACACCTCCCTACCAACACTACAAAAAGAAGGATTCTAGGTGGACTCCTCCTGAAGGTCGAGACAGCAGACTGGACTTCTACATAGCATGCTTCCGCCAACGTGCACGGGCTGAAATTGTGGAAAAGCAGCATCACTTGCCCTCACAACAATGCCATCCACAGCCTCAGAAACAACTCTGACATCATAATCAAAAAGGCTGACAAAGGAGGTGCTGTTGTCATCATGAATAGGTCGGAATATGAACAAGAGGCTGCTCGGCAGCTCTCCAACACCACTTTCTACAAGCCATTACCCTCTGATCCCACTGAGAGTTACCAAAAGAAACTACAGCATTTGCTCAAGAAACTCCCTGAAAAAGCACACGATCAAATCCGCACAGACACACCCCTGGAACCCTGACCTGGGATATTCTATCTACTACCCAAGATCCATAAACCTGGAAATCCTGGACGCCCCATCATCTCAAGCATTGGCACCCTGACAGCAAGATTGTCTGGCTATGTAGACTCTCTCCTCAGGCCCTACGCTACCAACACTCCCAGCTACCTTCGAGACACCACTGACTTCCTGAGGAAACTACAATCCATCGGTGATCTTCCTGATAACACCATCCTGGCCACTATGGATGTAGAAGCCCTCTCTACACCAACATTCCACACAAAGATGGACTACAAGCCGTCAAGAACACTATCCCCAATAATGTCACGGCTAACCTGGTGGCTGAACTTTGTGACTTTGTCCTTACCCATAACTATTTTACATTTGGGGACAATGTATACCTTCAGATCAGCGGCACTGCTATGGGTACGCACATGGCCCCACAGTATGCCAACATTTTTATGGCTGATTTAGAACAACGCTTCCTCAGCTCTCGTCCCCTAACGCCCCTACTCTACTTGCGCTGTATTGATGACATCTTTATCATCTGGACCCATGGAAAAGAAGCCCTTGAGGAATTCCACCATGATTTCAACAATTTCCATCCCACCATCAACCTCAGCCTGGTCCAGTCCACACAAGAGATCCACTTCCTGGACACTACAGTGCTAATAAATGATGGTCACATAAACACCACCCTATACCGGAAACCTACTGACCGCTATTCCTACCTACATGCCTCCAGCTTTCACCCTGACCACACCACACGATCCATTGTCTACAGCCAAGCTCTGCGATACAACCGCATTTGCTCCAACCCCTCAGACAGAGACAAACACCTACAAGATCTCTATCAAGCATTCTTACAACTACAATACCCACCTGCGGAAGTGAAGAAACAGATTGATAGAGCCAGAAGAGTTCCCAGAAGTCTACTACAGGACAGGCCTAACAAAGAAAATAACAGAACGCCACTAGCCGTCACCTTCAGCCCCCAACTAAAACCCCTCCAACGCATTATCAAGGATCTACAACCTATCCTGAAGGATGACCCAACACTCTCACAAATCTTGGGAGACAGGCCAGTCCTTGCCTACAGACAGCCCCCCAACCTGAAGTGAATACTCACCAGCAACCACATACCACACAACAGAACCACTAACCCAGGAACCTATCCTTGCAACAAAGCCCGTTGCCAACTGTGCCCACATATCTATTCAGGGGACACCATCACAGGGCCTAATCACATCAGCCACACTATCAGAGGCTCGTTCACCTGCACATCTACCAATGTGATATATGCCATCATGTGCCAGCAATGCCCCTCTGCCATGTACATTGGTCAAACTGGACAGTCTCTACGTAAAAGAATAAATGGACACAAATTAGATGTTAAGAATTATAACATTCATAAACCAGTCGGAGACCACTTCAATCTCTCTGGTCACGCGATTACAGAGATGAAAGTTGCGATATTACAACAGAAAAACTTCAAAACCAGACTCCAGCGAGAGACTGCTGAATTGGAATTCATTTGCAAATTGGATACAATTAACTTAGCCTTGAATAGAGACTGAGAGTGGCTAAGTCATTATGCAAGGTAACCTATTTCCCCTTGTTTTTTCCTACACCCCCCCCCCCCCCCCGTACCTCAGACTTCTTGTTAAACCCTGGATTTGTGCTGGAAATGGCCCACCTTGATTATCACACACATTGTAAGGAGAGTGATCACTTTAGATAAGCTATTACCAACAGGAGAGTGGGTTTGTTGGGGAGGGTGGGGAGAAAACCTGGATTTGTGCTGGAAATGGCCCTCCTTGATTATCGTACACATTGTAAGGAGAGTGATCACTTTAGATAAGCTATTACCAGCTGGAGAGTGGGGTTGGGGGAGAGAAAACCTTTTGTAGTGATAAACACCCATTTTTTCATGGTTTGTGTGTATAAAAACATCTTCTGTATTTTCCACAGTATGCATCCGATGAAGTGAGCTGTAGCTCACAAAAGCTTATGCTCAAATAAATTGGTTAGTCTCTAAGGTGCCACGAGTACTCCTTTTCTTTTTGCGAATACAGACTAACACGGCTGTTACTCTGAATCCTTTTATCCTGTTTGCCTTCTTCTCCCAGCTATTCATCTGGTGACCTAATTACCTCATTAGCCCATCAGGTTCTCTACATGTACAAGTGATCCCTTCTCACCTTCCAAACCCATGCCTACTCTAACCACGCCCTGGGTGATCTAAGTGACCAGGATGCAGGCTCCCAAAGTCTCTCTTTAGAGCAGCTAGCAGCCCATTTGTTTCAAAGCAACATAATGAATGTTCTGAGAGGAATGTTTGTCTCACATTTGGACACTAATTTGTTGCTGTTTAAGCTCATAAAATAGCCACGGTCTGTAATGTTAGGGTTGGATGGGAGGGGAATAGCCCTATGAAAGTATGTAAAAGGCACTTTGCTTTGGAAGCAGCATGCAGCTTTCAGGTCTGTACTGTAATAGCAGCACAGTGCCAGATGAGTGACCATTTATAGCCTATACAACCCAAGAGGGAAAAATTAATAACCTCATTATCAAGGCATGTGTCCTAGTTGCAGATTCAGGCCATTAAGGCACAGGTACACGTTTAGATTATGCAGAACTGCACCAGCCAGGTGGAACTTTCAAACAGTGTCGTAAGTCAAAACGTGCCTCTGAGAATCACAGAATGCAGAGGATGAGTCTGTAGTGCCCTCCCCACTTTCGGAGGGTGAGGCTCACACTCCCAGCCATCTCCAATAGCTGGCGTGTAGTCAATGGACCTTTAGTTCCACTTCTGTCCTACTGACTTTTGAGTGACTAGTGCTCATGGGGACGCTACCAGGGAGAGACCTTGGGCTGAGGAGATTATAGGGACTGGCTGCAGCTGTACCTGTCCTCTGTGCAGTGGATATAGGAATGAGAAAGTTCCTTGCACCCTCTCCCCTTTTGAGGCCCTACACAGAGATCAGGAACAATCAAGCCCACACTGTTCCAGAAATTGTCAATGACATTGGTTTTCCTGTGATTGTGGCAATAATAAAGAGGTGTCTGGATTAGGAAAGGGATAGATTATGTGGAGACTCACTGGGAGAAAATGGAGAGGGTAGGATGGGCCATAATAGCAGTATCACAAAATCCTACATAAATTTGGGGCCTCTGATCATTTTATTTTCTTGTTTAGATGTATGACTTTGCCTAGTTCACATGTCAGATGCTTAGGGTTCCAATAGCCTCTTCTGTTTCAAATGCAAAATTGGTGTAGCCAGAAAAAATTAGCTAAATTGCGTGAGGCTGGCTCAATCATAAGAAGAGAGGCTTCCAAGGAACATACAGAGTGCTTGGTTCAGGAAGTAGAGTTGGTGAGTCAGAAGGTGGCACTTCCTATGTAGTGTTTATGGAACAAATGCCCCAGCATGTTATTAGGAAGCATTTTGTCACTAGACAGCTCATTTGGATGAAATGTAAAACAGCTCTTGACCGCCGGGGGTCATTAGGGAGGCACTTGGGCTTGATCCTCAGCCATCGTAAATCAGCATAAATTCCAATGAAGCCAGTGCAGCTCTGCCAATTTACACCAGCTGAAGTTTTGACCCTGCACCCCTCATTTCATTTTCACAAGAGTTAGGGTATTGATCTTGATATATTGGCCAAATTTCAACTCAGGTAATTACAGTACTTGCTGCTTGCTTAACCCTACTGTAGTTTCAGCTGGCTATGCTATTCCCCGCTTCCTACCCTAAACTTTGGGGTAGTGTTCCTGTGCTCTATTAAACAGCTTCTGCATTTCATCCCAGTAGCAGCTATATTTTAGTGGTGAGTGAAATGATATCTGCTGATAGTTTACAAATGAGTCAATTATGCTTGTAAAGCACTTAGGAATGCTTTGGGATGAAAAGCATTATGTAAATGTAAGATGATATTATTTGTAGATCTCAAGTTTACTCAAAATGGAGCCAAATTTCCATTCATGGTGTTTTTGTTGTCAAGGACAGATTGGAGTGTATTCTTGTTTTCACTGTTTTTTTCCATGCGAATGATTCGCCTCTGTTAAGTCCAAAATTCAAGGGCATGTTTTATTTACAAAAATGACTTTCAGCTCAGAAAGGAGGCCTATTGGCTGCAATTTTTGTAAATCATTGCTTTGAGGTGAGCACTGAAGTCTGTCACTTAGCCCATGCCAAGCCATGATACTTTACCACTGTGCTGTTATGAGAAACCAGGCAATGAATAGAGATTTTCAGCTTGATTTTTTTAAAAGTTTTGTGGGCACAAGTTTTTTCCTGCATTTAATTGTGATTACAGCTGTCTGTGAGTGCAAATGAGAGTTTCAAGAGCTCTCATTATCTCCTTGCTCCTGCTGACACCTATGCACCTACAAAACTGGAGAGCCTGGTGAGGCCCTTTTACAAATGTTGCTTTTTATTCTAAAAAGATGCTATTTGCCTTACTGAAATATTACATCTAACTATGTAATTGTCATGGACCATGATCAATCAAATTGCTCTGATGTCTGATGAAACACATCCTAACAGGTGTTGGGAACATTACTGTATAAGGTACTGTACCTTGTATAGGTTAGTCTGTAGAGTTCATCTGTTGTGTCTCACTTGTGTCAGTATCTAGCATTCCACACATGCCTTTTATTTAGGAAAGAACACAAAAGTATGTTATCTTATTCCTCTGGAATTTTCCACAGTTATTTAACATGTTAGTTTAGGCATAATTGGTTTGAGGGCTCTTGAAATTTATATCTCAGAAGTTCTTATTTACATCAGGCTTAGAGTAGTTAATTTCACTTGAGGTAAACGTGAAGCATTAGATTGCAAACGTACCTAATCCATCTCTCCTCCCCCATGACCAGAAATCCTGTGGTTAAAATAACACAGCCTCTATTCAGAGCACAAACTTAGAGCCGCTGGCTGAAGCAGACTTGGGATTTAGAGAACTCTCAGCAGATGAGTCTGTTAGGGTTTTGGTGGGTTTTTTTTATCCTACTTCTGATCCATGCGAGGAAACCAGGATCTCTCCTGTTTGCATGCAAGGTAAAAATTTCCTGCAATCTGTGTATCTATATCTGTGTGTGTCTATGTGTGTGAAAACTGCAAAAATGTTGCTACTAATAGAGCAAGAAGCATTTGGCAAATGGCTTCACAATCTTTAACTGTTAATCTGGTCTTGTGGCTATTTCAATACAACAGGAGTGAAATGATGAAATGATAAGCTTACACTGAGAGAGGAGAGCAGCACAGATTCTCTGTCACATGGAAAAGAGGCTGAGTGTTTAGGGAATAGATAAAACAGGGTTTGGTGCAGTAACAAAACTGGATTTTATTCTGTTCGAGTCAGCCTAATGCTAAACTAGAACCTGATCTGTTTTGCTGAATGTTAAGTGCAGTCACTCCCAGGGTTGTCTGACCAGTGTAATCTCCATGCAAAAGGCTAAAGCTGTGCATTCTAGGATCACACTGGATATGTTTACAGTGTATACGGTAGTGCTATTAAATAACAACAGAGCTATTATTCTGGAGTATTTTTGATGCAGTGTTGCCAGATAATTAAGTGCCTTTATATTAGCAGTGTTGCTTTCAAAGACACAGTGTAGTAAAAGATCACCTCTTTCTTGAAACCCTATTTGATTCTGAAATGCAGGCATGAAACATAGTGCTCCAAACAGAGGTTGAACTGTATTCAGAGGTTTGAACTGTACAGTTGTACCTGCCCTGCTTCTCCTCCACAGTTTAGATCATCACAGATCCTGGGCATAAAATCAGTCCTTAGGGTCTTCATTCTTGGAAATCAGCGGTCACATCATCTGAAAATACTGGCAACGTCCATTACTGAGATAATTTCTTGTTCAATTTGTTTTCATGTTGCCACTCACTAGCTTGCCCCATTCCCAGGCTCTTTGTGTTCTGCCTAACTGCACACAACACCAAACAAATGCTGTTACAGGTGGCACTCTGAATCCTCCAGCCCATTCACATTTTGAGGCGTTAACTTGCCCACTGCCCCCTCTCTTCCAGTTCATCCATTTTCTCTGTTTGATAGCTGCTAGAGTGGTTTTTTACATAGCTTCAGCCTGTGGGCTGTATTCATACAATAAGTGGCCGCCACCTGCCCCTGCTATCCCCAACATGCATCACCTCCCACAGTATGTCCTGAACCCCGCTGGTCCTAGGGAGAAACAGGGATAGCAAAGTCAGGGTTCTTATGCCACAGACTATGCAATGCCACTATAAAGACACTGGGTTGGCAAAGCCACGCACATCTTTAAAACTGACAGTGCCTCATTGTCTTGGAGAGAGAAATGCAGCTTTATTGCTCCATACCACCGCTCGCTTTGTGGTATGGAACACAGGGAATTATAGTGAATACGCATGCACAGCTTTCAGTGATACCCATGAACAGTAAGCCATATTAAAGAGGCAGCCAAGAGGAGAGTGAATATTCTCAGGACAAAGAAATGTGGTTAGGCAGCAACTATAAAATTTCCGTATAGAAAGTCAAGCTGATGTCATTTTAACTGTACGGGCTAGTGCCAAGAATTGTAAGTTCCGTATCAAGATTCAGAGGAAAAAAACCCCCACATACTCACAATTTGTTCATGTGGAAAAATGAACTTTTATGGAAGATATTTATGGGAACCTGCCAGAGGAGTATGTGTTGTATTATTTTTTTATTGATAATGATACGTATGTTCAGAGAACCATTATATTTTACTGTAAACTCCCTTTACCCAAGAAAGGAGAAGCTCAAATGTGCATGAATGTTATGGAGGGAAGATGGTTTCAGCAAAACTGTTGATATATAAGCAGAGCTGGCAGGGTAAGAAGAACTGTTAAGGGCACAAAAGACTTATTCATGTCCTTGAATTCACGTTTTCTCCCAGTGACTTTGGGAAGATGCACATGAAATGAATAGCATTGCCAGCCTTTCTCTGGTTTTACTGTTTGAATGTTGTGATATATACAGCACCATAGATGGGCATGGTATGAATGCAGATGATTGAAATGTAAAATGGAGGTCCTGACCACTTGGGGGTCCCACCTACTTTCCAACATAGGTAATTAGGTTCTGCCTGTCTAAATTCCCCCTGGGAATTCAAGTTGTTGGGCATCTTTCACTTTCTGCCCTATCCTGTTGTGTAGTTTTGTGCACTATTGAACAGCTGCTGTGCCTCACCACAAAGGTGGCTGTGTACTTGAGGTGTACAGAGATAGTTTAGGCAATGCTGCCAAACCTTCAGCTGAGGGGGCCTTGGATTATGAGGATCCCAGCCCATCAGAGATGAGTTGAAATGTCGCAGTGATACTTGTGGCTTATGTTCCAGTGACGTGTTTTGTGGAGAATAACCTGCTCTGCACTAACTGAGAGTTCTGTAGGGATAACCTGAGGAACTGAGATGTCTCCCTCTTTATTGCAGCACTGCCTGACCCACAGCACAGCTTCTCCTTCCCCCTATTTAAGAGGACACCTCCATCCACCATTCTCCTAACTCCATCTGCAAGCATACATACCAGTTCTGGACACATTCCCTGTGTTTGAACCCTCCCCTGGTGCAGGCAGTTTGAGGGACAGAAGTCTGTATAATCTGACCTAGCACAAAGGAGCGCTGACTTTGAGGCTGAATCAGTTACTGCTTCTGAGTGCTCTGAGATGCTCATATGAAAGCTACTAAAGAAGAAATCATTATAGTATGTTTATTATTAGTATTGTTTATTTACTATCTACTGGGTGAATGTGGTGCTCAGGAAGGTGGTGGACTAATATAACAGTTGGATTATAGTCCAGCAATGTGATCACCATTGTGCCTAGTGCAGGCAGGTACAAGCTTCTTCACTTGGCTCTAGAAGAGCATCTCACTCCTAACCTGCAACACTTGCTGTCCCAGTCCTTTCATTGTTAGTATTAACAGTGCAGTAGCTGGCACATATGACAAACATCTCTCAGGAACTCACCTGACACCATCCAACTCATTTTTATTTCTAACCCAGTTGGGATTTGAACTCAGCTCTTACTGCACTGCTTACCCCAGATAGTTACTCTTTATATTTGGTTTCCTACAACCCATTAGGTTATTGCTTAAACCAATAATTACTGTAGTACTGTTATTGGGGATCTGGTTGGAGAGTTGGTATTTGCTGCAGAGTAATGGACATGAAGCTAATTCTGCAGTTCCTCACAGAAAAATCCCAAGTCACAATTTAGAGCAGGGTCATGGCTGCTCTAAGTTGCTCAGGCTGCCCAAATCTCAGGGGCTGTTCCAGCAGGGCAAGGATTCCCAGGGCATGGGGACACTCTAGCCATACCCATTTTTTCCCACCCACACCCCCTCCACCACAGACTGGGGGGGAGACAGCATAAAGGCCATTACCCCAGGCATATTCCACCTGGCGATTTCCTCATGCTGGAAGATTATTCAGGCAGCTTGGTCTGCCATCTGCACAGTGGCTTTGTGCTAGCAGACTGGTACAAAGAACTGCAGCAGGTGTCAGAATCTGTTCCTGTGTTATGATCAAACCAGTGAGATGAGGTAAGTGAAATGTGTGATGAAGAATTCAGATAACTGTAGAAAGGATTTTGTCTCTCAAGGAATACAGTCTTAGGTGACAATACAATCTCTTGTAACAAATTTTCTTGATGTTCCAAACAATATGTTTCTATATAAAACACATCAAACTCTATAATAGGCCTCATGTTATCTTCACATACCAGCACTAAACAATGTGTACATTTGGAGATGTGAGACCCCCTAAAGAAGTTTATAAACTTCAGGGTTAATACAAAAAAACCCCCTGATTTGTAAGACTTGGTTTGTTTTCTATTGGCTTGTGATTCAGTTCCAACTGAGGAGTGAATAGGGGTCTGGTAACAGAGAAAGAACAATACCTGGCCTTACTTTTTCATTAACAGTAGAAGTAGGCAGATAGATAACTAATTATTAGACTCCCACTAAGTGGGTGCTTTAGGTATGTGCTTTCATTCTTGCGATTTTGGGTATGTCTGCACTACAATTAATAACCCCCAGCTGGCCCAGCTCAGGCTAAGGAGCTGTTTAATTATACTGTAGATGCTCGGGCTGGAGCCCAAACTCTGAGACCCTGCTAGGTGGAAGGGTCCCAAAGTAGGGCTGGGCCCGAACATCTCCACCGCAATTACACAGCCCCTTAGCCCAAGCCCCGTGATCCCAAGTTGGCTAGCATGGGCCAGCTGCGGGTGTCTAACTGCAGTGTAGACATCCCCTCAGTTACTTGTATGTCATACTGTTCTGAAATGTGAGGCACCCTGTGAGCCGGTTGTTTCACTGTGTGTCAAATACTTCAAAGCAGAGAAGGCATCTAGAGGACGAGTCAGGGAAGGTTGGAGAATTCCCTTGCTAGTGATGCTGGGTGAATTTAGGAAGGAAGCAGCAATGAGGAACAAACCACTGGGCATAAGCAGTGAGGGGAATTTGTGTCAGTTCTTAACCAGTGCTGTCCAACGTACCAACTCCTGGATATCCATCAGATGTTTCTCCTGGACTGTTGAAATTACCTGGTATGCCATGATGGTATCAGTGCAATGCAAATGTAGTTGCACAGAAGCATGTGTGAAGACAAGGGGTTAATGTACTACCTCTTGTTTGAGAATATGTAAATCGGTAAAAATAAGCAGACATGACCTAGAGCCACAAAACTTAGGGGATAGTTCTTTGCACTCTTTTAATGCCTCCCTCATCCAAGGGCTGATTTCAAATACCCCAAAGTCCTGTTCAGATCAGGAGCTGATTCTAGGTGGTGTGATGGGAGAGTGGGTGTTTCACCACTTTACAGAGATAAGTCCCCTCTGGGAAATTCAGATCCAGATGCTGGTTTTGATTCTGAACTCCCCTAAAGTTTTGGCCCATTTTTAAAATTAAATGCATAAATTGCCAGAGCAAATGCAAGTAATAGAATAGAATATATGCAGGGTGCTAATCACATCAAAAGCACTGAAGTTTTGGCTTCTGGTCAAAGCCTCTTGATACAGAAATGATATTCCCTTTTACTTAATAGCGTGGCGTTTTGGCAGTGTGTTCCCATTCTCTCTCTCTCTCTGTCTCTCTTTCTCTTATTTTGCAGGTACTGAAGCTTGGCTGTTTATGCTCTTGGCATTTTCTACCTGCAGGGGAAAAAGTGCCTCCTTTTGTTAAACCTCTGATGTTAAACTTTGCACTGTGCTGAGTTACGATGCCCAACTCCGTGCGGTGCCCAAAAGGGGCCATAGGATCCTAACAAACATAACTCTTGTGGTTTCCATCCCTGTGCCCCACACAGATCACAAAGGTTTTAAAATGAAAATGTACCTAGAACTTCCAGTCCTTCTAGCATCAGGGGCAATCACCAAGCCATTGTCAAAGAGCTGCCACAACACACGATGGAGCATAACTTGACATGCCTCCTTTTGCCCCTCTCCCATCCCATGCTCACTCAGAATGTCTACTCTGAAACCTGTAGTTCTGAGTAGGGACTTGTGCAGTATCCACTGTAAGTTAACTATCATCTGTGACAGCATTTCACACTAGTGGCTAAATTCTCTGTTTACGTACACCCTGGGCAATTTTACCAATTTAGACAAGGTTGAAAAGGGTGTATGTCAGCACAGAAAGGGCTTTATTTACTGTGTACTAAACTTTGCTGCAATCACTCACATATACTTCAGTGAAAAGTAAACATTAAAATAGAAATATTGTTGTCGCATCTTGAAGAAACACAAATAGCCTCCTCCATCTTCTTTATTCCATGATGAAGATCTCTCTCTCTCTCTCTCTCTCTCTCTCTCTCTCTCACACACACACACACACACACACACACACACACACACACACACACACACACACACACACACACACTTTTCACATGTTGAAACAGTCTACTTTTGACTCACACAATGCACCCTTCCTTTTGTAGGAACCTCCTTTAAATATGAATCAAGACAAAATAATGTCCACTAAGCCATTCCTATTTTACCCATGTTATTTTAGTGGATCTCATTTTGTAAAAGGTCCACGATCTTCTTATTGATACGCAGATCATGCCAAGGGGCTGCCACAATCACGATGCAGAGTGTCACACAATCTCTCAGAGTCGATTTTTGCCAGGTTTCCTATTGGTATTATTGCTGTCCCAGAAATTAAATATTTTAATGACTTCCAGGAAGAGGAATTGTTTTGGTCCACAGTCAATTATTTCTGAAGACATGCAGTGCTAACAGCATGGGTTCTTTTTCTCTTGTCAGTAATAAGCAGTAACTCTTACAAACTTGTGTGAAAATACAAAACATCTTTATTAAATATTTGTTTTAACTTAAAATAACTGAATTTTTAAACCAAATTTGATTAAGTAATAATTCTTCAAGAGAGGGATCATCTAGTGTTTTTTTTCCACAGGTCTGGAACGTCAAGACTGAGTTGTAGTCTGAAGTGTTCACGTTGACTTCTGTAGTCATGTGTAGAACACTAAGGACCAAGAGTCAGATGACTAAAGTGAGGCACCTCAATAAATGGCCTGATTTCAGAAATGCTCAATACGCACAGCTCTCACTGAAGTCAACACAAGCTCTGTGTGCTCTGTTCCTTGCCTAAAAAGGCCTAGATTCACAGAAGTACTTAGATGCCTAAAGTCCGATTTAGGAGCCTAGGTCTGGTTTTAGGTTTCTAAGTCCCAGTTTTAGGCTCCACTGTGATTCACAAAACTCCCACTGAAACTTGTAGGCGCCTAAACTCACTTGGTGCCTAAATTGTTTCGGCAAAAAGCTTCCTAGGCAGCTGTGTTTTTGCAAAAAAGGCACAGGCTTCTAACTCCAAAGAGGGTCCCAGGTCGTGAATTGCTAGCAGAGAGGCTGCAGGGAGATGCCTATATCTTCATGGGAGAGGCAGGGCTTAGCAAACACCCCTCTGGTTGGCATCTGCCACTGATTAACTTAGGCAGCTCCCTGCCTTGCATGTTGGCTTTTGTGAATTTCTGTCCTGTCTTTCTTGATTTTACTTCCTTAATCATCCACCATTTTGATGCAAACAAGCAGTGACAAAACCTCTGCAAACGTAGATTTGGGGTAGAAAACTGACTCTTCACTTTTAAATGGTAGAAGAGAAGGAAGAGACACAGGATTATGATCCATCACCTATAAATCAGCCTTATCTTCCTGTTCTAGGCCATTTGGGTTTAGTCATTATGGCAAAGCAATGGAAAGAGTCCATTGCTTCTCTGAATCATTTTTTGATCTTGTCCTTCTGTGGTTCGAGTTCTTTCTTGTTAATTGCATCAAGCCAGATTTCCACAGAAACTACAATAATAGTGTCATCAGTCTGCAATCTGTCAAGCCCCTCTGAAACCTTCAGTTGCTTCTGTAAACTTAGTGTTTTTCTGTAGAGTCCCTTGTGCGCTGTTTGAATCAAAACCCTTCTTGTACTGAGTGCAACTCCCAACATACTTATGGTAGTTTTGAACTAACTGAAGAGACTCATTCTCCAGAGAGTTCCACTGAGTGTTATCAGGAAAGATGGGGTGTCAGTCAGCCTCTTCATTCAATCAAGCATGAGCCTGATGATGGCTGCAGAAGCATTTTTGAATTTGCACAAAGCACTGTAACACTGCATTAGATATTACAGTTTTTTCCATAAGGTTAATATATTATGCTGAATATCTAGACCTCAGTAGTTCTCATCCTTTTCATTCTATTTTCATTGACTGAGCAACTGCAAAAAAACCTTTTGTCATACTGTTCTCTAAATTACTGGATGGCATCTGTGGCAAAATGGATGCAATGTTCCACAGTTTAATTTCAGATGTACCATCAATACTTCATTACCTCAATCCATTAAGCAGAAACACGTTTTTCCCTGTTAGGGAACTTGTGGCCATTATTCAGCCATTCCTCATGTTCAGCCAACCATCCTGCATTCGTATCAATGTTGATTCTTTAGGCTCTTCCTTTAATTTTCCGCGCTGTCTTCACTTGCGTCACGTAGTAGTGGGCTTGTGAGTTTAAATCTGTCCAGAAGAATATATCCAGGGAGAAGGGCTTCAGTTATTTCTTTAAATTGCTATTTTGTGCAACATTATCTGAACAGTACCTTATTAACACAAATGAAGCTTGGAACTTTTCTTTCTTTTCAAGTTTAAGTCTTTGCCTTTCCGTTGTTTTTATAACATAGTTTTCAGACCAAGAGCATGTTAAGGAGAGCTGGTTGAAAATCACTATGGTCATGTGACTCCCCTAGTGCATCACAGTGGTTCAACCAAGGGGTAGAACTGACTAAAATGGGAGCTGTAAGTGCTCAGCACTTCAGAGAATCAGGCCACTCGTATTTAGGTGCTTAACCTTAGGCATCTATGCTTGAAAATTCTGGCCAAGGCGTTTAAAATTAGAAACCATTTTTGAAAATGAGGCCTCAACCTCTCCGCTTCATTTTCCCCATCTGTAAAGCTTGGATAATATTAGTTGCCTAAGGAGCTGTAGTGATGAATTCTATAGTGTCTGTAGAGCTCTATGAACATGGAAAGCTGGATAAGTGCTAATTATTAATTATTATGTAGTCATTCCAGTCAAATTGAGACTAAATTATCCAAACACAAACCCAAAATATATAGATCAGTCTTGCTATTTTCCAAATAGCATCTAGCAGCAATCTTGGCACTATAACTTGTTTACACCGAACCATGGGTACTTTAACTGTGTAAGTTATTTAATATCGTTTTGTCAGTCAGATAAGTAAACATTTTGAACAGCTCCTGAACTCCAAAACAAGCTACAACTGCACTAGCAAAGCATATTGCTGACCAACTCTGAACTGATAGGTTGCCCTGACTTATACCCTGTGCAACCGCACTAAAGTTAATGGAATTGTCCAGGGTGTAACTTGGGGCAGTATTGGCTCATTGTGGGTTATTTTTTAAACTCCTAACCCTTTTAGAACTAATAAGATGAACAAGCCAATTAAAGGTGTTCACAACAGAACCACTTTCCTTCAGTTCTAAATACTATACTGCTGTGAGACAAATCCTCATAATCCTCTTATCCTGAATCGGTTGTGTTGGGGGGCTCTGCAGCATTAGGGATGAACAGAATCCCTGCATGAGTCACTATTACAACCTCAGTGTTCGGATTCCAGTGTGGGCTCAGATACCACAGCAGGAAGAGCAGTGTAGAAAAAAGAGGGTTTGGGGTCCATATAGCTGCAGATCCTCTGCATAACTGGGTACCCGTTCCACTACCTTTGCCTCCCACATGTCCGTGATGGAAGGGTGGATTTTGTCTCTATGAACTCAAGTGGTGCTGTTATGAACTCCATTGCCTGCTAGTTTTAGTGACAGGCCATTGTGCTTTTGAAAATGCACCAGTTAAAGAGGCTGATCCAAGTTGTGCATCTGCAGCATTCAATCTCCTGTGTGGTTTAGGATGGTATTTTATGAAATATTTCTTGATATTTCCTATGACTATCTGATTTTTGTTCCTTTCAGGATTCAATGCATTATACCCGTTCACTTCCCTATACAAAGGGGAAAGGGGATCATATTACAAGCAGGAATGCTTAAGTCAAACTCTCTGAGCCTTTCCAACAGCAATTTGTTTTGGAACTGAGTGAGTGAGGAGGAGGGGAAATGGGAAGACCACCAAGACTTCAGTATGAGACATGCTATTCCACTTTTTCAGGGAGATGTAGTCTGGGCAGTCTGCAGATAGGGGTTGAGTCTGCTCCCATTGAAATCAATGGCAAAACTTTTCTTGACTTTAATGATGCAGCACTGAGCCCCAAAACATTAATTTAAGGCCTGATCTGAAAAATATGACCAGTCATTGGGCTGGCGAGAGAGAGAATGACTCTGTAGTCCAGTGGTTAGGGCACTGTGATCCTTCAGGGTTGTGAGGCACCTTACTACCATCTGCCCTTAGCGGGAGGAAGCCTGTCTATGGCTGCGAGGAGTCAGCTCCCTAACTTGATTGGCCACAGGCAACACAAGCGCTCTCCTCTCGTCCTATGCAGGCTCCACTGTCCCTCTGCGGGTTAGTGATAGGTACCTGGAGCCCTTTGAGCATCCGCCTGGGGGGTCCTGCCCCTGCGCCACTGGACACTCACAGTGTCACTGCTCCCAGAGAAGCAGTACACCCCAGCTTACCAGTTTTACCTCCAATCACTGCTCTGTTTAACACACAGCATTTAGATAGGTTTATACACAGGTGCTGACTTTTCCTTTTCCCTGGGGATGCTCCACCCCTGCTTCGCCCTGAGGCCCTGACCCCACTCCACCCCTTCCCCCAAAGCCCCACCTTGACTTTGCTTCTTCTTGCCCCTGCTCCGCCCCATCCCCCAAGGCCCTGCCCTCACTCCGCTGCCTCCCCCAAGGCCCTGCCCTTGCCCCACCTCTTCCTGCCCCCCTCCGTCCCCTCCCTGAGGCCCCCGCCCACTCACCACTCTCCGCCCTCCCCCAAACCTCTCCCCGAACCGCCAAACAGCTGTTTGATGGCAGCACGGCCCCCATTAGCTGTTGGGTGGCAGCGCCCCACCATAAGTTGATGAGCGGGGGCGGAGAACAGCTGTGCCTGGTGGGTGCTGAGCACCGACGGAGTCAGCGCCTATGGGTTTATAGTGAAACCCAAGCAAAAGGTTTATTTAACAAAGAGATGCAAATGATAGCAAGTGGAAGTGTTAGACGCAAAGGGGTACATATCAAATAAAATCATAACACGCATTCTAGAAGTTAGATTTATTTAACTAGATACTTTTCATGTCTTACAGAGCAAAGCTCACCCCAAAGTCCTTCCAGGGTTTTCAGCCAGGCCTGGCTGTGATCCTTTTTATATGAGACAAAACACGCTGCAATATGTCCCTTAGGTGAAGGATACTGTGTGTCTCTTTGCAACCCCAGATATATCAAAACATTCCTTTGATCTTTAGTCATAAACAGACACCCTCCTGCTGTGTGTTTTCTTCCTGTAGATTTCACAATCTCATCAGTTTTGCATTCTTGATTAGCTGGTGGCTCAGTATGCAAATAGACTTACATAATGAGACAGGCAATACACAATGACCAGACAGAGAGATAAGCATCTACTGCCCCATGCCTGAACAGAACCTGTCCAAGGCATGTCACCTCCTGGTGACCTGCCTTTAACTTCAAGGCTTTAAGAACATAATTTACAGTATAGGTCCATAACTTCTTAAATATTATCTGGTTTCAGAGTAACAGCCGTGTTAGTCCGTATTCGCAAAAAGAAAAGGAGTACTTGTGGCACCTTAGAGACTAACCAATTTATTTGAGCATAAGCTTTCGTGAGCTACAGCTCACTTCATCGGATGCATTCAGTGGAAAATACAGAAGATCTTTTTATACACACAAACCATGAAAAATGGGTGTTTACCACTACAAAAGGTTTTCTCTCCCCCCACCCCACTCTCCTGCTGGTAATAGCTTATCTAAAGTGATCGCTCTCCTTACAATGTGTATGATAATCAAGTTGGGCCATTTTGTGCTGGAAATTTTGTGCTGGAAATAAAGACTAACACGGCTGTTACTCTGAAACCAGATAATATTTAAGAAGTTATGGTCATATGGTCATATACCTCTCCTTACAGTGTGCATGATAAACACCCATTTTTTCATGTTATGTGTGTATATAAATCTCCTCACTGTATTTTCCACTGAATGCATCCGATGAAGTGAGCTGTAGCTCACGAAAGCTTATGCTCAAATAAATTGGTTAGTCTCTAAGGTGCCACAAGTACTCCTTTTCTTTTTGTAAATATTATCTGTTTTTCACAATAATTGCAATGACCAGTGGGCTACTGGCTCTCAGGAGGGACCTTATAGGCCTCCCTGTGGTGAATTATTGTGTACATACTTGACACAAGGATTCTATGCACCCCTTATGCCCTCTGGCAGTTGACAGAAAGAGGTTTTTTGGGTCACAGACACTCACCTGGGAGGTAGGAGACCCTGGGTCCCAACCATTCTTCATTACTTATCTAGACAGCTTCAACAGTAGACACTGAGGGAGCCCCACATCAGAATATCCCATAGCTCAGTGGTTAGACTGGTTTCCTGAGGGGAGGGAAACCCCTGATTCGTCCTCTGACAGAGTTGGGGGAATTGAACCTGGCATGTGCACTTGGCATGTGCACTAACCACTGGGCTAAAAGCTCGTGTGGAGTGAGACGAATGCATCACTCATTCCTGTAAGAAGCTGTGCAGGCACCTGCAACTAGCTGGCTCCCACTCCCGGAGTGCTAAGCAGTGCGAGGTGCCTCCCTGCAGCCTGGACACCATGATGCTCAGCATTGCAATGCCTAAGTCCCTTTGTAGATCTCACCTAGAGCCCGTGGAAGATCCATGGGACAATCTAATTCAAATACAGACCATACAGTGTAGATATATTTGATACATACAACATAGATTCAAACTTCCAGAGACTCTGGTCTCTTTGGTTATTTGTTCATGGCTACAGCCATCTATATGTACCTATATCTCTATCTTGCTCTGTATATGTATGTTGATTTTTAGGCAGAAGGAAAGGGAGGAAGTGCTGCATTTTAATAGCATGGAGGAAAGTGCAAAGGTGAGAGCAGGAGAAAGGTACAAACGGAGCATTTAGAATGTAGGCGGAATTAAAATACAAGTGCTATTTTTGAAGTGCCTAATGTATGGTAATAAAGCCTATGAAATTGTTCTTTACATTCAGTTAACATTTCTATGTGCATACATCTGTCTCACACATCACGGTAAAATGTTTTCTAATGTATAAAGGTATATGCAGGAAAAGTGCAATTACTGTACAGATTAAAGTGCTAGTCAGCGGACGTGCATAGAAAATAAGGGTCACATTCAGATTCCACGTTCAGTTAATCCAAATGAACCTGGGCATTACCTAGTTCCTACAAGTGCCCTGGGTTACATTCCTACTGTAAAAATCAGGGGACTGAGCAGCTATTTGCATGTGCAGTCACCCAGTTTGCCCACAGAATCCGCGTAACTGCGTGTAACTGTAGAGATGCACAGCACATGGGGCTCTCTCTTGAACATGTGGCCCAAAATGTATCGTTCTGAACAAAGGGCTGAATTCCCTTTTCCAGTCTGGCCCACTTTGGCCTGCTCTGGTGGCACAAAGGAGCCTAAAAGGATCTCCCCACCTGAAGATTCCTCTACTGTGGAGGAGTCTCCAGCTGTACAAACCAGCGCCTGCATCACCACTTTCTCCAGCCTTCGCTGTAGGGGCAAATCTAGTCCATGATTCCTTTCAGTGGAGGTAATACTAAATCTCTTGAGGCTTTTTACTGAGTTTGTTATTGAGAAACTCTGGCTAATGAGGGATACCACTGTGGAGACAGACATGTGCTATTGACCAAATTCTAAAATAAGAGGTTGAAGAAACTGCGTGGAGACAGATTTGCCCTACACGAAGTGAATTTCTTCTTATCTTTATTACTTTCCGCCCCCCCTGAACCTGTCACTGATTTTTGGTCCATTAGTGATTTTCTTCTTGTCTCTGATTTCTCTGTCAAAGACTCACGAGGTATGAGGGGAATATTGTCAGATCTCATTCACATGATGGAAGAGGCATAAAATCCACTTCATATATCATGTGCCCCTGGTTTCCAACACCACAAAGGATTTCTTCAAGCCCTCCTCATTATCTTGTTTCATGCTTTAATAGAAAAGCCAAAAGGCTGGTGACAAATAGCCTCATTTATCACATTTAATAGACTATTCTTTTAAGCCCATGAAATACACACTTTGGGACAAAGGCATGGAAAAATAACACGTCATTTGCACTGGTTTGCTGCCAGATCATATTAAAAAGTTCAAGAAGTATACAAACCAGTTAACTCAGCGTTCTCTCTGTTGCAGCATCCCTCCATTCACACAACCTACTTCTTTCCCTTCAGGTACGCACTATAAAGGGTGAAAGGTTGAATATGAGAGTCCTAGATGTGCTTCATTAATAGCACTCATGTTTTTATTAGCAATGTCCATATGCAGAGCAAGTGCCCTGCTATTCACAAAGGGTGGAACTGAGTGAAGGCATGGAAGAGCCCCCAAAGCAGAAGAAATACAACAATTCACTGTTCTGGGGGTGGTCAGCTCCCCAGCTTTTTATTATTATTATTTATATTACAGGCCCTAACTGAGATTGGGATCCCATTGTGCTAAGTGCTGTACAGAGACATCATGACAGACACTCTCTGTCCCAAAGAGCTTACCATCTAAATAAACAGTCAAAGGATGGGAGAGAAAATGGCCACATGCAGAGATGAAGTTACTCGCCCAAGCTCCCACAGCAGACCATTGGCAGCACAGGGATTTGAATCTTGGTTTCCTGCATCCTAGTCCGGCGCCGTGGCCATTGCTCTGTGTTGCCTCTCTGGGGGTCAAGCAAGGGGAGCTGCATACTGAGCTGGGGCATGACCTATGGGCCTGCAATGCTCATGTCCGCATGGGGTGCTGGAATAGCTGCCATTGATGGGCTGCTGCGGTGCTCCATACTTTGCATGCAGTCTGTGGTGTGACTTCTCTCCAAAGCCCTTTATTCAGACTTTTTGCGAGGGAGGCAGGGATTGCCCTTCACCTTACCAAGAATTATCCCCAGGCCACAGATAACATCCTCACTCTGCCAGGGAAAGGGCAGGGCTACACAGACCATTCTGTACAGCACGTGCGTCATGCTAATCTGCAAATCGCCACCCAGACTCCCCATATGAATGACAACCACAGCCCTCTCCAACAAACCTCATATTAAAGGTTATGCTCAGGCTGAGGGGTCTCTCATGCAATGTAAATATTAAAGCCTATCTTCTTCCCCCACCCTACCCCATGCTTGGTGCCAAGGGGGCTCCGTAGGGGCTGAGGTGTCAGGAATCTTCTCCCCTTCCTAGCCCTCTCTAGCTTGCAGGGTACTAGTTGAATGTGAAACTGCAGTAGCTGGAGCTGCTCCCTTGTAGGCATTGGCCAGTCATTCCATGTAATGGTGGACCCTGTGGCCCTGTCCCCATTTCTCCTCTTACCTGTTCTGCTTCATCCACCGCCAACTCCACTCCACTGGCATGTGTGGGATGCTCCCACAAAACGGGGTTCCATTTCACTGACTTCTGCCACACTCCCTGCAATGGAACCACCCCAATTCCTCAACCACTGGCCCTTGAGGAGCAATCAGAATCCCATCCTAAACGAGGGATACTGGCACAACTCCTGCCCTGACTGACAGCAGTAGGATTATCCAGGTTGGTTGATAATGGCAGGATTTGGCTCAGTGACTTCTAAGGCAGGGCTAACAGTTCTGACTTTCCACTCTTCTCTAGTTCATTCTGGACATTGGGTATGCCTCAGATGGCAGGTCTCCAGTGTGAATTTGTACAATATTTTAGCAGTCCAGCAAGCATTAGTTCAAGGTTTCAGTTATTTTAGTTCAAATGAAGAAAATGGTGGTTTTTGAGGAGGGCAGTGAAATCCCAACCTGCAGATTTTCCTTTCCTTGTATATTTATTTTGCAATCACTTTCCTCTTATGTGTCCTAAATCTGCAGTTTCTGAAGGCAGGAGACATGTGAGGAGGGGGAGGAGGAAGATGAGAGGAAACGGCTGTATGATATAGTAGTTTTTTTCTGTGCCACCATTTGTTTAACTGAGGGAATGTATCTAATGACAGTTACTACTATTTAAGGAAATAGGTTCCTATACAAAATCCTGTGGTTTCGATGTGATCCTTTTATAGGCATAAAGAGATTTTTCCACATCTCTCTCTTTCATTTTTGTTTCACTCAAATCTGGCCTTCAAACGGATAGTTCCAGAACACCATGCAGTGGAACTGGACATTCTGCTCCTGTTATTGCTATGAGAGATGAAATGTCCCACCAGTTTACCAACAAAAGCCACAAGGATGCACTCTGGACCAAGCTGAGGTCAGTAGAGTTATCCTAGATTTTACAGCAATGTAAGAGGGAGCAGAATTTGGCCATATTTATCCTGATGGGTTTTGAACTGGAAATACCTCATCATTATCACAAATCACATAATTTGATTAACAGAATAATATTCTATATGGCAAGATCTGTTACAGAACATAAACATAAGCAATTTCTAATGAATGATTGATTCTCAGTTCCTTTACAAATGCCAGTAACATGGACTGGTTAAGGTTAACTATAGGTTACCCTATAAATACGAACACTGCTTTTTAGAGTGATTCATCACTGATGTCTTCCATCTGAGTTTAAGAGGCCAATGACTCCCTTACACCAGTTTTACACCTGTGTAGTTCTACTAACTTCCAAGTGGCTATTTCTGATTTACACCAATGTAAGTAAGAGGGGAATCAGGCCCTGAGTGTTTAGCCAAAGTTCTGGAAATAACACGAACTTTACACAATTTAGAGCTTTATCGAGATCTTTAATGTATTACAGCATGCTATATAATCATATACGGTGCTGGCAGTAGCTGTTCTGCACACAATTACAAAACAAAGATTTACTGAGTTCCAGTAGCTGCTCAGTGCCAGATGAGTATTATCTCATCACATACATATGCTGTGCAAAGATGCTGGTGCTAGTATTTTCCTTCCCTACTGCAGAGGCATGCCTGGTACCACCAGTTTGTGCTGACATAAATAATAACCTGTCCAAGCATCTCCCAAATCAAGTGCTTGGGGAAGGGGCAGACACACTGTTTCAGAAGGAAACATAACTGGAGTCCATTCACTGATCTGGCTTTCCAATTATATAACTTTATCTTGAGTAAGAGCTGGGAGCAAGAGAGTCATATACAAATTAACTGCATCATTCTATTTGATTGCTTATGCATTTCTTTTATTATGGTAATTTATATGAAACTATGGATCTTTGTTTCTAGTACAAACCCTTCTTTTCAGTGAAAGACTCTGAACTAAAGGCCTGTTTCCTCTGGAGACCCGAGACTTGATTTCCTGCTCACTTACGTCAGTATTACACTGGTATAACTATTGACTTAAATGGAGAAGCTCCTGATTTACCCCATTCTGAGTGGAGTATCTGGGATTTCAGTCCTGACTCAGAGTCATGGGTGGAAAAGATTTGAATGACCTCAACCTAAACTTTAATCAGAATTTCTCCCTATTAGAAACCACCACACATATTGATATGATTGAGATATGCCTAAGACTGGTATAGCAGTATTACCACGCTAGCTGCTTCTTGAGCCCCTCCTCATGGCCAGAGGTTGCTCTGCAGATGACTTGCCTCACTTTCCTTTTCTTTGAGGGGCTTCTTAAATCAACTTAATATAGGCTTTCTTGAATGCAGTGACAACAGCCCTCCTTAGGGCATGGTTTATTACACTAAAGTTCAAAAATAAACCCAGAAGTCTTCTCTCCAACCTTAAGCTGGTCACAGCCCCAAACTCCTCTGGTGTCTCAGGGTCCTTCCTGCCTTAGCAGGTTACTCCCAGCCCTTCCTAGTTGGAGCAACTCCCCTAGTCTCAGGGTCTTCCCTGCAGGAGCCTCTCCCATGTTCTGCAGTCTCTCTATACTTCCTGAATACATTTTCCCCTCCTCCTCATTCTCTCCCCCCACAGCTTCCTATTGCTCTTTATGGGAGAATCAGCTCTTCCATACTCAGCTGGTTCTATTCATTAACCACAGACCCCGTCCCAGGTGTATGAGGCAGGCTAACAGGCTGGGGATGGCCAGCTCCAGGTCTCAGGGCCTTAAAGGGGCAGGCCACCCCAGCACAAGCAGGAAGTTTCAGACCAGGATTGAGGTGTATTGGTAGAAGTAGGATCCAGAATGGAACAGTGCCTGCCCACGCAGGGACAAATTCAATGGTGTTATTCCAGATTTATACTAGTGTAAGAGTGGTTCATTGTGCTTAGTTCTAGCCAATGAAGAGCATCAAATTCACACAGGCAGAAGTGACTCCAATAGAATTATTTACTTTGAATATACCAGTAAGTATTATAAACAACATTTTGGTAACTGTTTAATGTTTGTACACCGGAAGTTACAGGCTTACTTGTATCTCTAGTATATAGTCAGCCCCTGTTCACTGGGTATTGCAACTTGGGTAGGAAAACTAGCTCCAAGCGTAAAGTTGGCTTAAAAGGATTCAAGCCAAGAATGATGCTGCTAATAGTTGGTGGTTATTTTTTTCACCCTGATAGTACAAAAGGCAGCCAGATGTATCTGGTATGAAAGTGGGACAGGTAACTAATATCACTAAAGATAAGAGTGCCTGTCCACTTAAGAGCCTGCATCAGAAACGCTATCAATTGTAATTCAGTAATTACATACTGCACAAGTGTTTATTTCTCAGGCATGCCAGAATTTCTGGGTCTGGTTCTCTTATTTATACCAGTGCATATCAGGTGTCATTGTTTTCACTTGTACCATTAGTAATTTTGTAAAAGTGGCAATGACAGTATATTTCTTCACCACAACTGGTAGCTTCTCAATTAAAATAAAACACAAAAGATAATAAATAAATAAAAAAAACACACACACCCAACCATGTTTTAACTTCCTGCAGTTTTCACCGGAGACTGGCTAAAGGTAACAGTGCACTTAAAAATAGGCCCTACAATAAGACTGTACAAGCAAGTGTTAAGAGTTGCACAGGAAAGATGAAAGGACTAATTCTAAACATGTTAAAAACCTAATGTGTTTAGTTATCTCATGTAGCCTTAGATATTCCATCAGTCAAGGGTTCTTCTGTAACCCTGCTGATTTGTGGCTAGCTTGTGCAGTGTGTTAGAGCAGAGGGGCCAGGACCCCACAGCAACAGTAGTCTCCAGGAAGAATTCTTCTGTATCCTGTGACCTCAGCCAGATTCCTTCTGGGCATCATCCATGGTGCACTCACTTTGCCACTCTTGAGGAGGGCACAGCACACTTCCTTCTCTGAGCCCAACCAGCTCTGTTAGATGGTGTGCAGACATGCTTTCACCCTGCCATCTTTTAGGCATCTAGCACTTGTGGGAATGATAGAAGGGAGAAGATTCTACACAACCCAAAAAAAGAGAAGAGTGAGCCTCAGCAGAGAAAGAAGAAAGAAGAAAATACCTAGTGCCCTCCCCAACTATACATATAAAAATGATGGGGTCTAAATTAGCTGTTACCACTCAAGAAAGAGATCTTGGAGTCATTGTGGATAGTTCTCTGAAAACATCCACTCAATGTGCAGCGGCAGTCAAAAAGCAAACAGAATGTTTGAAATAATTAAGAAAGGGATAGAAGTTAACACAGAAAATATCATATTGCCTCTATATCAATTCATGGTACACCAACATCTTGAATACTGTGTGTAGATGTGGTCGCCCCATCTCAAAAAAGATATACTGGAATTGGAAAAGGTTCAGAAAAGAGCATCAAAAATGATTAGGGGTATGGAACAGCTTCCGTATGAGGAGAGATTAATAAGACTGGGACTTTTCAGCTTGAAAAAGAGATGACTAAGGGGGGATATGATAGAGGTCTTTCAAATCGTGACTGGTGTGTGGAAAGTAAAGAAGGAAGTGTTATTTCCTCCTCCTTGTAACACAAAAACTAGGGGTCACCAAATGAAATTAATAGGCAGCAGGTTTAAAACAAATAAAAGGAAGTATTTCTTCACACAATGCACAGTCAACCTGTGGAACTCCTTGCCAGAGGATGTTGTGAAGGCCAAGACTATAACAGGGTTCAAAAAAAGAACTAGATAAGTTCATGGAGAATAGGTCCATCAATGGCTATTAGCCAGGATGGGCAGGGATCCAGGCGTAATCGGTAGGTGGACTGCAAAATCTTATTTGTTTATTATCATTATTTTTGCATTATTTTCTCTGGAGTCTGGACCTTGACCAAGAAATTTGGACCTTGACAAAAAATAATTGATTACCCCTGCTTGTCAGAAGCTGGGAATGGGCAACAGGATGGATCACTTGATGATTGCCTGTTCTGTTCATTTCCTCTGAAACACCTGGGATTGGCCACTGTTGGACGATAGGATACTGGACTAGGTGGACCATTGTCTGACCCAGTATGCCTGTTTTTATGTTCATGTACCCATAAAGTGTTGGCCAAGGTCTGTCCCTTTATCTTTCCCCTCCATTATGAGTAAATGTGGCACAAATCGCAGCAAGGGGTAATTCCTTTTACAGCTATGTCAAACTATACCTTTATGTAAGCTTTTGGATAGCCTAAAGGACAACTTCCTTTCACACATGACTTAACGATTGTGTTCAATGCAGTAGAATAATTTCCATCCTGGATTTACCCTGATATCAATTAACACTTCAAAATACCACAGCTAGGAAAGGATTAAACTTCTTTTTTCTTTCATTGTTTCTTTATTGCTTTTACAAACAAATATTTTATCTTGTGGTCTTCGCAATTTAAAAAAATGCATATAAATTAATTTGCCAGTTGTGTGGCTAATTGGTCTAGGACACACACCTCCTTTCAAGCAGACCTCTATTAACATGTAAATTACATGTTTACCCTGGGTCCTTTCTTTCTGTGATCTTAAGTGGGGAATGCAGTGTTTGGATTAGAGATATCCCAACATCTACAAGATTATGAATACAAATAGATGAGGTGACATGAATATCAGGTGAGATACTGGAAAGCTGGGCTATGTGCCCCATGGTTTTATTTCTCAACATTAAAGCCTTATGGTGCATCCATTGGTTTATTAGCAATGAGTGCATATCTCCAAGGGTAAGCATCACACTTTCTACCTCTCTATACTGAAAAGCAAATGAGAAGCTTTCTTCAGCAGGTGGTGCAGCTTCTGGATCAACTTCAAGGGGAACCCAAAGAAGAATAAACTGTAACAACCCAGCCCAGAGGTGATGAAAGAATGTTGAATCCTCCATATTGGGGAGCAAAGCTGGTCAAAAAATGTCCCTGCCAAAAAGTGGGATTTAGTCAAAAATGGTGCTTGTTACAGGAAGATGTTGCTTTGGATCAAATTTTCCATTGAAAAATTTCAAAGTGAACTGAAACTACAATTTTAATTTAGTTTCACATTTAAATTTACATTTTGTTTCATTTTTTGAAAACCAAATTTTTTAAAATTTTGAATTTTTGTTTTCCCCCCCCTTTCTCCCTCTTTTTGCCACCGAGTTCAATACAATAAATAATGTACAAAGGTTTTTCTTGTTTTTTACATTTTTCTATCTTTCCTCTTTTCAAAACGGCTCCAACTTTGGAAAACTTGCAGAGTGGCAAAGGGAAAAAGGAAAGCACTGTAACTTTTCTAAAGCTGATGAAGTTTTAAAAGTTAGAGTGGAAAGGGGGAGGTGGAAATAAATAAACAAACATTATTCAGCCTACTGACTTCGGTAGTGAAAAGGCAGAATAGGGAAAATGGCATGCAGTGTAATACAGCTAAATGTAAATGTAGACATCTAGGAACAAAGAATGTAGGCCATACTTTCAGGATGGGGGACTCCATCCTGGGAAGCAGTGACTCTGAAAAAGATTTGGAGATGGAGAGGCATAATCTGTTGAACATAAGCTCCCACTGTGATGCTATAGTCAAAAGGGCTAATGTGATCCTTGGATGAATAAACAGGGGTATCTTGAGTAAGGGTGGAGAGGTTATTTTACCTCTGTATTTGGCACTGGTGTGACTTCTGCTGGAATATTGTGTTCACAATTTAAGAAAGTAGTTGAATAATTGGAGAGGGTTCAGAGAAGAACCACAAGAATGATTAAAGGATTAGAAAACCCGCCTTATAGTGACTGAGCTCCTTGAGTCTATTTAGCTTAACAAAGAGGAGGTTAAGGGGTGATTTGATTACAGCCCATAAGTAACTAGACAAGGAACAAATATTTAATAGTGGGCTCTTCAATCTAACAGCAAAAAGTATAACACAATCTAATGGCTGGAAGTTGAAACTAGACAAATTCAGATTGGAATTCAGGTGGAAATTTTTAACAGTGAGAGTAACTAACCATCGGAACAATTTACCACAGTTGTGGTGGATTTTCAATCATGGACAATTTTAAAATCAAGATTGGATGATTTTCTAAGATATTTTGGGGAAGTTCTATGGCCTGTGATTTACAGAAGGCCAGATGAGATTATCACAGTGGTCCCTTCCAACCTTGGGATCTATGGAAAAACAAAATCCAGAATTTTTTTAGTTTTCAAAAAAAAAAAAACACAACAACATTTGAATCAAATATTATCAAAATGCAAAATGTTGGATGGAAACATTATGTCTAGTTTTCTGGGATACGTGAAACATATGAAAAATGTTGAAAGAAAATTTCTCACTTTATGAGGGGAAAAATGTATTTTTGACCAGCTGTAGTGGAGAGAAAAGAATTAACTTTTCAAGTAGCCAAGAGACAGTGGTATGGTAGCCAGTCCAGACTAAGATGAGCTTCTGTCTTGAGGGAGTAGGCCAGAGTCTTGTCTTATAGATTTTAAGGTCTTTGAACATAGCAAAAGTGGCCTCTAAATTCTGACTTCTCTGAAGGGGATAACACCCTGTGCCCCTCAACTCCTCCAAGTTAGAAAGCAATGAACAATTTTTTAAAAACTGCTGCAGATAGCATCATGCTTTCTTCAAGTCTCATGCGCAGAACTGTTCCCTTTCTCTGCTCTCTTCAGGTGCTAGAGACCAGCACAGAAGGTCAAAGGCTGAAACGGTCACAGATTTTTACACTCTGTACTTCTACACTCCCCTTTCCTCCTCCCCCTCTATTGTGTCATTTAGGCACCGCTCTGCATTGGGTTGGGGTGGAAACCCAGCAGAGGCAGAATTCCTTTCAGAACTCCCTGGCATACATACAGGGGTGCTGCATAGAATCACAGAATATTAGGGTTGGAAGAGACCTCAGGAGGTCATCTCGTCCAATCCCCTGCTCAAAGCAGGACCAATCCCCAACTAAATCATCCCAGTCAAGGCTTTGCCACCTCTAAGGATGGAGATTCCACCACCTCCCTAGGTAACCCATTCCAGTGCTTCGCCACCCTCCTAGTGAAATAGTTTTTCCTAATATTCTCCCCTATCCACCTTGTCTGCTCTGCTTGTCAGTGCTTGGGGGCAGATCCATAACTTCATCTCCTCCACACCCGCTATTTCAAGGAATGCAGAGAGGGAACAGTTCCTGGACTCCAAAACAGGTAGGGAATGCATTTGTGCCTGGCTGCCATTCAGAGGCACCCTATCCCCTTCCTTGCATACCCTCAGAGCGGTGTGGCACAGCCCGGTACCCAGAAAGCTTATTGCAACCAAACAGCTTTCTCAGTTGTTTGAGTCCTCCCATTATTTCAGTCCCATCCTAGCGAAGATTTGAATTATTACTTTGCCAGCAGCACATACCTTATGGCCTTTCTTTATTAACGCTCAAGATTAAGTCTTAGGTGACGATGTGCTTTCCATGTTGAAACTCCATCCTAAATGATAAAGCCATAAGGGCTCTAACGGTGGGAAACTGAGATCAGGTTCAACTGGAGTGTTAACATCAAGTCCACCTAAGCTGGAGTTAATAAATAGCTCAATACTGGAAAAGACAAAGAGTTTTAAAAAAAACCCAGTTGAATATTTATATCCATGACCAAGTAGGACAAGTCCTGTTGGTGTTTACCTGTCAGAATTTCTAAGATACAGGGCATCTTGCAATGGACTGGCTTGTGTTTACCATCCTCCTTTGCTGGGGGGATATGTCAGATTGCTCACAGGTAAGCTCTACTGGTCAAGCTAACCAGTTAATTCTGTTACCAGTGCCACAAATGTGTGGTTAGCAGCTGGTCATGGTGTCTGCACGAGAGATATTATGATGCTTTAAAGAATAAGGCAGACAAATGCACATACACAGAACTAAGTTTTCAAAGGGCCTAGGGTCTGTGTGTGCACATCTGCCTGCACACAGTAATCAGGAAACCGCTTACCTAGGTACGCACTTTGGCTGCGTCGATCTGCGGTTTGGAGGCCTGAGCAAAGGTTGAGTGTGCAGAAAGCGGGGGCTGTGGCAAATTGCCGGTACGATTATGATGGGTCCCACGCTTCCTCTTCTTGGAGGGGGTTCAGGGTGCAGTTTCCTGCCCCTGAACTAGGGTATCTACAGTCCCACTAGTAACCCAGAGAAGGGTAGTGGAGAGGGAAGGACCCGGGCCCACCCTCTACTCTGGGTCCCAGCCCAGGGACCCTAGGGATAGTGGTAAAGAACTTGAATTAGTGCTTCCTTCCCCTGGGCTACTTCCTTCTGCTCTTCAGCTTGTGGGGCTTCCTGCCCTCCCTCTGCACAAGCCGGGTGTCTCTTTACCTATGGTCTTGGTCTTCTAGCCAGCCACGGCACTTCTCTAAACTCTCCTCTACTTCAACTCCTTCAGACTGCTCTCTGCTCCAACTCCTTCCCCTGGCTGATTGAATCAGGGTTTTTATTTTATCAGGTGACTAGCTTCAGGTGCTCTAATTGGCTTCAGGTGCTTTTAATTAATCTATAGAAACCTTTCTTCCCTCTACAGGGAATAAGGCTTCTCCTCATCCTGGGATTTACATATCTCTCCTAGATCACTCTCCTGCTGTCTTCTGGCCATGCTGAATCACAGAGCCCTTTGAAAACTGGGCCCACGTTCATGCTGGCAGCCATTCACCAAAGCAGCAGCTGCTAGAAATGACAGTGGCATCCAAAATAATAAGGTGAGCTGATGATTATGACAATAATCCAATAGAATCCCCTGGGTTATTTTGTTTGGTTTCTTTCAGTGAGTTTAGTGCAGGTGAATTTTCATTGCCAGGCTGGGGGTCCTGGAGACTGGAAATCTCTGTTGGCCTACAGAGCAGAAACAGCACAGGCACCAGCATGAGAGTCCCCTTGCTGCCCTGCCTCAACCCCAATGGGAGGGGTCAGCCCCGGGGCAAAGGCAGTGCGTTTCCCCCATCCATTCAGCCCCCACTCTCCCTGCTGAGTCTGCTAACAAGAATACCTGTTTGTTCCAATTGTGGTGGTAGTTTGTTATTTATGGATGCACGCTCACTAGGAGCTGGAATCTGTTGGACAAAACCTCCTGTGGGGTAAAGTGGTGTAGCTCCTTCGGCTTCAGTAAAGTTAACCCAATTTGCACCAGCTGAGGATCTGTTCCTAGTTAGCAACGCTCTCTGATTTGTTTTTAAACGTATATCTGATCTTTGCCTCTGTGATCTCCTGAGCCCTGGCACCCTCGCTGTTACTGGTGGAGAATGACAACCCTTCCAACAGCGCTCTGGGGCGACAGCCGCTTTTATCCTGATGGTGTAGCCGGAGAGTGCAGTGGTGTTGAAATGGACTCCCAGGAGGCTTTCCTCTTTCTAGCGGGCTGTCATTAGGGAAGTGCACCCTTTGACTGATGTTTCAATGCCCGAGTGTGTCCAATTATCACAGATGTAATTCTTACTGGTTTTGCTGTCAAGGCGGAAGTATAATCTCGCACCTCATAAGCAGCAGGACCTGCTGTATGTGCTTGTTCTTGTCCTCCCTGCCATGCGTTACATCCACCTCTTGGCTCTGTGTAGAATCATCTTGTTCACTGGAGGGTGCATAGTTTGGCGACACTGTTTTATTAAAAGATGAACGACTATTTTCTCCAGCCTTCAGAGAGTGCAAAACATCTGTTGCTTCACAGATCTGCCTTTGTACTATTCCAATTAGATTTGTGTACTGTACGGTGGAGACCACTGAAAGGTGAAATCCCTGCAGGGACGGATTTGTGAGATTCTGCAGGAAATTGGTATTACAAGTAATTGTTTCCTGCTGAGGGATCTATCAGAAATTCACAGAAAAGCTACACTTTTCATCAGTCTCTTGTAAAGAGTACCTAGAAAACTAAGGTTCACTTACTCTGCAGTTATCCTGTGGTGCACACACATGACACTCTGTATGCACTCCTGTTACAGTGGTCATCTGTCTAGTTATGACTAGCTATGCTGGGGTTGGCTTGTAAAGATATAATAATGTTCTGTAAATTATAAATCTGCTTAAATGGCAAATGAGGAGAGGTTGGATATTTAGGACCCTCTGCGCTAGGACTTTGTCAGCTAGTATTGGCTAATGCTACCTACCTTTAGTGTGTCAGATTACAAAACCTTCTTCTAAAGTTAAAGTTAAAACAAAATGTTCTGTCATTTAAAAAAAAAATTTCCTCTCCTAGTCACGTAACGCTTAGGATGTGCACCTTCATTCTCAAAGAGATCAGCTGCAGCTCAACTTTCTTCTCTGATTCCCACTAATTTCATAATGTGCCTGATGTTTCCTCACATTAACATGATCTTATTTAAAATGAGAAGGCACTCACATGATGGCATATATGACAGCTTTGCAGTAATACTGATTTCTACCTGTATGTAGAGTTCAGTGTAAATGCTGGCTTATCCCCCTCAAGAATCCAGTTGTTGCTTTAACCTGTGATAGTCCTGATAGACTATTTTGAGTCAGAGTAATGTTAACTGTAGATGGGAGCTTGCATCCTGGTGTACTCTGTCCTTCCCTCACTCCCTGTAGATTTGCAAAAGTAGGCCACTGCCAGCAGCTGGTTTGGGTGCGCCATCTCCATTGAATGTGGGCCTTGTATTATTCATTTGGCTGTGTGACAGCTCTAAACTTGAAGCAACTGAGACTTTGAACTAGATAAAAGGAAATCTCTGCTATAATTATTGCAATCAGCAAAATACCCAGTGCATTGTAACAATTTTTGTAATACAAATACTTTGCAGTTTCCAACCTAAGTAAAACCTCTGTGTTTGGCTTTCCAATAAAATTGCTACTTGAACTGCTGTCACATAGGTTGAAAAATATATAAACTCCTGAAACCATGCTTGCTAGCTCTGCTGCTCCTCCAGTGCCAATAATTTCAGGAGAAAGGATGGTCCCTTTGATACATGCATTGTAGTGCAACTGGAGTATAGTGGCCAACTACAGGAAACATACAGTATACCGCACGTATACAGACGGACAGCCAATTTCTCTTCTGAGACCCTCACAGTAGTGGTCATCTTCAGTATTCTGCAAGCCTATATGTGCAGATTTCCTGCTGATGTCAAGCAGGAAACATACACACATAGGCAGAGGAGACGCTACATGAGCACATTACTGTGCAAGACTGAGAGCAGAACTTTTCCTTTTTCCATCATTCCCATATTTAAAGAGTTTCTTCATCCTTCTTCTCATCATGGTGCTGATAACAGTGTAACTTGTGGTATTTAATTTTTAAATGGAAACTTTTACTTCTAAATCCTGGATTTACTTCTAATTCCTTTTTGAAATGTATCTCCACATCTGCATGCTATTCTTTAAGATATCAATATGAGAATGCAGTATAGGGAGGGAGGGATTTTTTCTTTGTGGTGTTGGTGTAACTCGCTGAAATTAAGGATGGATGCATTTTTTCAGGAATAAGCATTTGACTTTAAAGTTATAAGCCTCTGATTGCAAACCTAAGTTTACCTGCCAGCAGATCAGTTCATCTGGTGGCTTGTTATAACCATTGCCTGACATCACCAGGAATAAGCATGTTAAATCGATTAGGCCTTTTACAGTCTAGCACGGATTTAGGTAAACTGCATTAAAGTTTGCCAAACAGAAGGGTTTGATGAGAAGAACAGATTGTTCATGTGGAACCCTGCGAGAGACAAATATTTGAGAAGTGCAAGAGTGTCTGTTACATGGACCCCTAACTGCTTTATCACATGAGAGAAGAATCTAGCCAAATGTAATGCACTTATAGCATAAGAACTTGGTTGAAAGATTTTTGTCAGATCACCCAAACAGATATTTCATCTCTAGCAAAAGGTACTGCCATCAAAATAGATGAGTTCCCTACACACGTTTCTCAACTGCTTATTTCTCTGTACGCCATGCATAAAGATAATTTGCTTTTTGTATTCGGAATTAATTCAGTGCAGTGAAATGGTGAAGTACTCTCTCTCTTTGTACCTGGATTTT
This sequence comes from Chelonia mydas, assembly GCF_015237465.2. NCBI lineage: Eukaryota > Metazoa > Chordata > Testudines > Cheloniidae > Chelonia > Chelonia mydas. The sequence continues at coordinate 231,396,694 of NC_057850.1, forward strand.
TATAACTTTCTTATTATTTTTATGTCTAGCTTGAGGGGAGAGGAATATGGATGACAAATTCAGCATCACATTGGGATGCTTGGTTAACTTAAAAAACTATGTAGGGCTAAGAATGAGCTTATATTGTGCTTCTAGTCTCTTGTGTGTTTGTTAGAGATTCAAGAAGGCCTGTTCAAATCATGAGAGAAAAAATTAATAATAAACACTAAATGCTTAAGTCAGTTAATGGAAATTTTTACGTTTTGGGGTTTTTTTTGTTTGGTTGGGTTTTTTTAAAAGAAATGTTTGTGGTCATCAAAAGCGCTAGAATGGCCTGTCTGGTAACTGAAGTCCTCTGTCTAGTCACAGGGCAAGCAGCAATGTAACCTCTCCAACCTGCCACATTTATGTGTGTCAGTGCTGATCTGGAGTAACCACCGCGAAGGCTACGAGCGTAGTTCAATTTCCACACCATTCACTCGTTACCGTTTCTGTTGAGACTAATAAGGATGCCAATTACTAAGGCCAATTGTGGTGCTGTTTGTGATGAGGAAACCATTGAGAAATAGAGGGAGACCATTGTTTAAGGATCAGAAAACAAACTCCTCTGTTCCTTGCTTTCTAAAAAAGGTGGAAATTAAGAGGTAGGGCTCCACGCGCAATTGTTCATTCAGGTCATTTTTGCGTTGCTTTTGTAGTATAAATAGTATTGTGTGCATGATCACACGTGCTCTTGGATTCCTACGAGGCACAACAAAAGAAGGACGTAGTAAGAAGATGTAACTGTATTTTAATTTCCTGGTTTTAGTGGATTTAAGTTAGATCTTCAGTGTTATTCTGACATATTGCAAGATTTTGTGTGTTAATTTTATTTGCAATGATAATTTGTTCAGGTGTTGCTTATCTATCTCCCCAAACTTTCTTGAATGCACAAGGAGGTCTTAACTACTGTTTTGGCCCAGAATTTCCTTCTAGGCTCATGTCCATTTTGGAATACTCATGGGTTGAAGGGAGCTGAATAACCTTTCTGGGGTCAAGTATCAGAGCGGTAGCCGTGTTAGTCTGGATCTGTAAAAGTGGCAAAGTTGCTGCTTTCTGGGGTAGAGCCTCAACTGTTCTAGTTTGGTGTAGCTCCATTAACTCTACAAAGTCCCTCCCTCTCCCAGGGGGGGCAGGGGCGGAAAGATGTGGGCAGGGGGCTGCTTTTGTTTCCATTCTGACCCTTCCCGCCGAGCAGAGGGGGGTCCAGGCTCCCTGGTCCCGCTCTGGCTTCCAGCTTGGCTGTGGGCAGGGTCTCCTGGGGAAGAGGCCGGGTGGGGGTGGGGCTTTGGGGGAAGAAGAAGAGCCGGGGGGGAGAGAGAACCCTTTCTGTCAGTGTAGGGCTATGACTACCTACAGGGCTATGCTGACACTGCTATGCTGGTCTATCCATAGCGTCGACATATCTTGTGACCCTCATTTGGCGTTGACCTTTAACAATGCATGCCAGGGCTTAAGGGAGGCACAACTGGTTTCATATTTCTGAAGGGGCCCTCGGCTTTCAAAAATTTAAGATATGCTAGGTAGTCTGACCAGCTACTTAACAAGGCTGTAGAACCTCCCATGGTGATTCCTGCATCTAGCCCGACAGCTTGTGGTTGAACCAGAGCATGTCGTGTTAGCAGGGAATAGATGCGGGGGAGAGAGCCCATGACAGCATGGCTCCTGGTGGAACTGTATTGTCGGGTGGAGTGGACTGACTAGGAAGCACGTGAAAGGGCCAGGCTGGCTGTGCTGCTGCCTGGGAAACTGCCAGCTTGCAGCCTGACTGGTTTGTGTAGCCCTCGCCTGCATGTGGTATCTAGGCCACACTCTCTCCTCCAGTATGGGGTTGGACATCCCTACCCCGTGAAGTGAGACTGGGAAGGACATGTCATGAGATGACCCTCATAGAGTTCGTCCTGGGCAATTCCCCCTGCAGTGGGGAGTTGCCCATGGGCATGACTGGGCTCATAATTTGAGAGATGAACTCTACGTTCTGTCCTTCCATTGGTTACCCTGTGTTCACACCCTCTTTTGCTCTGAGCAGTATCACCCTCTCAGGTTGTAGTCAGTCCACTACCAATAAGGGATTGCTAGAAAGTTGATATTTTCCTCTGTGTGATATCAGTGATGTGTGTGTTAGGAATGAACAGATTAATTTTTGACTCTCATAGTACAAGTGCATCCTCACATAATTCAAGCCTTTAATCAGCCTATCTTTTAATGAACGGGTTCTTGAAGGTTATTTCTCACAGTGCCTATAACCCATCCAATGTCAGGATTGAGACTTAAACCAATAAGAACAAAGAAGTGATTAATCAAGATTTTCACAGTATCCTTTATTTACGCTTTTGATCCTAAGTGCGGCACACATGGCGTTGTATATAGGTACAACTGCAGTTCTGATCCCCCTACAGGAGAGCCATATGGGCATAACCTGGGCAAGTTAAGAGGCAGTGGCAGCATTAAATCATATTTTCCTAGATTTTTTTTAAAAAAAAGCCTAATAAAGTGTACATTGGCTCCTTCTCATTAATCCAAATGAGAGTTTGCCTAATAAAGGATTTTATTGTTATAATGCTTAACCCTGGTTAATTAAGCACTGGTACTTACCTTCCATTCTGGAATACAGGGGAACACCTTAACTTAATTAAAGAAAACAGTTATAACATGAAAGTAACAAACCCTGTGCTGCTGCCTTTTACCTCCTAACAAGATTTGTTTGTAATCACAGGTTTCTGACCAAAGGATATTGGTATAAAGAATTAATAGATTTCAAAGACTTTCATCTTGGTAGGGTGCCTACTTCTTTCCTAGCCTTTTTATGTAAATACCCTGTACTAACATTACCATCACGCTTGGGAAGAATCAGTGTAATTAACATGACTTTTTCACTACTAATATATATTTCTCTTAGTCATCACCAATCTGTGTTCAGAGGGCATTAGAGGAGACACAAGTTCTTTTAAGACAGCCAAATCATGCAGTTCTGAGTTGGTTTTCCTCGGGAAGCATTTCCGGTGAAGTGGGGCTAAGATTTTAGTGGGACAGTAGCGGTTGGTCCTAAGTGTATATGGAGGAGGAAGTGTGTAATGTGCACTGGGGTAAATTCTGCCTTTACCTATGTGCACAGGCCATGCATTGAATGCAATGAGTCTCGCACCTGTTTGTTTGTCTAAAAGGCAGAAGCTCACATAAAGGCAGAATCTCTCCATGTTACTAGTGGTTCAAGGGAAAATGAAGCTGGTCTATCATGCATTTGTGCAAATGGTATGCTTCATCTAGAGATAATTTTGCCTGGACTTATATATTCAACATACATTGGACCAAAGTGGACCAGTGCTTTTGCATAGATAACAGTACAGCCACGGAACAGTTTGATAGCCGTGTCACCGGCCAGTCAGCCATTTTAGAATGATTTTCTATTAAAAGTTTGTTAAAAGCGTAATCCTAGGGCCCCACAAGAATATTAAGAATCATTTGTGACATTGGATAACTATGTAGAAAAGCTCTCCCTGTTCCCATCTTGATGGGCTGCCCTTGGATTGGTTCATTTCCCTGGCCTCTTTCCAGCAACTCCAGAATCTGCATAACCTCCCATGTCAAGATTTGTTTGGATTTGTAAAAATTGTGGCACTTCTGGTATACATCAGTTAGATAACAAGAACTTCTACCCACCTCAGAACTGGATTGTCTAATGCTCAGTGTTCCTCAGTTAAGGGCATGTATCTGTATTTTTCTGTCTACTGTTTAACCCAGTGGATGACAGTTGCATCTATAAGGCTACTATTTGGAGGTAAATATAGCAGTTCACATTCAAAACCAAAAACTGCCCTCAAAATATTCTTGTCAGTTCAAAATTATTGTAGTTCTTTAGTTCCTTGGGTAGTGCATTTCTTTTTTGTGAGGGCCTAATGGTTTGAAGGAGTTCTGCAGTCTCTTGTAGAGCTATCTTGATGTGTCTATAGTAGATAGACTCCACACCGTGCCATCATTATCATATACTAACAACTTTCCTCATGGAAGAGTCACATAGAATGTTATCCTTTCTATAGATACTTTTAAACCAACCATATGATTCTATATCAGGGGCATAATTGCTCATTAATATCTGTAGGATGGTTCAAAAAGGATTTTGGTTCATAAAATAATATCTTTAAAATTCTATTTAATTTCTATGGACGCCTATTGGTTTCTTCCCTCTTAAATTCTATAGAATTTAGGGTCTATAGCACAAAGCACTTACAATAAGCTATTTTTATTACTGGCACTTACGTCACGGCTTGGTCACTGTCCTAGACTCAAGTTAATTTCTTACTGTATCCTACTGTAACAAAATGCAGTGCTAAAGATATTCTTGCATCATTGCCTTTGACACAGTGCTTTATGTTACTTTAGGAAACCATTGTATCAAACCAATTTACCATTGTTTAATACCAACATGTGCCATTTTGTTGATTTCTTTTTTCAAAAAGAATAATTTCAAGAATGGAAAACTCCCCATTGTCCAGCATAGTTTCACATATCTCATGTCATTGGGCTTCCATAGGTCAAAGTACTAGATAACATACTGTGAGAAGTATTCTTGATCTGGCAGGTGGATGGACTAGGTGACTTAGAGAAGGAAAAGACTAACTCTTGTGATATCCTAATTCAGTTTTGTGGGGAAAAAATCTTTGAAGATATAATTATCTCTTACTTTCCAGAACCAAACAAGGAACCTTGAAGTTGCCATGCTGGATCAAACTAAAGGTCTACCTGGTCCAATATTTGGTCAATATTGACAGTGGCCAATACCAGCTGCTTCAGAGGAAGAAACCCTATAGTAGGCATTTATGGGGTAACCTGCCCCAGCGAAAGTTTCTTCCTAACCCTCCTGTAGCTTGAGGTTGATTTATGCCTTGAAACTTGAAGGATTGTATTCCTTCCAAACTCATATTTTTGAATAATTACTATAGTAAGTAGGAATGTTTTTTATAGATATATTTTTTTCTGGTTCCTGCTAAGCTCTGGGCAGCAGTGATATCTTGTGACAATGAGGTCCACAATCCAAATGGTTGCTTGTGTGAAAAAGCATTTCCTCTTCTCAGTTTTGAATTTGGTGCCTTCCAATTTCATTGATTGTTCTTATATTATGAGACAGGTGAATAGAAACTCTCAGTCTACCATACCTTCTCTTTATCCTTCAATAGTTTGTATACTTTCATCACGTCTCCTCTCTCAGAAACACAATCCCGGTCATTTCAGTTGCTCTTTATATGAGCGAACAGATGAGTTTCTCATGATATATGCTATGTCTTTGTAAGTTAAATTACTTCTAGCACCTGAGAATGTGTATGTACCTGTTCTAAAAGTGGAATTGCTCTTTTCAAACTAGCTGTACAGTTAGCTTAATAAAGGAGGCTAAGGGGGTTTGTGAGTGGCTATATTGGGCCTGATTCTGTTCTTACACCAGTTTTACACCAGTGTAACACCATTTGGTCAGATCCTATTTTCAGCTGCGTAAATCTGGAGTGACTCCTTTTGAGACTAGATTTACACTGGTACAGGTGAGGCCAGGATGAGCTCTACTACTTCAGTGGAGTTACTTCAGCTTTAGGACTCAATCCTACAATGTGCTGAGCACTTCCTGGGAGTTGGTGAGTGCCTTCCACTACCACTGAAGTTAATGGGAATTGAAGGCATTAGCACCTCCCAGGAGCTGCTTAATACCTTTCAGGATCAGGACTCTATGCCATTGTAAATGAGATCCGGACCAGGCCTATTCCTTTTTATCTTTTGTTGCATTTATTTTCCTCATTACAACTACACACATACTGTGGCCCTTCATCTGACTCTTATGGGATCCACACCCTTTGCTAGTACTTTATTCCCATCCTCTCTAGACCAGGAAATCAGCTTAGAGACCTGGTCAGTATTTGAAAATGATAAACCGCTAATAGTAGGTCTCGACAATGGGTTTAGCTGAGCAATTGCTGATACCCATTGTCAACAATGGGTAGTTTTGCCAGTGTAAACAAGGCTTGAGTGCTGATTGGTTTAAGTGCATCGTTTCCTTGGCCATTGTTCTTTGAACAGAACCCAGATCTCCTGACTCTTAGCCCTTTGCTTTAACTACAAGACTGTCCATGTCTTTCAAATCTTTAATTAATTGAGCTCAGCACTCCATATTATTCTCATGAAGCTAGTTCAAGGCATCAGAATTCTACAGAGCAATACATTTCTAAAATAAATATTAGAAACAACATCATAGGTCTAAGGTGCAGTATTCTGTGCTGCAGTGTAACAGACTTCATTATAGGGCAGATTCTCTTCTGCATCTGAGCTCTACTTAGGGCCCCTACACCAGCTGAGGACCAGCAGAACAGAGGTCTACCTTCCCAATAGGTCCCTCTGTCCCTGACACCCTCTATACCAAGCTGGGGGTGGTTGGCACAAGTGCTGGCTCTGCTGACTTTTTCCAGCTGAGAGATCCCTCAATCCATGCCAGAATAATTTTCAGCTGGCCAGTTCCGACCAGATTCGGTCCCTTTCTCACTCAGTTTGTAATCAATTTAGTTCATATTAGATCTAGATAACAACTGCTTGACATTGGGGATTTTCTGGAGTTCACGTGAGAAATGAAGGGGCAGAGAACTCCACTCAGGGAATTTCTCTGACATGGTCACAGGGTGAAAAGAAAAGTTTCATAAATAATAGACAGAGGGCTCTCTAAGGCTTGTTCAGATACTTAGCGTATGTCTATACTGCGATAAAAGACCCATGGCACAGCTGCAGCTGGCCTGGATCAGCTAACTCAGGCTCATGGAGATCAGGCTATGGGGCTATAAAATTGGGGCTTTCGGGAATGGAGGTTGTTCGTAACTCTGAAATGTTCATCACTAGTCTGAACAAAACATTTTGGTTCTTTCAAAAGTTTACAAGTGAACTTTGACTTAATACAGCTTTAAAACTTTACTATGCAGAATTAAAATGCTGCTCTTAACTATCTTAATTTAAATGAAACAAGCACAGAAACAGTTTTCTGACCTTGTCAAATCTTTGTTTTAAACTTTCCCTTTATATTTTTAGTAGTTTACATTTAACAAGTACTGTACTGAATTTGCTTTTTTAATTTTTTTTTGTCTCTGCTGCTGCCTGATAGCGTAATTCTGGCTCCAAATGAGGTGTGTGGTTGACTGGTGAGTTCGTAACTCTCATGTTCGTAACTCTGAGGTTCTATTGTATTTTAGGAGCTTATTTTTCCCATTATTATTTCACGTTTTAGAGGCTCCAGGCAGTTTCACCTTAAGTGTTAGCTGAAATCCTATGTTTGGGGGGGGGGGGAAGAATTTGATTAATGCAGTGTATTAATTCCATCACTAGTACCCCTATCTGTGCACCAAATGCTCTGACCTGTCCCAGTGACCCGGGTGTCCAAGGCACAGTCTATCACCACAGTGAGCCTCAGTAGAGAGGCCAAAGGCTGAATGGACTTGAAAGAGCCCTTGAAGTGGTCCTTCTAGGTCAGGGCTGAAGCACACTGACTCCGCTGTGCAAGGAACCTACACTGCTGCTACCCATGCTCTATTAGTTCACTGACTTAAACACAGAACTTAGTTCCCCACAGCTTCCAACACAGCACTTTTCAAGAATACTAAATACACATTGCATTATTTTAAAAGAATAATCACTAAAAAATACCTTGACTGATTCCCCACCACTGAAAGGCAGCCCTTCTAATCTGCTTGTTAAAGAATGTTTAGGAAGCTGTTAAGAAATTGAATCCCCAAGTGACGAGGGTCAAAAATACTGCTGAAGAAGCAGAAAAGAACTGACAAATGAAAACATCTCCTCTCCGTGGCAAGTCTTGATGCTTTCTTCCACGTAACTATAAAATATTTCAAGCTAACATGCTCCAAATGAAAAAAAGGTGCCAACTCTATAAGCAGGTGTTTGCTGACCAAACGGGCAATGTGTAACGTGTTTTTTCTGCAAACGTATAATAGTAATTTTGCTGATGAATAGCATCTGTTCCAAGAAAGTTTAATCTATTATGGCTGTAATGTGTGCTATATAGGACAGAAGAGGGAGGGAAAATAGCCATGGATTTAAAACTACATCTGTGGCTAGTTAGTTATGGTAACTCTCTCAGGTATTTGGTGGTTTCAGCATGTGTTCTAGAATACAGCAGTAGACTAGCAACAAGAGCTATAGAGAAAACTATGAAAAATCAATACACCTACTCGTTCAAAAAAAAAAAAAAAACCCCAAACAAAAAAACCCTACAAAGTGTTTTCAGTCCTATGTCATTCACTGAACACTTGCTGGCCCTGCAGCTCTAGCCTCTATCACATTCCCAACCAGGTGCAAAAACCATTGACACGAGGTCACTTCCAGAAACGAGACAAAACACTAATAACGAGCTTAGCAGAAATGGAGGGAAAGCACTGACCTTGATCAGCAAAGCTGAGGGTGGAACGTGAACTGTAACCTTAGGGGATGAGCAGTTGGGAAAGAATTGCTAAAGGCCAAGTCCTGATCCCATTGAAGTCAATGGTAAAACTCCCATTGACTTCCATGGAACACAATTTGGCCCAAAGTGAACCAGAAAGGCAGCAGGGAAATGCATTGAGCAGTGCAGTGCTTCCCACTCACTCGCCATTGCCAAGAAGTGACCTAGGCTCCAGTACACTGAAGAAGCAAGACAGCTGTTGCCACAAAGAGCTGGCTGTTGTATGGTTTGCATTTGTTCTCTCTTCTGTGCTCCCTGCTTATTACTTTTATATGTTCCCCCATCCAGCCAATTTCTTCTGTATTTGTATGTTCCACCTTTGGATGTATAACACCAACAGACCCCGGTCACTGACGGGCAGGATCGAACCTGGGACCTCTGGAGCTAAATGCATGAGTCTCTATTGCATCAGTTAAGAGCCATATGCCTCTTAGCTAAGACTGTAGAGCAGACTCATTAATCTTTCTCACTAAGTGGTCTCGGTGCCACTAGATGGGACAGAACACCACACCCAGGAGGTGTGTGGGTTACAGATGCAGCAGTTATCTTTCCATACTCGCCACTGACTCCAGCTTATGGATACTGCTTTCTAGTTCCTCAGGACCAAACCCCTTGCATTCCTGTGCTGGAAATTTGTCATCCCCAGATATTTTGAGACTGCTTTAAATGCCCTGCGGGACACCTGTCAGAATGTGACCTGAGTGAATAGGTGGCAACTTTACCTAGGACTCCTGCTCAGCTTGCCTCCTTCCCTGGGTCCTAGTCCAGCCCTCGGCTATGTCTTGCTGCAATTCTGAAACCTTCTCGCCTGTGCTTGCCCTGCTCTACTTCCACAGTCTGTACAAAATGTTATTGCTAACATGGTCTTCTCTCCTGCTACTGGATCACGTCACTCCTCTCTCAGGATCCCTCCTTGGCTTCTTCTCTCCTTCCCCCAACACCCTCACCTTTTGGGTCCTGCACGATGCCACCCCCATCCACATCTTCACCTTCCTTTCCTCTTCCCAATTTCCTCTCCTAAATGTCCCCCCTCTTAGACTCTTCTCCCATGGCTATCTTTTACCTTTTTTTCAATCCCTTTTATGCTTGAATCGGCATACTCCTGAATGCCAAACACCTACCCTCTTCTCCAGAGGTTGGAGTCAATTGAATCAAGAGGAGGAGCTGCACTACACCAGTCAAGGTGGAGGGGGACCCATGGGGAAGCACTACTCAGCCAGGCCTGGGAGATCACTGTCTCCACTTCTAGTGTAAAAAGGGGAGCTGCCATCAGCATCTCCCATGCTCCTTCTTACTTTAGCCCCCTGATCTTCTCATTGGAGTTACTATTTGTAGTATAGTAGCAGCTACAGGGCCCCAACTGAGAGAAGGGCCCATTTTTCTGGATGCTGTACAAACACACAGTAAGAGACAATGCCTGCCTTGAGAAACCTAGAGTCTAAAGTGTGAAAGAAGAAACAGAAGTGAAGTGACTTTTTCTCAAGGTCACACTGCAAAATAGTGGCAGAGTCAGGCACAGAACTTAGTCCTTGCGTCCGTGTCCAGTGCCTTATCCACAAGTCACCCTCTCTCATTCGGATCCTTCCGTCAAATGCACCTCCAGTACTGCCACCCCTGAGCATTTAAAAATCACGAGTCTGGCCCCAAAACATCAGGAGTCATGGCTTAAAAATCATTTAGCTTTTTTAAAAATAATCCTTTTTAAAAATATTTGCCATCCAGTTTCTGAGCCTTTAGGTTACACTGAGTTTACATTGTCAGGCTTTTCAGAAACTTTTTTTTTCTTTTATGAAAGTTAAGATTCTCAGCTCCAAGAGCTGGGACTTTAAGAAAAACAGGAACTATGGCAAGATTTCCAATAAAATCACCAGAGTTGACAGTGCACTTCTTCCATAATTCTATTGACATTTGACAGCAACCCCCCAGTCGAAGAATTCTGGAAAATTACATTACCAAAAAAATCCACGCTGCTTTGAGATGTGAGCAGCATTCAATTATATGGTGGATTGTGTGTGTGTTTGTACTGTACTGTGCTCAGATTGTAAACCCCTTGAGGCAAGGACTGCCCTTTCCTTTTTTTCTGCACCCTGATGGTGCTCAATAAATAACAGTCCCCTCCTTTACACTGGCAACTTACCCCATTCTCAGTCCCTTGAATGACATGGCAGCCTTTCCCTAATGAAATCAGCAGAGAGTTACCAGCGCTGGAGCAAAGAGGTGTTTTGTATATTGCATAGTAAACACCACAATAGCGGGTGAGAGGTGTTGAGGCCAAGGAGGAAGGGGGAAGTATACAGTGCTGCTTCCCATGACTGTGTTCTCCTAATGAACAGCTGCTATAAGATAGCAAACAGTTCCTGATTGAGATAAGATTACACACATGCAAATGACACTAATCATCCCAGAAAGGGTTTTGCAAAAAGGGTCAGATTCTGGTTGTTTTTTATTTGAACTACCTTCCAGTTTTCTTAACACAGTGAAGAGATTTAAATGTTCAATCCACCGTCAGTCCTTTTGACTGATGGCAAATTGTGTTATCTCATCTAGGGAGTATCTGTGATAAAACCCCTATGGTTGTAGTGAGACCATGTAATTTTTCTACAATGAGTGTAGCTGGCTGAAACATGGTGTAGACGTTTAGCAGCGAAAGGAGTACAGCTCTTTCTGTACAGGCCCTGATCCTGCAGTTGCTAAGCCCTTGCATAACTTTATGCATGTGAGTAGCCCCATTGAAGGCAGTGGGGAGTACTCATGTGTGGAAAGTTATGCATGTGCTTAAGTGCTGGCAGGATCAGAACCCTATGGTTAGATAAGAAAGAAAGATTGTTAGATAACAGAAATTGCCAGAAGGGTGGTCTTATGGCTAAAGCATCAGAACGGGGGAGCAGGAAATCTGTATTCTATACTGGCTCTTTTGCAGACCCTTTGGATGACCTTGGGCAAGTCACTTCCTGTTTCCCCGGCTGTGTAATGGAGCTATAGTGCATCACATACCTGACAAGGATGATGTGAGGCTCCGTTCATGAACGTGGTCAGAGCCCTTTGACAGGTTTCAGAGGCACTGAATTTAGCCGTATGGAATGGAAATCCATCAACTTCATGAAAAAACTCCTCCAGATACAGAGAGACATCATCTTCCTTTCCAAATGCAAACAGATGGACATCATACCAAAAGGACTAAAGGTAAAAAATCCATAACAATCTACATATCACACAGACTATGCTGAGAGATTATGCCACACACTCTCAAAGAAACTGCAAAACCATCTGATCAACATCCTATACAGCAAACAGGGAAAGATTAAGAATGAGCTCTCAAAGCCCTTTGAGAGCCTTGGGTAGGCATCCATTCAGAAATGCAAAACAGCTGGTAAAGCCAGGTGAATAATGAAAGAAATGACTCGCAAATATGGAAAATTTCACTAAGCTGGAATCTATTCACCAATGATTTGCCCAGCTCTATAGCTTGAGCAAATGATGGAAAAAATATTCCTCCAATTCCTCTTTAAAAGAGATCATGAAAGTCATCAACTAAATTACTCAGATCACATTGGGCCAACTCTGGTAATAGTATCATTAAAACAGAGCTAGCTGGGACAGGATTCTATTACAACAGGCCTATCTGGGTGCATTTAAGAAGCCAAAAAGTTCTGTTTTTTTTCTTTGGAGAAGTTGCCAGTGGGTGGATTTGGAAGCATTGGGCTGTCTCTCCAGCCATCACTTACATGCAATGATTATCATCTCCTGCCACCAGCATCCTGGCTCCCAGGTGCCCCAAAAGCATTTCTCTGGATGAGGAGGGGACCCCTCTGATGTCTTGTCCTGGGTACCAGCCAAGCCTGTCAGACAGCATTAATTTTAAAAGTGCATCCTATTTTCCCCTTGATAGACTGTAATCTTCCATCCTACAGATTTTCCATGCACAGAGAGCTGATGTTTTTCTTATTAACTATATAGCACTTACAGACTCAGCAGCTCCTGTGGGAGAGCTGGAGGTGTTTTGTTTGTCCTCTCAACAGAAACAATATACCCCATGCTGAGGGATGTTCCCAGCAAGTCTGCTGTTGTCAGAACTGGTGGCTGGTGCTCTTGGGTCAGGCTTTTCTGCTTCCCCCGTGTTGTTTTTCTGGGAAGATGCTGCATTTGGAAATCTGTCTGACTTGGCTTCATAGCTAGATGCCTGTGTAGGAGGCCTGCAAAGGCACACCGCGCTGAGTGATGGGGATATCTGCTTGAAGCTAACCAGCCACATAGCTCCTCAGACATTCCCTTTTATTTAGATTTCAAATGCACTGTGTATGCTTTACCTCTTGGAAGTGCTGTGCAGGACTCCGACTTCCCACAGCACAAGTAAGCATGTTTACAGGGGTGGATTAGAGCAGGATTCACGGAGTTGTAGATCCAGGCCGTGGGCTAGAGGGGAACCCGTACACTCGTGAGAGCCCCAAACCTACAATTTGTTCTGCACAGCAAGATCCTCCGCTTAACGCAAAACAAGTTGCAAGACTGGGGCCAAAGTTCAGATCTGTAGGAAAGGGCTCCACAGGGGGTCTGTCGCAGGGACGTGGGACATGAGGGATGATTATCAGGTCGGCGCGCCCGAGAGTATTTGATTTGTTGTGGGCTGCTCTTTGCTTTGGGGGGGGGAGCCCTTGGATTGGATTGCATTGGATCTGGGCCCCATTTCGTCTTAACCCAGCATCACGTGTTTGTGAAGATTAACTTTTGAAGTGTGTGTGTGTGTGTATATATATATATATATATATAAATAATATCTGCAGCACATTAACAAGAATGTTCTTAATCCCGGGGGCTAAGCTACTTCAGGTGGCTAGAATGTTCAGAGAGGTGATAATGAAGAGAGATCCGATGGAATTCACAACAGCCATACCGCTTGGGTTGAAACTACAGTGGTTTATTCCTTTAAAAAAAAAAAGTTTTCTGTCGTGGAGGAATCTTTGATAATTTGCAGGAAGCTTGAGGTTCACTTCAAAGCCATTAAGTTGCTGGGGAGGAAAGGCAAGGCAAGCTGTCTGCACTAGGCATGCTCCGCAGTGACTGCTTCATGCAAGGCTGGGCTCGCTCACAACACTTCCAAACGCAGAGAACAGAGGCAAGCATGGGGGAGCCACTTGGTAAGTCAGTGACATTCTCTTCCTACAACTCCAAGTTAAAGCCACTTAATTTATTCAGCCTGAATTAAGAGTTCAAGGGAATTGTGTGGGTGGCTTTGTTGTTTCTCTGTGAGACATGCTGCAAAAACGAACCAAGCCACTGCAAAGCTGTCATGCAGCTGCCAACGATTCTAACTGCATCTCTAAGTTTCTCTCCTCATGTCAAACCATAGGCTTTTTGCTCTGTTCCGGAGCTCTGCGCGTATGGTTCTTGCACACGCTGCTCTGACCGTTTTCAAACAGATGAATAGTTTTGCTGGAGTAGCAATAGATTATTTGGTCTCCGCTGGTGTTAGTTGCAGATGTAACTGTTCGAGTACCAGAGAGTATGTGTTTACAAGCAGCTTGGCTCTCTCCTTCAGTTGTTTGAAGACTATGTGAGGTATGTGTTCCCCATTTGGCTTGGACATAGGGGGACCTAAAGTCCCCTGCTAGCAGCTCCCCCTACCCTTTTTGCACTGGGTAGGTGGAATCAAAGAGATCAGAGCGAGAGGGTTGGCTTCCCACGCAGCAGTGGAAAGAGATCATATTTCCAAGGCAGGTTTTAGATCACCTCTATGCGTCTAATGAGTCTTCTGCAGTAAACTGCAGCCTGTGGTCTCTTCAGGTGACCTGCTGGTTAATTGATTCAGTGACCACTGCTAACAGATTCAGTTTCTGTACTGATAGCCCTGCAAAGTTTACAAACTTCCCCCTCCCCCCCACACACATTTTTGACGTTTAAAATGTTCCATCAAAGAAATAATGATGTTAACCCAGGCTGTGGAAAGCACCACCCCTCACAGAGGGGGTTTAGTGTTTTAAGGATTAGGGTTTGGTAATCTGTGAGTGTGAAATCTGAATGCCTCTGTGTAGGTCTCCTTTATGGTGCCTTGCTGCTACATCCCTCAAGTTTTCTTACAGTGTTTCAGAGTAACAGCCGTGTTAGTCTGTATTTCTGTATTCGCAAAAAGAAAAGGAGGACTTGTGGCACCGTAGAGACTAACCAATTTATTTGAGCATAAGCTTTCGTGAGCTACAGCTCACTTCATCAGATGCATCCGATGAAGTGAGCTGTAGCTCACGAAAGTTTATGCTCAAATAAATTGGTTAGTCTCTAAGGTGCTTACAGTGTTTATTATTCCAAACTAAACCCCCTGTAAGGGAGATGTTTATTGAGCACTATAGCCAGCCCGGGGTCTCTGATTTTCCTAGCATCTCTCTCAAGATGTTACCAGTTTAGCAATAAAATGAAACATTTAGGTACTTTATAGCAGAGAGATGAGGGTACTGCTGTAACACGAACTAGTGTACTAAGAGAAACTGCATTTGCTTCTTGCCAGGAATAACAGAAATTTAATGCCTGGGATCCATCTGGATGTTTCAAAAACTAAATAATTCCACTCTAGAATCATAACAACAAAGCATCAGTTACTCTAATTTGTACATGCAAGACAAAATGTGTGGATGGTTAATACCAGGCAGCTACTGGAAACTAACCTTTGTTCCTTCTCTTTCGCCGCCCCATGGTGGGTGAATTAGCAGTAGACATGAGAAAAACAGGCCCTGCTGTAACTAAATTAAAGACATTTAGTTAAATCCCCAAATCTTGCAAAGTTTTTTTTTGTGAAGAGCCATAATCTGGTTTGTGTCTAAGCACACCAAATAAGAAAACAGACTGTGAAGCAATCCTCTCTCTCTGTCTCTCTCTATAGCTTTTGAATTTCTTTCCTGCTTTGCTATTTTCTCTCTTTTTTTTTTTTTTAAAGCTACAAACTTGCCTTCATGCTGGAAAGTGCCTATAACAGTGTGAGACTTCTGTCTCTTTTCATGTCACTTTTCTACCTGTTAATTCCAGTCTTCTCCCACATTGTAACCCACTTTCTGAACAGGAGAGATGAATTCTTTAGTGAGGTAAAAGGCCCTGGTTCTGCAAATGCATCCCAACTCCTGCTTAACTTTACTCCCATGAAGAGTCACAAAGTTAATGCCTGTCTTAAACTAAAATTGCCTTTAAAAACCTGATTGTTAGCATGTGATAATACAGTCATAGGCACTAATCCCTCAGACTGATCTGTACATCTACCCTGTGTCCATGCGAGCCCCATTGACTTTAGGGGTGGTCTACCAGATTAGTTTGCAGGACCCGGGCCTTAAACCTGAAGCTGCAAAGGTTTATTATCTGTCTTAGTGCTGTATATTATAAGTGCATCCTTTTACACTTTACTCAGTTACCATTGCAAAGAGAAGAAAAAAACTGTTGTTTTTCCATTAGGTATTAGGCTGAATATTACATTTTAAATTGTCCTAGAACTACAAATTATAGCCCTGATTTGGGCATCGAATCCATCCAATGGACTTTTGTGTATCTGCAGAATCTCTTCTGGATTGGGTTTTTGTTAAGGATTCAGAAAAATTGTTTTTCCATGATTAGGCGTCCCAGAAGTTAAGACACTTCAGCTCATGCTCTTCAGTAAAAATCTGAGTACTACTGCATGAGCAAGCATTTTGATCCATGTTGTCAGGATACCAAATCTTAGTGACAATGCAATGCGTATCTTGCCTTCTAGCCTAAAGCATTCAGCCACGCTCCTGAGCAGTAGCTGAACCGTTTTCCTTTCTTTGCTTTAACGGGTCTGCATTAAGTCAAAAAAGATATTACCATTTGTTGTTGTTATAAACAGTTACATGGAAAATAATGACCCAACTAAATTCCATTGTTAAAGAGCAAAATGAGCAACTTCTGAATAAATTACTGCAGTACTAATTGGCGAGAAATCTCATGGCTTTTACTCACTTGAGACCTGGTTCTGCCACTGTTGTTGTTGTGTCCACTGTTCTCCACAAAGCAGGAGAGTGGGTAGTGACAGGAACATTGGTTCCATTCTTCTTCCCCAATGTACCAGCCTGTGCAGTTGAATTGCCATGGAATAGGCGTTGTAATCTAGAAAGGACCAATAGCAAATTACTATCGCCTGGAACACAGGGTGGGATGGCGAATCTTTGAGGCACAATTCCTTCCCTGCTCCTTGATGGCATGGCAGCACACCACTACCTACACAAGGCAGATTGTGAAATCACAGTCTAGTCCATTGTTTCCAGGATGGGGGCCCTAGTTTGTCTCCTCACTTCCTGTAGCATTATTCAAAATTGCTGGCTGTAAAGCACATTCTCCTGTGCTCAGAAAGTACTAATCCGACTGAATCTGTAGGTTTTAGTCTTTCGAGTGTTAACAGATTACAATAGTATGTTGTTAGATACATAACTTGACTGGCTTTCTCACGACCTAAAGAGCACACAGAAAATAAACAAGGATCTATTGTTCAGTGGGGAAAAGCAAATGTTTTCTGTGTTGCTATCTAATTAAGAAAAGATCTTTTTAAAATAATTCTCCTGACTGTCACAGCAATTGACATGGCACATGCAAACTTGGGTTTTGCCAAAAGCAGATCTGGTTGGAGGGTGATGCATTTCTGAACTTCTCCATCATTTTCGAGCTGCTTATGAGCAGGCTGCAAGGTCCTGCCCAAATCTTCTATTTTAATGAATTTGGCCAGAGTCCATCCTAATTAATCTTGAGGGAGTTAGGGGTGGGAGAGCACAGTGTGAAACAATTGTTCTCTTGTAATTTTCTTTTCACATGTGTTGACCCAACCAAGAGCTATGTCTTCAAAATCCTTTGGGTCTCTTGCTGAACCCATTACACCAATTTGTTTGGTTTTAACAGATGTTGTTTTCCCCTTCATGAGTGGAAAGGGTTATCTCACTTGCTAAAACCTTGCTATTGTGCTTTGTTTCAAGAGCCTGTGGACTTGTGGAATGCTGGGGGAAGCTTACTCACTAGGTCCAGCTACAAAGGAAAGGGTAGGTCAGTCTTTCAACAACTTTATACCACCTTTAAGATCCAAACGTAGATATCTACATAGATTGATGGGATCTTTTAACACCTACAGCAGGAATAACCTAAGTATGTCTCTGTGCAATATATTGCTGATTATAGTAGACAGCAAAAGATTACAGCAGCATGTACATTGCCCAAGTAGTTCATGATTAGAACATTATTGAAATTTGTCCGTGATCACTCAGACAATATTAGATGGGAAGTATGTTTATAGTATTAACTATACTGGCCCAACTTTTCAAAAGTGGCCACTAATTTTGCATGCAAAAGACAGTTGTATATCTTAAAGTTGGCATCAAAAATTTGTGGCCATTTTTGAAAATTTGGGACAGTCCCTCTTCTACTGATTGGCTATCACTTGCCTATTCAGTCTCTAATGGCTTGTCTACACTAAAAAGATTTGCCATTTTAAGTACACCAGTGCAGTTAAAATAACAAACCCTTCCCTAGTGTGGATGCAGGTATACTAGTATAGTTTTTATTCCAGTTTGGGAAGATGAATAATCTGTATTGGTGTATGGTAGCTTTATACTGGTATAAGTGTCCACATTAGGGTTAAAGTAATCAGCCTAAGCAGTATATTATACTGGTATGACTTTTCTTGTGTGTTCTTGCCCTTACGTTCTGCTTTCCTTACTGTCAAATACCAAATATTAAACTACTTAATGTGGAATTAATAATATTTAACAATGTGGAAACTGAGGCAAAGAGGTTTCAACTGACCCACGGCCACACAGTGTATCAGTGACATCCCCTAAATTAGAATTTAGGATTCTTGAATCTCAGTCTTATCCTTATTCCACTGGACCACGATACCGCTAAAATATTACTTTGGTGTTTAAGATCTTGCAGCGTATTTCCAACAACAACAAAAGCCCTACTGTGAATATATGGTAGGACACAGACAAGAGAGGAAGATGGGGTTGGACATCTATGGTACAAGTATAGATCTGGGGGGCAGTCCAGAAGAGGGACATTGATTCCACATAAAAGTATGCTAACGGGAGGCAAGAGAGGCTGGTAACATGTGAAAGTGAGTGAGCAAAACAGACAAAGATGTGCTCAGAGTCTGTTTACTCTGGCAAACATGATCTTTATGGAGGTGTCTGAAAGGAGGGGAGGCAGACCAGCCCTGCGGAGCCCCCACCACAAGCCACTGTCTGCATTTGTGAGGAGGGGAAAGTGTGTGTGTGTGTGTTTGTTTTCTTGAAACCTGGCCTGAATGGCTGGCTGATCCTGCTGTGATTAGGAGAATGCTCATGTGTGTAATCCTTTTGATCATGGAGCCCAAGCTTTATAACCAATGTCCCTGTCATCTCAAAGAAGTCCAGCTCTGTGATGGACCGCTTTATTAAAACATTTCTTACTCCATACAATTAAATACAATTGGCCAAGTGATCTTCTCTGTGTTTTTTGCCCAAACTGAGAGCTTTTTCTCCTGGTTAGAAAAAAAAATCCACATAGTTTAGTGTGGGAACAATTTATTGGGGTTTGCATGTAGGTATTTAAAGTGGAACTGTTGGCTCTCAAGGACTTAATTTTAAGCATCAAGAAATGTAAGTTCCCTTTGTTTTGTTCCAACAAAGCTCTGACAGATTTTACCCATGGAAAGCGGCTTGAACAGCATGAGAAAACATGTTTTCAAACTGAGACACGTGTTCTTTTGTAGGTGGGTTTTTTTGCGGGGGGAGGGTGGCGGCGGAGGGAAGGGAGTTGGCTGTTTACTTTTTGTTTAATAAAATACTTTACTATTTATTACAACAGTAGAACTGTCAGGAAATACTTCTACCACACACTGCCAACTCCTCTAGGAACCTGTTACATCTTCCCTATGGAATGTCAGCGAACAGTGTTTAAAAATCGCTCCTTCTTTATTAAAAAGAAACCAGAAAAAAGAAAAACCCCTTGGCCTGTTTTCAGACTACTAATGTGGTGCTTTGTGATCCGTGGCAGCAAGCTCTCGACATTCTGAAAACCAGCTCTTTGGAGCTGATCATAATGGTGAATATTCAAAGATTCCCCCTCTGCCTTTATGTGTTTACCTTATCTGGATTTGTGCATGCTACAATAAAAGAGCACTTATCCAGTGCTCTAGCACCCTGGGCAAACTTTTTAAAATACTGTACACAAAATAACTAACCAGACCCAGATTTATTCCCCCAGGCCACCCAGCAGCAACATATATACCAGAGATATGGCGCAACTCTCAATGCACATTCAGCTCCCACCAAAATCCCACATCACCACAAACAGCCCTCTCCAGCACCTGTCGTCTCATGATCACGGGAGGAAAGCTTTGCTGCATGCCCTGAAGGCTAACAAACTCAGGCTGTGACAGACCCGGGCAGAAGCCATTCCCAAACGTCTGGGGCTCCAGTGGAGAATGCCCTGGCGAGCCACTCCCTTGCTCTTCTAACGATGCTTCAGCTCAGGTGCCTCCATTGACCACCACTGTGCCAATATGTTGCGGGGCAAGAGTCACTCTCTGAAATATGCTATTTCGTCTCTATCTGGTCACATTTTTTCCTTTTATTTTTTGCCCCCACTTCCAAACTTTCTTGGGAGCCATATTGTGCCTAATAATAATACATTGTGGCACAACATCTGATTAATTTCATTGGGGAGTTCTGCTCAGAAACTGATGGTAAAATATGGACCATGATTTTCAGTGAATGTGAACATATACACTTTTTGCTTTCTCCTTGGGAAAAATGTACACACTCTGCTGTCCGCAGTGAAGGTTAAATGCAAAATTCACAGATTTGTATCTTCTTTTGAGCTGAATTAGAGAGATGTGCATGCCTGGGAGCACACAGGGTCCCAACATAAAGTTATGTTTCCCAATCTACAATGACCTTGACACACACTTTTTTTACTTGCAATCATCAGAGATGCTTTCTCAGTTAGGGCGTCAAAGGCAACAGACCTAAGTGTGGTATTGGTTGTAACGGAAACTCTCCTAATAGCCTTGTGCTGATGGGTGTCTGTGATCTGACACCAACCACCTGATTCAGAATATTTCATTTCAACAAAACATTAAAATGCATTTGGTCACTTCCTTGTCCTGAAGCGTTCAGTCTAATTGGATTTTTCGATTTAAAAGAAGATTAAATGGTCAAGGTAAAAACCAGATCCTATTTAAAATGTTTGTTTTTAATACACTGTCTGCTACATAAAAGAAAAGGAGTGAGAAATAGAAGAGGTTAAAACACCAAAGATAGCACTGCCCATTATTAAAGTTTCCCAACACTTCCCATATAAGATCCCATTTTCAGTTGCTTATAATTTTGCCAAACTTTAGGCATCTGAGTTGAAATTTCCCATGCTGAGTGTGAGCTGCAGGATGAATTTCTTTTGAAAATTTCAGCTAAAAGAGCATATCTGTTTCTGAGAACAAGGCTGGGACAAATACATTGTTTTGTTCTTCCTGAAAATAAAAAATCTTACAGCCATTTCATTCATTGAGAAGCTCTAGTGCACCAGTGTTTTGGATCAGCAACTTGAAATTTGTCAGGGCTGTGGCCTGTGTGTGTCAGGAATATATGCTTTTTGCCATGCCTGTGAAAATCCACCCCGTTAGCATACTTTTTGTGGAATCAATGTCCCTCTTCTGGACTGCCCCCCGGATCTATATTTGTACCATATATACCCAATCCCATCTTCCTCTCTTGTCTGCATCCTACCATATATTCACAGCAGGGTTGTGATGGTGGTTGCTGTTAATACGCTGGAAGAACTTAAAGACCAGAGTAATATTTTAGAGTTATCGTGGTCCATTGGAGTAAGCATGAGATTGAGATTCAGGCATCCTAAATTCTAATTCAGGATGTGTCACTGACACACTGTGTGGCCATGGGTCAGTCAAAACCGCTTTGCCTCCGTTTCCATATTGTTAATATTATTCATTCCACATTGAATAGTTCTGTGGCCTGCAATGTGCAGGAGGTCAGACTAGATGCTCATGATGGTTTCTTCTGACCTTAAAGACTGAGTTTATGAGGAAGCTGTCTGAGTGAAATGTAGAGGCAACAAAAGCTGAACTGGGGTAGAGGATGAAGAGGAGGAGATTGGGAGAAGGAGTCTGCTGAGACTAGGACTGGAGCAGGAGAGGAAAACTGTGATGGAGCACAATGGGGGAGACTGGTACTGGATGGGCAAGGAGACTGGGAACTGAGGAGTGAGGGGGATGCTGAGACTGGTCGGGCAGGGAAGCTGGGACTGGGAGCTGGAGGACGAGGGAGAGGAGACTGGGGCTGTTTGGCAACTGGGAGCCAGGGGGAGACTGGGACTGTGAACCAGTGAGGGAAATGGGGGGTGAACTGGAAGTCAGTTCCCTGGTTGGTGAGAAGGGGCCTTGGCCACTGATGAGATGGTGAGGGGAGGAGGGGAGACTGGGCCTGGCTGGACAAGGAAACTGGGACAAAGAGACAGGAAGTGGGGATCCTGGACAAGAGAAGAGGGTGAGAAAAGACTGAGGTTGGATGAAGAGCCCAGTGGCCAATTAGCCACTGGGCCGATGGGGCCCGTGCCAGAGGCCTCAGCCAATTGGGGTGCCCTGGAAAAATGAGTGCGCCTTGAACCCATTCTCTGGCAGGAGCACTGGGTGGGGTGGGGTGAGCCCCCATGCCTTGGCCAGATTTCTCTGGCAGGAGTGCAGGGGTTGGAGGGACTGCAGGTGGAAGGGGCCCCCACTTGCTGTGGCCCAGGGCCCCACAAAACCATAATCCGCCTCTGGAAGAGCCCAGAGAGGCAGACTGGGACTGAGAGGCCGTGAGGGGCAGCAGCGAGGCAGATCAGACCAGGAGCCGGAAGAGGAGCAGTGGAACTAGCTGGGCAAGGAGACTCACACAGGAAAATAAGAGCAAAAAAAAATCACCTGTGGGTGAATGCTTCGTAAAAAGTGATCACTCTACAGCACTCCTCATCCTCAAAGGAAACTTGCAAACACTTTCTCAAGACGAGCCTGGGAGCTTAGATTCATTACTCTGCTAGACACTAAAACTCATGGACCGAACAGAGACATTGGATTTATGGCTTTTTACAACAATCGCTAACTCCCTCTTTTTGTCCTATGATTGCAGAAGTGTTAACGGATCACTCTACCTCGAATGGTCCCTTACAGTATGTGCTAACTACTTATGCTAAACAATCTGTTCCACGTTGTATTTAGCTGTGATGCTGGGAGTTCCTTTTCCACATCTGACGAAGAGCTCTGTGTAGCTCAAAATCTTGTCTCTGTCACCAACGAAATTTGGTCAGATAAAAGATATTACCTCACCCACCTTTTCTCTCTAAAGAATTAGATAAGTCACTTAAACCAAACTTTTCACAGGTGGTCACTGTAGTGTGTTCCTCATTTTCTGGGTGTCTGACTTGAGACCCTGAGGTCTGATTTGCAGAAGTTCTGAGCACTCAGAACTGCAGCTGAAGTCATTGGGAGCTGTGCGTGAACATGTAACATAGCAGGGGGTTGCTACTCATTAAGGGTCGGCTTTAAAGAGATGCTGGGCATGGCACCTCCCACTGGCTTCAATTAGAGTTGTCAGTGCTCAGCACTTCTGCAGCTCAGGCTCTATGTTGAGAACAAGAGAACATATATCAAAGACTCGGATGATGAGATAAAACATACACTGTGCAGCACTCTCCAGTGTTGCCACCTCGCTTAGGTGCAGTCATTCAATTCACAGTATGAACAATGCTTCTAGACACTCAGTAGGTCCAGCATATGCATCTTTCTGTTCTTTCAAAGATATTACACCATGGTATCAATATCATTTATCTTCTCTCGCCCTTCAGGCAAGAATGATCATTCTTTCTTTTTAAAGCTAAGGAAACGTTAAGGGCCCAAGACAAATGCACAAACAAAGTATTTTGGTGTTTGATAATACACAACAAGGAACTCTTTTAATGTTCCCCTCCAGGGGTTCCATTGTATCCAAGTACTGGAGATTTTAATCCTTA
Organism: Chelonia mydas; assembly: GCF_015237465.2. Taxonomy (NCBI): domain Eukaryota; kingdom Metazoa; phylum Chordata; order Testudines; family Cheloniidae; genus Chelonia; species Chelonia mydas. Next base: position 231,420,203 of record NC_057850.1, read on the forward strand.
ACTATGCTTGTGTGTGTGCGTGTTCTAATGCAGATTTTTCATGGTTGAATGCACACTTGTTTCTTTGGCTCTGATCATTGTAGGTTAGAGGTAGCCAAAGAAAGTTTGACCCATGTTTCCACTGCACTAGAGTTGGACCAGCTGACTTTGACAAGTCGGAAACACTGGTGAGATAACAGGCATCCTCAGGAAGCAAAACCTATCAGAACACGGTGATGTCGTTGGCAAACAAACCAAATGAGCTCTGGGAAAACAAACTGTTTTCCAGCATTGTTGATCTTACCTCAAATTTAGAAACTCTGCACATCCACTTTCTGGCCCAGTTTGAGAGAGTCGTTAAAAGAGAGCAATAGTTCAAGTCTCTACTCCCCTCCCCCCCCCCCCACCCACCCCCACTTTATTTTGCTGTCGTTTGCTTTTTAATATACACAGTCTTCATTTGTTCCTCAACCAGAACTTAACAGGATAATAAACCAGGACTGTGTATTCATGGTCCATGGGCATTAAGTTACCCTTGTGTGCGCCAAATAGAAATCAATGTGTTCAGGCAACACGTGGAGAGCTCAGTGTTTGAGGTCTTGTTTTAAATACTTTTTTGCCTCAAGAAGCCATTTTGGGGATGAAATAATGCAAGATCTCATCTTCTTACAGTATTTCCACAATCCAGGAACTATAATGTTGTGAGAGGACTAGATCTTGCATTTCCATCTTGTAAAATGACTGCTTAGTGCCTGTGGAAAACCATGCAAATATTAGAACCTACATACACTTCTGTAACAAATCACATTTGAAGACCCAAGGAAAAGTTTTTCAAAAGTCCAATCCCATATTCAAAAGGGATTTAGGCACTTAGGATTCTGTTTCGTTGGAAGTCAGTGTGATTTAGGCTTCTAAGTCACTTACTGCTTTTGAAGATGTTACCTCTGAACTAATTTTACTCGTTCATCTTTTTTTAGGGAAGACCTACATCACGGTAGGGAAGAAAGTGAATTTTTTCTTTTTGAAAAGGGGTGGCTGGAAATCCAATCTCCGTATCAGATAGTCTTGTAAATTTGACTTTAATCAAAAGTCTATTGCTTAGCAAACTAAAGAGATGTAAAATCGACACACAGCTGAAGATAATGTGGGAAACTCAGTTTTAGGGCTTCTCTGCAGGTGAAAGTTGTGTTAGATTTATCTTGTTTTTTTTTTCCTGGATAAACTGCCTTATGTCTACACCCAATTTTTTTGTTTTGGGTTATGTGGTGTCTCAACCATATTAATCCATTTTGGAAGTAAGTTTACTGACATTCAGGATGGCGGCATCTCCATTTTGAATCAAGTTTTCTGCCTCTGGTAGTCCTCCTACTGCTATCCCACACTACTTTTCTGCAGGAATGGCAGAAGCACCTTAAAAGTGTGGGGGGGGGAGGGGTCATAGGCACCCAAACCATGGCCCTGCCCCTGCCCCAGCACTGCCTTTCCTCCCAAAGCCCTGCTCCCTCGCTCCCTGTTCCCCCTAATACTCCACCCCCTGCTCGCTCCTCTCTGCCTTTCCTTCCGTTGCTCACCCTTATGGCCAGTAAAAAGTGACTTTTAAAAGTGGGGGGGCATGGCCCCCGACCCTACCCCCGCCCATTCTCGGACCTCTGCTTTGCTGCCTATCTGGGACAGCCTATCTGTTTACCTGTGTGCCCTCTGGTGCCTACTTGACTGGAAGTCACCAGCCTGTTTACATGCCAGATGGTGTTCTTTGTGATTCTCACTCATGGTATCCGAGAGTGGGGCATGAGCGGTCATGTGGTTAGAGCAGGAGAATTGGAGCTGAGGTTACCTGGAGTAAGGCAAGGAGCAGGGCTGGAACAAGGTGGGGCAAGTCTGGGAACATGCAGGCACAGGAGCTATCCCGGTGGGTGAATGCTCTGAGCATTCTGCTGCTGCTGGGCTTAAGAGCTGGTCTGCTGACTCTTCCGTTAGGCGGTGTAGTCAATTGGGCAGCCTACTACAGGCCTGTTGCATTCATTAGGTTACGTGGAGACTGGCTCTGCTGCAGGCCCTGATCCCTGACACATGGCAAGCTCACGCACCAGTCACATACTGCACTACACCAAGCCAATAGCAGCCATGTCCCATGCTTCAGGGTGGTCCCATGCTGAGGTTCTGGACTTCATTGCCCTCTGGGAAGAGGAAGCACTCCAGTTCCATCTTAACAGCACTTATCAGAATGCCAAGACACCCAAGATAATATCTACAGGAAGAGCTGGATGAGCTTGAAGACTAGAGGGACAGAAATGGGATGAAATTCAACAGTGTGAAGTGCAAGGTCATGCACTTACCGTCTAATAAGAATTTTAGCTACAAGCTGGGGGCTTGTCAGTTGCAAGTGGCAGAGGAAGAGAGAGACCAGGGCATGTGGTTTGATCACAGTTTGACTATGAGCCACTAGTGTGGTGTGGCTGTGAAAAAGCCAAATGCGATCCTAGGATGTATTAAGCAAGGCATTTCCAGCAGAGACAGAGAAGTATTAATGCCATCGTACAAGATACTGGTAAGACTTCATTTGGACTTCACTGTCTGCAAGTCTGGTCACCCATGTTCAAGAAAGATGAATTTAAACTGGAACAGGTGCAGAGAAGAGATACTAGCATGATCAGAGGCATGGAGGGCCTGTCTTATGAGAGGAGACTGGAAGAGTTTGGTTTATTTAGTCTAGCAAAGAGAAGTCTGAGAGGGGATATGATTACCCTCTATAAGTATGTGGGGGTGCAGGAGGGGTGCAATACCAGGGAGGGTGAAGAGCTCTTCACCCTAAGGGACAATGTTGGCACAAGAGCAAATGAGTATAACTATGTCATGAACAAATTCAGGCTGAAAATTAGAAGAAGGTTTCTAACCATCAGAGGGCTGAGGTTCTGGAACAGCCTTCTAATAGGAGATTTGCAAGCAAACAGCTTAATTAGTTTTAAGAGAGAGATGGATAAATTTGAGTGTGATTGTATGACAGGGCTGTTTGTGATGGTACCCTCACATAAACATATGTCCTATGTTCCTAAAGCTCATGCTTCAGGGTTTCAGCCAGCCACCAGCGGAGGTCAGGAAGGGGTACTTTTCCTCTCAAAATGTATTCTGGGATTATTTTTTTTTTTTAATCTCCTTCCTCTGAAACATCAGGTACGGCAGGAAATGGGACCTTGGGCAGGGTAGGGCTAGGTTCTGATGGGACACTGTGCATTTTCTCTCTCTCAGGTGCTTGGTTGGCTGGTTCCTGCTCACATACTCAGGATCCAACTGATTTGCCACATGTGGGGTCAGGAAGGAATATTCCCCCAGGTCAGATTGGCAGTGACCAGGGGGAGGGGGTGTTTAACCTTCTTCTGCAGCATGTGGATGCAGGTCACTTTGCAGGGTTATCTGGGTATATCTCACAGAATCCTTTCCCTGCCATTGTGGGGGTATAGGTTCACCTGGGTCCAGGGCCAGCTCCAGGCACCCGCGTTCCAAGCAGGTGCTTGGGGTGGCACCGTGAAAGGGGCGGCACTTGTCTTTCCATGGCGGCGGCAATTTGGCGGCATCTTTTCTCTGCAGGCTGCGCCGTGGCGGCAGTTCGGCAGCAGCTTTACTCTTCTGGCTGCTGTGGCGGCAATGCAGCGGCAGCTTCCGTCTTCAGACGTCCTGCTTGGAGCGGCAAAAACGGTAGAGCCGGCCCTGCCTCAGTCCCTCCTATTCTCTGCCTTTGGCACAAACTAGTCTAGTCCCCTGTGGACTGTAACACTTTTGTTCTAATGTCAGTTGTTGGCTTAGTGTGCAGCTGCTGGGTGGTGTTGGTGGCCTGTGATATACAGGAGGTCAGACCAACTGATCTAGTGGTCCCTTCTGGCCTTAAACTCTATGACTCTGTGAAAGAAATAGAGGAGTGGGGGCACTCCCAGCACCAGATCCAGTGCTGCAACAAAGGAAAGGTGCTCTGGCAGGGTTATAGAAAAGCTCTGGACGATGGGAGAGCTCACATGGTCACCATCTGCTATGAGGCCCTGAAGCATACCTTTTGCAAAGGAGGCCACCACAGGACCCCAGCTTGTGGACACCATTGAGAACGCTGAGTGGGAGGAGATGGACCCAGACGCCCATGATCTCTTCTCAAGTCATCCGCAGCCATCCAGCTGCACAACGGCCAACACATCTGCATCCGCCTGTTTGTATTAATGACCATCGGAAGTGCAGCACTTAGCTGTGTTTCCTCCAGGCTGCCCGACAGCAGTTTGAAAATTGTGTTGGCTTGCAAAAGCCAGATGAATGATGGGATAAAAGTAGAAAAATCATGGGAATTTATTAGTTTGACCCCAAGTCCCAGAATTTCAGTGGCTTCTGGTAGGGATCCCATAATTCACAGTTGAAAAAAATTCCCAGAATGCATAGAGCCATGCAGCTGAGCATTGCGCTGTGGCATCTCAGCCAGAATGCTGTGCACTTATTTAAAAGAACAACGCAGTGGTGGGTGGAAACAATGATTCAAAAGGGAAGTAGCTTAACTGAGGACAATAAAGCAGTGGTTTCTTTCAGAATAATTGTTCCTGATTACTTAATGTAGAAAACATAACCTGAAACATCTTTCAAGTGTAGAGGAGCCATAAGACATCACCTTGTGTTAATCTGTATCTTTTGTTGTGTGCTTCACAGTACTCATTCATTATCACACAGAGTGGGAAGAGTGACAGGTTCTGTGGGATAGTGAATGATGGAAAGAATTTACCAAAGATTTACCAAAAAGATGCATTTCCTATTTGTATTGGGTTTCTTTCCTCCTATTCATCTTGTTGTAACGTTCTATGATTAATTCCCCGCCCCCCCCCCCCCCCCCCGTGGCAGATGTAGATGTTTGGCCTGTTGGGGTCAAATGAGAAGCGTAAGGAGAAGGAAGACATGAGAAAACAGGAAAGGATAAAGTAACCGTGGCTGAAAGAGGGAGGAATAAATTAAAGGGAGAATGAGACCATTAAAAGCACTGCTACCACCTATGGAGTGTGCACATGCATCTGATGAAGTGGATTCTAGCCCACAAAAGCTTATGCCCAAATAAATCTGTTAGTCTTTAAGGTGCCACTGGACTCCTCCTTGTTGTTTTTGTGGATACAGACTAACATGGCTACCCCCTGATACTTGACGCCTATGGAGCGTGCACATTTATTATTTCCTGTGTAAGAGGCAAGATTAGCAATGACAGTAGTCGTGTCTCCTCCATCCACCGTCTGCTGAGATGTGTGCACTAGGAGAGCTGCTGTTATGGATGGGTTCAGCTTTCATTTTCCAAACTGTCCAAGTGCTGGCTAGTCCTTCACACTAAGAAAGCTGAAGACTAGTAGAAGTCATGCAATGGGATGATTTGAAAAGGAGCTGGTTAATTTAATGAGCAATAATACTTGTAGCTGCTAAAATTGAGGTGATGAAATCTCATGCTCCAGGTGATGAAATCAGCAGATTTCCACAAAGGTCAGGAAGGAATTTCTTTCCCTCATAGTACAATTGTCAGGTGTATTTGGGAGGATTTCTGTCTGCTGCTGACATAGCAGATATGTGCCGTTGGTGAACATAGGATACCATTCACCATACTAGATCAGATCAAGCATATGTCCCTGTTCTGAAACAGATTCCATCAGTGACCTGTGGAGCTGTCTCAAAGACAAAAGCATTTCGCATGAGATTTTGTATTTTTCAAACCCAGTTCTGGGATCTCATCAATTTTTCTATCAAAATGTTACCAGAATTGTTTGAAATAGTTATCAAACTTTTAAATGTTGTCATGGTTTAAATAAGCAGTTTGATTAACATCACACAAACTTTTATGAAAATGTTGACGTTGTTGACAGTATTTTACAAAAAGTTCTGGTTTCATTAAAAAGCCATTTTTCCTCAGGAAACTTTTTGTACAAAAAATTTTGGCTGGATCCAGTGGCTAGTCTCCTTTTTATCCCTCTTATGTTATGTTTGTCTCTGCCTTGAGTTGAGTTTATTTTGATGTTGGTGTTAAATCTTGCTCTCTTTTTGCTCTTGAGTGAGAACTTCTGCTCTCTTTCTTTAATTTGTTGTGTATACTATGGATGAGATGACATGCACACAGGAATCTAATCCTATCCTTATGCATGAAATATTGTTTGTTATGGAGTGTTATACTCTTTGATGGGGTATCATCGATAACCATTTTTTCCCCAGTCAGCTTCAGAATGGTAGCTTTCACTCTCTTGGTCTGAAAGATTCATGATCATCTGCTGTTCACAGGAACCCTTCTCCACAGTAGCTCCACCCTCTCCTGCCAAGCACACACTTTGAAGGAAGCTGAGGTCTTGTGTATTAAACTAGACTCTAATGAATTGCAGCCCCTTGCATTACAGGTTCTCTTCGTTAACATGCAGTCTGCTGATCCACTTCAAGGCTTGATCAATAGTGGTCCTGGTCTGCTGTCATGGAGCCAAGGAGTCACCCTCATCCCTTCCAATACACTCTCACACACTTTTGGACCAAATTCTTTGCCTTACCACTTTGGAGCCAGAGTCTAGAACTGGATGTGATTCTAAGAATTCAGTGTCGCTATGGGAGACACACCCTTTCCTGCCTGCCTCCAAATCACAGTAGTAGAGGGAATGAGCAGGATAAGTTCTTTGTCATATTGCCAGGAGTAAAATCCCTCCCCACTTTTTCATAGACTAGGGAGATAATCTGATAAATCTTTTCTATCTCCTTGCCAGTGCCCAATTGTCCCCACTGTTACATTCACTAGTGTTTTATTTTGGTTACTTTTAAAGGGATTTAAAAATTTAAAAATCCCACGTCTGTCTGAAAGTTTTGTACCTACTACTGTTAGAAATAGCTGCTAAGATACCATGACTGAAAGAAGCTGAGGAGGTAGATTTCTCTCTCTTTTTCCTGTTGGCTTAGTTGGTGCATTTGATATCACTGTGCACATAGGCGGTTTCATTGTTTTTCACATCTGGTCAGTCAGTTGGTTTCCTTTTTGTTGTGCAAAACATCCACACAAACAAGTGTGAGAAAAACATTTAAAAAGAAAATGTTAGTGTAAAACCACAACAAATTGGCTGGCGGACTCAGGGACATGTGCTTTACCTGAAACTACTTTTAACTCGTTCTCTGAAACTGCTTAGATTTCAAGGGGACAGCAATACTTGAAATGCCCCAAATAATCAGGGCTTCCATCCCTTTCTATTAGAAACTGTTCCACAGGATTAGAGATCTTGCAGTCAGGAATGTTTCTTCATATTCAACCTACATCTTCCTTTACTTAATTTCATCCACTTACTTCTAGTAAAAGGAACTGGCCTCCCACCTGAAAAGTAGAAACCTTGGATTTGAAACACTAGGAAAATTGCCAAAATGTACAATATGTGTACATGGGGCTTGATCTTTTCTATCTGTTTTCATAATGGGAGCCATATAAGTACCTATAATGTCTTAATGTCTCTTTAACGTATTTATCCTCACAATACTCCTGTGAAGGAAGGAAGTGCTGCTAACCCCACTTTATGATGGGCATCTGAGGAACTGAATGACAAAGGGACTTGCCCCAGGTCACACAGAAGGTGTGTGTCAGAGGAAGAAATTGAACTGAGGTCTCCCAAGTCGCAGTCTAGCACCCAACCCATTGCACTGTCTTCCATTCGGAATCTATCCTGACTTCATTTATACTACTTTTACTGGGAGCTAATGGAACTAAGCCCTATCAATAATGTCAGCTATGCTGGAGACAGAGCTGTGTAGCACAGCTGAGGTACTACAGTGTGCAATGCCATTGACTGCCTTTTGGGGGAGGCTGAAACTTCTGCAGTCTCTGGACTCAGGATGTCATACAGGTGGCTGCCCTGAGTCGTCCTGGCTCTGAAGCCCATAGACTCCAAGGCAGCAGAGGGGGGAGGCACAAAGCATGGAATACAGATTCCTGTAGGACCAGTTCTCTCTTGATGTGGAGTATAGGGCTCCCTGCAACCACAGTCCTTCCCTGCTGCTTCTACTTCTCCAGGACCAGCAGTGTACATGTGGGTGGGCAGGTGGGTGTAGCGTAGTCCTGACTTAGTTGTTGGTGGATGTCTGATAGGAGGGAGGTGGGTTCTGTGCTTGTGGAGGAGTTTTCTGACCTGGGGGTGGGGGTGTGATGGAGGTGTTGGGGTGGGGGGGGGGAAGGTTGCAGAGCTGAAGGGCTGGTTTTGAGATGTGGAGAGGTTAGGTAGGAAGTAGAAAGGCTTTTGGATAGGTATGGGGGTAGGGTTGCCACCTGGCTGTGTTTTCCTTGGATTGTCCCTTTTCCTGAAGTAGCTGTCCTGGGAAATGCTCAGTACGCACAGCCGGCTGTCTAGTTTTATGGGCTCTCAGAATCATCCTGGTCGTCCTGTTTTTTTGTACTTCAGAGGTGGCAACCATCAGGGTGGGTCTCGGGGGGTGGGGGAGAACAGGGTCTGCACTGATTGGGTTGGAGGAAGCTGAGAAGGTTTGGGGAGGTTCTGAGCTCGGAGTGAGATGTGCTGGGTTTACAGAGTTGAGTTCAGGGGAAATCCTTTAGTGAATGAGGATGGGGGTGACTTGGTGGTGAGTGTGGGAATAGGGAGACAGCAAGGAGATGATAGGGTAGAGGTAGCTGTGAGGGAGGGAGAGAGGTTGGGATGAGGAGAGAACTGTGTTCTCCCACACTGAGCTTTATGGTGAAGTGTCTCTGTTTTTCACTCTGAAGAGCAGGGCACTGACATGGAAGAGGGCATCCCTTCCTCCCTGCCCCCCCCACCTCACTTCCCCATATCCCCACCAAAGGACTTTCCTGTAACACCTCCCCAGGGCTACCCCAGTTTTTTACTTTCAAATATGATTAACCTTGAGGGGTTATTTTGGGCACCAGCTACCACTGGGTTTTCCCCATGTGTTTCCCCATGGGTAACTCCACTTATTTCAAGTTACTCGTGACTCTCAGTATTGACAGTGAGATCAGAATAAGACCCATTGTCCAAAGGTTTTGTCTGTTTCTAAATTGCCTGTCTCTCCCTCTGCATACTGCCTCCTTCAACCTCTGACAAATACTGTTTTCACTTGGCCACTATCCACAGCAGTAGGAGAGAAGGGGTTAATATTGACCCCCAAGCAATAATAACAGGAAAAGCACATTTCTTCCTTGCACCTGTGCGCTGTCCAGTGGGCATTCTATTGTTCATGCAGTCACAGTGGATCTTTTTCTCTTTAGAGGTTAAATAGCTCTAGCAGCCAGCTGTTCTGTCTTCTGTGCTTTTACCTCTTCTCACAATTCCAGGTCTTTGTGTTCTAGAAACAATTAGGAATAGAGAAATCATTTGAGTTGACCTGATCTGGCCCCACCTCCTGTTTACTGAAGTGTTTAAAAACAACAAAATCGTCTTTTCCTTTAAAGGAAGGGATTCCACTCCTTTCTTCCATTAATTTGTCTAGTACCTCTTGGCTGGCTTATTTATCCCTGTGACTATCTGCTGATATCTTCTAGTACAGTGTAGCATTTACTGCGTTTGAGGAGCCCTGTTCTGGCAAAAAAAAAAACCCCAAAAACAAAAAAACCCACCTCTCCAAAAATGGGGAATGTTTGATTTCTTTAAGAGGTGTACAATACCACATGCAGAGGGGACCGAGTACAGATTCTTCAGGCTCTATGCAGAGACTGGTGTAGATTCTAAACAGGTTTAGAAATGAGTATTTTCAAACCCTTAAGTAACAATTACATGGGCTGCACAGGCACTTCTTAAAGTTTGGTTCTGTGCTGAAAACTGACTTCTGGAACACACGAGGTAAATGTGTCCTTTCCCCCTCTCGTGCCCACTTCACAAAACGTGTCTCCTATTGATAGCAGTGAATGGAGTTCCTTCTTTAGCACAGAGTAGAGACTCTTTGTAAAGCTCGTTCTTGGTGACAGAACCCAGGATTTCTTACACCAAAGCACAGGCCTCTAGCACTTCAGCTGAAGGAGAAACTTCATTAGCTTCTAGAAATAGTAAGTTCTTATTCTTTATGCAGACCTGTAACACTGAGCACGTTATACAAGCCCCCTATCAAGGGTCCAATTGAGTGTCTTACTCAATGTTTTTGCTCCCTAGACATATTTCAAGTCTCATCCACCCACCTCAGTGATGTGGCAGAACAGCACAGCTCAGAGATGGTGCGCTGGAGTCTATTCATCTACAGAAGTGTTTACCAAGTTCCAAACCGTTGAAGACTTGGTACCCCATAAATAGAACAAGTTAGAAGAGTAGAATAGACAGTAGGTTACAAGGGTGAGCTAGCCAAGAGAAACTGTTCCAGATCAACTAATTTGATCTGCAGAACCTATTACTAGTAACAGTGTGCCATCAGTAAAGAACTCAGGCTGAGTCTGTAGGGCTGGCAGACAGGAGGAAAAATCTTTTGACTTTGAATTGATCCCATTTGCTTTGGAAATCATTGTGCAACAACAAGCATGGCTTCAGATGCAGTTTACTGGGCTTCTTTGATTTGTATTACACCTATTAGCTGATTATAGATTTCAACAGGCCCACTTAGGCAATAAAGAAATCTTCCCGAAAAGCAACCTTTAAAGACTGTAAACAAGGGAGTCTAATTGGGGGCACAGCAGGACCGTCAGCGGTGCCTTTATGAGCTAACAGAATAAACTTTTTTTTTCTTTTCTTGTTGTTATACATTTTTTTTTTTGTGCTCGTTCACCAGCTAATTTTGATAGAATTTGCAGGGCTCCAGGAGGAGGCTGTGCTGCCCTGCAATCTAACCCCCCTCCCCCAACCCCCCAGCATAAAGCACAGCTCCACCTGATCAGAGTAAAAACGAATTTTGGAGAAAATGCCTTTCTCAAGGGTTTTGCTGATCTCCAGTGCAAAGCTTCCCAAGATCACTTATCAAAATCTGAAAGCTGCAATCATCACCAAATTCTTCACTCAAATGGACTGACTCAGCAGCAGCAGCTCTGCATCTGTTCCCTGGCTGAACAAATTTACGTATGATATCTAGGGAAGGTCAACACATGATTCATCAGCATCTGCAGGCGCTTCAGTCTTATGTATTTTATTATGTTGAGGCGAGAGAATGAAACTCTGCATCCAGTAGCCTGCAGATTGAGTAAAGTTGTCTTTCCTTATTAGAACAGCCTTCTGTTCCCTCTTTCAGTGATGGATCCTGCTGGAGAGAGCTTTCTTGTGGCACAGCAGTGAGTGAAACCAGCACAACATGTTCAGTGTGGAGGACCTCCTGATTTCTCATGGATACAAATTGTCCAAAACCCCCCCTGCTTCGTACGAGAACAGAAATGATGGATACCAGCCTGAGATTACAGAGAATAGAACTAGTCGGGGAACGCTGAATGGGTTTGAGACAGACTCTGGAGCCTACATTTACACCAAGAAACCACTGGCAAAAGGCAACTTGAGCAGCAGCGAAGGCAGTCATGGGAGCCAAGGGAGGCATGCTGGTCCCGGTTACCACCCAGACCTCCGGGGTTTGTCTACTTTTCATACTTCAGAAGCGGGGTAAGTGTCTGTGTCACTGTCACACCATGGCTTGGCTTTCTGCTCTCTTCCCTTTCATTCTGGCAGATAACTGAGCATGACTTCAGCCCCCCTTACCCTCTACCTGTGATTTGTTTGCTTTCGTGCCCGTCAGTGCACTGAAACGTTACATGATGCAGCACGCTAACATTAACATGCCTTTTTGTAGTGTGTAGCCTTTATCAAAACAGCAGAGGGAAGGGGAGGGGGCAGTTTAATGAATCAGTAACAAACACCCTTTACAAAAGGCCTTGCTGGTGTGGAGGAGAAGCTCAGGTCACATAGGATATGTCTGCACAGAAACTAGCTACCCACGGTTGGCCTGTGCCAGCTGACTCAGGGTCATGGGGCTCAGGCTTGTGTGGCTGTTTTATAGTTGTGTAGACTTCAGGGCTAGGGCTGGAGCCTGAGCTCTGGGACCCTTCCACCCTGCAGGGTCCTAGAGCCTGGGCTCCAGCCCGAGCCCAGAAGTCTACACAGCAATGAAACAGCCTCGCAAGCCTGAGCCCCATGACCCTGAGTCAGCTGGCATGGGCCAATCGCAGGTGTCTAGTTCCTGTGTAGACATATCCTATGTCTACAATGTAAACCTAGGGTTAGTGGGACTCAGTTAGCTGACCCATGTTAGGAACCCTGGGCGTTTTAACCCTAGGTTAATCATTTTCTGACCTGTGCTTGAATCAAGGGATCTGGTGTGCACACTGCAGTGCACAGACCTGAGTCAAAGTAAACATATCCCAAAGCGCCTAGCAACTCCCCAGTGTCGACATCCTAGCTCTAGGAACATGGTTCATTGTGGGAAAACTCTACTGCCCACTCTGTGCTCTTGGTGGGACTCAGGTGCCCGTACGGAGCACATCAGTACATAAAGCTCGTAATTAGTTCCTTTGGTGGCTGTCTCAGCAGAATGACTGTAGTTTGAGAAGGCTTTATACTGAACCACCCTGTAATCTAAGAATTGAGCTCAGGCTAGGCTGAGTCACATAGGCAAGAAAACACCCAGGTGCACCTGTTCTGAGGACAATTAGGACACCAGTCTCCAGGGCTGGCAAACTGTTCAAATGAAACTTTGCAATTCTTAATGTTTAAAATGGGATGCTCAGTTAAGGGGTTTGTGTGTTGGGCTGGTTTTTTATTTATTTTTGTCTGTTTTGAGGTTTGAGATAAAATGTAGGTTTCAGAGGAAAAACACCCAAACACCCCAGCCTAGCTGTTGCCAGCTGCAGAACAGTGAAGTGCATCCCCAGGGCTTGGGGTGCAGTTGCTCCAACACCCCCTGGGGATCCCTTATCCCTGCCCTCACTGCACCCCAGGAGGCAGGGCTAGGGGATCCCCAGGAGGCTATGGTGAAGTTCTGGGGCTGGCTCCCACTCACGGCCCTTACAGTGCACGCTGCCCAGGTGTTTATGCACACGAAGCCCCAGGAAGTCCAGAGGGGGCCTGGGAGAAAGGGCCAGAGAACAGAGCGGGACCAAGCATGGGCCTGGAGGGAGGGGGGAGCGGTCAAGGTGTTGGTGGGGTCATCCCTCCCCCGGCTGTGCTGAGCCAGGAACTCTGCTGCTCCCCCTCCATGCAGGGGAACACTTGGTCCCCGCTCTGCTCTCTGGCCCTTGCTCCCAGGACTCCTGCCCTCCATGGGGCAGTGTGTGCAGGGGCACCTGGGCTGCACGCACTGTGATGGCAGAAAGTAGGAGCCAGGCTCAAAACTTCCCTGCAGTGCAGAGGAGCTGGAGCTGCTATCGCAGGAGGCTGCAGGGAATTTTTGGGACTGGTTCCCACTCACTGCCCTGACAGTTCACACAGCTGGGCACCCCTGCACACGCAGCCCCAGGAAGGGCAGAGTCCCAGCTTAACACGGATTCAGACCCTCCAGCCCTGCAGGTCTTGGGACCCTGGGTCCAAGCCCTAGGTTAGCACAATTGGTGTGTGGTCGCAAGGGGGGTTTGGCTTGAGCCTGGGCTCACATTGCCTTTTTTGTTCACTATTGGGATGTTTACACAGCAAAAATTTTGCTTATGAAAATGAATAGTTGTAAAACACAACCCAGCTCCTTATTTCTCATGTGTGCATCGATCCCTGGTGGATATCCAGCTGAATGCAGCTACTTCTGGGGGAGTTCCCTCACCAAAGAGGCTCACAATCTTTATTTTTAGGCAGCTCTCATGGAGCAAATATGCGAAAGTGTCTGTAAGTTCTAGTTAAGGCAGCTCAGACTCAGTGGAAGCCCTTGTCATCACTTCATAAAATGTGCTTGCACCACTGCACTTCCCGTCGTGTAGCGTGTGCACTTTTGAACTGGAATAAAATGGACAGGAAGGACTCTGTCTAGAACGCGTATTCAGTAGTTAAGTTTTTGTAGCCACTTGTATGCTAAAAATGAACAAAGGGAAGAGGCTGGGAAGATATTTAAAGCAAGGCCAAATATCCTGGGTGGTTATCAGAAAAAGAGGGTCAGTTTCCTCCCCACCTTCCTCTGTCCAAACGGTTTGGAAAGTGTTAAGGTCCTGAGTGAGCAAACGGGATCTTGTCTTGGGACATTCTCCTCCAGTGCTGGCCTTCAGTAGCACTGCAGTGCTGCACCCCCTGGCTGCCAGGCTTTTCTCCTCTCTCCTCCACATCTCCTCCCCTTGCAGGTCACCTGTAAGCTGTTGATCTGGGCGCAGAAGTGTTCTTTCTCCCCAACTAGAATTACTGAAAGGAGCAGATTCAACAGCTGGGCAGCAGCAGTAAGGCAGCCGGTGAGCTCAAAAGGATCTCTGGTCTAGATGTGGTTCCAAGCTTGTTTGGCCCCTTTTGGAGAGAGAGAGGGATGGTCTTTAAAGAATGAGGATGGGGAACCAGTGGAGGAGGTTCTTTTAAGAGCAGGCTTTCCCTCAGTTGGAGGGAGAGAGACTAGTCGTCAGCAGCAAAGTAATATACTACTAGAGGTAGAAAAAATGGCAAATGGGGAGGATAGAGCATGTGGAAGGGAGAACATGGTTGGACTTGGAGCTGGGCCCATGAGGAGGAGAGAGAAAATTTGGGTAAGTACATTTAGGGCACATCAGCATTACAAGAAAATACTAGCTTGCTTGTCTGCCATAGCCAAGATGTAGAGGGAATGTCCTTTAATGCTAGTGTGGATGGGGAAAATACGGCATACTGGCTGTGGTATCTTTTAAAAAAGAGTAGAGTTACAAAACAGGACTGGGTGTCCACTCAGTGTGTCCCTCCCTAACCTCTCATGAAATGGGAAGTAATGGAGTAGAACCTGTCCGTTTACACTGTATTTAATATTAAATCTTATTTTTAAAAAGCTCCCTTTTGCCCCTTAGAATAGGGACCCAAATATTGGGCCTGAACGGCCGTAGTTGTGTCCCTTTTGTTAAAATGGCTACCTCTCTTTTTACATGCAGCATGTCCTACTACACACCAGCCCTACCAGGAAATCTTACAAGCCCTAGCAGTTATTGTCTATGGAAAGCATTTTGTTTAAACTCTCATGTTTTCTGTTTTGCAATGTGTTTCTCTTGCATCTGGAGAGAAATATTAGGGCCGGTGCTGCAATCACTTGGTCGGGGGATGATCTTGCAGACTCTCTCTCTCTCTTCCAAATGGGGACACTCAAACGCCTCTAGAGGGCAGAGTTTATTTTTTCTTTCAGCTACTGATCTAATTAATGTTGGTAGCTAATTGGGTTGGTTGCTGATGGAAATTCAAACCGTCCCCATCCTGTCATTAAGCAATGGCTTTCTCTTGTGTCATTGTTTCTCCATCTTTGGAAATGATTTTTTGTGTGTGTCCTCTATTCTGCACCCCCCATATAAGGTCTTTGCTCCCCCTTACTCTTGCTTTGCACCACCCCCTTCAGACTCCCTCCCTTGAGCCCTAAAACAATGTTAAGGAAAGATGACCCTTTCCTCTCCCAGACTGCAGCAGCTGGCCTCACTGGCTGAAAACCTGAGATGGGGTAGAGCAGAAGCCTCTGTTAAGCAGTGGGTTTCCTCTTGGGGCTGGGAGCCATGGCCCCACTTTTTACTGGCTGTAAGGATGAGCAATGGGGGGGGCAGGGAAGGGGTCGGAGAGTAGTGAGCAGGGCCGTGGTCTTGGGGGGAAGAGGCAGCACAGGTGCAGGGCCTTGGGAGAAGGGGTGGTGCAGGGGTGGGGCCATGGTTCGGGCACTGGTGGCCCTCCACTCTTAGGGAGCTTCCACTGCTCCTGTCCTGGGGAGCTGGTGGTTTGAAGTTCTTCTCCCCGTCCTGATTTTCAGTGGGGACAGTGGTACTAAGGTCACATGGCTCCTCCCTAACCAACTGGAGCAGTGGATGTAGAAGCAATAGTGGTGAAGCTCGGAAGCTGCTCCCGTCCTCTCAAGCTGCAGCTGATCAGCATGGATGAGGGGCATAGCCTCAGGTGGGCTGTGGCTCACCCACTTAGCATCCAGGCCCACCCAAATCGGGGCCAGAGCCTCCCCAATCCACGGGCTGGGAGGCGGTGAGTCATCCCAGGCTGGGGTGGGTCTGGGCAGGGCTAGTGCTGGGGCTGGAGAGCGGGGCAGCAGCACGTGGTGTCGGCAGGAGAGGGACTTGGGCGGCCGGATGAATAGACACCGCGCTGGGGGCGGGAGGGGTGGGCGGAGCTCGAGCTCCAGCGGGGCCCCCATCTGCCCCATAGGCATGCCTCGCAGCCTGTGTGCTCTGAGCAGTCTCCTATTCTGGCGCTTGCTGAGCAGTAAGGGCCAGCTGGAGGGGGCGGGGAGAAGCGGGCTTTTCATCCCTCTTCCTCCCCCTTCTCCCACCCTCCCCCTGTCATTGCCTGCCCACCCGAAAGTCGAAGCCGACCCAATTTTCCTGTCATAGGTATGCCACTGGCAGGGATCCTAGTTTTCCGTGATAAAAATTTTTCTGACTTAAAACAACCTAAAAATCCACGTTTTTCCACAAGTAAAAGGAAATGCTGAGCTTTAGTTTTCCCAGGCAGCTGGGGTTCGGGTAGTCAGCCCCGTGTGATACTTTCAGCAATACTGGGACTTTCAGTAAAGTTTAATTAATAATTGAGATATGTTCTTATTTTTTCGCAAAATATACAAACTAAAGATTCGCTGTAAAAACACAAATTCCGTGTTTTTCCACAGAGAACGTATTTTTAGGATCCCTGCTGATCCGTGATTAGCAGAACTGCCCCCAGTCTGGGATATAGTAGATTATGGAGACCTGTAAAAAAAAAAACAAAAAACAAAAAAAAAACTACATAATTCCTGCAGTTGTGGGGTGAATTTAAAGCCCTGTGACTTCCTCCATGAGAGAGGCCATAAAATGGATGTAAGAATATTATTCATGCGGTGTGTTGAGAACTAAGTAGCTAATAGACATACAGTGTTTTGAACACCAGATACTGCACAGTGATTATTATTAGTGTAACCAAGTCACACTTGTAAATTCTGATGGATGATGACCAGAGACCATGCAGCCTAGCGTATAGTATTGGCCTCCTATTTGCAAAGGCACTGAGTTCAAATACTGGTAGAGTTGCTCTTTTGTTTAAAAAATTTCCAAAATTGTTTTTAAAAGTTTGTCATCGGTGTAATTTCAGATGGAACTAATTCACGCCACATCTAGGGAAATAATCAAAGAAACTCTGATCTAGAATATTTCCAATGTGGGGTTGTTGTTTTTTTTTTTAAATAGAGAGACAGCAAATGGGCTTGACAGCACATGTGTACTACCTATAGGAACGGCTCTGTTAGAAGAGAGTTTTTATCATATAGGTCGTGAGCCTGTAAATACTATCCAACATGAAACTCCCATGGGTCCCCCCATGCTTATGGGACTAAGCACTACAGCACCAGGGAGTACGCCGTGTTTGCAGGACTGGGTCCTGAATAAGGCATATTTAGAACTCGCACCGGCCCTCTATCCAAAGATCTCAAAGCGCTTTACAAAGGTGGGTATTAGCACAAATTTAAGACACAGGGAGCTTAAGTGGTTCAAACGAGGCCACCCTACAAGCTACTGGCAGAGTGGAGAATAAAATCTAAGTCTCCTGACTCTACTCTCCAGCTCTTAATGGATTGGTTAATAAGCTTTCTTTATTACTGATTTATTCTGTTAAATATAGTGGCCTACATTTTCAAAAATGTCTGGTGATTTTTGGTGCCTCAGTGATTGGACACCCAACTGAAGAGGGCAGGTGTACTGTATAACGTTTTTGTGTTCGTATCACCAGTTATATTGCAAGTAGTGTAGGGCAGAATTGCACAGTAAGCGGTGATGTCACCAGATAGCAAAAATTTTCACAACAGGTACCTCTTGATCATTCTCAACCATGATAACTGTTCAGTTATATTCTCAACTGTGGATATGGCCACACTATCCTGGATACAAAATTATTTCTCCATGTGGACTAGTGCAAGGCTATTACTTGTCATGGTAGATGTTGCACTGCTTCTGAAATCAACTCAAGTTTAACTCAAAGTAGGGTCATCGGTCTTCTTTTCTATTACATTAATACTATTTTCTTCTAACAAGAGAAATTGGAAGGGGGGTTGGAGGAGAGAAAGATTTTAAAATTTCTATCTTCTAACCAAAATAACAACATGAACAACATTTCATTCCAGTAGTTTAATTTTTTTCCCCCCAGGATTTTTCTCCGTACCACTAAATGCATCTTTACCCATGCCTCTACTATCCTCATTCCTGAATCTAATTGCTGTGAGTCACATGATATAAACTGAATAATGTTCTCTGCCTCATTAATATATATGTTACAAGGTTTAGAAAAGCCCTAACATTACCTTTCTTTAAACATGCTTTCTGCATTCTAGTTGCTATGATGACATAATGTAGATCTTCAGTATGGTGTTTTACATCATGTTTAGAACTTCCTTAGTTACTATAACTACAAACTATTGTTTAAACAACTTCTGTAAAACAATTTGGTTACATTCTCGCTATCAAGGAGGCAGGATTTTCTCTCCTCTGAAGCATGCATTATAACTAGGGGAAACATTCACATAATTTCATACATTGAAGGCTGACTCTTCTTTGTTTTCTGGTGGATTCCCACTAGGAATCTAGGTAACGCTTCTCCAGTAGTTATTCACAAACGCTACTTTCATATAGCCAGGGCATTTCACTGATCCATCATCAATAACAGTGATCACTAACCTCAGTGTTGATTTACTGCCTAGAAGACCCTCCAGTGGTGTTGATGTGTTATAATCTTGAATAAATACTGCTTGTGATTTTGTACTTGGTGTGTTTTAATAGTTTAGTATGACTGATCTCTCCATATATTTTATGTCCTTTACCAGATCTTGCACAGAACAATGCATAGCTTGTCTGTTCCCTAGACCCAGTCACTCAGTCTCTCCGGTCAATAGCTACACAACAGCATTATAGCATTATGAGAAAACATAAAGGTAGCAGAGGTGGCCTTGGTAATCTCCAAAGGCTGACAGCATACAGTCAGCTGCAGGCTCCCTCATGCTGAAAGATATAGTGGTTTTCACCCTAACTGTGGTAAAATTTCCAATATAGGAGATGTCCCATTATAGCCCATGGATTAATACAGGCTTTTAATATTGAAACCCAGAAAGCAAATTGCAAATTGTATTTTATATGGTGAACCTTTCGTTCAGACAATGGGTTTTAATCCATCAGACTTAAAACAAAAATAGTCTTTATCCCAATGTTTTAAACATTTTGCTTGATAGGATAAAGTTTGCATACGTAAAAAAAAATTATTGAAGAGTGTTCTGAATGTGGATTGCTACATTTTCATTCAGAATTCTGAACTTTATTATCTATTTAAACCTTTTTTGTGAGAAGATTATTACTTTTTTGGCAGAAACCAAGAGCAGACTGTACATAGAACTCAGGGTGGGGGAGGAGGAAGGAATTTCTTGGGTTCCATCTACATTCTTGTCCTATTTATGTCAATTTTGATTTTTCTCTCTTGTGTTATGCTGGTGGCAGTTACATAGTAAAATAATGGCAGTTAGATTTTTGGACACCTTATTTACAAGAACAGCAGAACCACAGTATAACTAAAAGATAAACTTTTAATGCAGAAAACTATCAATTTTCCTTTGGAATAGTATGTAAAGTATTTCACACCATGCCTGGAAACATGGAAAGGATCTGATATTGTCTGCTGGATTTAATTCAGAAATCTGCCTTCTGAATTTCTATAACTAAAGTGTTTGTTTTAGCCTTCCTTTTTCATGTTTCAGTGATGTGTTTTGCTAAAAACAATTTTAAAAGGTTACACACAAAAATTAACCTGGTGTTTAAAATCTCATTAAAACTATATTCACATAAAAATGATATATACCACAATGGTGATATATTTGAAGCATCTAGAGAGACTTATTCCTTAAACCAAACACAAAAGATCAAATTAACCAGCACCATCTTCTCTTTCAACCCTTGTGCTATAATGCAAAATCCTGTTTCTTACAGAAATTTACATTAAGAAATTCCCCCTACTGCCTTCTCTTTTTAAATCTAGAGTCCTATAATCTTATGCTTGCCTACCCCTCTGCAACCCTGATGAAGTCAATGGGTTTTGATGTAAATGAGAGCAGAAATTAGGGTTCAAAGCCTTGTTTAACATGGTCAATTCACTTTTTATAGTATGTATTCAGTAGGATTCTACATGTCTGCACAGCCTACAACATTGTGCAAATTGTTTTCTAACAGCTAAGCATACCAATAAATAAAATAAATGCCATGCTAATGTGCATGTGCATATAGCTTAGCCTCCTTCCTTGCTTGTGAGAAAATGTGTATGTTAATTATTAAGAGAGGATTTTAATGTCCTATGGCTGTGAATAAAGTACAGAAACTGAGAGTGGAAACCCTATTGGCATAATTCAGCATTTGACCCTCTAATAAAATTCCCTATAAAGGAAAGAGACTGCATTTTTATAGCTTGCCTGTGACACTGCATTTCTTTTGCAGGTTTTATGACAGACCTCTGTTAGCATGGTCTTCGGGGCCCAAGACTGATAAAGATCTGGCCTACTGGAGAAGAAGAGGACAAGACTTTAGCGTCTTACTGGATTACACCGACAAAGGAGACTCTGAAATGAAAGGATTGGCACCACCCCATGGAGTGTACAGACATGCTAAAGAAAGTCAGCTGGAGGTAGGAGCAGGAACAGAGAGTGTGACGAGAAGTGGCTTGCAGGAGACCTGGAAAGTGCCCGGTGATTACAAATGGCAAAGTTTAAGAACAGAAAGCTGGAAACAACCTACAAAATTTGGAAGACAAATGTCTGATGGTGATAGAGAGAAACTGCTTCAAGATCTATACTCATTGAGCCTGGGAGACAATGTACTTAGCTCCCATAACAAAGGGAAATCACAATCATTGCCAAGAGTTCTTTCACCAGAGACCCTGAAGTGTGTGGAAATACCCTCCCTGGTGAATAATCATCACTTCCTAAGTGGAACTAAAGCACCCTCTGGTCCCCAAAACAGACTGCCTTTGGAATTCACAAAACCCAGGGAAACTGGAAGCCACCTTCTTCCTCTGGCCAAGCCCAAGTATGGCAGACCCCTTAAACCTCCATCCTATGAACTGCACCGACAGATGAGGGCACCGGTAGAAACCAGTGGCTTTCAGGACCACCAGCAAACAGATGAGCCTGTTTCATATTTAGCTAAAGGTAATGAGCTGAAGCAAGACACTTACATTCCAGACTCTGGTTTAGAGCCCCCTGTCTATATACCACCTCCATCTTACAAGTCCCCACCTCAGCCAAGTGTGAATCAGCATTCCCTCAATGAAGTGCCTAACTATGACTTGTGCTTTGACAACAGTCAGCGGCATCCAGTAGAGAGGACCCTCAGCAGCCATCTACCCTTCACTAGCACATTGGAAACTAGGGGTGAAGACTGCAAAGATGACCACCTTCCTCATGGAAAACAAAGCCATTCCAGGCACACTGATGACTACCTGCATTCCATTCAGTATATTCCTTTTGATGATCCTCGAATACGGCATATTAAAATAGCACATCCAGAGAGCCTCCAGGACAACACTAAACACACTGAAAATACATGTAGGACCAATCCTACTGCTTTGCAGGAGAGAACTATCGAACTACAATACAACAGTGCCTTTTTGGATCCATCAAACTTACTAAATACTGTAAAGGGTGAGAGAATTCCCGACAGCACCACAAATAACAGGTGGTTGGCAGTATCCAACAGAGATCAGGAAAACTGGGCCTTGCCTGACCAAAGAGACAGTGGTGACACAGATAATCACCTCCCTGAAAATGAAAGTAATCAGGAGTACCCAAAGGGCAACCTTTCTGTAAGAAACCCACATATGGATAGCACCTGTGAGACTGTTACTAGAGTAAAAAAGTTTGAACCTGGAACTGGGATGCAGAGCAAAAAGAGTTCAAAGAAAAAAATGAATGAAACTATATTTTGTTTGGTGTCCATCCCAGTTAAATCTGAATCAAATCTGCCAGATACTGATAGGAACAATAACTTAACACAGAGCCCTGATAAGAAGAATGAATTTGATAACAATGGAGCTTTGCAAGAACAAAGTCTTTTAAGTATGTCTTCCACCGACTTGGAGTTACAAGCTCTCACAGGAAGCATGACCAATAAAACCGAGTTACAAAAACAAGAGCTGTGGAAACCAGAGGAGTTCAAACAAACGAATGACCTCAGATTTACTCAGCCTACAAAACACAGGGAACTCAAATACTCTGGCTCTTGGCCAGGTGATCAGTACAAAGACCAGCAAACACAGACCTGTTTCACTGAAGACTCGAAAAGGTCACAGTTTTTCCATGGTATAAAACCTGGTGAACCAAATAATAAATTGATGGCTCCAAAATTCTTAGCCTGTACAGTGTCTTTGGTTGGGTCAGAACAGGCAGGTTTATCCCCCGATGACAGAAAATGTAGGCAGAATACATACAATATGAAAGGTCAGATGAACCTCAATCCATCCAGCAATAGTGCTTTTTCAAGGACTGCCACCTCAGTAATTCAGGTACATTCACCAAAGGCATACCAGAGCCAGCCTTATGGGTCCTGCACAACCATGCCTACCCAGGAAAGGGAAACTGGCACAATTCCCAGGGGCGATGTGGTCAAGGGCAAAGCAAGTGCTCCCTGCAAGAGTAAAGAACTATTTGGTCAGTTTCTCTTGAAACCTGTTGGTCGCCGTCCCTGGGATGCAATAAGTGAGTTAGAAAGTTTTAACAAGGAGCTCCAAGAACAGGAAGAAAGCACTAGTAGTGAAGATAGCGTGGAGAGTGAGGGAACAAAGCAGGACTGTGTTCCTACAAAGATAGGGACCTCCAGAACTGATGAATCAACCCAGGAACTCAGACCTTGTAAGCAGCTAAAAACTGTGGTACCAGATGGTCCTGTATTTAAACAAGGAAGAGTTAAAAGTAAGTCTGAAAGTTGGAGTACGGAGCTTAAGTCTGATGATCCACATATCTGTGTTGGATCACAAAGCTCCTTGAATGCGAAAGAGAGCAGTAGTTTAATCAAGCCAGCAGATGGAAGTGTGATAACAGAAACAAGAAACCAGGAAGTCAAGAACAGAACAAACAAACAGGGAGCTAGTTCAGGCCCAGTCAATAGAGTTTTGTCCAGTAGTCCAAATAATGCAAATCAGAGTAATCCATTCAATCATGTGGACTTAAAGGAGACAAAAGAGGATAGAAATTACATAGCTAATATGTTAGATTTTGTAAAACGGAACAAAAGCGCAACTCCCAGGAGTGATAAACCTTTAGAGAGAGGATCTATAGTAAGATTGTCTTTAACTAGTAGAAATCAAGGTCATTCTGAGCCAGATTTGAGGTCGGTGGGACTGGATATTGATCCTGAACCTGGTGCTAACAACTCTGATTTTTCTTCTAATGCAAATGCAATGGAGATCCCCCAAAATGAGTCACTGCAGGCAAGAGCTGCAAGGATTCTGGGTATAGAAGTAGCAGTGGAGTCTCTAATTCCTGGGAACAGAACTGGCCTCCACCAATACACCAGTCCTGCAAATAGTGTCCAGGATCCTGAATTACCAGTAGGTGGAATAGTACGTGACAAAGTAGAAACAAAAGACCGGTCTTATGAGGGCAGACGAAAGTGTGGCTGGACAGAAAGTTCTCTCTTTGTTGGAGAGAGAGACTTCTCGTTTTGGACTGGTGAACACCAGAGCACTGACCAAGAAGCCAGATCTAAAACTCTGGTAATTGAGCAAGGTTTTGAAGAGCATGCGGGTCTCAACAGGCAAGATGAGGATCCAGACCTGCCTTGCAAGTCTGTTACACATCAACTTGCTGAAAGAAACGTGATCATTCCGAGCTCGGAAAAGAGAGTTAGAAGCACCTCAAAGGTGATTGAGACGTTACAAGGCAAACTTGCCTCTCCCCCTAGCCGAACAGTCATGGATCGTTTGGTGCGAATGAAAGAAGTTGACTCGGTTTCCCGTATGCGGCGTCTGAGTATCAAGAGTGCAGATTCAGGGGAGGAAGTAGATGAGGAGAAACCTCCAAGGGTACAAGAGGAGAGAGGAAGCTATGCCCCACTCAGCAGTAATGAACTCTCTCGCAAAATGGTGCACACAGGTGCGGTTTCCAAGCGCATTATCTCTCTCGATGAAAATGGACACGTAACTACGATAGGCAAGAAGAAGGCTGACCGAGATTTTTGTTTAGGTAAGGCCCAGTTTTACCATTATCTGGGATTCAGTTGGGCACTGTTTTAACAGGGAACGTACATCAACTCCCTCTGTGGTATCCTTAGAAGAAGTAACATTCCTGTTTACCTACTGCCACACACTACAGCTGCTAGTAATAGTAATTTAAATAGTAATTTAATAGGCTATAAACAGATTAGTTGTCAATAAAGAGTTGTATTTTTCTTGTAGTGAGCATTATCCTCTACGTTATTGCAGCCACTTGGATTCCGATTACTGAAGTTCATTCATAAAGTTGTAGGACTTTCCCGTTACCTAATGGATTCAGAAGACTGCATGTGTCAGAAATAAAGTGAAATTTCACAATACCTGCCCTGGTTTTGCACTCCAACATAGCACACATTATGATCCCACCCTTTCCATGACTGTCCAGGTTTTTATTCTCCAGTCAGGAACACACCACATCAGGACTGAGAAGAAATAAAAAATACTTATAAACCTGATATATTCTAATCTGAAGCCATGGAGAAAGGGTTAAATGTTCAGGGTAGAAATTGTCTAGATAATATTCATGAGACATTATACAAAATGTTTCAGATAACTGATATCCCCCAGGAAAACATGAGGCCAAACCTTTCAGCATATGCTTTGGAGTCCTCTGCTCCTTGGGTCAAGGATAGTCTTGTCTGCTACTTAAGTAACCCCAAGTTAACTTACAAATTGATCAACTCTCCAGAACAGCTCACATCTGGTCTTTTGAACATAGTGATGTGATAATTAAATGAATGGGCATCCTTGAGAAGTGTAGCCATAGATCTATATAAAGTCAGACATGCCACCTGTTCAGAGACTTTAAAGTGTTTGGAAAGAGTAAATGCATGGTACTTGGTAGGCAGGTTGATAACCCAGTACTTAATCTTTCTTTTGTTTTCCCCACTTCCTCTCTAATAGCTGAAAACCCACAAACACTTCTTCTTTAACCCAGTCAGTATAAATCTATGTAAAATTCTCCAGTGTAGGGAGATGGAGATTAACTTAACCATACTTTAGAGGGATTTTATTTGTCCCCATCCCAGCCCCTGGGATGAATTGCATGAATTCTAAATAAGCATCAGAATCCCCCCCAGCTCCTACTGTTCAGGCCTTAGTCTGTTTCATTTTCTGCCCCCTCCATCTCAGATTCTCCTTCTGTGTTGAACTATACTGTAACTCCAAACTCACTGTGTAGGCAAATTCAACTTCCCTGAATTAACGAGGCCTACTGTGCCTCAAAGAGGTTTCGTGTGTCTTCCTCCTTTTGAGACATTCTGCTGGGCATGAGAGCAGCAGCTGAGCCTCCCTAGGAGCTCTTCCAGTGTACACTGCTGCAGAGATGTATCAGATCAGACTTTATGATTTATTTATTTGTATTACTATAATGCCTCAGAGCCTCCGTGGTTTCCCAGGACCCCATTGTCCTAGGCACTGTCCAATCACAGAACAAAAAAACCCAGTCCCCTCCAAAGAGCTTACAGTCTAAGTGCCCTGGTTTATGCCAGAGTAAATCAGAGCTGAATTGACCCCTACTGCTGAATTGTACAGTTTGTTCCCATTTAGATACAGTCCCCCTTGGTGGGGACAATGCCACTTCAACAGAGCAAAGAGAAGAGTTTTGCTCCTTTGCACCTGTAACAGCATTTCCCACAACTGGATAGAATTTGATCTTCATTTCCCCTTATTCAATATAATAGAGGGCATAGTGCTCATGTACAGGGGTTGGGAAGGAATCTCCTCCACTAGCATCCTCCCATCCTCAAAACATTAACTTGTTCACACCCAAATATGGATACAAGTGACATAGAAAAATCTCAAGTCCTGGCCTCTGAGGTGTAGTCTGGAGTATAAAACTAAGTTTTGTAGAGAGGCTTCATGCTTTGCCTTCTCTACTATCCCACACCACCAAAGTCCCATGGTGGCTTACAGTAGAACCTCAGAGTTACGAACGCCTCGGGAACAGAGGTTGTTCATAACACTGAACAAAACGTTTTGGTTGTTCATTCAAAAGTTTACAGCTGAACATTGACTTAATACAGCTTTGAAACTTTACTATGCAGAAGAAAAATGCTGCTTTTAACCATCTTAATTTAAATGAAACAAGCGCAGAAACGGTTTCCTTACCTTATCAAATCTTTTTTCAAACTTTTCCTTTTTTTTTTTTTAGTAGCTTACATTCAACACAGTACTTTATTATTATTTATTTATTTATTTATTTATTTATTTTGTCCCTGCTGCTGCCTGAATGTGTATTTCTGGTTCCAAATGAGATGTGTGTCTGACCGGTGAGTTTGTAACGCTGGCGTTCGTAACTCTGAGGTTTTACTATATGTCTAGTGAGAGGGTAGACTGGAATGGGGAGGTGGTGTGAGGACTCAGTAAGTATCCAGCAGAATTTTAGAGAAAAGAGCCAAAGTGCCATGCAGCTTGGACTGGAAAAGACTGATGTCTATCCTAGTTGCAGGCTAGGTCAATCACAGATGCTAGAGGAGTCAACAAACAGAGATTCTCATCCAAAGCCTTGTTTTGCTATTTTTATACAATAACTTGTCAAATGCACCAGTTATTTTTAAATGAGGGAGTTGGAGTTAAAATGAAACACTGTACAAGAGACAATCCCTTATTATGCAAACTACCGTTGCAACAGACCACCCTAATGTATTTCCAAACACACAAGTACATTTCTGCCCCACCATTAGTAAAAGATCACTTCTTAAGCTACTGATTTTTGTTTTTTGAGTGCATACTTAAGACAAGTTTCACTGTATTTTGAATAAATGAGAATAAATCAATGCCATTGTCTTCAAAGGACATTGTAAAAGTATTTCACACAATTCAAAAAAACAATTCCTCCCAACTGTTTATAATAATTACCTTGGAACCTTGACATTGAAATCTTTTACCTTTCCAAGCTTTTATTCTATTGTCCAGTGTGCACCCATATCCATGCCTTTCCATCCCTCTGAGCTCCCACCCTCTCACACACTGGTTTTAGGGCCAATTGTAATTACTGGGCTGCAACCATTTGGGTGAGTTCCCAGTTTCATTGATGTCGGTGAGAGTTTTACCAGTGACTGAAGTGGGACAAGGATTTCCTCCTTAGTATGTTGATCTTTCTAATTAGTTGTCTTATACAGTAAGCTAATGAGCTATTTAACTGACGGGATGGGGGAGGGACTTTTTAGATTTTTGTTGTCAGATGTGAGGAAGAAAAGTCAAAAAGTTAAAGCCCAGGGCTGGGAATCAGGAGACTTGGGCTTACTTCCCTGTCCTGCTGTGGAAATGCCGCTGTGGCCATAGGCAAGTCGCTTAACCTCCGTGAAGTGCTGGTGCTAATTAGTTACCCAGCTAGCAAGGGGGATCTGGCTTTATTTACTAATGGTGATGAGTGCTTTGAGATCCAGCTGGTGGAAGGGGCTATTGAAGTGCAATGTACTCCTAAGTAGTAAGCAGGAGGGCAATAGTACGAACTAGCTTAGATTACATGAGCCTGTCTCATGAAATAAAACATTCAATCAGCTCATTTCATCCCTGGTGTAACCCCACCCACTTCAGTGAATTTGGTTGAGTGTGCTCAGAGCTTGTTGGGCACATCAGCCTCTGTCATGAATGAACAGGCTCCTAAGAGCAGAGAAAGCAAGACAGTGCTAGTCTGCACCCAAATTTGATGAAGATTTGGACATTTACAAATCTACAACTCAAGGGCCACAATCTGTTCAACTCCTGCATAGGTTTACAATGGGAAGGGTGGAAGAAGCTCTGGACAGGGACTGGCCAGGATTCCATTGGGAAGTGAAGTGCCTGTTCCCTGCTAATGCCCCCCATGGTTGTTAGCTGTCTGGGCAGAGTAAAACAGTTCCCTGGCCATGTTTCCCATGAATGCACTGCACTGGCTGGGTGCTGAGCAGGGGAGCATGCTGCACCATCCCAGGGGAGCAGATCTACTACTCTAGCATCTGCTCCCCCAGCCTGCCCACCAACTGTATGACAAAACCAGAATTCTGCCTGGAGGGTCCAGCCACAACCCAGTCCTTTTGCTGCCCCTTCATGCACCAGACAGAATCTTGCCCTAATCCATTTGGCTTCAGTTCAGATAACTTTTCAGAGAATAAAGAGTGTTCAGGCTGGGGGAGCTTCCATCATCCTATGCCCTGATTTTCACAGGCCTGCCCACTTGCAGCTCTCTTGGGAGTTGATGGAAGTAGCAAGTGTTCAGCACCTCTGGCCTTTAGGGAGAACCATGATTCAAAACCATGAATTCCTTTCTAGTTTTGTCTTCATCTCCTCCTACGAAGCGTAGTTCCTACATACCAAAAGGCTGGATGTATATAAAAAAAAAATGGCCAAAAAAAAATTACATGGGGAAAAGTGCCCATACCTCACGGGTTCTTCCCACGCATTGATCCATAGGGCTTAGATGCATGCATCAATGTCTTTTAGACTACAGCAGTTCCAACAGTAGTCTTCTCTTGACTTTGATCCATGTGTTGTCTGTTAATAAAAACATTTGGACACTGTCAGAAGAAGGTGAATGACACATTTTCTAAAATATATCCGTTGCTGACCAGGTTTCCTTTATTGATTGCCCTGCAAATACTGCAGGGAGGGAGGGAGTGCGCGGCAAGAGAGGAGACAAAATGATACGACACCAATCTGTCAGTGCAACAAATGTTTATTCGTATAATCTTTACACGGGGCCAAATCCAGAAGTTCTTACTTGGGAAAACTTTCCATTGATTTAGGCCTTGATCCTGCAAGCACTTGTGCATATGTGTAAATCTGCATGGTCATTCCTGTACACACACGAGTGAAGTTACTCACATGCACCAGTGTTTGTGGGATCAGGCACTGTAGTGAGGGGTTACATGACTACAAACTATGGGTGTGGTTTTCAAGGACCTACGTGACTTGAACGCACACATCCCATGGACTTTCAGTGCAGTCCCACCCCAGTGCTGCAGGCTGATATGCATGGGAGGATGCAGATATTTGCTTGCATGTAAGTTCTTGCATGATCAAAACCTGAGTAAGAACTTCAGTTTAAAACCGATTGAAAATATAATAGACCAGCTTTTGTGTACTTTTAGCTAGAAAAATGGGTATAATTGGGTGATGATGCTATTTGTTTACTTGTTGCATTCACCAAAGCCTGGGGTTGATTTTCTTTGATAATAATCATCACATCTTGTGTCTAGCATTCTGTCCACACAAAATAACTCTGAAAACTATGGCCTGGAGCTTTGCACGCTGGAGGAAGACAGCCTGGCCACAGTGATGTAACACAGCCTCTCTTTGTGATACCAATGTTTAAAGCAAAGGCATTATTCCGCAGAGTAGGAGACACTGAGTGCTGAAAAATGAAGACAGAACTGTATCCCCACCTTGTGAAATGGTCATATGGGTCCGGGTTGAGACACATGGCTGGGAGGTGTACGCTGCCCCTTCTTTGCTCTGCAGTGTTAAGGTACATCCGTGCTGTAGCTCAGAGTGAGCCTCCCAGCTGGGGTAGACAAACTCGCACTAGGAGGCTAAAAATAACGGTGTGGCCATTGTGGCACTGGAGGAGCCTTGGGCCCAGCTCAGTTCAAGCTCACCCTATCCCCTGGGTGCAAAGTTCATACAGCCATATGTAGCCCTGCTAGCGGAGTCTGTCCACCTGGGCTGGCAGGTTCGCTCCCAGCTGCAGTACAGACACACCCCTAGGGGCCAAGCCCCATCCCAGCTCAGTTCAACGGCAAAATAGCAAAACTCCTTTTCTAGTTGGTGGGTCCGATCCTGGACTCATCAACACAAGTTTTACACTGGTATAGTTCCACCGACTTCAGTGGAGTTACTCCCAAATCACACTCGTGTAAGTGAGATCGGAATCCGAGCTAATGGGACAAGAATCAGGCTGTAGTCAAGAACTTGCATCTCCAGGGCTCTCAGTCCAGCACCAGCACTGAATTCTCCCACACAGTGTAAAAAAAGAATAATTGCAAGTTCATTATTCAATTTTTAAATGGACTTTTTGTAAAAGAAGAATGTGTTTGCCAGGGCTTTTCTGTACTTTTAAATTAAGAAAATAGTGTCTTATTTCTCTTGCCAGCTACATGTACTAAACTTGAGTAGATTTCAGAACCCATCACTCATGGTTTTCCTGTCTTGCATTTTTCAGATATGTACGATCCCTCCAGGGTTGAAAGGGTGTGAGCTGAACACCGATGAGAATCTAGAGACGTCTGCTCTCCTAAGAATGTTTTGCTGATTTTTGCTCTGTGTTTTAACACTTGGAAATTGCCTCCATTCGTGCTGTTTATGATATTCTGATAAAGCCTTTAACACTGCCAATAGGAAATTAGTTATTCACACATATCTGCTTTGCGGAGATCACAGAAAACTCTGACTCTTACTTGGATACCATCTGTTTTTTGTAGCATTAAGACTTAATGCCTACACTTGACAAAGAGTTTTCATCTAAACGATGTTTAACAGTCTTCAGCTGGGATAGTAAACTCAATGAGGCTAGGCTTTGGAGCTTATTCTTCTGTGTACATTTAAACACAGGAGATTAGTAAAATGATTTTAAAGGAATGTGAATTTATAAGCTAAACTTCTGAATCTCTAAAGCCAAAACTTTGCTTAAGTTGAGGAATCTTTGGCCATAAGACATGAGTCATGAGTGCTGCTGCACTGGGGGGGGGGGGGGGGGGGGGGGGGGGGGAGGGGGATGCTTTGGAATGAATGCAAGATAAAGCAAATGAAGATTGATTGATTGTGAAATCAGTTTGGACTTCTACAGTTTGAATTAATTTTGATTAAATACTTATTTGCCACATGTAGAGAAAATAAAAGCAAACTCCCCAAAGCTCCTAAAAGAGCAAGACTTTTGTAGTACAGTGTACACAACATGTAATTACAGTAGCTGGCAACTAAATGTATTGAACCAATGCAAACAATACCACTGGCTGTTTTGCACTCAGTATTATCTATTTGTGTTTTGCTGTTTAGAAATTCTTTATATGACACAATAATTGCTGGTTTAAAATAGCCCATTTTAACAAAGTTAACTATATTTCTTGTTACAGAATACTGTCTATTTTTCTACGATGTAAACAATTGTTAAGTGGCCAGTATAAAGACATTATTATTATTATTATTATTATATTTTAAGAAGAATAATTCTTTTGACAGAAGACAGACGAAGGAGGGGTCACTTATGTATCTTAATGCACGTTCCATATGGCCTCATAGCCAGTACTGCCACTTTCTTTTGTTGTGAAAAGAACAGTCAGTGTATATGTATGTATATGGAGTACAGGGTTAATTTCTACAATTTTCCCCTCAACTGTTGGATCGTTCTTCTTGGAGCAGCTCTTTGGAGAACACAGCTGCGAACCATCCATGCTGGTATTCCTGCCATAACATTCCTCGGGCTGTAATTACCAAAACGTGGGTTTGGAACCCTGTCTCGGTGTCTGGGAGCAGCTCTGATAAAATACCTGGGTTGGTTTGTTAAACATTTTTTATGTGGTTTGGTTTTGAATTAGGCTAGTGCGTGAAAATAAATAAATCTGGGTCAAATTCACCCTTGGAGCCAATGGGCATCACCAAAGGGGGTGGATAGATTTGGACAGCTTCTTTGTGACATTCAAATATATGGCTTTTTAAACAAACATTAAAGAGTATATTAAAAGGCCTGTACATTCTGCTGTGTTTAATACTGAATTAACCTGCACAATGTTTGTGTTTTTAAAGCCTTTATGTCCACTTCTGGGGGTTTTTTAAGTGTTGTTTGCTGACATTCTTTTGACAATATATCCATGAATTTCAAGAGCTTTGTTACAAGCCGTTCTTGCTTTGGAGAACCACCTTATCTTTTAAACATTTCAGATTCCTGAAATATAAATTTTTGGGTGGTCTGTGAGTTGGCAAAAACAGACCAAACACACATACTGTGCTTTGGCAGCAAGAATTTCTTATCTGTAACACATGATTCAGTTACACAGGAACTTCATGGAATTTTTAAAAGTTTTGTTACATATTCAAAGAAAATGTGATTGTATAATTTATTGAACTGAATCTTGCAGACTTTCTCCAGCTCTACTTGTGAACAATCTGTATCCATAAGGCTTAGCCATCGCCTGCTCCTTTCTAAATCTGGCTTCTCTGGTTGTAATACCATAATAGGCTGCATTGTCAACTCATCACTAGCAACAACCTAGACCATCTCTGTGCTAGTAATAGCTACAAAATAAGTTTCTCCCCTTGCTCTCTCAGGAGAGTCACACTCTGGGGTTTTTTGTTTGTTTGTTTGTTTTTTAAATGAACCACTTGATGTCAATGATACTGTTGAGTAGCAAAGCTGAGATGCCTGGCAATAACTTGAATTTCAGGAGAACTGTAAACTGCCATCCATCACCAGTCCACTTACCTGCAGTTCATGGCTGTAGGGGATAAGCCGTTTATTCTGTAGGGAATAATCCGCAAATTTAGGCGGGGGGAATTAACAATTTTTTCAATGTATCTGTTGTGTAAATCCATCGAGAGTGGATAAAGTGAAATGACCAGGGCATGTAAACAGCCAACATCTTAAAGAAAGGTGAACAGAGAGTAGGGGATGATTTATTGCCTATGCGTGGAAAATTAAAATCTAGACAGCAGGTTTATAAACCTGGTGGTACAGTAGTTTGTGGCTGACCTACAGCTGAAACAACAGGAGCACTAATGCTATAAGAACATGGTATATTTGTCTAACAACACTGGTCATGTCCTTTCCTACTAAGATACAATACTCTATCCTCTTGAATGTGTATTATTCATAAATCTGTAGTCTGGTTTTTCTACAGCACATGTGTCATTGTTAAGGAAGATGGCTGTCTGGCATGGAACCAGTGGCTAACGCTATAGTGGATAAGTCCAAGAGGCTTTTGCCAGATGCAGTTAGCATTCAGCATAGGGACACTTTTACTTGCTGGGACAAAAGTCCCAGACTGATCCTCATAAAAAGCTAAGCCATGAATATAGTTTCTGTCTCTGTGCCTTTCTTACTGGGTGTCTAAAACCATGCCCACTAGTGGCAGGAACTAACAATGGTGGTGGAGGTAGTCTCAGCAGAAAGACCAAGAGCCTGATTGTCCATTTCCCTACACCTTGTGTATCAATTACACCAAATCAGCGTGGGTGCAAAATGCCACCAAATCAGAATAGCAGTGGAGCATCAGGCACCGAATTTCGTTGGTGGTCCCTCCAAGTACTGGTGTAGGAAGCGTGCACTGCTGCAGCCATTCTGTGAGTAAACAAGACAGCAGGCTCCGGTGTGGCTAGCCTTGTGTAACCCTCTAGAAGCACTACATTTCCAGGCATTCCCAAATATGTATAAAAAGAATTACTGCCCGCTTTAAAAATAAAAAAAGAGTAACGGGAAGAGTCCTCTAGAACCCACCATCATCTTCCATTTTTCCATCAAGCTTCAGAGTGAATAATCAATCCAAAGAACTAGTCATGTTATTGCCAGTGCAATGACACAACCTTCAGGAAGAAGGTGAGAGCCCCAAATCCGCAGCCGCTTTTCTTCTGTCGGGGAAGAAGTGTAAGTAGTCAGATTTCACAGCTCCTTTCCATGCTTCTCTGCATTGTTCACTCCCTTGCCAAGCACAAACAACGGGGAGTCACGCTGGTTTCTAGCCTATGCAGTGGGCAGATCCTCTAGTTCCACATGGAGTTCTAGGGCAGCTAATGGGATTTTCTGCAGGCCGAAGCAGCCACTTGCACAGATCCATCCTTCTGCAGGACTGGGGTTAATTTGTGGTTTACATTTCCTTTAAAGAATCACTACTATTCTAGCGCAGGTTCCAGACCTTGCTGAGGGGGAGGAGTAAGGGACAGGAGCGTGTAGCCTTAGGTCTCCTTGAAATAATTGGAGCCTGTCTGGAAAAAGTCTGTTAATGGCCAAAGAAATCTGGCAATTGAAATGCCGAGCCATGTACTTGCATGAGTGCTCACCCAGCCATTAAATTAACTCAGAACAACCTTTCTAGGAGTAAAAAATACCGTAACTTAGCCTTCACAATTTCAGGTCATTCAAAGCAAAGATCAAGGTAGATTGTACCAGCGGGGTAGTCTGTGAGTCAGACACCAGTATCCTATACAGGGCCACCAAGCTCCCTCAATTTAGGTCCAGTGGGGAGACTTCCTAGTAGTGCAAAGTCATTAGAGGTAAATACAGTATTTCATACACTACAGCACCCAACCAACCTTGAAAAGAAGTGATTGTTTACACTCTGTGTTTAAAATTTACAAGTAATACAAATAATGTGTCAAGTTTGTGCCTATCTGAAAATCTCCAGTCCAGCAGGCTTGTTTATATATAAATATCTGAATTTAGTAAAAAGGCTTTTGCTTCTTCAGTAAGTTGAAGTGATAGATATATGGTCAGTGTTCTGCTGCCTTGGAAGCACACGCAGCCTGTTGACTGAGGGGTTTCTAGTGCTGGCACTTATGCTGGGAATCGAAATTTAACTTTTGCTACCCTTCGCTTTCATTAGGAGTAGGACTGAACTCCTACATACCTGGTGTAGGGGAAGGGGAGAAAGAGGGTGAGTGTGGGGGGCAGGCAGAAGGTAAAGTTATTTTGCATTACTAATTGCGAATAGCAGAAGATCCTTCAACTGTACACTGGCTGCTGCAGCTCAGATTCCAGGCTCCCAGGTTAAGCTGGTAAAACTGGAAACAGACTCTTTCCTTGATAGGACCCATTAGACCAAAGAGGCAAGTGGAGGCATGAGCTAAACTGTATCATAAGCTGTGTTAAATGGAATGGAGAGAATTGGTAGATTGTCTGTGGATCATGGTCCATAAACTGATAGTTTCTGCGACAGTTGGTTTCTTCTAGGTTGGACTCAACTGCTCTCCATAATTCGGTTATATAGACACTAGGGCCACAATATGGCAGCCCTTATTAACTCACACAAGGAGCCCCACTGATTTAATTGGGATTACTCCAAAGGGTGCGAGTTTACAGGCTCATGCCTGCAAACCCACAGACAACGGCTAAATTGCTGAAGCCATTGAAACACTGTTAGGGCGGTTGAAATGCTAAAACATTATTTGCAATTTAATTCTCTTATTTCCAACTCACATGAAAATATTTACCAGAAGCCTCAATGTGGGAGTAAATCAAAGCTGTTTATCCTAACCACTGTTTAAAATAAATTGTTTGAAACAAAGAAGAAGATGAATCCTGCTATCCCTAGCAAAACCAAAATCCACAATCCTCACCACCACCCATTCTGCCAACTGTGTTTGCAACATGCCTCCCAGTGTTACAGTGCAGGGAGTGGGTGAAAAGAACAAAAAGTCTGAAGTGACCAACACAGAGCAGAGAGAAGAAATAAAATGAAATTTCCTATCCGGGGGAAACCGCAGGAACATAGAGATTATACAATAAATGAGGAACGTTCCACCCTAGCCAGTAGAAAGCCGAGCAGTCCAACTCTCAACTGGTGGAAAAAATAACCAGAAACATCCCACAAGTAATTCCTAAACTGAGCAGAAAACAAGAAGATGTAAAATACAGACAATATGCATCAGTGTACATGTGTTGGTCTTTATGTAAAACGGGAAGTATTTCTAGAGAGAGAGCTTCAACATGTGGGTCATCTCCACTGCCAACAATAAGTCATTGCCGTTGATCTCTGCTCTAGACAGGCCAAGAGGGGATTCAGAGGGATAAAGGGAGGAAACAGGGATAAGCAACTACAATAATATTTGTATAATATTGCAGGATGAATGTCTTTAAGGATTTCTTTGTATTTTTCTGCACAATGTAAACACTATGTTTTCATACTACCGTGTAAGTCAGGTGGCGCTTTTGGCCAACAATAGACATTCTCCAAATAAAGGTTTTGCATGAACACGCTGATGATCTTTGCTTTTTTTGTTCTGGGAAGGAATGGGGTGTGTCAGCTGATGTCTCTCTTCACCTGGAGATAGATAGTGGGACTATTGAAACTGTAAAGCATTGTGGTATTTGTCAGGGGAGTGTGGTAGCAGCCACTAAACTATGGTCATTTTATGTCCTCGTGGATTGAGAATTCACCTTGTAATTAAAGTATGTGCCCTGAAAAATTATTTCCTGCACCACAAAGCTGGCCCACTTCTTAGGGGATGGCATTCTAGCTTGTAACAGACTTTAAATTCAGCTCACTACCATCTTGGTTTTGCACCATATATTTATTCTGTAGCTTTGGAATCTGTTCTCCCCATATGTGTGAATCTGGTGGTCCTTTACTGCCTAGGAGCATGTCATTTACACCTAGGCTAACTGGGAGTAAACTCCTGCCAGATTAGAACAAGCGCATTTGACATCCAAATGCACGGGATGACAGTCCAGTTGTCACTTTAATTTTGTGTCTCACTTTATGTCTTCACTGCAAAAAAGATGTGTGTTTTTTACACTGAGAGAGCTAGCTGTATCAATGTAAAATCCTAGGTGAGAAATGGCACTGTTAGATTTCACCTTAGCTACCTACCATGGTTAAAAGCTGCAGTGCCTTGTCTCCAACAGGATTTTACATCGAGAGAGCGATCTTGTTAACTCTCTCGATGTAAAAACACCTTTCTTTGCAATGAAGACATAGCATAACAGGTGGCAGGAATGGCTGGGACATACAGGTCTTCTATATTTGGTGGCTCACCACATAGGTGCTGGAATTAGGGGTGCTCCTGTACCCCTAGGCTTGAAGTGATTTCCATTATATACAAGGTTTACAGTTTGGTTCAATGACTCTCAGCACCCCCACTCTACAAATTGTGCCAGCACCCCTGGTTCACCAGTGTTCAGTTCTCTCTCGCACACACATACACCCCTTCCCTGTGGTCTGAAGTGCATTTTTCCTAGCTTTGCCCAGCCAGAGGCCAGAATGGATATTTAGTTTTCTCTAACAGCTGATGAAAAAAATAACTCTGAGCTTTGCCCGAATCTAGTAGGCCTTTTTATACACTGGTTACTGCTTCTAAGATGCACCACCCTGTTGTGTGGCTTAAAGCTGTAGCCAGTGCTAAAGCGATGGGTAGAAAAGTTACTCTATGCTAGAAGCCACCAGGAGGAATTCTAGCTGGCTGGGTGCACTTTCTTCTATGTGGGAAAGCTAGCAGCCCTGACCATTGGCACCAACCATGCACATTACCTTTGCTTCCCAGCCCCATGCAATGAGGAAAAGCTCTTCTTCCCTTTACACAACTTCACATGGCAGCCTCAGTTTGGCACAGAGTCTGACTGAGGGCCTTTTAGACATTTAATAATAAACCTTATCAGATCCGCCTGAACTTGGAGAACTCCATACATTGATTGCTGAAGAAGCCAGCTCTATAACTATCTTATCAGTGATACAATGTCTCTTAAACATACCTGCGATGGAGAGGACACCCAGTTGTGCAGGAGGCCCACTCACAGAGAGCGGTAATTACAAAGCCACTAAAACTCTATTGTCTGTTTAGCATTTTAATAACATTATTTTTTAGGGATATGCTGGGCTCTAAGTTGGAAGAGTTTGTAAAGTGGCCTGTGTTTCTTGCATTAAGAGTTCTGTGGACAGTATTTTACCCTGGTACTTCTGGTGTCTTGTCCAGTTTTTCCTGTTTCTAAGTTTACTGCTCAAGATTGAATGGCTCAGACAATGATAATATAGAATACTGAGCCATTCACTCTCAGGTCATGGGTTTTAATCTACCTAGGTTAGTGTCTCATTAACTGTCTGATGGTTGCTTGTTCCACATGAAAGAAGCTGGTTATCTCAGTCCATTTCTTAAAGGACCAGAGGGGTCCATGTTCCTATTGGCATTGCTGGATAGTTGATAGCCTCAGTGGACACAGAATGACTAGACACAGTGGGTATGCGTACACTAAAAACTTAAGTCAACTTACAGCCACTGCAGTAGTTATTTCAATGGTGCATGTCCACGCTACCCTCGTTGGGTCAGTGGTGCACATCTTCACCAGACCGTTTCCACTGACCTAAGAGGGGCAGAGTGGGGAACTGAGAGTCCCGTCTCTCAGCTCTGCTGGCAGCTCCCTGCTAGGAGCCCAGCTGCCCCACAGGCTCCCGGAGGGCTGCCCCCCCACTCCCCATTCATGGCCGGGAGCTGTGGGAAGCCACCTGGGGCTTCTTGCCTCCCCATTCCCCGATGGGAGCATGGTCCAGCCAGGTGGGCTTCTGACCACAGCTCCCAACCGGGAGTGGGGTCCAGCCACCCAGCTCTCCAGGGAATGTAACAGCCGATGTAAGTAACAGAGTGTCTACAAAGACACTGTGTTGCCCTAAACACCAACATATGCCCTGTGCCTCTGATGGAGGTGGAGTTATGATGTGGGTGTATTGGGGCACTTACATCGGCAGAAATAAGGCTGTAGTGTGTACACTGACATAATTAGGTTGCGGTAAGCTGCCTTACGTCAGCCTAACTGTGTAGTGTAGACCAGGACAGTGACTGAACTTTCATCCTAAGAGCTGAGTCTTCAAAGCAAAGGTGAGACGCCCCGGAAGGGTGGTGTGGGGAAGGTTAAGGTGCCTGCTGTGTGGGACGGGTAGAGGATGGGAGTGCCCAGGGCTCTCCCTGCTTGGACTTGTTCCTGAGCACCAAAAGTCCTTTTAAAAGAGGAGAGTGGCAGGTTCAACACTGAACACTAACCGGGCTGGTTCTTAGTTTGCTCATTTCAGGTGCATGCTAAGGGCCTGAGTTCCAGAAGCGCTAAGGACCCATAGCTCTGGTCAGTCAGCGTGAGATGTAGGGAATCAGCAGGTCTGAAAATCTGGCCCTAAGTCAATATGCCTTGAGAGTCCAAGAAATTCAGTACAAACCCCTGTACGCACGTTTCCTCCTACTTCTACCTCACACAGAGCTAGATTCTGACCAGCCCCTGTCAGCGTGTGAGGGGCAGGGCACAGAGAGCAATCACACGCTAACAGGAGCTGGCCACACTCCTGTTGGGGAACATAGTCCCTGCTCCCACCTAGCAATTTTGTGGGCACTTGGCCTGCCAGCAAACTAGTTGGGTCCAGAGGGGGCATATGCTGTGTGTTTTGCAGAGGGAGGAGTGTAGTTTTCCTCCCATGCAGTGCTGCCCAGGAGGATTTCTAGCTGAGACTCATAGTGCTCCTTGGCTCTCATGATTTCTAGCACATGCCTGATGATGCCTGATGCACTCACGCATGACCCTTCTCTGGGCACGTAGTCACCGGATAGAGTTGCCAGGTGTCTGGTTTTCAACTGGAACACCTGGTTGAAAAGGGACCCTGGCAGCTCCGGTCAGCACTGCTGACTGGGCCGTTAAAAGTCCAGTCAGCAGCACAGCGGGGCTAAGGCAGGCTCCTTGCCTGCCGTGGCTCTACATGGCTCCCAGAAGCAGCAGCATCTTTCCCACTCTGGCTCCTACATGTAGGGGCAGCCAGGGGGCTCCGCACACTGCCCCCGCCCCATGCACCAGCTCCGCAGCTCCCACTGGCTGAGAACCAAGGCCAATGAGAACTGCAGGGGCAGCATCTGCGGACAGGGCAGCGCGCAAAGCTGCCTGGCCATGCCTCCGCGTAGGAGCCGGAGGGGGAACATGCCACTGCTTCCAGGAGCTGCTTGAGGTAAGCGCTGCCTGGAGCCTGCACCCCGACTCCCTCCTGTGCCCCAACCCCCTGCTCCAGCCCTAATCCCCCTCCCACCCTCCAAACCCCTTGATCCCAGCCCGGAACACCCTCCTGCACCCCAACCCCCTCATCTCCAGCCCCACTCCAGAGCCCACGCCCCCAGCCAGAACCCTCATACCCCCCTGTGCCCTTACCCCCTGCCCCAGCCCAGAGCCCCCTCCTGCACCCCAAACCCCCTCATCCCCAGCCCCACCCCAGAGCCTGCACCCCCAGCTGGAGCCCTCTCCTGCACGCTGAACCCCTCAGCCCGAAGCTGCACACCAAATCCCTCATCCCCAGCCCCACAACAGAGCCCACACCCCCAGCCAGAGCCCTCACCACCCCCATACCCCAAGCCCCTGAGTCAGCCCAGTGAAAATAAGCAAGTGAGCGAGGGTGGGAAGAGCGAGCGATGGAGACGGGGAGATGGAGTGAACAGGGGGCTGGGGACTCAGAGAAGGGGGGTTGGGGGGTCAGGGGGTGAGGCAAGGGTGTTCGGTTTTGTGCAAGCAGAAAGTTGGCAACCCTATCACCGGGCCCAAACTGTCACACTGTTACCTTTTACCACGCTAACTTCATTGGTTCTCTCTCGCTGACCTCTTCCAGGCCCAGCACAAACATCATCTCTTACTGAGCCTAGATACCACTTTGGCTCAAGATCACTCAAACCCATTTCAGTTCTTCCGACACCTTGCAGTGGCTGCTGTTTTCTTGTGGAGAGCGAAAACCCAGCCACTGGCAACCCCTCAGCAAAGTTCATGCAGTGAAGTGCTAGCAATAGCCCACAGAATGGTGCTCCGTGGCCCTGGGATAAAGCTGGTGTCCCAGGCCGTACATGCTGCACAAAGGGAAGGGTGACTGACCAGGGAGTCTGGCCCAGATCCTTGAAGGGATGTAGGATCCTAACTTCGTTGATGTCAGTGGGTGTTAAGGACCTAAATTCTTCTGAAGATCTGGGCCTCTCCCCCTGTGCTTTCCCATTGAAATAAAAACATTGTCTCATGATCACGACCAAACAGGGAGGCAACATCACTTGGCAAAGCACCCTTCACTCAAACTAGCTGTACATGGGAGGCACTGTGTCCCCACGGATAAGGCACTGGCCTGGCAATCAGCAGGCCTGGATTCTAAGCCAAGATCTGTCAGTGACCTACAGTGTGACCTTGGGTAAGTCACTTAATTTGGCTGTGCCTTGCTCTGTCTTCTTTATTTAGATTGTAAGTTCTTCAGGGTGGGAAGTGTCTCCTCCTGGGTGTTTGTTTGGGCCTCACTGTAATACAAATAATAATAGCTCCATACAACGAATTGCTGGCCGGCCAGTGTCATTTGAAATCCTGGGAAGCAGAGCTGGGAAATCCTTAAGACAGGAAGGTTTGTGTTTCATCCTAGTAGCTCCTTGTTACTGTAGCACAATGTTTACAGTGGAAAGGAAATGCTCTGTTCTCCAAGTAGCTGGTCAGACTATAAATATCCCGGATGGCATAAGACAGGAGGTCTCTAGTTCTCAGGATGTGGGTCAACGGATGGATGTAGGCTTTGTGTCTGGGAGAGAGCGATAATATCCCCTTGCAAGGGGCTCTGACAACACCCACAGGAAAGAAGAATAAATTCTGAGGTGCCAATCCTCAACAGCTGTACAAAGTCATAGCACCACTGACTTCTGGAGCTGCCTCTTATTCTCCTTCCCTTCTTGGCCAATCCCCTCAGTATATGGGCTGAAAAGCGCCACTGCTCCACAAAGACTCCCCTCCTGAACTACCTTCCAGCTCCCCCTGCCACAGAGTCCTCCCAACACATTCAGCTTTCTGTTCCCTGCAACACCCTTCCTCCCACATTTATAGCCCTGGCGTTCAGGCCAGTGGCCTGTCTGACAGCCCCAATACCTTCACTTTGAATCTCATATGCAGCAACCCTGCCTAACGTTCCCAACATCCATACTCACCACAGGAAGGTGCATCCAGGCACCTGAGCAGCAGTCACGCCCTACTAGAGCAGGTCAACAGTTTTTGAACAACAAATGTCTTCACCCACCAAAAGAAATAAAAAGTTGTGTTTCTGAGGGGAACAATCGTGGACAGTGGTCAATATCATAGACCCATTTGGGTTGTTAGGGAAAATGGGCCTTTTTCTGTATATTTTAAACATATTTATTGAAAAATGCAATAAACATTTTAATTTCTGTAACCCTTTCCATGGCTTTGATCATTTGTGGTGGAAAAATTTCCAAAGACATTTGAATAAAGCACAAATGGATCCAATTTGGCTCCTTTGAAATGAAACATTGCTGTTTCAACATTTTTTGCAAAATTAGTTTTTCATTTATCAACCTGCTTTATTACCCCTCACGCCCCGCCCAGCTTCTCCTCCCACAGGATATTCCTTATCTATAGCCAGATCTGCAGAAAGTGCCCTATGACACCAAGAATCAGCCAGCTAACAGCTCTGAAATCCATATCCTGCTTCAGAAACACCTCAGCTGTGTGAGAGAACAGACTAAGCACTTGGGGGGCCATACCCACTGTTCAGCTGAGGTCAGACAGCTATTGTGTAGGGTTAGTCTGCATCACCTCCAACATTCCTCACCCAGGTACAGGTGCTGGTTGACTCCAGGGCCTACCCACAAGTCAGTCCCCACTCACCTCAGACACAGTAAAAGCGGGCAGCTGGAAAGAGAAGGTAAGCTTGTCTCACCTCTACGCTCTGTTTCTAAGAAATTCCTAAGGCTCTGTCTATACATTAAAAACAGAGAAATAGTTAAAGAGATTCATTACTCCAGTAGAGCTATTAAGCCAGGGAATTCATTTTGGGAGGGAGACAAATCTTCACTCCCAAAAAGACAATACAAGAAACCAAACAAAGCCCTTTCCTGCCAGTAGATTGTTGAAACTGGCTTCAGCTTGCCTCTGATCTTCTGTCAGCCTAGAGCTTAACTTTAAAGTGTTTTTGGTTGCTTGCTTACCCCTTTATGGGATATTAGCCCCCCATCTCCTGCAGCCACCCCTCCCCACTGCCACAGGTTTGATCTAACCAACCACAGGGTTTGTGCCCTTATATGGAAAAATATCATGGGCAAGAAAGCTGATGGCTTTCCCTCTGTTTGCTAATATCCAACAGGAAACAGATGAGCCAAAGAGCCCCTTCTACAGATGGCTGCCGCTGCTGGTAAGAGAAAAACAGGTAGTTTGTCTGATGAGCGGAAATCCCAGATAGGTAGTGTCTCTGATCATCCTACCTAAGATCTGGCCCTGAGGCCCCTCTCACATACGCTAATTTTACACAGTGTAACACCATTGATCTCAATTTGTGTCTCCTTAGTGACAACACCAGTGTGAAAAGAGACTCTAGATAACTTCCTGTGTTGTCCAGCCAGTCTTAGCGGTGCCCGCTATTTTTTCAGTAGTGTTACGGTATGTTTCTCCACTACCTCCACTTCTCCTTATGCAAGAAACCCAGAGAGAAGAGAGAATTACCGCTCCCCGGTTTATTGGAAATTCCAATTTACTAAGCCCTTCAAAACTCATGGAACACAGCAGGTAAGGGGGCAAGAGTTTGAGCTAATAGTACACTTTACATTTTCAAAGTGCCAGATGAATGTCAACTAACTAAACCCCCCCTGCGCCCCGCACAGAGTGCCTGGAGACTTCCTGCTTCCAGCTGTATGTATGGATGTAACTGAAGGAAAATATCAATCTGTTTCTGTACACGGCACCTTTACGTGTGGAGGCAGCTGCTGCTTTGTGTGTCAGTTCAGGTGCTGGATGTCAGATTGAGGCTCTGAGTGTGCTGTTCTCTGTTGCATGGAGACTTC
The DNA here is from genome assembly GCF_015237465.2 of Chelonia mydas. Classification (NCBI taxonomy): domain Eukaryota; kingdom Metazoa; phylum Chordata; order Testudines; family Cheloniidae; genus Chelonia; species Chelonia mydas. Next base: position 231,463,888 of record NC_057850.1, read on the forward strand.
CTAGGTGTTCTTTCTTTCCCTTTTGTTTTCCTTAATTGGAAATAAGTCCTCTAGACTGAAAGTGACATGGGCTTTTGTTCTTTGTGCAGGGGAAAACCTAGCAAGAGAGACTGAGTCCACAGACTGTTTGTCCTTTGGAGGGTGGTCTTCTGGCTAGGCATAGCCCTGGGATGGCTCTGTTAAACTTTTAAAGCCACTAACCCCTGGTACAGCAGGCTCTATTGAGAAGTGGAGCTACTGTGCTGTCTGAAATACTGCTGTGTCTTCCTAGATCCATCCCAGGACATGAGGAGGGTGTCTCAGACATGGTGGGGTAACAACCATGGGTAAAGGATGACTTTTGAAGCCATCCATGTGGGTGGAATCTCTTGAGTTAGGGCTTCTGAGATAGTAGCACCTGGCCCAGGAAGCCAGGGCTGTGGTGATGGAAGTATTTATAAAACAAGCTATTGCTGGCTTAAGTATGTCTGATTTTATTTTGGCTTCAAAAATCTATTACAGCTAAGCCTAGTAAAGAGACTTGCAAGGGGAAAAGTAGTTCATGGACTCAGTATCTCTTGTGCACCAGACGTGCTCTCAAACCTTGGTCCTCCTTTAGCTCAGTAGTTAGCTCCGGTGCCAGATTCTATACAGCACCTCTCAGGAGGCACAGCTCAGACCTGGGGATGTCAAAGGTGGCGTAAACATATTGGGTTACTCTAACATAGAGCTTGTGGATCACTCTGCAGCCTAAAATAGAAAGAGCACCAAGGACTCGAGCCACGCCCTCTCCTGTCCCCCAAAGCATGCCCTTGCACCAGGGGCTGGCGTGGGGGGAAGTGTAGGGTCTTGCATACTGCTCCGATGCAGCCTCTGTACTGGACGAATTCCCCCATATGCCATTCTGCCCTCCAAAATCAGAAAGGCTAAGTTACATTTAGCAGCTCTATAAATACAGAGGAGCAAGAGAAAGTGTAGGTCCATTATTTAGTGGGGAAGGGGAACTAATAACAGATGACTTGAAGAACGCTGTGGTGTTTAATGCCCATTGTGCTTTAGTCTTCACTAAAAAGGGTAATTGTGACCAGATCCTTAACACAATTAATATTAACAACAAGGGGAAGGAACAGAATAAGGAAAAACAGGTTAAAGAATATTAGATAAGTTAGACGTATTCAAGTCAGCAGGGACTGACAAAATTCATTCTGAAGGAACTAGCTTAAGCAATCTCGGAACCTTTAATGATTCTCTTTGAGAACTCATGGAGAACAGAAGAGGAGCCAGAGGACTGGAGAAGAGCAAACATAGTGCCTATCTTTTTTTAAAAAAGGGAACAAAAAGGGACTAGGGAATTATAGACCAGTCTGTCTAATTCTGATACCTGGAAAGTTACTGGAATGAATTATTAAACAATCAATTTGCAAGCATCTGAAGGATAATAGGTGTTAATTAATAGCCAACATGGATTTGTCAAGAGCAAATCATGCCAAACCAACTTAATTTCTTTCTTTGACAAAGTTACTGGCCTAGAGGATAGTAGGAAAGAAGCAGACATGATATATCTTGATTTCAATAAGGCTTTTGACACAGTCTCAAATGACATTCTCGTAAGTAAACTAGGGAAATGTGGTCTAGATGAAATTACTATAAGGTGCACAACTGGTTAAAAGAGTAGTTATCAATGGTTCATTGTCAAACTGGTAGGATATGTCTAGTGGGTCCCACGGCAGTCCGACCTGGATCCAATACTAGTCAATATTCTCATTAATGACTTGTATAATGGAGAGGAGAGTATGCTTATAAAATATGTGGAAAACAACAAGCTGGGAGAGGTTTGGCTTCAAAGACAAAGTACTACACTTAGGAAGAAAAAATCAAATGCGCAAATACAAAATGAGAAATAACTGGATAGACAAAGGAAAAGGATCTGGGAATTATAGGGGATCACAAATTGAATATGAGTTAACATTGTGATGCAGTTGAGAAAAAGGCTAATATCATTTGGGGATGTATTAATAGGAGTGTCATATGTAAGACACAGGAGGTAATTGTCCTGTTCTTCTCAGCACTGGTGAGGCCCCAGCTGGAGTACTATGTCCAGTTCTGGGTACCATACTTTAGGAAAGATGTGGACTAATTGCAGAGTATCCAGAGGAGAGCAACAAGCATGGTAAAAGGTTAAGAAAACCTGACCTGTAAGGAAAGAGTTAAAAAAATTGGGGGTGTTTCGTGGTGAGAAAAGAAGACAGAGTGGGGAGCTGATGATAGTCTTCAAATGCGTTAAGGGCTGTAATAAAGAGAACAGTGATCAATTATTCTCCATGTCCACTGCAGGAAAGTCAAGAAATAATTGTCTTAATCTGCAGCAAGGGAGATTTAGATATTAGGGGGGGGAAATTGTTACTATAAAGATAGTTAAGCACCTCAATAGGCTTCCAAGGGAGACTGTGGCATCACCATCACTGGAGATTTTAAGAACAAGTTTTAGACAAACACTGGTCAGGAATGATATAAGTATACTTGGTCCCGCCTCAGCATGGGGGGCTGGATTAGATGATCTCTTGAAGTCCCTTCCAGCCCTACATTTCTGTGATTCTATAAGTCTTTATAATGGGCCTGACCTCAGCTGTTTTTTGGAAGGAGAGGTCTCTGGTTCAGTTTCTTGCTAACATGGCTAAATTATAAATAAAGATAAGGCTGCAGTTGATATTTGTCCCTCAAATACCTGTCTGTATTCTGCACTGTCTGTCATCAGGGTTGCATTTGCATAACGGCTCCCTGATGTATGAGCAGAGTGAAAATGCACAAAGTAGCTCACTTTGTGGATCTGCAATTGCTCAAGTCTGATTGGATACATATAGATGTGCGTATAATGCCAAGTATTATCCAGTGCAGTATAAGCATGGAAAGGGCAGGAGCAAAGGCCAGCTTCCCTGCTCTTGGGTATGTGTTTTCTAGGTTTGACTGAATGAAGTCATAAGGTTGGTGTTTTCCTGCTGCTAGATACAGTTTTGGATTTATGTATTTGCCCGATTCTATGGAACCAGGATTTCTAGGAGGGCAAGGTTCTCCAAATGGCTAATTTTTGCTTTCTGTGCAATTCTTCATACAAAGAAGAATACACCCTGTTTTCCTCATCAGTGCAGCAAGGTTCATCGTTAATATGTTTAAGAAATATATGCCAATCAGCTGGGGGGAAGGATGGATTGATTAAGAGCTCTTGCCAAGTACAATGCAGATGTTCAGCCACCCATGCACGTTTCCCGCTCCATCTGACCTGTGGGTCATCCTTTCACTAAATGTGGAGAGAGACTGAGGCAGGAAAGGCTTGACAACAGCACCACCTGCTGGACGGCTGATGGAAGTACTCAGGTGTAATCAAGTTCTAAAGTGCCTGAACTCTTCTAAATTTCCAGAAGGTATTCTCCAGACTGAGGTTCTGTCTGTTACTGCTCGCTCTGTGCTTCTCTGCAGATGGGCAGAGCACCTTCCTGCAGGTGGGAGAAGATTGACTTACCTGAGTGTTGTACATGATGACAAGGAAATTTTTGATTTTGCTTAATCTTGTCCCTCTTTCTTCACATGATTACTCTCACATGCTTCAAGATGTTGCCGTTTTCGTGATTCAAAGCAGCTGCCAGAGAATTTGATTTCACACAGAGTTCAGTCACACAGCACTGTGCTGGGCCTGGCAAGGAAATAGCTGTGGAGAATGTCTAATCTCTGCAAGGTGTCGGCATGTGCAAAACGTACAGAAAGTCCCTGATACACGCAGAAGCTGTTCATGTGGGTGTAATTAGGATTGTCCTTTATCCAATGGGTTGATGTTTAAAGAAGTTTTGTAAACAGTGGTGAGCCAAATTGGTCTGGGAAAACTTGGATACCTCCAAAGTGAGATGAAGTGTCCTGGGAGAGGGGTACAGGGAGAGGAAGTTTCAATAAATGGATTATCTGCACACCCTGTGCTGTGGTCTTGTGGGTTTTCAGAAAATGAGCAAGGGCAGATCTTGGGACTCCTGGGGAAAGCCTGATCTGCCGCTTGTAGCGATGCAACTGGGATGCCTTTCTTTTCTGCATCCTGCGCCTTTCAGTTTCAGCTGCTCTCCAGCTGCTCAGCCAGTGCTGGGGCTTGCCAGGGCTGAGTCCTGGCACCTCTTTCATTACAAATTAAGCAATGTGGGGAGGCAGCAGGGCCCAGGGGCAATGGAGGGGTGGGAAGCCTGGGGAATCAGTGGGTGCTGGGGCAATGGGTGGGAGGCCAGGGAGGCAGAGGGGGCCAGGGGCGATGGGGATGAGTGAGGAGCTGGGGACAGCAGCGGGGGCCAGGGGCGATCAGGGGATGGATGGGGAGGCAGCAGGGACCAGGGGTGCCAAAATTCAAGTTTGTCCAGGGCGCCATTTTCCCTAAGGCCAGCCCTGGCCTTCTGCATGGTGTCATGTGCTACTCATACTGGAGGTAGGCAAGCCGCTTGTTCAGTTTGAAGCTGGACAGTCCTCTTTTTCTAAGGTTTTGTCCTCTATGTGGTACTGAGGCAAAACCAGACATGGCTTTGTCTGGTACCATGGGTGGAGGACACCATTTTGAAGAGCATGCCTCTCTGTCCCCTCCAGCGTGACCTCGCACACCAATCATACTGGCAGGGGCAGTTAGGTGAGGATGAGACAGTGGCCATGTTAACTGGGGGTGCCATCTTTTGAAAGAGACATAAAACCGAAGTCCTGGCTATGGCATCTACTGCCTAGATCCTACAGCACTTTTCACAAGATTGGAAGTGCCAGCTCCTGTATCCTGGAGAAATTCCACTCTGGATAAGCCCATTCTGCTTCCTCTGAGTATCAGCACTTGGAGGGCAGTGAACCAACACACTGAGGGCCTTCGAGGTTTGGGTTAACCAGACCTTGTCGTCATCTCCCAAGGTGTAATGTTGTATCATAGTCAGAAACACAGAGAATCCAGGGTTCCCTCCTCTCCCACCCACCAGAACTGCACCTCAGCCCTGAGACTGTGACCTAGGCCCTCATTAGCATTCCAGTGACTCCACAAGGAGAATCTTCTCCCTCTGCAACTGAATCCTGTTCCGGGATAAGCAGATGTGGCACTAGAAGCTTGTATAGGAAATAAACTGAAGGCGATTGTTTAAAAGCAAGAAATCTCAGGCAGTTAGGAGGTAAATATGGTGATGTTCAGCTGAATGCACTTATTTTCCATGGCTGTGGGAATCAGGGTGTCTAGAGAGTAGCTGGAAAAGAGTGTGTTGTGTGTTAGTCTGATTGTGGGGTCACTCATCTGGAGGAGGACAGCTGGGGCTTGGGCACTTATCTTTCAAGGGAGAGTTGTCCGAGGCAGTTTGGTGCCCCAACAGATATGAATGAAGTAAGCATGAAGTTGCCCATCACTAGCCCTGTGGAAACTGAATTTCTCTTGTCTCACTCATCCCTTTAAATTTTCCTTTGCATTTCTGTTTGCATTATCAGAAAACAGAGCGAAACTTTGCCAGGAACACCAAGATTTGCCTCGTTTCCAGCTGGCTCCCTAACTTAATCCAGGTTTTCTCAAAATTTGTCCCTAGGCTAGCTAAGAAGTTTGTGAACTCAACAAACTTGTCCCGGGTGTCACATTTGTAACACACCCAGCATTAGTTGTGTTGGGAGGGGAAGAGAGGAGAGGTTAGGAATGTTCCACACAGCTTTATTTCCATTCACCTATTCCAAGGATTCAGGAGTATAAATGACCTCACTCCCCCAGTCCCACACAGATTATTTCTGGATCTGATGCTTCACTGACTTTATAACTTTATGCTAGTCACTTAAGCTTTCTGTGCTTCAATTTTCCCATCTACAAAACAGAAGTAATCCCCACCTTTGAAAGCATTTTGAGATCTACAGGTGAGAAGGTATTATATAGTACATGTAGTGAGGCGGAATGGCCTCTCTGAACTGGAGAATGGGGGACCATGACACTCCCTCTGGTGGGAGGAGCTAAATCCCCCCCCCCCCCGCCCCCTTCACTGGAATAGGAGAACTCTAGATAGGAGAACCCTGGAGCTCAGTTGGTGATGAAGCACCGGAAGGAGCAGACATTTCTTCCAGGGAGCTGAGATCTCAACAGGATCCTGGACTAGGCCCTGAGTGGAGGTGCACCCTGCAGTCAGAGGAGGCAGACAAGTACTCCGAGGAGCTGCCGGAACTGCCTCCAGACAAATGTCCTGGGGAGCTGTGGGGACTGCTGGCTGCCTAGTACCCCGAGGAGATGGAGAACGTTTGGACTCTGGGTCTGTACGCCCAGACTATGGTAGGAAGTAGCCCAGGGGAACAAGACTTTAGTCTGGTTTTGCTGCCAAAGAATTAGTGTGTTTCAATAAGATCTCCACTGACCCAGTGGTGGACTCATCTGCCACTGTTAGGGCCCTGGGCTGAAACCTGTGGAGTCAGGTGGGGCTGGGTCCCTCTATCCCCCTGCTGCTGACCGCACTTCTGGGGTGGCCAAACTCCCCCTTTTGGCTGGAAGACCTGTACTGTGTTGTTGGCTTATCCCAGCCGGAAGGCTATGGAGCCATAGACTGTTAATTGGTGTCTGCCCCTGCCAGGAGGCTGTGGGGTAAAGACTGTTTGTGGCTCTGTCCCACCCAGAAGGCCAGAGCTTTCCTTTATAGACTGTTGCTTGTTGTCTGCCACAGCCAGGAGGCTGTGGGCTGAAGACTGTTTGCGCTCTTCCCCCCCGAGGGCCAGAGCTTCCCCACAGACTACTGATTACTGGCTGCCTGTAGTGAGGTAGGGTGGTCTCCCTCCCCACTTGGGAGCAAGGGACCACTACACTGCAACATATTATTTGAGGTGTTTTTTCCTTGTTCCTCATCTTTAGTTCTTGAAAAAGCCTTTTCCACACCTTTCTACAAGGCAAAATGTCTCCTTATTCCTGCACTGGCAGGGAGGTGGGCTAGATGCCTTGATAGGCCTCGTCCATCCATCGATAGTGAGAGCATTGCATGAGCTGAGCAGTATGTTTACATTATTGAGGTCACCTCACTCACAGCCGATTGGACAACGCTTGAAACTGCTAACTCTGTACAAACCACACATCAGCAGGAAACATACCACATTGCACAAGACATGTTCTAATGTAGCTGTGTTCAGCCCTCTCTGGGAGCTGCTGCACCAGTGAGAAGTGTGCTGTGACTTATCTGCACCTGGTTGTGTAGTAAAGGCTGGGCACCCATATTTTTGCACATAGGGACTCCTCTCTTGGGCAATATACCAAGAGTCTGCCACTTACCTTGGAGCAGATTACAAGCACCTTCCTCTCCTCTAAGGATGTGCCACCTTTTGAGAGTACACAGGTGCTGGACACCTGTGTCTCCCATTGGCTGTGGGTGCTCAGCAGCTTTAGAATCACCATGTAGTTGGGTGCTTACCTTTATGCACCCAGCTTTGAAAATGTTGGCCTTAATCTTTCAGATTCAAAGGCCATCTAATTCAGTGGTCCTCTAATATAGTGATTCTCAACTCAGGATATGTGTACCCCTGGGGTACACAGAGGTCTTCCAGGGGGTACATCAACTCACCTAGATATTTGCCTAGTTTTACAACAAGCTATATAAAAAGCACTAGTGAAGTCAGTACAAACTAAAATTTGATGCAGAGAATGACTTGTTTATACTGCTCTGTGTACTGTATGCTGAACGGTAAGTACAATATTTATATTCCAGTTGATTTATTTTACAATGATATAGTAAAAATAAGAAAGTAAGCAATTTTTCAGTAAGAGTGTGCTGTGACACTTTTGTATTTTTATGTCTGATTTTGTAAGCAAGTAGATTTTAAGTGAGGTAAAACTTGGGGTACGCACAACAAATCTGACTCCTGAAAGGGGTACAGTAGTCTAGAAAGGTTGAGAGCCCCTGGTCTAACACACAAACAGGTGAGAGCCAGCGCCTGCTGGAGTCAATGAAAAGACTCCCACTGACGTCAATGGATTCCGGAGCAGGCCTCTAGTGAGCAACTTGAAGCCGTGGATTGAGTCTGGAGGATGGCAGCTGAGGAGTGCCAAATGCACTGCATTCCCCTGTCCCCACAGACACCCACCCTGATGGCCCAGAAACCCCTCACTAGCTGCTCCATAGACATGGAGGAAGTGGGACTTTATTCTGCCCGATTTCTCCCACAGCTGTTCCCCACTGGTTTGGGAAAAGTAGTTACCCCAGATTCAAACTTCCATCCCTGCCCACCTTGGTACTCTGAAACTCCCCTCCCCTTCTCATGACCCCAAAGAGGGTCTTCACAGGGTACCTGTAAGTAGAGTGAGCCCCTGCCACTGTAGCCAGGCTGCTGAGAGGTGGGGAGCAGCCAAGAGTCTCTGTGCACATATCCTTTCCGTCCAACAGATCCTGGAGGTCTGCAGGTTTAGGGATTGTAACCCGGGGCCTCTTCCTCAGGAGACCAATCACACACTGCTTAGCGAAAGATTTGTAAGGAAACTGAGTGAAGTTTCTGCCTCTATTCCCTGTGCATATTACGTCCACATAGGGGAGCATCAGACCCAATGTCAATACAAAAACCAGTCATGACTTGGTGAGATATGGCACTGAAAAACAAGGGGAAAGGGCTTTGAATCCCATTGAGTCCAATGGGTTTTGAATCAGATTCTTCACCCTGCTCCTCAAGATGCATCTAATTGCCTTTTTTCAAAACTGAATTAAGTGGAGAGTTTTCTGCATGGCTTTTATTTGCATAAAATGAATTTTCATTATGACCAGGTCCCTCTCTCTAAGATCAGAAGAACTTGTGCCCTTAGTTCTAGCTGGGTCGGTCTTTCAGTGTATAAGTTGCTATTATTTTAAAGCTCTGTGCCAGCCCACTTCAGAGAGCCCATCTCTCCTGCAATGAGAGAGAGGCTTTAGGGAAAAGAGACACCAGTGAAAAATAGATACAGCAAAATAGATCCAAAGGAGCTGAAATGAGGATAAGGCAGAAAACCAGAGACCACATTTTGGCAGCTAAATTTTCAAGCAGAGTTAATGTCAGGCACCTAAATCAGTACCCAGGGGATTTAACACTGGTTTCTGGTTTTAAGCACCCAGCTTTGGAAATTTCACCCTTATAAAGAGAAAAACAGGCAAAGAGAAGCATTAGTGACCCAGAAACGATCCCTGTCAAACCAGTGGTTCACCTTTACCAAGCACCCACTGCTCTGTTTCTAAACCTGGACCAGTGTTTTTAAATTAGTTATTTGTATAGTAAAAAACCTGATTTGTGGGGATTTTTGTTGTCACCTTGTTTTAATAGGTGGATTATTTTTAGTCGATACATTATACAGTTAGTACAAAATGTAAATCTAGTGATCCAATTTCAGCAGAAGCCCATACGAAACACTGGTACGCTGTCACTTTATGGCTGTTCAGTGAGCTCAGAGCTGCTCTTGAAGTCAATCTAACCTCAGTGGAAGTCTATAGGAAAACTGGAGGGATCTCCTGTGGTTACTCGAATCAGAATGGGTTCTCCGATGGCTTCCTCAGTTAAATCGTTAATTTTGAATCCCGTGTGCGGTAACTCCTTTAAAAATGTTACATTATAAAGATCATTTTGAAGCATTATTATAGGCAGAGCTATAGCACTGCCTATTGTTAAGGTTGTCATGGGCGGTGAGTTCTATGGGCCCGTGGTGCCCGGGCACCAGGAATATTCCTGGCCTGAGAGCCCGGCTCCAGCAAAGTTTCCCGCCTGCCCACCCCCCCACCTCACGCATCCCCTGGCCTTGACTGCTGCCCCCTGGTGATTTTAAAACAGCCCAGCCACTCCTGCCGCCACCCGACAGCCTGTGGGGGGAGGGGAGGGGCTGTGCCGCTGTCCCGAACACCCCTGCGGCCAATGGGAAGCTTCGAGGGCGGTGCATGGGGACAGCAGCATGCAGAGACACCCCCTGGCCTGGCCCACCTAGGAGCCGCTGCCAGAGGGGGTGCCCCAGGTAAGCACTGAACCCCCCCCATCCACTTCCAGAGCCTGCACCCACACCCCCTCCCCACACACCCCCTCCGGCCCCAAATTTCCTCCTGCACCCCCACCCCCCTGCATCCCTTCTTGCCCCCAAACTCCCTCCCAGATCTTGAACCCCTCATCCCCTCCTCCACCCCACCCCCTGCCCCAGCCAGAGCCTGCACCCAGCACCCAAACTCCCTCCCAGAGCCTGCACCCCTCACCCCCTTCTCCACTCCCACCCACTGGCCCCAGGCCAGAGCCTCCACCCAGCACCCAAACTCCATCCCAGAGCCTGAACCCCTCCCTCCCCCCAAACTCCTGCTTGCACTCCCACCCCTCCCCCGCACCCACTTTTGCCCCCAAACTCCCTCCCACAGCCTGCACCCCTCACCCTCCTCTGCACTCCCACCTCCTGCCCCAGCCCAGAGCCTGCATCCAGCACACAAACTCCATCCTAGAGCCTGCACCCCCACCCCCTCCTGAACCACCACTCCCTGCCCCAGCCCAGACCCTGCACCCAGCACACAAACTCCCTCCCAGAGCCTGACCTCTCACTCCTTCTGCACCCAAACTCTCTCCCAGAGCCTGCACCCCACCTGCACCCCAATCCCCTGCCCCAGCCCAGAGCCTGCACCCCAGGCCCCCCGCAAACTCCCTCCCAGAGCCTTAGGCAGGTAGTGGGGGAGTTTGCAAAGGGGGAGGCAGGTTCTGGGTATTCTGGGCACCATCAAAATTTCTACAAACCTGCTGCCCCTGAAGGTTGCCTGACACTTCTCATTATAAGACCCTGTATTCAGTTCTTATAACTTTGCCAAACTTTATGTGTTTGGTCTGATATGTTAGTGTATGCCCCAGGCTGAATTCTTCTGGAAAATTTAATTTGTTTCTGAGGATAAGGCTTAGGGAAAATACGTTTTGCCTATAATAAAAAAATTCTTGAGACCTTGTAATAAATGCTCTAACATCCCCATGCTGTGGAGTAGGCACTTAAAATTAGGAAGTGGGGTGACAGTCATGTCTTGTTAGGTATGTCCTTTTGCCATCCTCATGAAAATCCACCCATATCTGACCTTTGAAAAAAAATTACACTTTGCACACTGGTCCTGGAAGAGCTGAGTTTGGCCAGGTGGTTCCAATCAGCTAATTAGGCTGCAAACAGGCTGGAGGCAGCTAATTGGAGAGACCCTCACCTGTGAGTGACAGGCAGGATCTATATAAGCCAGGAGGCTGGCAACAGAAGGGGCTACTCAGAAAGGCTATCAGCATTCCCTGGAAAGAGGGAGATATGCCTGGAGCCTGCAGAGATAAGCTGCTTAAAGTTACTCCCTGGGAGGAGGGAGTGAAGAGTCGGGCAAACACAGAGGAGTGGGGAAGGTCAGGTGGTATGGTAGCGGCTCAGGGAAAGGCAGCAAGGTGCAGGGAATGGACCTGTGCTGTTGTGTGGAAAGTCCCTGAGCTGGAACCTGGAGTAGAGGGCAGACCCAGATTACCTCCACTGAGGGAGTGGCACTGTGAGGCAGTGAAACAGAAGACTTCCTGAGACTGCTGGAGAGCAGGAACCTTGATAGTCCCCCTTGGAAGGGGAACCACAATAGTGACCTAGCTGGAATCATGAAGAGGGCAGCTGTGGCTCCTGAGAGTCCAAGAGGGGCTGTAGAGGAGAAACTGATGGGGTGTAATTGCTGGAAGGTCCATTGGCCTTGACCACACTAATCCACAGGACCACCATCAAGTGGCACCATCCAGTGGTGAGTAGAGCAAACCCCATCACAGGGAGAGGCCAAGATTGGATGAAGAGCCTGGGACGGGAGACCGTACTGGGAACCAGTGGTGGGGAGAGGAACAGATGGGTTGGAGGCAGGAGGGGGGAACTCTGAGTGGCTGGACAAGGAGTTGGGGCAGAATGAGGGGAGGGAGATGGGACTGAAAGGCAGGCTGCCCCTGTGGTTAAGACACTAGCATGGATTTGAGATTCCCTTCTCCACACAAACTTCCTGTGTGACCTTGGGCAAGTCCCTTAGCCTCTGTGTGCCTTGGTTCCCCAGCTGTAAAATAGGGCGGTGCTGTTAGTCCCATCTCCCAGGGGTGTTGTGCAGACCTCATTAATGTTTGTGAAGTACTCAGATACTGCACTGGAGATTCAGATGAGCACCATAGAAAAGCCTGTGAGGAAATTAATAATTGTCCGTTCAGGGCATCATTTGACTAGTGTGCAGTAAATAAGGGCTGGTGCCACACACTGAACAACAGGAAAACAAAATATTGAATAGGTGATCATTTGTGTGATGCTTGTGGTGCCTTTTCCTGTTTGTCCTAAGGACTAGCTCTCTCCAGGTGTTGCACCCTCCATTGGTGGTGTCTTCTCCATCCTGTCTCACTTTGTGGCCCCTCTCACTCTAGGAACCATAGCCTCCTCTTCATAACTCAACCCTCTGGCTGAGTCACCATACGTGTCCCCTCCTTCCTGGATATCAAAGTCCCTCTTGACAAATGAGCTACTCTTGCTCACTGCCCTGACAGTGCCACTTCATCAGTGCCTGGTAGGGACACCCTCTACTCTGGGCCCCGGCTCAGGGCCCCTCTCGTTGGCACCCAAGGTTTGACCTACTTTATACGTGGCTGCTTTTCCCCTGATACTTGCCCAACTTTTGCTCTCCAACTTCTCTGGGCTTGCCAAGCTACACTTCCCACCCTTCCAGGGAGTAACTGTAGGCTACTTGCCTCTAGCCCCAGACACACCTCCCTTCTTCCAGGGAGTGATGGGAGGCTCCTTCCCTCCTCCAGCTCCTTCTTTTGCCAGATTTCTGGCTCATAGGGCCCTCCAGCTGATCTTGCTTCCAATCAATTCCCTGCTCCCTGGCTTCTCCTCCAGGTGCAGCCCATGGAGTGAATTCCCCTCCCCCAACTTAACCCCTTCCAGTCCTGTGTGGGGTGGACACCTCATCACAGTTTGGTATTTTCAATCCTGTGCACTAGATGAGGCAGAGGTTCTGTGCAAAGAAATAGTGTATGACCATGTAATTAAAGACTCTGTCATAATGCATACATACTGCACAAGGGGGCTGTATTGGTGTTGCCCAGGCAACCTTAGTGCTGGTATTTCCTAACTTTGCAACTTTAATAATCTTTTTAAAGTAATTTTTTGTGTACAATAATGTGTCAATGGTAAATCTTAATTGAGGCAGTCCTCTTCATCTCACTCTAGAAAAATACAAGAAACAAGGGTAAATATTTAGTTGTCTATTATCATTCTACTGAAAGCATGCTTCGCTGCTGTTCTGTGGGTCTGCTGTGGCTAGCACTCTTCCTGTCTAGTGCGGCTAGATGGATATGGCTTGAGGTTAGCATGGTAGCTAAATAGAATAGAGAATAGACATTCCCCTCTGGTGTATCTGGATGAGTGATCTGCGAGGTCACTCCAATCCTTGACTCTGGGAGCCAGCCTTACCCTGCTCTGCTGTGAGAACCCCCACTCCTGGGCTGTTCACGCACAGCCTCTGGCATGGAAGCTGCTCCCAGCTACTTGCAAGCGACTGACACTATCCAATATCTGTGGTCCCAGACACAACCCTGGGAACCTCTGTCTTGCAGTGTCCAGTTACGCCCGCTGGACACTGCAAGCTTATGAGTTCATCAATTTAACAAAGAAATTGATGTGTACCAGGCTTGTTGTCCCAAGGGGAGCCTCTGACACGCTTTAGACCAAAAGCACTGCTTCGGGTAGAATAAACAGATTTATTAACTATAAAGATTTTAAGTGATAAGAAGTCAAAGCATAACAAGTCAGATTTGGTCAAATGAAATAAAAGCTGACTGGATGAGTGTAATTCTCAGATTCTGGTTTATAGCATGAATGTTCACTTTTGAGCTTGTCTGTGCTTAAGTACTGCACAGTGTTATAGTCGTACAGCTTATTCTCATTTGTGAAATGTATACAATTGTGATATAGCTTATTTCAAGTAAAACTGTCCACACTTGGGTTTTTACTGGTATAGCTGTTGGCAGAAAATCACATCTCTAACCAACATAGTTATCTTTGTAGAAGTTATAAGTGTATACCAGGCCTTACAAATTCAAAACTCCTGCTGTGTGAACATTCCCAAATTTTAGATTAGTTTTCTGTTTGGCAAGGCTAAACAATTCCAGTATGCCCTTGAACACCTGCAGGTCCTCTGGAAAGCAGCTCCTGAACACAAGAGAAGCATAAACCAGTTAAATTAAAAACAGGAAATGCTTCACATCACACTTTGTTTTCATTAAAAATTTCTGCAACCATTCTGGCCTTTGATATGTTCACGTGGCTGTGCATGGACAGTGAACCACAAAGAGGCATGGATACAGTCAAAATGAACTGCCTTTAAACATATGAATGTTTGCAGACAACATTTTGTAGTGTTCACCGATATCTGCACATGACTGCCTCGGTTAGATGGTCTCCTTAGAGCGGGCATCCCATGCTTTCTGAATACTGTTGTAGAATAATGGCTTGTCACACTTTCGTCACTACAGCATATAAAACTTTGCAGGCCTAAGAGAAAAACAAATGAGATGTAACTTTAACTACTTTGCATTAATATGTATGGCAAAAAACACTTCTAGTACAGATGTGGTGTGTATCGACACGTGGCTACAGCATGACCAATCAATAAGGATATAATACTGGGATGTATATCGCTGTTCGTTTTAGTTTGGGCGAAGTTAGTATTAGTTTGGTGCATTCTGCTCTGATATCCTTGAAGGAAAAACTACACACACCAACTGAATTTTTTGGAAGCTACAATTTAAGATATTTAGGCTATTTTCATCCTAGGAATTCTGGTTTAGTAAAAACAGAATATTTTACGTATTTCCTCTGTAAAGACCCTGGGCCGTAGGCGCTGACTCCGTGGGTGCTCTGGGGCTGGAGCACCCACAGGGGGAAAAAATGGTGGGTGCTGAGCATCCACTGGCAGTTCCCCATCAGCTTCCCTCCCCTCCTCTCCCCCCCACAACGCATCCATCTCACTGGCGGGCCCTGCAGATCAGCACCTCTCCAACCCACTGCTAACAGCTGTTTCGCAGCTGGGAGGGAGGAGGAGGAGCGAGGACGTGGCAGAACTGGACAGGAAGAGGTGGGGCCTTAGGGAAGGGGCTGGAGTTGGAGCGGGGCCTGGGACACAGCTGGGGGTCAAGCACCCCCAGCACTTGGAAATTCAGTGCCTGTGCCCTGGACACACAGCCTCAAGGACACAAACTGTTAACACCTGCTAGGCTATGCCTGTAACCATCTCTGGAAAGTTATGCCACCATGGCTAAACAATAAACACAAAGAGGCATTAGAGGCAAAAAGGCATCCTTTAAAAATTGGAAGTCAAATCCTACTAAAGAAAATAGAAAGAAGCACAAACTCTGGCAAGTCAAATGTCAAAGTATAAGTAAGCAGGCCAAAAAAGAATTTGAAGAGTAACTAACAAAAAACTCGTACTTAACATTTTTCTTGCTGTTTGTTTTGCAGACTTCCTGCTTCTGATAAACTATCAGTGAGACCACTGGACAATTCAGGTGTTAACTCAAAGAAGACCAGGCCATTGCAGAGAAGCTAAAGGAATTCTTTGCATCAGCCTTCACTGCAGAGGATGTGAGGGTGATTCCCACACCCGAGCCATTCTTTTTAGATAACAAATCTGAGGAACTTTCCCCGACTGAGGTGTCAGAGGAGGTTTTGGAACAAACTGATAAATTAGACAGTAATAAGTCACTAAGGCCAGAATGGATTCACCAAGAGTTCTGAAAAACTCAAATATGAAATTCCATAACTACTAACTGTGGTATGTAACCTACCACTTACATTAGCTTCTGTACCAGACGACTGGAGGAGAGCTAATGTGATGTCAATTTTTAAAAGACTCCAGAGGCAATCCTGGCAATTACAGGCCAGTAAGCCTAACTTCAGTACAGTCAAATTGTTAAATCTGTGCTTCACTAGAGTTTCAACCAGACACCGAGATGAACACAATTTGTTGGCGAAGAGGCAACACGGCTTTTGTCAAGGGAAATCATCCCTCAGCAATCTACTAGAGTTCTCTGAGGGGGTGGTCAAACATGTGGACAAGGGTGATCCAGTGGATAAAGTGTACTTGAACTTTCAGAGAGCCTTTCACAAGGTCCCTCAACAAAGGCTCTTAACAGGGGTGAAAGTAACTTAAGGGACTTACTGGTATGCAGGGCCGGGGTCCTGAGCAGGTGGGGCGGGGCCCCCTTGGGCGGAAGGGGTGAGGCCTTTAAATCCCCAGGCCCTTTAAATTGCCACCAGAGTCCTGGGGCTCCGGCAGCAGGGCTCTGGCAGTGATTTAAAGGGCCAGGGGCTCCCGGCAGCGGCTTGGAGCCCAAGGCCCTTTTAAATTGCCCGCCTGGGGAAGCTGCCCCCTGCCGGTATGGTTGGCTGTGTACCAGCTTACTTTCACCTCTGGCTCTTAAGCAAAGCAAGAAATCACAGGATAAGAGGGAAGTCCTCTTATGGATCAGTAACTGGTTAAAAGACAGGAAACACAGGGTAGGAATAAATGGTCAATTTTCACAGTGGAGAGAGGTAAATAGTGGTTTCCCCCAGGAATCTGTACTGGAACCAGTACTGTTCAACATAATCTTAAATGATCTGGAAAAAGGGGTAAACAGTTTGCAGATGATACAAAATTGCTCAAGATCATTAAATCCAAAGCAGATTGTGAAGGGATCCCCTATAACCGGGTGACTGGGCAACAAAATGGCAGATGAAATTCAGTGTTGACAAATGCAAAATAATGCACATTGGAAAACAGAATCCTGACTATACATGCAAAAGTATGGTGTCTAAATTAGTTTTTACCACTTTAAAAAGAGATCGTGGAGTCATTATGGGTAGTTCTATGACAACAGCTGCTCCGTGTGCACTGGCAGTCAAAATAGCTAACAATGTTAGGAACTTTTAGGAAAGGGATAGATAAGACAGTAAATATCATAATCCCCCTGTCATCAGATGTTTGGCTGTTGTGTGCTGTCCCAGCTCTGTGCAGGTAGTTGGCACAGCAGACCTCAGTCGAACTGCCCAACAACCACAAGACTTGGTTTAGTAGTGGAAGGCACCTGCTACTAAGGTTTATTGTCGACAAAGCACAGTAATAGCACCTAGTAGACTCTACGAGGAGACACACATGACAATGAACACAGCTCAGTGAATGGTGGGACTTTCCATTCCCCCCCCACCCCTTGGCTGGACAAAGATACTCCCTCTGAAATACATCTTTATACCATGATATGAACAAGTTTAGTTCTGCCTCTGACGTGGCTAGTTATTACCCCTCACCTTGTACATGTTGGTTCGATCAAAACATCTCTAGTCTGTACTGTAATCCTGACCTTATCTTTTAGGAGTGGTCAATGTGTTCCTGTTATTCTTGGGGAATGTTTGTGCCATCCTTGATATGGGAATGTCCTGGTACCACTTGATAACGGGGATGTGTTTGTGTGAGTACTCTGTGCTTAGCACTTCTTAGTAATGTGTGTTTCTGCATTATCAGCCCTGGTTTTGCCAGATTCTGTGAGCAGGTCCTGCCTCATATCAGGCCTCTGATACACAGGCTTATGTCTCAGGCTCTCTTCCTTCTACACCCCCTATATAAATCTGTGGTACACCCACACCTTGAATACTGCTTGCAGTTCTGCTCACCTCATCTCAGCAAAAAAAACATTAGAAATGGGAAAAGCACAGAGAAGGGGAACAAAAATGATTAAGGGTATGG
The DNA here is from genome assembly GCF_015237465.2 of Chelonia mydas. Classification (NCBI taxonomy): domain Eukaryota; kingdom Metazoa; phylum Chordata; order Testudines; family Cheloniidae; genus Chelonia; species Chelonia mydas. The sequence continues at coordinate 231,481,596 of NC_057850.1, forward strand.
AAGAGGTTCCTTATGAGGAAAGATAAAGACTGGGACTGTTCCATTTGGAAAGGAGACAACTTGGGTGGGATATGGTAGAGGTCTATAAAATCATGAATGGTGTGGAGACAGTGAATAAGGAAGTGTTATTTACCCCTTCACAAAACACAAGAACCAGGCGTCACCCCATGGAATTAATAGGCAACAGGCTTAAACAAAAGGAAGTAGTTCTTCAGACAACATACAGTCAACTTGTGGAACTCATTCCCAGGGGGTGTTGTAAAGGCCAAAACTATAATTGGGTTCTGTCATAAATATAAAGAGAAGGCTAACCACCTTTAAATCCCTCCTGGCCAGAGGAAAAAACCCTTTCACCTGTAAAGGGTTAAGAAGCTAAAGATAACATTGCTGGCACCTGACCAAAATGACCAATGAGGAAACAAGATACTTTCAAAGCTGGAGGGGGGGGGAAACAAATGGTTCTCTGTCTTTTTTGCCCAGACCAGAGCAGGAATGCAGGTTAGAACTCCTGTAAAGGGCTAATAAGCAATCTAGTTAGATATGCGTTAGATTCTGTTTTGTTTAAATGGCTGATAAAATAAGTTGTGCTGAATGGAATGTATATTCCTGTTTTTGTGTCTTTTTGTAACTTAAGGTTTTGCCTAGAGGGATTCTCTGTTTTGAATCTGATTACCCTGTAAGGTATTATCCTGATTTTACAGAGGTGATTCTTTTACTTTTTTTTCTTCAATTAAAATTCTTCTTTTAAGAACCTGATTGCTTTTTCATTGTTCTTAAGATCCAAGGGTTTGGGTCTGTGTTCACCTATGCAAATTGGTGAGGATTTTTATCAAGCCTTCCCAGGAAAATGAGTGTAGGGTTTGGGAGGATTTTGTGGGGGGGGAAGACATTTCCAAGCGGACTCTTTCCCTGTTATATATTAGACCCTTGGTGGTGGCAGCAATAAAGTCCAAGGGCAAACGGTAAAATAGTTTGTACCTTGGAAGTTTTAACCTAAGTTGGTAAAAATAAGCTTAGGGGGTTTTTCATGCAGGTCCCCACATCTCTACCCTAGAGTTCAAAGTGGGGAAGGAACCTTGACAGGTTCAAAAAAGAATTAGATAAGTGATGGCCCTATCCTCATGAAATGGCTATTAGCCAAGATGGTCAGGTATGCAAACTCATGGTCTGGGTGTCCCTAAGCTTTTGATTGTTATCCAGTCCCAGAAACTGGCAGGGGATGGATCACTCTATAATTTCCCTATTCTGTTCATTCCCTTTGAAACATCCTGTTGGAAGACAGGATACTAGGCTAGACAGATCATTGGTCTGACCCAGTATGACCATTCTTATGTTCTTATCTCAAACATGAGAACAAGCTCTAATCCACACAGGTTGTTGCTTGCTTAGCAACAATAGATCACTAGCCTGGCAGTCCCCAAAGGTGAGGACAGGTTGCATTTAGAAGGAAATGGGAGTTAAGGGAGTACAGCCAGATCTACTCTTTGCACCTTTCCTGGCAATGAAAGTGCAGCAGCACAATAGCAGAGATCTGCAACAACCCCAGTACTGCCATGCGTATCAAGACACCAATGGACAGGTGGAAGTTGCATTTTTCTCTTTCCCCCTCCTCCCCCAGTGCCATATCCAATTTCCATGCTAATCTCTTCACACCACAAGAACCTGTTCAGAATTGTTTCTCATATACTTTGGCCTCTGCCATGATTTTTTTTTCCTTTCTTCCCCCTGTGTAAATCATATACATAATACGGGATGGAGCCCAGCTCATGAAAACAAGATCTATAGCAAAACCCTCTAACACCAATAAATCTTCTTTTAATGAATTGGGCCTGTAGCTTGATTCTCCAGTATGAAGCTGAGCTGAGACGGCTGCTGTATTAGCCATGCCAACAATAATAATCAAGCAGATCATTGTCATAAAAGTATGGGGGGAGTTTTAAGAAAGGTTTGGGCTCTCTAGCTTTCTCTTCATGCACTTGCACATCTGCTCTGCATTACACCCCCATCCAGATGACTTCACTGGGATCTGCAGTGTTCCTGGGAGTATTCACATTATCAGAAAAGAAACCACTAATTTATTTGTTCAGTCTTCTGCAAAAATATATCCATATCCCCAGTGGGACACATGTCACATTTTTCTCTTTTGCTTTGTTTTCTAACGGGCCCATCCTGGTTTTGCAGTTTCAAAGTATGCACAGAGAATTAAATGGTTTCACTGGATTGTGAGCTCTGTGGATCATCTTTCACTCAGTTTTTGTGCAACACTGAGCACAAGAGGCCTCTCTCTTCTTGAACACTGTTGGAAATAAATGATCAGAACACTTGCTTTTTCCACATGAAAGGTAGACACAAGACAACCCACTGTGGGGGTGGGAGGAAATGAAGTTGTTCCCATGTATAAGTATGGAAAGGGAAGTTCTGATTTGAGGAGGGCTGGAAATGTAACTCCGTCCCCATTGCTGATGGGTCAGTTCTTTCAGATAACCACTCTGAAGTGGTCCTGGAGAAGTCCAGTTTGATCCTGCCTCAGACAGAACTCTGACTCCGGGCGGGGAGAGAGAGAACATAAATACAGATCTTCTAAAACCTTCAGACTCCTTCTCAAGCATAACACTGTTGTGATTAAGGCATTGGACTGGTCCTGAGCTATGTGCGTTCAGTCCCCAGTTCTCTTACAGACTTCCTGTGTAACCACGTCACCTGTTGGTGCTTCCATTTCCCATCTGTAAAATGAGGATAATGATAGTTTTCTCCTGGTCTCTGTCTTGTCAATTTAGATTACAAGCATTTCAGCAGAGGTACAGTTTCTTACTACCTTACTCATTGATTGTATAGTGACTAGTGCAATGGAGTGCTGATCTCGTTTGGGCTCGCTAGGTGCAATCATCATTCAAATCATGAATATTGTGAGTGTTTACTTTTTGTGGAGAAGCTGTTTGTGCCTCTGTCTCTTTCTGCCATTTGCTCAGTTGAGCTAACTGCTTGGTGTAGGTAATTTCTTGATGGAAAAACAAAAGATTAAAACAAACTTAATTTTTTGAGGTGGTCTGGCCTTACGGTGTCTAGCTGTGTGGGCTTCATAGCCACATTCCACCTGAAAACCAGGCACTAGCATGTATAGCAAATTGAGTGGGGCAGCATTCAGCTGTTACTGTATACTGAAGATATGGGACATTAATAACATATTAGCCAACTAAATAAGGCTCGGTTGAGGAGCAATTGGGTGTAGCAACTGAGGGTTTTTATATGTAAATATAAGTGCTGTGAATGTTTTAAGGAGAGCTTCCTACTTCACCCATCTTATATTGTTAGAGCTGATCAAGAATTGGCAACTACAAGAGTTTTCATTTTTGCTGAATTTTTTTTGCAACCCCCCCCCCCAAAAAAAACCCCTCATTGGTTTAGTTTTTACACACACCCCAAAAAATCATGGAAAATGTCAATTTTCCACAGAAGTTTCCATTTTGACAAAAAAGCCATTTTACACTGAATGACAATTTTTGACTGGTTCCATCGCTTAGTGTAAGGGTCAGAACTGTCTTACACCATGGGGCCCTGATCCTGATTGAAGCCTTTGGACATCAGGCTCCAGAAGCAATCTGGAGATAAGCTTATAGATAATACTTAGTGTAATATTTTCAGAGCAGGAGCTGGATGGCTTTCCAGAGTAATGAGGCTGATACCTTTGCAACCCGAGAAGAATATTTATCCCCAATTGCTTATTTTCAGGGGGCTGAATAAGTCAGTCACAACACCAGTAACTTCAACCATTCTCCATGAGCACAAAATTAGAAAGTATCTAGGCAGACTTGGTTTGTACCTATGTCAACGGAAGAGCATCTCAGAACCATCCTACATTTCCTGGATTTGAAAGTCCCCGTGACTGGGTATAACTACCATGAAAGGGTTAAGGGCTGTCAGATGGCCCAGCAAGGGACTTAAGGGAAGGATAGCACTGAGAGGGGCAAGGGAAAAGCCTCCAGGGAATTGCTTTCTTTGTAACTCAGAAGTGTTGTAAAAAGAAAAGGAGTACATGTGGCATCTTAGAGACTAACCAATTTATTTTTGCAGATACAGACTAACACGACTGCTACTCTGAAACCTGTCATGAGTGTTGTGTTTTTGAACAATAAATTGTGCCCTGAGGCAAGGGCCTGAAATGGATTTGGGCATGGCCCTGGATGCTTCCCACGCTGGTGAGATCCCACCAATTCCCAATTCCACATTAAACTGAATTTTCCATTCATTATAAACTAGTGGTCAGCTGACCGCAGGGCTCCTTTCAAACTCTCCACTGGCTGAAAACCTGATTTAGTTACATTAAATATATTTGATAGAAGGGTTTATTTCACACTAGTAGTTCACAAAAAGGAGAGAGGCAATATAATACAACGGCAGGTACAGTCCAAACATGCTGTATATCACTAGTACAAAGGTAACAGATATTTGAGCAGCCACTTGGGAAAACACAAGAACTGTTCATGTCTTAGTACCCCACAGTGAGACTAAATATTGCAACATTTATTTTCTGGGTTTCTCTCTCATGCTTGGACAATTCTAACCACTGGGACATTTTTCATTCCAATCGTGATCTATTGCCTGGCAACCAAAAAGAGATCAATGAAATTGGGTCTAGAACAACAGAGACCAATAGGCACAATTCAGCTACTCCTACTGTAACCTTCTTAAACAAATCCCTTTTAGATCCTCAGTTTCTTAAACAGGCTAAATCACATCAAAAAGGAGACTTTCTTACTCATGACCAGTTTCTACAGATTCTTAGGGTATGTCTACACTGCAATTAAAAACCCACAGTTGACCCATGCCAGCTAACTTGGGCTCGAGAGGTTTGGGTTAAGGTGCTGTTTAATTGCAATGTAGAAAGGATTCAAGCTCAGGGTGGAGCCCAGACTTTAGGACCCCGTGAGCTGCAAGGGTCCCAGAGCTCAGGCTGCAGTCTGAGCCCGAACATCTATGCTGCAATAAAACAGCCCCACAAGCCCAAGTCAGCTGGCACGGGCTAGCTGCCACTGTCTAATTGCAGTGTAGACATTACTATTGTGTCCTGAATTCTCCATTAAGGCTCCAGTAATGTGAAAGTACCTTAAAGTGGAGCATAAGTTACATTTTGCCAGTTATCCTCTTTTTGTGTGTGTGGAGTGATTTATTTTACTAATAATGTCCATGTTTCCACATAGCTAGGATAATTGTCTCCTATTCTCTGCATGATTGCCAAGGAAAAAACTAGCAACAAAAGAGTGCCTAAGTTTTTTAAACTTTAACTGACCAGCACCTGGGTAATGAATTTGCATGTGCTGTTAATATGAAGACTAATACAGGTTTACTAAAGTTGTATAATTCTCTCAGTATTAATGTCCCTATTCCACATCAAAGGGTATTAATATTAGCTACCATTCAGTCCACCTCAGCATGGGCAGCAGGTGACCTGCAAGCTCTGGGAGGCTAGCCCTGGCTGGCTCCTGCCTGAGGCCCCTCTCCTCCCCAGAGCTGCCAGCCCTGTCCCCAGCACCGGGCGGGTGGCGGGCGGTGCACCTCCCCCCTCTCCCCCAGCCACAGTGCGCCCAGCCCAGCCCAGCCCAACCCCAGTGCTGGCAGGTCCCCTGAGTGCCAGGCAGCACAGCCCCAGTGCCCAGGGGCCCCCCAGCACTGGGCACCCGGAGCCACCCCAGGTTTCAGCTGAAGCCACCCTAGCCCATCCCGAGCATGCTTCCCTGAAGAGGAGCAGCCAGCCTGCCTGGGCTAGGGCCAAGGGGGGAAGGGCAAGGAGGAGGGAGCCTCCTGGGTGGAGTGTGGGCAGGGCCACACAGGGCAGTTTGCGGAGGCAGAGCCTCCCCCAACCTATGATATGCACCTCAGCTAAATATCACTTGCCTAAATCCATTCTGCCTTGCTTAGATCAACAAATATAGAGCATAATGAACCAGTTCCACTGTGTGAACTTTGTCCAAGACATGAATAGAACATGAATATAAAACAGCATTTGTCCTTTTGATTCAAACCAACACAGAGTAGGTAAGAGGGCTCATCACACCCTGACATGAAACACCCAGCCTTAGTCTGAGGGGAGCGTTAGCAAAAACTCAGGATCCCAGACCATTGACAAATATTTTCCTGTGTCAGATTCGCCTGAAAAGTTAGGGTTAAGAAGCATAGCCTTATTGTTTTCTCTATTCCCTTTAAAGCTAGCAGCAGATAAAACTCTCAGTACTGTTAAATACCACTTGAACTGAGGATTATGGATCACCTGGCATCAGAAATATGTTATCTGCACAAGCTGAAAATTAATAGGTGTCATAACTATGGTATTTGCCTTTTTAGACTGTAAGCTCTTGGGGGCAGTGCCGGACAGCACCTAGCATACTTCTGGGCACTAGAGCCCAAATTTGTGTCATGTAAAAGTGGTAACTGCTTTTGAATGTCTTGGCCTTTCTAAATAGTTGTCATAAATTTGTGCTGCTAAGGCTTGACACAAAGCCCTCTGAAATCAGTGTGAGTCCTAACATTGACTTCTATGGGCTTTGGACCACTCCCCTAGAGCGGCCTCCAGCAAAATGATGTCTTCAAGGCAAATGCAGCCAGGGGGTTCAAAAAGTGGGGACTACGGGACCTAGTGTGCAATGCTTCACCTTGATCCGAGTCCTAGGATCACGCATTACATACTGGAACCTGTGGTCTCCACAGCCTGCACTTCATTCAAGACTAAGGTAGCTGCAATTTACTTGCTTTATGCAAAAATGGATGTGGCCCTTAGGCTCCTGGCAAGTTGACAGTGTAGCTCCCTTGACTGGGCTAAGTATTAAAGACTAGCTACCTAGTAAGTACAATCAGAGCCAATTAGTTCCTGTTATGTTCCTCCTCCCAATGAAAATGGAGGAGAAATTGCACCCTGCTGAGTTTTGCCTATAGCTTTGCGAGGGAAGTCAGCGAAGAACCTACTACCAACAAAGGTCTTGTGAAAAACAAACCTGAATATCACTCAGGTAGCCCCATTTAGTCATGTTAAATCCTTTCTGGGCATCCAGTGAGATCCCTACAGCTGGTGTTTCCAAATTTCTGCAGCCTGCATTATGTTACAAATCATACACATGCTATCCCCCCCCTTAGCCTCAACAATGAATACAACTTGGACCTTCCAAATCAATGTGTCCATAATATTTTCCACCAGTATTTTAGCTTAAATGTATTGTGGTTAATTTGTTACAGGTGCATAGCTTTCTCAGTGGGATCCAGCCTCTCCCTCTCATAGCAGAGGGAAGATCCTCTCTTGAAACACACATCGTTTGCCCTAGCCTAGAACACACTGGGCTGATCAGCAGTAAACCATCTCCGGATCGAATCTCCAGAAATTAACCCTTACACACAGCACCAGCCCTTGGGAAAACTGGTACAAGACAACCCTTTCCTATCCAGAATCTCTCACACTAGTCATTGTAATGCCCCCAATGTTTTGCTAACCCCGGGAAGTGGCCTGTATAACTATATAGTACAATTCTTTTCATAGGTGCCGACTCCGTGGGTGCTCCAGGGCTGAAGCATCCACAGAAAAAAAAATTTAGCAGATGCTTAGCATGCACTGGCAGCCAGCGCCCCCTTCTTCCCCGCCCAGCCTCCTGTCTGCTGGCAGGAGCCCATCAATCAACTCCTCCCCCTCCCTGGTAGCTCTGCCATCAGCTGTTCCCTGGCATGCAGAAGGTGCTGGGAGGGAGGGGGAGAAGAGGGGAGGGGGTGGGAAGAGGTGGGGTGGAGCAGGGGCTGAGTGGTGATTATGCACCCCCTGGCAAAGGAAAAAGCTGGCACCTATGATTCTTTTGGCAGTGTTCAATGTTGATTACCTCGAAAGCAGCGATACTCAGACTGAAGCTGGTGTGCTGAAAATGGTTCTTGAATGTGTCTCCTGCAGCTCTTTGCAGCACATGATATTAAAACATTGTGTGATTTAATTATTAACCAGTCAGGATGCTTTTACTATGTTAACCAGTTGTAGCTGATAAAATGATACTTGGTCAGTCATTTTGCTGGTGAGAACAATATATATAAATATTTCCCCTGTCATACGGTTTAAATATGAATAGATAGTACTATAGTAAATGAAACTATAAATTCACACTCTTGTGGCTCTTTTGGGTAACGTTGGTTGCTAATTTGACTCCTGAACCACTGAGGTCTGGGTATCACTGTTCTAAAGCATGTGAGTGCAGGTGTCTGTGTTTTATTGGCAAGAAAAATGTGGGAACAGTAAAAGTTGATACACTGTTGCAAATAATATAGTGGACTGTGGTGGTTTCTTTGACTAGCAGTTTGGCAGCTGCTAGTGAGGGGAGTGCTGCTTTCCGTACAACAGACGGTGTAAGGTGTACTCTGTACAGTATTCTTGTATTTACAGGGGGAGTGTACAAACACTTAGTATTGGGACATGGAGCTTTTCAAAAGGCTTTAAACTTCTGTTAGATCCCCAAGGTAAGTTAACTTCTGAGAACCTTCAGCATGAGCATCTTACTCATTTTCCTCTAAAAAGATACAAGAGGTCAACCCTGTATCAGGCTGGTCTATACTGAGAATAAAGCCACAACACATTTAGCTTTTTTAACCCAAGGCATCAATCCTCTGGCCTGGAGACTCCCGTCATAAGAGGACACTTTAATTCTACACGGGGGGGCCAACCACCTTCTGTTTTTGCAATGGATATACATCTATGGGTAATAAATGAACCAAGCTACCATCCATAGGTGTTGGCAGTCATCTTCTATTCTTCACTACCTGATTTATTGTATAGGTGGGTAGCTCAGCACATCCGCACTGTAAATTAAACTCAGAATGGACAGGTGAGGCTTAGAGTTAATGTCTGGAAAGGCACCAAGTTTCACACATTTGTTTCAGCTCCCTCAGCCTTCCACTACTCAAATTGTGACAGGCAGCTGATCAAACGCTTTGGAGTATTTCCATTCATCTCTGCCTCTCATAGTGCAGAGAGGTGTTTTTTGCCTGTCAACAGTCAAATTTTACATCAAAGGCAGCCTGGCACTTTTAGCCTAGGATTACAACACTTCCTGGGTAAATGCAAGCTGCCAAAAACTCACTTAATTATACTGCCCTTGTGTATCTTTTGTTCATTCTCCTAGTACCACTGTGTACAGAATCCATTTGTGTCCTAAAATATGAGGTGCCAGACATAGTTTAGCCACCAGACAGTGCTAATTAAAAAGGGAAATATACTGTATGGTTACCAGACGTTTAAGCCTAAAAATGTGCAAAATAAGGCAAAGGATTTAACACTGGAAAGGTATCCTGTGTCTCTATATGGTGGTGATTTGTGAGTGTGAGGGCTAGTCTACGCTAGAAGTGCTACAGATGCACTGATAGAGCTGCGCTGCTGTAGTGCATCACATGAAGATGCTCTATGCCAACGGGCGAGAGCTCTCCCACCAGCGTAATAACACCGCCTCCGCGAGAGGTGGTAGCTAGGTTGGTGGAAGAAGCTCTCCCGCCAACATAGCACTATCCACACCGGGGCTTATGTCGATGTAATTTACGTCATTTGAGGAGGGGGAGGGGAAATAAGCTTCTCCTACAGAAAATAATAGGCCTTTATGGCCCATTACCCTGAATGGGCCCTTCCCAACCAGCTGTTTAGACTGGAAGCATCTTGCATAGTGAGTGTCACCTAGGTGTGACTACATGTGAAATATAGATAGTTAATATTTGTAACTTCAGATACAAAAATGATACATGCATACTGTCAAGGTTCCTTCCCCACTCTGAACTGTAGAGTACAGATGTGGGGACCTGCATGAAAACCTCCTAAGCTTACTTTTACCAGCTTAGGTTAAAACTTCCCCAAGGTACAAAATTATTTTACCCTTGGATTTCCACTGCCACCACCAAACTCTAACTGGGTTTACTGGGAAACGTGGTTTGGACACGTCTTTCCCCCCCAAATCCTCCCAACCCTTGCACCCCACTTCCTGGGGAAGGTTTGGTAAAAATCCTCTCCAATTTGCATAGGTGACCACAGACCCAAACTCTTGGATCTTAGAACAATGAAAAAGCATTCAGTTTTCTTACAAGAAGACTTTTAATAGAAGTAAAGGAATCACCTCTGTAAAATCAGGATGGTAGATACCTTACAGGGTAATTAGATTCAAAACATAGAGAATCCCTCTAGGCAAAACCTTAAGTTACAAAAAAGACACACAGACAGGAATAGTCATTCTATTCAGCACAGCTCTTTTCTCAGCCATTTAAAGAAATCATAATCTAACACATACCTAGCTAGATTACTTACTAAAAGTTCTAAGACTCCATTCCTGTTCTGTCCCCGGCAAAAGCAGCATACAGACAGACACAGACCCTTTGTTTTTCTCCCTCCTCCCAACTTTTGAAAGTATCTTGTCTCCTCGTTGGTCATTTTGGTCAGGTGCCAGCGAGGTTACCTTTAGCTTCTTAACCCTTTACAGGTAAGAGGATTTTTCCTCTGGCCAGGAGGGATTTTAAAGGGGTTTACCCTTCCCTTTATATTTATGACACATACAAATAGGATAATCATATTCAGCAAATCATAACTTTTCCAATGACATCTCACATGCCCCATCTTGTACAAAATGCAGCATAATTATGCCGTAATCATATCCTAATAATATCACTCTGACGAGTATGGGGTGCAGTGTCACACTTAATAGTGCTCTCTGGGTCATACAGTACTTCTGTCTTGCTTCTCTCGCTAAGGCTTGCTACAGAGGCTTGTGTTAAACTTCAGAGTGTTTTAATATATATGTATATTACATGCAAACAAATGATGTTAACATTATTAAGGTTGCAAAATCAAGCACTCAAAAGTTAGGAAATGAAAGAATTGAAGCTGCCTCTGCATCCTTAATTTGACCCCCAGTGTATATGATACAACAGTATGCGCTCATGTCATTAAGATTTCACAGGACCCCTGCCTCATGCACTGTACAGGATGAATGATACGCAGGAAATGAATCAGGGTATGCAGTTATTGAGGCTGTTGTCTTGTAGGAACCTTGCAGTGCTTAATTTGTGCCAGGGCTGAGCCCCAGCACCTCTAGACTTGGTCCCATCAGTAATGAAAACTAAAAAAAAAAAATGCTTGAGCTCTGGCACCTGTTTCATTACAAATTAAGCACTGGACCCTGGCCTCATTTGTTGCAGGAGTTGGAAGGTGTGTCGTGATTGAGGGAAGAGACTACAGGAAAAAGGAAAATGGTGTCATGATTAAGGTGGTTTAATGCTGTTCTGCGGTATTGGAGTCGATCCCTGCCTCTGCCAGAGTTCCTGTGTGTTACTAGTCAAGTCACTTAAAGCAAACTTTGCAGAGGTTGCCACTAATTGTGTGTACTTCATTTTCTGGATGCCCTGGCGTCTGATTTGCAGAATTGCTGGGTGCTCAGAGATGCAACTGAAATCAATGGGATCTGTGCTGTGGCCAGATAAAATACTATCTAATGCTAAGTACTCTGGAATCTCAGGCCCTATTGGGCTCAGATTCGGCATCCAACGTTCGCTTTTGACCTTAATCTCTGAGTGCCTCTGTTCCCTGTCTGTCAAATGGGGTGATCGCATCCCTTCACCTCACTAGGGTGTTCTGAACACTAATACAAAGAAAAGGAGGACTTGTGGCACCTTAGAGACTAACACATTTATTAGTGCATAAGCTTTTGTGAGCTACATCCGATGAAGTGAGCTGTAGCTCACGAAAGCTTATGCTCTAATAAATTTGTTAGTCTCTAAGGTGCCACTAGTACTCCTTTTCTTTTTACGGATACAGACTAACGCGGCTGCTACTCTGTAACCTGAACACTAATGTTTGTGTAACACTCAGATACTCTAGTGATATGCTTTATTATGGTGCTCATGAGAAAAACAATCCCATTTTCAGGGCAGGACTCAAATGTATGCAGTAAATAAGATCTAGAGCAGGGGTGGCCAACCTGAGCCTGAGAAGGAGCCAGAATTTGCCAATCTACATTGCCAAAGAGGCACAGTAATGTGTCAGCAGCCCTCCACCCTGCTCCCAGTGCCTCCCACCCACCAGCAACTCTGCTGATCAGCACCTCTCCGGCCCTCCCCACGCCTCCTGATCAGCTGTTTCATGGCAGGCAGAAGGCTCTGGGGGGGGGAGGAAGGAGGGCACAGCAGGCTCAGGGGAGGGGGCGGGAAGGGGTTGACTGGGGGCAGGGCCTGTGGCAGAGCCAGGGGTTGAGCACCCCCGGCACATTGGAAAGTTGGAGCCTGTAGCTCTAGCCCCAGGGTCGGTGCCTATACAAAGAGCCGCATATTAACTTCTGAAGAGCCGCATGGGGCTCTGGAGCCAAAGTTGGCCACCCCTGACCTCGAGTGACACATCAAACCATGAAGAGCAAACAAAATACTGAATAGATGCTCATTGACTGAGCACTATCTAGCCTGTGCACTGAATGAGGCAGGGATCCTGTGAAACAATCTTATGTGATGATCTACTTAGAGACCAAATCACAATGCAGACATACAAAGGGGCTGAAATAGGGACACACAGGCAACCTTAATTCTCACATTTCCTGACATCTGAGTGTTTGACTTTGCAACCAGGACATTCTTTTAACATAGTTTTTTGGGTGTAAGTGAAGTTTTAAAAAAAAATAGAAAAAAAAATTCCCTTATGTGACATCCACATTTATCATCAGCAGAGCTGGAGCCATTAGAGCCACCACGCAGACCTAGAGGAGGGGGACGAGATACTCTGCCAGCGGGTTTCACAGCTGTTTGCTAGGCAACAATAAAAATGCTGAGACTCAGGAATAATGTTTTAAAGGGCAGGGGGGTGTTTCTATCCTCCCTCCCCTCCCCCCAACACGGCCCCTCTCCCACCCTCTGGTTCCTATCCCCCTTCCTGGCCTTGTGTCCCAGTGCTCCTGCCCCTCTTAGCCCTGGACGGCCTGCCTCTCTCCCCCTTCCCCAATCTGTTCATGTCTCTACATTCGTGTCAGGGTGCAAGGAGAACACCAAGGGAACAGACTCCATGCTCACGGTTGCAATGCCTGGCATCACGGCATTCCTTGCAAATGCCGCTCCTGTCCACCAGAGGAAGTCCTCCTCATCCACCTACATGCCTGTGCTCGAGCATGCCCCATTGCTCTTAGGATGGCACTTGTGCAGTCCAGTTACCTGCCAGATCTGAGAAGGGACAAAGCATGCTCAGTAGAGATGGAACCGCTAGCAAATTTAGCTGCCAAACACTCATGAGTCTCTAATGAGCATGCACAAACTGATTTTTTCACCCCAGAGGCTTCTAACTTGGCTAAATTTGGGTGGATTTTCTTGGGGACAGCAAAAAGCATCAAGGTGACCCCTCTGCCAAATTTCAGGTCTCTGCTCCAAAGCATGGGGGATTTAAGAACTTCTCAACAAATGGTTGCAAGGATTTTTTAACAATATATTTTCTCTTTGTGACCAGGGTCATAGTGGAGAGCCAGCTATTGTCACCCAATTAAGGTGAACTGCAAAGAATGGAGCAGACAATCCTCAAAAAGCTTGTGGATATTCTAATACTTACATTTATCAAGCCAGCACAAAACAGCTTCCTGTTTATCTTACTGGATACTCAGAAGTCCAAACCACACAGTTCCCTTAAAGTGATCCAGCCTCAGGCCTCCGTTCAGGTTCCCATGTCAAATATGATGGGAGAAAACCTGGATTTGTGCTGGAAATGGCCCACCTTGATTATCATACACATTGTAAGGAGAATGATCACTTTACATAAGCTATTACCAGCAGGAGAGTGGGGTGGGGGGAGAGAAAACCTTTTGTAGTGATAATCACCCATTTTTTCATGGTTTGTGTGTATAAAAACATCGTCTGTATTTTCCACAGTATGCATCCGATGAAGTGAGCTGTAGCTCACGAAAGGTTATGCTCAAATAAATTGGTTAGTCTCTAAGGTGCCACAAGTACTCCTTTTCTTTTTGCATAATCATAAGGGTTTCTATTATGTACCACTCTTAACATGTTCAAGGGCTTTTCAAAAGGACCATGCATATTGTACATTTTTACAGTTCTTGGTATCAGCCACAAGTTAGTTACAATCATTAGCAATAACATCAGCTCTATCATGTGCATATTCACAATTATTTTTGTCATGCCAAGACAAGAGACTTTGGTTTAGACAAATCATTCTTTAGGTCAGCTTGTTCAATATCCCTTTTGAATCTTTGTAGCTTTTTCTTGACCTCAGGGTCTTCCTCAACATAGGCTTTCTGTTTAACCACTTCCTTGGGGTTTTGATATTTTAGGGTTAACCTGTGACTTTTATTTGCAAGGTTTAATCCTGCCCTTCCTCCCTGTCCAGTATGGTCAAAATCTGAACTCCTTTGTGTAACAGAAGCCATTGGCTGGCTGGGTGCATCCTCTTTGCTAATGGATATGAGCAAGTCTTTCTCCCCCCAGTCAGTTGGGTAATTTGCACCAACACAGACACTAGCTTGTTTACTGCTTTCCCAATTCCAAGGCTGGACTCTGTCTTAAAGAGAGACCATCAATTTTCACTAGCATTTTAGACTCAAGGTTCTTTTGTCCTTCAATTTCCAACCTCTGCTTCCACATGGAATCAGATGTCAAGTCCACTAAGACTACAAGTCATATCCAAAATATCTAGAGATGAGTTTACCAGCCATCCCCTGTATTCTTGAGAGATTAACTGCACAACTGTCTTCCTGCTCTGCAGATTCAGCTGTCCAGTCTTCCTCTGAACCAGAGATACAGACTGTTTACTCAAAGAATCAACATGGAGACAGTCCTGTCCCAACACCATTGTCTCCCTGATAAGCTAATTAAGCTTATAGGGCTGTTTAAACTCCCTAACAATTTTTATTCCATCTGAAATCTCCTCAAAGCTATCCACAATGGATTTTTTCAAAGCAAATTCAGTGGATTCACTTTAATTTGAAAAAACCATGAGAAGTCCTTGTGGCACCTTAGAGACTAACAAAAAAACCAGTAGGAGAGTACTTCAGTCTCCCTGGACATTCAATAACAGACTTAAAAGTGGCCATTCTTCAACAAAAAAAACTTCAAAAACAGACTTCAGTGAGAAACTGCAGAACTGGAATTGATTTGAGAACTTGACACCATCAAATTAGGCCTCAATAAAGACTGGGAGTGGATGGATCACTACATGTCCTTGCAACCCCCTCCCCCCCCCCACCCCCCCCCCCCCCGGGCTGCAAGGACATGCTGGCAGCCACATGGAATGAGTGTACAGGAAGCTACTCAGCCCCAATGCGCTGCCGGGTGGGGGGGGGAGCCCCCGGGCTGTTTTAAATTGCCTAGGGGCGGCAGGCCGGACCAGGGAATGTGTGGGGAGAGCACAGGGGAGGGGGGGGGCAGGTGGGAAAACTTGCTGGAGCCGGGCCCTTGGGCCAGGAATATTCCTGGTGCGTGGACACCACGGGCCCATAGAACTCGCCGCCCATGCTTGGTAAGGCAACTCCCATGTTTTCAAATGCTGTTTATTTATACGTGCTTACTGTATTTTCCACTCCATGCATCTGATGAAGTGGCTTATGCCCAAATAAATTTGTGAGTCTCTAAGGTGCCACAAGGACTCCTCATTGTTTTTACTGATAGACTAACATGGCTACCCCTCTGAAACCATTTTCATTTGAAAGACTTTGACCACTAGGCACCAACACACTTTCCTCAGAAGAGAGACTTTTTACTATCAACAATGGCCCATTAAGAGTCAGTGGAAACCATTCCTTTTCACAGACTTCAAAGACTTCACCCAGAAATTCCTTTCCTTCCTGCACTACATAACATGCACTACAACAGGTTCTTTCTGAGCTTTATTTATGTCCAGAACCAACTTTGGCACAATAGACAAATCGCCAAACTCCTTCTGAGTTTCACGTACATCCAGAATCACCTCTGACCCATCAGGAGGATTTTCACACAACCCCCTTTCAGGTAAACTGTTAGACTTCATAATCACGAGATTAGAAGCATTCTCTTCCTTGTTACAAGTTTCCACACTGTCAGCAGGTAACATAGACAAATTACCTTCATGTTTTCCTGGTGCCCCGGCTATGATAGCACCCTGATCAGACAAGGTAGTCCTATCTTTACCCAACAACACACTATCAACAGGCAAAATAGAAGCACCAGAATCCCTTGATCTCTGGGAGCTCTTTATGATATTAACTGGATGCAACCTAGTTACAATGTCATCAACCCTAGCAGACACAAATGCAGGACCACTTCCTTCCTGGGCTTTCATTGTATCCAGAATCAACTCTAGTTTAACTGATAAACTTTCAACCATCATAGACTGACAGGCTTCTATCTGCTTTACAGCCAGAAAAGAGCTGGAGAAACATTCCCCTTTAACAGACAAACAGCCTGGGATATCCTTTCTGTTGTCCCAGCACACATGGCTATTTACTGACAACTGCTTGGAGATGAGAGTAGCTCCCTTCATGGGCAAGTCATTACCCCTAACAGACACAGGAACATTTTCTTCACTGTCACAATTCTCCACACTGGTAACAGGTAAGGTATAGGGATACTCATGTTCCACTAACCTTGCCTTCCCAAACTGCTGATTAGACACCGCAGAAGGCTGCCTATGCTCATCTAAACGTTCTTTACTATTTTCCACAAATAGACTTATTACACTGAGCTACTTTAAGCACATCACTTTTACCTGGGCCAGGTTTACTTTCCCAAGCTTTACTAGCCACCATTCCATCACCCACACATTTTACCCTTTTCTTCCTCAATTAGGGCTTTAACCTGATCACCAACTTTAATTTGCTTTAGAGAAATATCTTCCTGAGCCTTGTCTAATGCCAGATTGTCTGTCTGGTATCTCAGAAGTGAATTAGAATTTTTTTCCACATATGCACTGCGTCTTTGCACATATAAACAGCTATCTTCCTCCTACAAACATTTGGAGAAACCCTCCTTGCCCCTAGTAGATACAAGTTCAGGATTATTTCTTTCCTGTGACTGGTTTATGTCATCAACTTGATTGAACAAAGTTTTAATATCATCCCCAATCAAAAGATCCTTAGGCAATAACTTCCTTACACCAGCTATAACTTCGTGTGTAACACCATTCCATTCAAAATAGATTCTGGCTAAAGGCACACTTACAGTAAACTCAGAGGATTACAATATTTACACTCTGATTTGGTAGATCTTCCTCTTTTTGACAAAATTTGTTTTAACAATAGTAATATTAGAAGCTGTAATTTGCCCTAAACAGCTTTTACCATTGACTTTTACACAAGGCATGGTTACCTTCATCTGAACTCACAGTAAAAACATTTACATAAGGTGGCAGTGTTGCGGTAAACTTGATTACACACAGACAACTGCCTAGAGTCAAACATACCAACATTGTTACAAACTGGATAGATTCTATCCCCATCTTCGTTGTTGAGAGGAGCTGTTTTTTCAGGATGATACAGTTCCTGTTCCTTTATTCTCTTGAGCTGGGACCTCAGTCTTGTGACTCAAACTTCCCGTGATGAAGCCTAAGCAGATCTGAGATGGCAGAATCAGGACCCAAGTATCTTTTACACAATTTCAGGTCTTTTTGACAAGTTGCAGTTCCTCGGGGAACAAAAAGTAATTAGCATGACTTTGAAGAAGGTACTTAGCTATAGAGTTAACATAAATCCATTTGCTTGTTCCTCCGCCATTCACAGATTTGCTATACGTTTCAAAGAGATGAATAGAGAGATCCCATGTTTACAATTCATTTAAATTATAGGATGTTCTTTTGACCTCTGAATTATCAGTATACAGCATAGACGGACTGATTACATTGTTGACCCTACTCATACATGTGTAAATACACAAACATTATCTCCCTACATGTCTTTTGAGGGTTATTTATTTTTCAGGATGTTTAACCCTTTCTAGCCATGCATCACACCCTTAATCTCTTTCGCAGAAACAGATGAACTATTTTAGCTAAAAGAAAGAGATTCTGCCTGAGGGAGTCACCTAGCATGAAAAATTTGAGCTGAAACAGAAAGTTTGGCAAGTAAAACCAGTAACTAAAAGCAGGCTGTTGCAATGGGGACTGTCAAAAAAGTTAACTAAGTGTCACTGTCTGTACCACCTATAATAATGGACCAAACTTTGTGGGGAATCTGGGGCATGGCCCAACAGAATGTTGGGCAGTGCAAGTTCTACCTTAGTTTACTCCCATGCAACACCATGAAGTCAATGGCGTGTTTGAATTAGGTCTATCTTACCTTCATAGATCTCATCACTTTAATGTGACGCAAATTCAGTTCTCCTACATCAAGAGAAATGTGTAACTAGAACATTTGCTCTATGTACATCTTCATAAGGATTAGAAAGTGAGTTTTAGGTCAACTTTGTGGCTTTGTCTACATTAGATTTTTTGTCTTAATATATCCTGACTCTTGCGACTACCAGTGATAACCAAGGTTGGGACTTGTAGTAGAGAACAGATCCTGATATCTTAAACACCCCCACCCCCACCCCCAGGTCTTCTAATCTTGCTTACAGCAGGTCTAGACTCCCATGGTGGTTTACATGCCAGTGGTATGTTTATCCTAGCATTCCCACCATTGCAGCTCTGCCAGTGGTGGATGTTCTGTTCTTGCTTTTATTGCTCTTTGCCCCAGTTCAGCAGATGCTTAAATGTTTTGTTGAAGTCCCATCAAAACCACTGAAGTTAAACATATAGCTGAATTCAGGCCCTATGGGACTTACATTTTCTTTTGTAATATTTTTGAGTCCATTACGCAAAAGTGTCCTCTTCCAGCCTTGGGGGTATCACCTACTTTATATTCCAAAGCACCGAATTAGAGTCCTGACAGGGTGAAGTGTTATGAGAAACTCTCTCTGTACCGTAGTCTCTGTCACATAACTCACTACAATACTCCACTGCAGTTTTTCTGAATGATAAAGATAAAGGGCTTGAGAAAGGGAACCAGCATCTCTACTAGTTGGAGAAGTAAACCAAATAGCTCCCCATCCTCACCCCAAAATCTCACCACCTGCATCCCACACTAGACCCTCAAAGCCATGCACATGAACTTGTACCTAGCCCTACATGTACTGGTGTCAGCTGTGTGGCAGAGAGGCACATGGGGATAATCTCCGCCATAGTCTCCCATACATGCCTAGAGAGTATCTGGAAGCTCTTCATCCCTGCCCCACTGAGGCCAGGGAGGCACTGAAGGGACCTTCACTCCTGCTGCCCTGGGACAGGAGATGGTGTCCTATGGGACTTTAGGAATAAGAGGAACTCACCTACAGGAGACCTCTGCTGTTCCTGAATTCCTGTCCTGTAAGTGGTGCACTAGACCACATCACCTCTTAGCTCTTCCATTAGAGCAGTTAATTCTCTCCTTTTAAAATTGCCCCATCCAAAATACTCCCCATGTGTACCTGAGAGCTCTGAGTTACAAAGGGGGCTGTGGGGAAGACCAGCTAGACTCAAATACACCAAATTTTCCTAGGCCCGGTTTGGGCAAAATCTCATTGAAATGCATAAGAATTCTGCCTTAGTAGGAACTTCAGAGCCCTGATTGTCTTCTCAAGGTGCATCAGTGTAAATTTACAGAGCTCCATGGTGGGCCCATGGGAAGGGAGAAAGTGGCTGTGTGAAATGCTTCCCCTATTCCTCTTTCCACACAACCACTGTTCCTTCCCTGCAAAGTATCTGCACAAGCCAGGGACTGAGTGGGAAGACTGGGAGAGGCCAGAGGTGAGGAGGGGACCTGTGACGGGGTGTATTAACCCTGCCCTGCTGATGAACGGGTTAAACAGCTGCTCCCGGCAAGGCTGCTCCCACCTCTCTAGCCCCGTCAATTGTGTCAGAGGTGGAATAAGGGCTTAAAAGCAGGAAGTTCCCTGCAGTTTTAGGGCAGCTCTGGGAGAGAGCAGAGGGTGGCTCTACAGCTCCCAAGGGAGACTCCTGGAAGCCTTCAGGGGAACTGCCCTCAGGAAAGGCATTTACCAGCCCCTGTGCGCCTACAAGGAGACAATGTCTGGGTGAACAGGCTGGGCAGGTTGGGGTCAACCAGCCCCGAGGCGAGCTGTTAGGCCGTTTTGTGCTGCTACCCGCTCCCACTTTCGGGGCTAACGAATCAGCGGCCACGCTAAAGGGACTAAGGGAGTGGGAGCCAAAAGCCCCAATCCCATCAAATACAAGTGGACTGTTTAACTCAATTTTATCTCAGAGACCCATGCTTAGGCAGATGGGTGGTGCCGTAGGGACTTTTCAATTCCATACAGTAGGAGGTGCCTGTCAACAACCCGAGAACCATGGCCACACTAAGCAAAAGCCTGCTCCTTTTTGCAATCCCTACAACTGTAGGTTGATCTGTAGGAACGCTTGGACAGTTAATGGTTCCTGAGGCTGCACTAACTCCTGCTTTGTATCCTGTGGGCTCCCAGGGAGCAAGAGTAGTGGGGAGGGGAGAATGCAGGTACTCTACCCAGAATAGACACACAATACCAGTCACAACACTTTGTTCAGATTTTCATAATCCGATTGTCCCTCTCCTTGAGTGTGCTGATCGGCCCCCACGTGGATGGCTCGTGTGATTTCGTCACTAGTCTTGGGTGTTTTGTCTTAAACCTCCAGCTCTAGGAGTCAAATGATTATGTGAAAATCTGTTTTTATTTTTTAAATAAGTTTCTGTCCCTCAGAGTTGCAAAGAAAAGCTTGAAAATGTGGACCGAGAGCACCCTGAAGGCTCAGAAACCTGAAAGCCAAGAAAAATAACCCAGATTATTTAAGCCAAACGCAGGATTTTGTAAGACCTGATCCATGATTTCTGAACTCGTGGGGTTGTCAGTCCTGGACCGCTAACCACATTAATATTTAAATAACCATGGTGAGGGTTCTCTGTTAAAACCCCATTGAGAGGCATAGGGGTAACTACTGCTGCTGTAGGAGCTGCCTGCAGGCTCAGGAGGCCAGCAATGCTTCAGTCTACATCCAGTTCAAATTGGAAATATTTTCACAACCATACATGCTGGCAACTTCAGGTTTAGAAAAACTGAATGAAAAGTTAGAGCCTCTGGAGAGGGCAACCAGCCCTCAGAGCTGCCACTAGCCAGCCCACTTCAGCCCTGGTGACTCCCCTGCCAAGTCTTAGCTCATAGCAGGGATCCTGGAACCAATGGCAGCATAGCTACTGATCCTGCTGTTTTGCCATGGGGGAGCACAGCAGGGTAACCTCCACGCAGTTGGTTGGCAGGATTGCGATTCCCACGCAGCCCCAGCCCTTCCCTCCCTTTTCCAAGCCCTACCCTCCCCCTTGACACTGCTTGGCTGCCATGGAGCCACAGAGTTACACGCTGATGTGGGAGGGGAATGAGCGGGCCTTGGGATGTAAAGATAAATATAAAGTAAATGATTCTGTAACATGAAATGCAAGTTATATTAAAAATACAGGTCCAGGATGAGCAAGTTAAAGTAGAAAAAATGAAGTTCATAAGCACGATCTTCCCACCTTACAGACATTGGTTTTCAGGATTGCACAATAATTTTCTCATCAATGTCCCTTGCAAACCTTGATCTTTGCTTCTGTTTGGAGAATTGTTTTAAAAGGAGTCCAAGTTCTCGCGATGTCTAAAAATACCGAGGCCGGTCCCAGTTCTGGTTCGGTGTCAAGGGAGCTGCCAGGGTGTCATGAGCACACATCTCTTTAGCCACGGGGCGATTCTCTTTGATCACCCTTCAACCAACCCAAGGGAATTTCTGTGGCAACAACATTTTTCGTTGTGTGACCCAAGGGAATTTCTTTGTGCAGTAGCACAGGGGGGAGGGGAAGTAGGAGACACTCGGATAACGTAACTCGCAAAGAAAAAAACACTTGACTTCCTCCACACCTCATCCAAGAGGAAGGTTGTAAAGAAGCAAAACTTCTTAGGACTTGAGGACCATTAATCCTATTTTCAGCATTTTACCGAGGAAATCCAGGGATTTTGAACATTGGCCATTTGAATAGGGCTTTATTATTTCTTGCTCCTGTAAAAGCCACATTGCTATGCAAACGGATAGCCATTTGCATACAAGTGGTATTTTGTTTACAATGAAGACATGGTTCCAGCTCACAGTCTGCCCTCTCTTTGTTGGCAATTTCCTTCCTTGTTCTTCCACAATAGAGAACTAACTTGCACATACTCTACTGCATGGCTCAAGGACTTAGGTGTGAGAGCATTTTTTAAAATTCTACATATTTTGATCCAAATTGTTTTCCATTTCTTGATGTATTTTTTTCTTAGACTGTCCTGCATCTGTGTCGTGATCTTTCTAAAGCCTCAGTTGTGCTGCTGGCTGTCCCTGGGCAGAACCCTGTGCCCCTACCAAGTCCCATTAAGCTCTGGGTGATTCAAAAATCCTTCGGTGAAGAGCCAGTTGCAGCATAAGGGCCTAAGGCGGTCCTCTTCCCCCCCCCCCCATCCTCAAATTTTTGTCTTTGTGTTCTACATGCAAATTATTGATCCATACTCACTTACATGGCTGTGGATCTAGACTAAATCCAAAGCAGCCAATGGATTTACACCCATGTAAGTGAGATCAGAATCTGGCCTCTGCAGTATTTTTCTACTTCCACAGGCACTTTCAAAATTAGCCTGTGTTAGACTTGCAAAACACAACTGCCCCTCCTTGTCTTCTGCAGGCTGCAAGTTAAATAGATTAAACCCTTTCATGACAGGTGGGCTCTGGAAGTGATGGTTGGATCTGGCTTTGTTTTGAACCTTGGGTTTGGATCTGAAACTGAATCTGGGCTAAGAGTTAAGTCTCAAGTCTCCTGATTTCAGACCAAATCTCATGCCATTTCCACCAGGTTCTCACAAGTTGTCTGAGGGGCTCTTGTGAGAAAATAGACAGCTTAAAGTTTTTGATCTAGCCTGGAACTGAAATCCATGGAGTTTGGGTCTGGGGATTCAAATCTGAGCCTTTCCAAAGCAGCTGAAGCTCCAGTTTTGGCCTGTTCTAACTTCTATATCTGTTTTCAATCAGTTTGACTTGGCGTGTAGTTTCTGTAGGATATTTAAAGCAAGGAGGTTGTTCTCAACTCTCCTTTCAGCCGGATGTATTTGACTGATTAGGCAACAGGGCTCTGTTCACGCTATACCCTGTTCAGAGCTAAATTCGGCCCTTAGCTGATGTTAATAGCATCATGTGGGACTTTTCCAGCAGACTTTGACTCCCAGGAAACTGCAAGGGGTTCTGGCAGTGATGATTCAACAGGGGTGTGCCACCAGCTCGGCTTTAAGGAGGGAGCATGCTGGGCCCAGACCAGGGCTTCATCTAAAAGGAAATTGCTGATTTAAAAATCCAGCAAATGGTCTCTTACCCCAGCTAAGGCTCGTGCTTTTAAAAAATGCTGTCACTGATGACAGCCAAATTCTCCCTGCCTTAATAAAGAGCAGTTGCTTGAGGCAACACTAGTAATGAACTGCTCAGTTTTTATGGCTGAAAGACAGTTTCTTCATCTGTCTTTCCATCTTCCATCTTATGATTTTACAGCTGAAAAATGTAAAACATCCTCAAAGGCCTAGTAATGCTGTCCTGCCCCCGACCCTCGCCTCACACTGAAGAATTGTTGTGTTCTCTAGTGGCCCTGCAGTCTGTAATCAAGCTATTGATGGGATGACACTCTGCTGTGAAAAGAACCATTGTGGGCCTCTGCATTCCATCTACAATATCCAGTAAATCGTGCAGGCGTGGACTTGCTACAGTCAGGCAATGTAAGGTCCTAAAGTTCAAGAGAATGGCCAAACCCTACCCAAATTTTGGTCTTTCTAATAAATAAAAATGGTTTCGAGTGCAAATTGGCAGGGATTCCGGACCTCTTCTGGCCCATTAGTGTTTGCAGCAAAACGGCCAGTGTAATTGGAATGTTGCAATCCTGCAAAGCTATAAAATCGGGTACATAATTGAATTGTTGGAGATTTTCAACAGTTATAATTCAGCTCTCTTTCTCTGTTTTGTTTTTAAGAAATCCTGTGACTTCTGCTCTAGCGTACTTGCCAAATGCTAGTCCGGGACAGAGAAACCTCAAGTAGAATCAGATGTGAGCGAGCAAAATAAATTGGGGTGTTCTTGGCAAGGCTTTCACAACACAGAAACAGATGGCGGTGGGGGGGCGGGGGGGGAAGCATACAAGCATGTAGAGGCAGCAGCACATGGGCCATTCCTAAAGAGCACTCCCAGGACTGATTTGAGTAACTGTGCATTTATTTCTTGGAGCAGGGGCTGTCAACCTTTCCAGCTTACTGTACCCCTTTCAAGAGTCTGATTTGTCTTGTGTACCCCCGAGTTTCACCTTTCTTAAACTTACAGAATCAGAAATAAAAATACAAGTGTCACAGCACACTCTTACTGAACAATTGCTGACTTTCTCATTTTTACCATATTATAAAATAAATCAATTGGAATATAAATACCGTACTTATATTTCAGTGTATAGCATATAGAGCAGTATAGACGAGTCGTATGAAATTTTAGTTTGTACTGACTTGGCTAGTGTTTTTTATGTAGCCTGTTGCAAAACTAGGCAAATATCTAGATGAGTTGATGTACCCCTTGGAAGACCTCTGCATACCCCCAGGGGTACACGTAGCCCTCGTTGAGAACTATTGTCTTAGACTACAAACTGGCTGTGTTGGGAGTAAGATGAGACCCAAAAAAACTGCAGTGTCAGCACACACAAGGCTTAAAAGGGCTCTCCTATCAACTGCATTAGAAGCTGCCACACACTGGTGACATTGTTATAGGGGAATTATCACAAGGCCTTGCAAGATTTCACTGTCTCTCTTGAGTTCTTGTGCAGTAACCATGAAATTACTATGTCAGCACTTTTAACAAAATTCAAATAGACCATGTGCCTGGGTGAACCAGAGAAAATCCATAGTTAGACTCCACTAGCAAGGGGGCCCGTGTGCTGTGAGCCAGCCTGAAGCTAGAGGAATGAGTCTCATAAAGATGACAGATGCAGGGATGGGGTGGCTGGGGGAGTTTTCTTCTTGCGTGAGTCTTTCTAGCACCTTTTACGAAGAAGAAAAACTGAAAAGAAGGCACTATTCCCTAAGACTCCCTTCTGCAAGACAAGCTTTCTGCAGCAGAGGGTTGCAGCTGCCTTCTGAAAGCTGACAGGAAACTTTCCCATGCACTAGAAGTATTTATGGTTATATTAGTCATGCTAGCAAGGGAAAACGCTGTCTGCTGAAAGAGCCAAGTTGAAGGTGTTTGGTCGAACAGGACGTGGCTGGCCACAGACAACTTCTTGCTCCTTTCATCCAGTACCTATATCAAAGCGAGGACGGCGTGGGGGACACACTTAAAAAAAGACACCGTTGCCCTGGTCTGAAAAACTACGTAGTGAAAACCAATGCTAAAACATGCTGGGAAAAGCACAGAAAGAAAGAGCCAGGTTTTGGTTTGCTAAGAACCAAGGTGGTGGTAATATGTTGGTGTCAGCATAGAAACTGCAAACAAAGATGGGGTTAACAATGTAACATTTCCTGTTCTTGATGCAATCTTTGGTACAAGAGTGGATTGGTTTGTCAAAGATAAATCCTCACCTCATTACCATCCAGCCAACTTCCAGATTTCTCAAACTGCTGAAGAACACGCATTGTGTTGCTTTGTGACAGTATTTTGAAAAAAGGGCAAGGTTACCCCTGATTAATGCAGGAGCTTTTTTGCCTCCTCATGGGACCTGCTACTGCAATCATTCCACCAGCAGGCAAGCAAAGGGTGCTCTCTATTTACTGAACAAAAGCAAACAAAAAATCCAGAAGGCACTCAATGGGATAACCCCTTACTGTAGAGACTATACTTCTAAAAATGGCTTCACATTCTGCACTAACAGTACTGCCCCTGCTCTCACTGTGGGAGCAAAAGAAAGGAAGTAGACACCCAGAACTGGCAAATTAGGCTGTTAGAGACCTAAATATTGGTGCAAAATAAGAGGCTGAGTTACGATCCCTGTAAAATTTGGCCCTAATAGTCAAAATACAGTATAACAATGTAACCACTGTGTACATTGGATTGTGCATTGCCAGATTACATGTATATAATCTGTACCTTGATGTTAAATACATTGTTAACTACACAGTTCTATTTAAAAACTCTCAGATGTTTAAGAACAAGCTAAAAATTAGCT
Source organism: Chelonia mydas (assembly GCF_015237465.2). NCBI lineage: Eukaryota > Metazoa > Chordata > Testudines > Cheloniidae > Chelonia > Chelonia mydas. The sequence goes on from NC_057850.1 coordinate 231,507,785, forward strand.
GATCAGAAAATTTTTGTCTTCCATGGATAATTCTGATATTTTTTTTTCAGCAAAAAATCAAACCCTCAAAACTTAACCTAAAACTTTGGCTGAAAACCAAAAATGTCTATTAGTAAATGCCACTGGGGTGCCTTCTAGGAGATGTAGTTCCAGGTACCCCTATTCTCCTCTGTGGGCAAGGCTCCCTGGCTTACCTACATCTCTCATGATGCACTACATTCTCCCCTTTTCCTGAGTCACCATGGTGCATCACAGGCTGGGGAACTGAGTCCACAGAGATAAATGGGGGTATGAGGCACCTGAGCCCCAGCTCGCCTGGGGTACCATGGCAATATTTCCAAAGAAACATTTTGGGGGTTTTGGTGTTCAGTTTTTTGATGAATCGTTGAGATTTTTTTTCCATGTAAAGCAGACACTTCTTGTAAAAATAAATAAATAAATAATTGCTGAGTCAAAGATCCAATTTTCCCGCAAAAAACTAGTTTGGTTGGAAAAGTGTTGACCAGCCCTACTAACAACACTAACATGTTAGTAATGGGGAAACTGCAAAGGGTTCCAATAAGCACCCAAAACCCTGGAGATGAGGCATAATTATGAGCGTTCTAATGCTGAAGTGGTCTTGGCCAGAATGGAAATCTCAGAATTACCACTGGCCCTACTGGACCAGATCACTACATAAGGCCTGCCACTGGACACATTAGTGGTGGGCAGATGACAAAAGTTTGGAGATTTGGTTTGGTTAGATAAGCCAGACATTTGAATGCTTACTGTAGCCTTCTCGAAAGTTCTTCTCAGTAAAATTAGGGTGAAACTCTTCCAATCAGAAACATTCTCAGAATAGAGAGATGTCAAGAATGGTAGTCTGTGTTCTAATGCAGTACTTGGGTCCTAGTGCCAGCTCAAACCAGGAAGTGCAGAGATCAATGAAAAATAATGGGGGTGAAGAAAGTTGAGCGAGCTACCTTGGATCTCAAAGTTTTGTTTTACAACCAAGGCTATAGTGTTGTTCAGCTCCGTTTTTATCCAAAGCAGTTTCCCCATCCTTAATACATAGACTACTTTTTGTGAAACACAGCATGTTATGAAATGTGATGCACATGGCTAGCACCAGTCAGAATTACTTGTGTTCTCCTCCAGTGGATCTTGAGAACCTTTTTCGATACCAAATGACTGGAGGATAGCTAATGTGACGCCAATTTTTAAAAAGGGCTCCAGATAGGATTCTGGCAACTACAGGCTGGTAAGCCTGACTTCAGTACTGGGAAAACTGGTTGAAACTATAGCAAAGAACAAAATTGTCAGACAAATAGATCAACATAATTTGTTGGGGGAAAGTCAACATGGTTTTTGTAAAGGGAAATCATGCCTCACCAATCTACTAGAATTCTTTGAGGAAGTCGACAAGCATGTGAACAAGGGGGATCCAGTGGCTATAGTGTACTTAGATTTTCAGAAAGGCTTTGACCAGGTCCCTCACAAAGCCCTGGTCTACACTACGAATTTAGGTCAGATTTAGCAGCATTAGATTGGTTTAGCCCTGCACCCGTCCACACTACAAAGCCATTTTTTCTGACTTTAAGGGCTCTTAAAACCGGTTTCTGTACTCCTCCGCGCCGAGTGGATTAGCGCTGAAATCGACCTTGCAGGGTCCAATCTGGGGTAGTGTGGATGCAGTTTGACAGTATTGGCCTCCGGGAGCTATCCCAGAGTGCTCCATTGTGACCGCTCTGGACAGCACTCTCAACTCGGATGCACTGGCCAGGTAGACAGGAAAATCCCCACGAACTTTTGAATTTCATTTCCTGTTTGGCCAGAGTGGTGGGCTAATCAGCACAGGTGACCATGCAGAGCTCATCAGCACGGGTGACCATGCAGTCCCAGAATCGCAAAAGAGCTCCAGCATGGACCGAATGGGAGGTATGGGATCTGATCACTGTACAGGGAGACGAATCCGTGCTATCAGAACTCTGTTCGAAAAGACGAAATGCCAAAATATTTGAAAAAATCTCCAAGGGCATGAAGGACAGAGGCTATAACAGGAACCTGCAGCAGTGCCGTGTGAAACTTAAGGAGCTCAGGCAAGCCTACCAAAGAACCAGAGAGGCAAACGGACGCTCCGGGTCAGAGCCCCAGACATGCCACTTCTATGATGAGCTGCATCTCATTCTAGGGGGTGCCCCTACAACTACCCCAGCCCTGTGCGTGGACTCCATCAATGGACTCTCATGCAACAGGGATGCGGATTTTGCGGATGAGGAAGATGAGGAGGAGGTTGAAGCACAGCAAGCAAGCGGAGAAACCATTTTCCCCGACAGCCAGGAACTGTTTTTCACCCTGGATCTAGTACCCTCCCAACCCACCGAAGGTGGGCTCCCGGACCTAGAAGGCGGAGAAGGGACCTCTGGTGAGTGTACCTTTTGTAAATATAATACACGGTTTAAAAGCAAGCGTATTTAATGATTAATTTGCCCTGAAGACTTGGGATGCATTCGCGGCCAGTACAGCTACTGGAAAATCCTCCAGGGACATCTCAGTGAAGCTGTCCTGGATGTACTCCCAAAGCCTTTGCAAAAGGTTTCTGGGGAGGGCAGCCTTATCCTGTCCTCCATGGTAGGACACTTTACCACAGCAGGCCAGCAGCTCGTAGTCTGGAATCATTGCATAACAAACCATGGCAGCGTATGGTCCCAGTGTTTGCTGGCATTCAAGCAACATGCGTTCTTTATCTCTCTGTGTTATCCTCAGGAGAGTGATATCATTCATGGTCACCTGGTTGAAATAGGGGAATTTTATTAAGGGGACATTCAGAGGTGACCATTCCTGCTGGGCTGTTTGCTTGTGGCTGAACGGAAATCATCCCCGCTGTTAGCCATGCGGTGGGGAGAGGGGTGAAGCAATCATCCAAGAGAATTGGGGGTGTGTGTGCAGGGGGATGGTTAGTTGGGTTTGTGCTGCACGTTAATCTGAAAACCGCAGCCCCTCCTTTTAAAGGGCCAACCCAACGGGTGCTTGGTATGTGAAATGAGGGCGCTGCTGTTTGAAACCATTCCCATATGTTAGGTTAAAGAACCCAAAAGACTGTGGCTGACCATGTCTGCCTGCAAGCTGAATTCTGTTGCTCACCAGCCCTGCGTGTGTGATCTCTCACACCATAGTGGCAGGCCCTCGATATAAGAGGCAAAATGCGACCTTGTAAAGAAAGCACACATGTTATGTAATGTTAACAGCTTGGTTCACCGTGAATGAGTCTACCCATTGTTCTCTAAAATGTCTCTCTTTAAAGACTAATCTCCCTTTTTTCCCTCCCGCAGCTGCAAATGTTTCATCGCTCCACATATCCTCTCCATCCCAGAGGCTATCAAAGATTAGAAGCCGAAAAAAAAGCACTCACGATGAAATGTTCTCTGAACTCATGCAGTCCTCCCATGCTGAGAGAACCCAACACAATGCATGGAGGGAGACAATGTCAGAGTCCAGGAAAGCACAAGATGAATGCGAGGACAGGAGGGACGAGCGAGAGGAGAGGTGGCGTCAGCGTGATGAGAGGAGGCAGGATGCAATGCTGAGGCTACTGGAGGATCAAACTGTTATGCTCTGGCGTATGGTTGAGTGCAGGAAGGGCAGGAGGAGCACAGACCACCACTGCAGCCCCTGTGTAACCAACTGCCCTCCTCCCCAAGTTCCATAGCCTCCTCACCCAGATGCCCAAGAACGCAGTTGAGGGGCCTCCGGGCACCCAACCACTCCACCCCAGAGGACTGCCCAAGCAACAGAAAGCTGGCATTCAACAAGTTTTGAAGTGCAGTGTGGCCTTGTCCTTCCATCCTCCCTTCCTCCACTACCCCACACGGTGCGTCCCTCCTCCCCCACCCCTCCCGGGCTACCTTGGCATTTATCCCTCCATTTGTGTGATGAATTAATAAAGAATGCATGAATTTGAAACAACAATGACTTCATTGACTCTGCAAGCTGTGATCACAGTGGGGAGGGGAGGGTGGTTGGCTTACAGGGAAGTAGCGTGAACCAAGGGGGTGGGTTTTCATCAAGGAGAAACAAACAGAACTTTCACATCGTAGCCTGGCCAGTCATGAAACTGGTTTTCAAAGCTTCTCTGATGCGCAGCGTGCCCTGCTGTGCTCTTCTAACCACCCTGGTGTCTGGCTGCACGTAATAAGCGGCCAGATGATTTGCCTCAACCTCCCACCACACCATAAACATCTCCCCCTTACTCTCACAGATATTGTGGAGCACACAGCAAGCAGTAATAACAATGGGAATATTGGTTTCACTGAGGTCTAACCGAGTCAGTAAACTGCGCCAGCGCACTTTTAAACATCCAAAGGCACATTCTACCACCATTCTTCACTTGCAGTTGAACAGCTCCTGACTACTGTCCAGACTGCCTGTGTATGGCTTCATGAGCCATGGCATTAAGGGGTAGGCTGGGTCCCCAAGGATAACTATAGGCATTTCAACATCCTCAATGGTTATTTTCTGGTCTGGAAAGTAAGTCCCTTCCTGCAGCCGTTCCCACAGACCAGAGTTCCTGAAGATGCAAGTGTCATGTACCTTTTCCAGCCATCCCACGTGGATGTTGGTGAAACGTCCCTTGTGATCCACCAGTGCTTGCAGCACCATTGAAAAGTACCCCTTTTGGTTTATGTACTGGTTGCCTTGGTGGTCTGGTCCCAAGATAGGGATATGCGTTCCGTCTATCGCCCCACCGCAGTTAAGGAATCCCATTGCAGCAAAGCCATCCACTATGACCTGCACATTTCCCAGAGTCACTACCCTTGATAGCAGCAGCTCAGTGATCGCCTTGGCTACTTGGATCACAGCAGCCCCCCACAGTAGATTTGCCCACTCCAAATTGATTCCCGACTGACCGGTAGCTGTCTGGCATTGCAAGCTTCCAGAGGGCTATCACCACTCGCTTGTGAACTGTGAGGACTGCTCTCATCTTGGTATTCTGGTGCTTCAGGGCAGGGGAAAGCAAGTCACAAAGTTCCATGAAAGTGTTCTTATGCATGCAAAAGTTTTGCAGCCATTGGGAATCGTCCCAGACCTGCAACACTATGTGGCCCCACCAGTCTGTGCTTGTTTCCTGGGCCCAGAATTGGCGTTCCACGGCATTAGATTGCCCCATTGCCACCAGGATGGCCTAATTGCCAGGGCCCGTACTTTGAGAGAAGTCTGTGTCCATGTCCTCATCACTCTCCTCACTGCGCTGCCGTCGCCTACTCGCCTGTTTTTACAGGTTCTGGTTCTGCGTATAGTGCTGGATAATGCACGTGGTGTTTAGAGTGGTCACAACTGCTGCGATGATCTGAGTGGGCTCCATGCTTGCCGTGGTATGGCGGAAGCAGGATAGCAGAGTGGCAGCAGAAGCGGTGGGTGGATGACTATGCTGACGGCAATATGGTGCCCACACGGAAAAAAGCATGAAACGATTGTTGGCCATTGCTTTCACAGACCGTGCAGTATGACTGCTAGCCGTCATCTCCTGGGTGCTCACTAGCAGACAGTGCAGCACGACTGCTAGCTGTCAGCATCTCCTGGGTGCTCGCAGTGCTGTTGGTGGGGAGAGCAGCCCAAGGCAGAATGGCCCCCTCAAGGATTGAACTCACAACCCTGGGTTTAGCAGGCTAATGCTCAAACCACTGAGCTATCCCTCTGCCAATATTCCAGGCAGCACTGAATTTCCATTAGACAAAACTTAAAAAAGAGAATGACCTAAGTCACTCCCATTTATGTCCAGGCGCCCCTGACAGACTTTACCGAGGTCTGCCAGGAGCACCCAGGAGATGACGAGGATAGATACCAGTCATACTGCAACATCTGCTGCCACGAGGCAATGAGCTGCTACTGTGTAGCAATGCAGTCCCGTGTCTGCCAGCACCCAGGAGACGTACGGTGGCGGTGAGCTGAGCGGGCTCCATGCTTGCCATGGTATGGCATCTGCATGGGTAACCCAGGAAAAAAGGCGTGAAACGATTGTCTGCCATTGCTTTCACGGAGGGAGGGAGGGATGGGGGGCCTGACAACATGTACCCAGAACCACCCGTGACAATGCTTTTTGCCCCATCAGGCATTGGGATCTCAACCCAGAATTCCAATGGGCAGCGGAGACTGCGGGAACTGTGGGATAGCTACCCACAGTGCAACGCTCTGGAAGTCGACACTAGCCTCGGTACTGTGGACACACTCCGCTGACTTAATGGTCTTAATCGATTGTATAAAATTACTTTCTAAAAAATCAACTTCTATAAATTCGACCTAATTTCATAGTGTAGACATACCCAAAAGGCTCTTAAGCAAAATAAGCTGCCATGGGATAAGAGGGAAGGTCCTCTCATGGATTGGTAACTAGTTAAAGGGTAGGAATAGATGGTCCTTTTTCAGAATGGAGAGGTGTAAATAGTGGTGTCCTCCAGGGGTCTGTACTGGGACCAGTCCTATTCAACATATTCATAAATGATCTGGGAAAAGGGGTAAACAGTGAGGTGGCAAAATTTGCAGATTATACAAAACTACTCAAGATAGTTAAGTCCCAAGCAGACTGTGAAGAGCTACAAAAGGATCTCACAAAACTGGGTGACTGGGCAACAAAATGGCAGATGGAATGCAATGTTGATCAATGCAAAGAAATGCGCATAGGAAAACATAATCCCAACTATACATATAAAATGATGGGGTCTAAATTAGTTGTTATCACTCAAGAAAGAGATCTTGGAGTCACTGTGGATAGTTCTCTGAAAACATCCGCTTGATGGGCAGCAGCAGTCAAAAAAGCGAACAGAATGTTCGGAATCATTAAGAAAGGGACAGATAGGACAGAAAATATTTCATTGCCTCAAAAAATCCATGGTATGCCCACATCTTGAATAATGTGTGCAGATGTGGTCACCCAATCTCAAAAAGATATATTGGAATTGGAAAAGGTTCAGAAAAGGGCAACAAAAATTATTAGGGATATGGAACGGCTTCCAGATGAGGAGAGATTAATAAGACTGGGACTTTTCAGCTTGGAAAAGAGACGACTAAAGGGGATATGATAGAGGTCTATAAAATCATGACTGGTGTAGAGAAAGTAGATAAGGAAGTGTCGTTTATGACTTCTCCTAACATAAGACCTGGGGTAACCAAATGAAATTAATAGGCAGCAGGTTTAAAACAAATTAAAGGAAGTATTTCTTCACACAACACACAGTCAACCTGTGGAACTCCCTGCTAAGACTATAACAGGGTTCAAAAAAGAACTAGATAAATTCATGGAGGATAGATCCATCAATGGCTTTTAGCCAGGATGGGCAGGAATGGTGGCCCTAGCCTCTGTTTGCCAGAAGCTGGGAATGAGGGACAGGGGATGGCCCACTTGATGATTACCTGTTCTGTTCATTCCCTCTGGGGCACCTGGCATTGGCCACTGTCGGAAGACAGGATACTGGGCTAGATGGACCTTTGGTCTGACCCAGTAGGGCCATTCTTATTATTGTTAGATCTCTTTTTTGCCATCACTTTCCTGGTGCACAGTTTTGGGAGGACAGTAATTATTTGGCTGCAATGAGGTATGCAACTCAGACATGAATCTGAAAATGTGATTTGTTCTTTAAAAACTGCTATCTCCCAAAGCAATAGTTGTGATCCAAACTGGTGCATTTTCACACATTGCAGTTTCCAAAGACCCTGCTAGATTCAGAAGAAGCATGTCCTAGAAAAGGGCCATAGAGCAGACCACACCATGTAGCCTGATCTTTTTTTTTTTTTTGTAAGCTTTCTTTGTAAACAGAAGAATACAGTTCAATTGCTCTGTTTAAGCTGTTATCCTTGTTGGATGCTTGGCCCATAAACTTTTATCCAGTTACAGGGATCAGAAAGGGATGGTATAGCATGAAGGACCTTGCTCATAGGAACTGCACTTGCAGTTGTCACGGAGTCACCGGGCGATGCTCTGGAACTATTCCCTACGAAGCCAGTCAGAACCCTGGAGAAGCATGCCTCCTCTCTGTGAGCAGACTGTCTCCAGGGCAAGAAGCTCACACAACTTCGGCCTTCCTGAGGCTGACCTCGGAGCATTCAGCATCCCCTCTTTACACCATGTGCTTCCCACAGCGAGTCCGCACCAGCGGGGCTCCTGGGGAAGCCAGAGGGCCCTGCACCCCAATTCTGCAGTCAGACATGACTCTCAACCAGTCAGTAAAACAGAAGGTTTATTAGATGACAGGAACATGGTCTAAAACAGAGCTTGTAGGTACAGAGAACAGGACCCCTCAGTCAGGTCCGTCTTGGGGGGCAGGGAGCCCAGAGCCCCATCTGGGCCTCCCTCCATTTCCCCAGCCAGCTCCAAACTGACCCTCCCCCCCCCCCCTTCTGGCCTTTGTCTCTTTCCCGGGCCAGGAGGCCACCTGATCTCTTTGTTCTCCAACACCTTCAACTCGCACCTTGCAGGGGAGGGGCCCAGGCCATCAGTTGCCAGGAGACAAAGTGTTGGCCATTCTCTGTGCAGACACCATCACACGGCCCTCTAGAGATCTGCAACAATCACACCCTTATCCCACCACACAGATACTTAAGAAATGCCTAGGGGAAACTGAGGCACCCACACAGTATTCAGAGAAAACATTAAGAACATTCCCTCTTCATCACAACTGTAAGCAGAGATCCTCTGATGTCTGGCATTATACTGTATAAGTTACTCCTGGGGGAATTCTGCATAACTGCACATGCACAGAATTCATGTCCCCCACAGATTTCTTTGCTTCCCTGAAGAAAAATGACTTCTGATGGGGAAGCAAAAGGAAGCCTACAATAGCGGTCATGCGTCCCTCCCCAGCAGCGCAGGCAGGTTGCTTCAGGCACTTGGAGCACCTGATAGAGAGTAAATCACTGCTGGGACAGGGTGGGGGTAGAGGGGGGGCTGTGCAAATGAGCGTGAGAGAGAGAGAGACTCTTTCCCTCTTGCTCGCTATTGCAGCACGTTCAGGATGGAGAGGCAGGTCTTTGGGGTGTTTCTGAGGAGGTAGGCGTGGGGCAGAGCAGAATGTAGCAGCCAGCCTGCTTAGTGAATTGTTTCCATTGTCTTTGTGAATTCCCTCAGGAGTATAAAACAGGTGTAAAAGTTTTAAGGCTCCTTTACATTGCCAGAGTGGTGTAAAGGACAGTATGTCCTTATAAATTCTTATGGTGCTTTAGTGAACTGGTCTAAATTTTTGGACTGAAAAACATTCCTGTCAAAATGTACTCCATTACTTCTTTGGTGTTGACTTTTCTGGAGATGGTCAGCAGCCAATATAAATTGTGAGTTTGATTCCCCAACCCTCACTTTCTCTTCACTTGCCTATGATGTAACACTGAGCATATGGCTGCATATATTTGTTGACTAATAACTAGAAATAAAGGGTCAAACCTAGACATATTATTATTAGACAAGGGAGTTTGGGGATTTACTCCAACGGGCCCCATTCCCATTCTCCATCTATTGTATTGTAGTTTAAATAAATTACCAAAATAATTGAAATTGGCGTGATTATATTGCATTATTTTGACAAATAAAATACGCAGAATTTTGCAGAATTTTAAAATATTGTGCACAGAATTTTAATTTTTTTTTGGTGCAGAATCCCCCCAGAAGTAATAAGTGCAAATTTTGTTATATAAAATCCTTTTTGCTATCTATCTAGTCTGTATACAAAATGGATTTAAAATAGCCTGTATATGGAGTGGGTAAGGTACTTAAAATCCATGACTTTGGATAGAGATGTGTGTTAGTGGAGATGGTACTGTCTTACATTGTTCTTGCTGTGGTTAGAGCCAATGCTGCAGTTATCTAAATAATGGAATAAAAAGAACAGATGTTCATGCTTGTCTGTTGTTTTTATTAATCTCCATTTCACGGGCCTCTCTGTAGTAGGTCTCAGTCTGTTTCTCTTTTTATTTCCTTCCCCTTACATGTCTCTCATTCAGACGCTGGGGAGGTAGATGAGGATTTGAGGAGGAAACGTGGACATGAGATTTCACAGGAGGGAGACAGGAGATAACTTTTGGGCATGGGGGAAGTAGAAGGAAGAAATGCAGCCTACATGTATTTCTTGGTTCCTTCATCTTGGTACCAGTTAAATTTCCTGGTAGACCACACAGGCCAGTGCGGGGCCATACTAGATTGCAGGGGATTTGCCTAATAGTAATAAATATAATTTTGCATTAATTGCACCATGAACAAGTACATCCAAAATATCCTTATAACAAGAATGATCTATTTCATAGCATACATAGGGCCTGGTTTTTCAGAGTCTGAGCAGCCACAATTCCAGTCCCCATCAATGACAGGGGTGGCTCATCTGTAGACTAAAGAATAACCTACATGCACCTGGGTTTCAAACTTCCTGGTGACATTTCAAACCACATATATGGGAGTTGGTGGAGTTGTACATCTTGGCAGAATATTGAGGAAAAGGTCTCTATTCTGCAAAGCATGGCACCTGGGCTTAAATCCGATCACATGAGTAGTCCTGCAGTCCAGAGTTTAGCACATGCACAAGCTGTTTGCACGGCCTTATAATGTACTGAATTTGGGTTAGACTAGTGTGATGATGCTGCCCGTGGGAGCCAGCTGAGGTCACTCAATTAGGGTGACCTGCAAACAGAACGGGGCAGACAAACCCCAAAAGCTGGTGGATATTCCAATACATCATATACAAGAAAAGGTTCTTCTGACCCCAAAGGACCAGCCACACACCCAAGTACAATTATAACTTAGATCTTATCCCAAATACATGCTTATAGTCAATTCTTGTTAACTAAACTAAAATTTATTAAAAAAGAAAAGAGAGAGAGAGTTGGTTAAAAGATCAATATACGTACAGACTTGAATTCAATTCTTGAGGTTCAGATACATAGCAGAGATGAGCTTGTAGTTCCTAAAAGTCCTTTTAGAAATAGTTCATAGGTTCTAGTCCAATGTCCATATTCAGGGTGACTCTAGCCAGTGACTGGGGATCTCAATCCTTATGGCTTAAGGTTTCCCCCTCTTGAAACCCAAAGTAGATCTGAGATGAAGAAGGATCATGTCCCAAAGTTTTTATACATTTCCAGCAGCCTTTTGGCCTGAGAAAACAATAGGCTTAACTTTCCTTCTCCTAAACATCATGGCAATTAGTACAGGGTAATTTATCCATCAAACAGTTCAGCTACAGGTTACCACAACCTTCAAAGAGACATATTGACAATAACACTATTTCACTCAAGTCTCTTCCTAAATGTTAATATTCCTTTTTTGATCTTTGAATCAAAGCTATAGCAATAGACAAGACTTATTTGCTTACATCACAAGACCTGAGCAAACATCTACCCTTCTATCTCTAACAATACAGGCTTGCATTTCAAAGCTCTATTCATTTACATATCTTCCTAACCAGTCTCTAAAGTTCAGCCATGGGTCAGGTCAGTCTGTGAGTTAACTAACTCTTTCTGGCCCTTTCACCTTTCAATGAGATAGTATATTACACCCATAATGTCACAACTAATATCAAGCATTATTCCATGTATTTCATTTTCAGAGAGACATCACACGCCTATTGGCAATAAGGAGAGAAAGGAAAATACATTGTAATCAAATTAAACTGAAAATTCAGTGGAAACAAAGTTGAAATTGAAGGTGTTGCTTGTGTCTCCAGGATCTGAGACAGTGTTAGTAGGACTCCCTCCATATTGGCTGTCACATGCCTTTCTGTGTTGCATGGCCATTCAGTCATTTTGGAAACCAGCCCAGAATCCCACAGGGGTAAGAGTAGTTTAAAGCTATCAACCCCAAGCACTCAAAAGTCATGACTCAGGGGCCTCCCCAATCATTAGGTTGACTTGAAAATGAGGCGATTAAATTAATAGTTCATTTTGGGTTATTTTTGTCTTTTGGTTTTTGAACCTTTAGGGTAGACTCAGGTCACTTTTCAAGTTTTATTCCACAGCCATGGGAGTTAAAACTTTGGGGGGGAAGGTCTTTTTAGGGGGGGGGGTTCAGTGGCAGCTGAGATTCTTATTTGTCCACATGACTCCAGAAGCTGGGACTTTAAGCAAAACACCAAATATGATGAGACACAATAAAATTGCAAGAGTTGGCAACACTGTTTCTGGCACCTGAATGTAGGTTGACCAGACAGCAAGTGTGAAAAATCAGGACGGGGGTGGGGAGTAATAGGTGCCTATATAAGACAAAGCCCCAAATATCAGGACTGTCCCTATAAAATAGGATATCTGGTCACCCTACCTGCATGTGCTGTGCCTCCTGCATGTTACAACAAGCCTGTATGTTTAAAAAGCCTCCAGTTATGTACTTAGAGAACCAGGGATCTGCCGTCATTTCTTGGGTCTCTCACCATCACTCAGCGCATGTGAGAAGAAAATGCGGTGGGTTTCTGGAGTATCTGGGCAGAGTATTTAGCAAATGAGAGCAAGAGCAAATTAATGGAGATGCTTGGAGGACTTATAGAACTGGCAATTTTGAAACTTTAATTCTGGGATCTTGAGAAATAAAATTGAGAAACTGCATAATTATATTAATAAATGTAAGTCTTAATGGAATAGCTACATACTCTTGGGTGCCACTCTGAAATATCTAATACCCTTACAACCTTTGCTTTAAAGTTTGTCAAACTTTATTGCTTTAATTATGAAAGTCACCAACATAATTTTTATTTCGGGGAACATGAGTTCTTTATATGCAGCATCATTTCACATTGAAATTGTGTCAGCTACATTTGATTTTAACTTTTATTTCTTGAGAACATGACCTGAGCCTGCTCCATCGTCAAATAAGAGAGGAAAGGTCAGAACTATAAATTTTTGACCTTGGTGAGTTGAGGTAGACGATAGACTACAAATCTCTCTTGCTAATGGCAGCCATACTTCACGGCTACATCGGCAACGTTTAAGGTCGCTGACAATGAGACCTTTCATCACTTGCACTGAAGTGTTCTTCATTTACTGCTATCTGCATGGGGCACCAGCAAAATTAGATGTAAATGGATCTGTTGACAAACAGGTTAAATGTCAACGCAAAGGGTGATGTGTTGTTAGGAATAACGGCATTGGCTATACTAGAATTGCTTGAAGGGGCGACTGGCAAAAGGTGAACATAGCTGACTTCACTGTTGTTTACTGTATCAGAACTGGGCTTTTGACTGTCTGGTCCCAGTTCAGCAGAATCCTCTGCCTATCCGCTAATTGCTCAATCCTCACTCCAAACTGTCATGTTCCTTTTTGGCATTTTATTACTTTTAATGCTGCATTGCAAGAGGAAGTGTGTCTAGTAGTTGAGCACAGGAGTGGGAGCAGGGAGCTCTCTCCGGATCTCACTGTGTGAAGCTAGGCTGTACCTCAACGAATCCATATTGCAGGTGGGTAAAATAATAACTACCTCCCAATGTATTCAGAGGCTGTTCTGGTTTAAAAGGTGCTTTGAGCTTCTCAGGCGGAAGGCATTATACATTGTGTAACTCTAAGTAATTATTAAATATAATACTCTCTCTGTTCTGACTTGTTTGCTTTCAAAGGAAGCTGTTTAATCATTGTTTTGCAATGTTTTCATTCTATTCTGAATCACCGTCCAGTGCCTCCTCCAGTGTCTTGAGCTAGGCGCCACTTAATAAATCCCATTATCCTCTTGTTTGTTATTCTACTGTAAAGCATCTTGATATCATGAGAGGTGCTACATAAATCAACTAACAAAAACCTCCATTTAACTTTACTGACATGCAGAGTAATATAAATGGCAGCAGCCAGAGTAGATAATCACTACTTGCGTCCATTATGTTGTAAGGCAACTTAGTGAGATGGATTTGTTAAGCAGAGGACTACAACTCCCGCAAGCCCCCTCCCATTGCACATGCCCCCTTCACTTGGCAAATAAGGTGAAGGGTCCTGAACCAGGAAGTGGCCAGGCTTTGTTGGGAAGCAGCAGCCACATAGCAAGGTGGGAGCTGCAGAGAAGCTGAATGCATAGATGAACTCCAGAAACTGCACATGGAGCCATGTGTGGGACGGGCTACGACTGCCAGACACTACAGCTGGGTACAAGTCTGTCTGGGACTTACTGGGGGAGGAAGGGGCAGGAGCAAGTGCAGCAGGGCCACAGTGAGGTACAGTAACTGAACCTGGCCTGAAAACTTGCAACCCCCTCTTTGCTCGAGCAGAGACTGGACTGGAGAGGGCTCCCCAGGACCCTAGGCCTCAAGAGCCCTGACTCTTGGCTGGACTGACGCAGTGGCTATTGCTCGCTTTGAGCTGTAACTGTTCAAGCCTGTGTACCTAGGGTATGCGCAACCTTTCCTGTCAGCCCCAGTAAAATACCCCAGCACTTAGCCTTGTGTCTGAGTGGTTACTGGGACCCACCGGGGCTAGCACCCACACAGCATAGCTGCTGAAGCACCTACAGTGCTTGCCTCAGACTTCTGGTACACCTGGCATGCTACTGGCACCCTAGGGGTTTGGAGTGCTGAGCTACCTCAGTCATGACTTGAGAAAGGTGCTATAGACATACATTACAATTTACAAAACAAACTCTTACGCATGGTTATGAGCTGCTTCCTATGTGTAAGACACCATCAGGGCAGCAATTTAGCATGTGATCTCTTCTTTTATTATTTATTTAGTTTATGGTAGCTCCCAGAGGTCCAATCAGGACCACTGCAGTAGGTGCTGTACAAACACATTGTTAGAGACAATGGGAAAGAACTTAGCCCTGTTCCAGTCAGGTGTCAGTGTAAAAACATCTGAACACTAGTGTGTATGTACAAAAAACTATCCCTGATTTGAACTGAGAAACTATCCCATAAAAGGGTGCAACTCTTGGCATGAACTAGCCAACGGGAAAAACAACTTCCAGCAAGAACTGCACTTTGAAACCACAGGGTTTTCCATTGTAAGATGCTGGATTTATGTTGTTTCCTCTCTTGGCTCTTTCCCAAACACGACCGCCAAAGGAAACACAAACAGTGACTTCAACTGAAAATCTTTTTAGGTAATGACAATATCAAAAATCCCCATGCAGAGCAGCAGCCGGGAAACATCTCCATGAAAGCCCCATGTCAATGAAATCCTTAACCATTTCCCTTGTGAGAGGAAGGGTAGTTTGTGGAGAAACCCATAAACAGCTTGAGACCAAGAACATTCAAAATAGCAATTTTCATGCATATGAGGCAAACCTGTGCACAGTAAGATCAATGGAAGTTCTGACGCTGTCTGCCATGGGAACAGAATTATGTCCCACCCAGATTAATGATCTTCTCAAACACTCTTTAAAGTTAGATTTCAAAAACCTTCTCACCATTGGAGACATTCCAACTTGAGACAGGCAAACCGGGAGAAAGGTGAAGAGTCATGAAACCTATGGCATTGATGTTTTGTGAACTGTTGTGAAATACAGGAAGGTGTGGGGGGGTTTTTTGTTGTTTTTTCTTTCTTCAAGGGAAATATCACTGGAAAGAGACTCTCAAAGGATGAGGCACTGATCTGGCTAACAAGAATGTCCAGAGTTATAATAGTTTATATTATACAAAATAAAACTAAAAGAGCTTTGGAAGGGATAGGAACCCTCAAGCAACAGGGCATAACCCAACATCTAACGACTGGGGATTAGGAGAAAATTCTTGCTGAGGCAGGTTGTCCCATTGCAGGGTTTCTTCCTCTGAAGCAGCTGGCATTGGCCTCTGCCAGAGAGAGGGTATTGGGTTAGATTAGGGTCTGATTCAGAATGGCAATTCCTCTTTTCCTAGTAGAAGAAATAATTATTTTTTAAAAAATTACAGAGTCAACGACTGAGTCCTGCTTGGTAGGGCCATGGCTGATCCCTCAGAGATACTAACTGGTTTTCTCTTCAAGGACTATTTCTGTTTCCCGTGGCACAGTTTCCATCAGTTCCTGCCGTATCCCTCCCTTTTTCCCCCATGTTATTGTCATGGCCTCTCTATCTGAATCTATAGTTAAAGGGATCCATCTTTCCCCTGCTAATGCTCTGTCTGTTTCTCCCATCTCCTTTCCTTGGGGCCTCTATATCCTTCCAGTCCCTCTCCTCCCTTTGTAGTAACCATTACTGGCATTTCTCACTTGCAGACTGATCCTATGCTATTGACAATATTGGGAGTTTTGCCATCAACTTCAGAGGCAATAAGATAGGGCCCTTATCACTTCAGCAGCTTAAGCTCTCTCTCTTACTGACCCAAGGCCTCAGGCTCCCCTGCTCTCCATGCTTCTTTCCTCCATGCTTCTCTCGATGCTCTGACTTCCCGTTCTCTATCCATCCATCTTGTGACCCAGAAACCACTTGGTGCCAATTGGCAGAGGGTTAGGCCAACACCAGCTGCATTCCCTAGGTTCACAGAAAGGGATCACGTAAGGACTATACTGAAAGCATGTGTCACACTGATCATCATAACCATGGTGAAATGTATGTGCAGATAATTGTAAGGAGTTATGTACATATACTGAACTTTATGTTCTTAATTCCTTGAAGTAAAAGGCAGGTCACTCAGAGGTAACGTGCATTGAGACAGACTTCTCCAGACAGAAAGCAAAATACACTTATCTCCCTGATTGACCACTGTATATTTATGAATCTTACAATGAAAGTCTATTTGCATATTGAGTCAAATGCTAATGAATAGATTGAATGCTGCAGGAAAACACAAAACAGCAGGGGTTATTCTGTTTTTGAGCAAAGACAATGAACTTTGGGGTTATAGCTGGGGGTACATCCTTCAATCTAGGAAGACAAGCTGCTAGCAGAGGATTTCAGCAATCCTGATTGAAAACACTCGCAGTAAGCTATCCAGTAGAAGACGGGGGAATGTCTTGTGTTATGTTTTTGGCTCTAGAAAGTGTGTAATGATTTCATTTCCAATGTAACCATTTGTTTGCAATATTCTTACTTACTTTGATATTAATCTCTGTTCTTTGGTAATCAATTTTGCATTCTTATTTATTCTCATTCTTATTTTCACTATAAAGGTATCTAAGTGCTGTGTGTTAAGCGGAATGGTGATTCTGCGTTAAATCTTGTACGCTGGCATACACTCTTCTTTTGGGAGTGGAGTGCCTGAGAGTTCTGTAAGTGAGGGGCTGGGCATGCAGACGGGTGCTCAGAGCCATACACTAACCCCCTATCACTAACGTGTACCAAGAAAGTGGGGCCTGGAAAGCAGTGCTTGTGTTGCCAGAGGCTAGTGGAGACTGGGCACTGATCCCTCAGCAGGCAGACAAGATTTCCTCGTGCTAAGGGCTGGTTGTAGCAAGCTGCCTATCAACTCTGGATACCCCTGGGAAGAGTGCCATCTCTTCATTCTGACTGTTCCTTCTGTTCTTGCCTTGAGTTTCTCCATCTCCTGTAGGAACTAAGGCCCTGATCTTCGAAAGTAATTAGGCTCCTAACTTACATTGATTTCAGTAGCAATGAGGAACCTAAATAGCTTTTGGAGGATCTGGGCCCAACTCGCCTCTGCTGTAGGAATCCCTTTTCACAAGACCTCTCGTGAAGTTTAGACTCGCTCCCATTTTTCATGCTGTCCATTTCTGCTCCTATTTTCTGTCTTTTCTTGGGCCCATCCCAGCACATTGTACAGCCACTGGCTAAGTGCTACCAATACTTGAGCATGCTAATACCGATCTATACTCCTGATGTTAACCATTTCACCCCAAAAAACATAGCACACACTTCTCTCTCCAGCCCCACCTAGATCTAGTTGGAGAAGTAGTGGCTGGTCACTCAAACCCTCTCAGGAGTAGCTATGTATACCATGGTAGCGTCCAAAGACCCCACGGGGAACAGGGCACCATTGTGCTGATTGTTGTACAAACACAGAAAATCCCTACCCTGAAGGGCTTGTGATCTAAAGATCGACACAGACAAAGGGAAGGGGATGTGGATACAGCAAAGTATCAAAACTGGGTGACTGGGCAACAAAATGACAGATGAAATTTCATGTGGATAAAAGCAAAGTAATGCACATTGGAAAGCATAATCCCAACTATACATATAAAATGATGGGGTCTAAATTAGCTATTACCACTAAAGAAAGAGATCTTGGAGTCATTGTGCATAGTTCTCTGAAAACATCCACTCAATGTGCAGCGGCAGTCAAAAAAGCGAACAGAATGCTGGGAATAATTAAGAAAGGGATGGATAAAAGGACAGAAAATCATGTTGCCGCTATATAAATCTTTAATAGCGTGTGCAGATATGGTTGCCCCATCTCAAAAAAGATATATTGGAATTGGAAAAGGTTTAGAAAAGGGCAACAAAAATGATTAGGGATATGGAATGGCTTCCGTATGTGGTGAGATTAATAAGACTGGGACTTTTCATCTTAGAAAAGAGACAGCTAAGGGGAGTTATGACTGAGGTCTATAAAATCATGACTGGTGTAGAGAAAGTAGATAAGGAAGTGTTGTTTATGACTTCTCCTAACACAAGAACTAGGGGTAACCAAATGAAATTAATAGGCAGCAGGTTTAAAACAAATAAAAGGAAGTATTTCTTCACACAACACACAGTCAACCTGTAGAACTCCTTGCCAGAGGATGTCATGAAGGCCAAGACCATAACAGGGTTCAAAAAAGAACTAGATAAATTAATGGAGGATAGGTCCATCAACGGCTATTAGCCAGGATGGGCAGGAATGGTGGCCTTAGCCTAGGGGCGGGCAAATTTTTTGGCCTGAGGGCCGCATCGGGTTTTGGAAATTGTATGGAGGGCCGGTTAGAGGAGGCTGTGCCCTGCCCCCAGCCCCTTACCGCGCTGCCTGGAGCATCGGTGGCTGGCGGTGCTACAGCTTCACAGCCCGGCTGGAGCCAGCCACGCACCGCAGAGCACAGAGCATTGGGTCAGGCCGGGCTCTGCAGCTGCGGTGCCCCAGGAACTCACAGCCCCGCCGCCCAGAGCATTGTGCCAGCAGCGCAGTGAGCTGAGGCTGCGGGGGAGGGGGAACAACGGGAGGGGCCGGGGGCGAGCCTCCCAGGCCAGGAGCTCAGGGGCCAGGCAGGAGGGTCCCGCGGGCCGTAGGTTGCCCACCTCTGTCCTAGCTTCTGTTTGCCAGAAGTTGAGAATGAGCGACAGGGGATGGATCACTTGAGGATTACCTGTTCTGTTCATTCCCTCTGGGGCACCTGGCACTGGACATTGTCAGAAGACAGGTTTCAGAGTAGCAGCCGTGTTAGTCTGTATTGGCAAAAAGAAAAGGAGTACTTGTGGCACCTTAGAGTCTAACCAATTTATTTGAGCATGAGCTTTTGTGAGTTACAGCATCCGATGAAGTGAGCTGTAGCTCACAAAAGCTTATGCTCAAATAAATTGGTTAGTCTCTAAGGTGCCACTAGTACTCCTTTTCTATTTGTCTGAAGACAGGATACTGCGCTAGATGGACCTTTGGTCTGACTCAGTATGGCCGTTCTTATTTTATCTCAGTTCAGCAAATGTTAGAGGAAGAGTATTAAGCCCTTGGAATATTCCTTTTCCAACTGGGAACTTTAGAAATTGCCATATTCAAATAAGTGCAAAAACCATTTCCCTCTCTGTGCCACTTGGTATTTCCAGAACACCTCATCCAAAGAACTCCAGTTGTTCAATGAACATTAATTAATTAAAGCTTCACAGTGCCCTCATGAGGTTAGTAAGGATTATATCCATTTTACAGATGGAGCTGGCATGAACTCCCACAGGAATTAGGAAGCATCAAAAACCTCAAACCTTCCACAACTAAGTTGCCTTCAGTTTTGCCTTCTCTAACATCAACATCTAGCTCTGTGTGTGTGTGTGTGTGTGTGTATACACAAATACAAAACAAAACACTCCAGTGTACACACATCTCCTGCAGAAGAGAGGATGAAAGAGCAAATGTGACAGATTAAACACCACTGGAAGGCGCTCAGTTTCTACAGTGATGAATGCCATATAAACAGAAAAGAAAAAAAGGTGAGTTACTTGCCAAAGATTACATAGTAAATCCATATCAAAGATGGGAAGTGACCATAAGGGTTCTGATTCCAAGCCCCTTGGTCTATCACTAGTACAATATACAAATGAAATTCTGGACCTTAAATTTAACAGAGTCATTGACTAGAAAGACTGAACTTAAGTTGTCTTGTGCTTCTTTCCTTTCTCTTTTACAGTGGCCACCAGTTTAAAAAAATCAATATCTACCACAATATTGTCCTATGTTTAGAACAGGAAATGACTGTATTACTTTAGACGTGGTCTACACTACACAGTTAGGTCGACATAAGGCAGCTTACCTAATTATGTCAGTGTCTACACTACAACCTTGCTCCCACCAGCATAATAACTCCACCTCCATTAGAGGCGTAGGGCTTATGTTGGTGTAGTTAGGGCGATGGACACTGTTTTACTTACATTGGCTGTTTTGTCAATGTCACGGCTTGGCAATACAAGACAGCCAGGCAGCTAGAGAGCTGGGCAGCTGGACCCCGATCCCGGCTAGAAGCTGGGGCAAGAAAGGACCCCACTCCCAGCTGGACCCCGTTCCCTGGGGGTGAGAAGCCCCGGAGGCTGGACCGTATTCCCCGGGGAAGAGAAAACCCAGTGGTTGGACCCTATTCCCTGGAGGCAAGAAGCCTGGGCAGCTGGACCCCATTCCCCGTGTGGCAAGAAGTCCTGAAAGTGGCTTCCCTCCCCTCTCAGAGGCGAGAAGCCCCAGGCAGCTTGAACCCACTCCCAGCTTTTGTGAGGCAGCCAGAATCCCAGCAGGGAGCTGCCAGCGGAGATGAGAGACCAGGCTCTCAGCTCCCCACTCTGCCCCTCCTAGGTCGGTAAAAGTGGTCCTGGTGAGGATGCGCACCACCGACCCAAGAAGGGCGGTGTGGACATGCTGTAAGTCGACCTAATATAGGTCAACTTCCATTTCTAGTGTAGACAAGCCCTTAGTTACTACTCTTTAGTCAGCAATGGCTAAATGGTAGGTTATTTAATGGTGACCACTGTCCCTTAGGGCTACATATACTCAATAGCAAAGTTACAGTCCTGTGTCAATGAATGTTATTCACACTGCATCTTCTGTTGTATATATGAATAATGCCCTCAAATCTGGAGTCCTTTGTGATAGTTCAAGGTGTATCAAGTTTCCTTAACCTAAAAAAAATGATTTAAAAAAATAGCTGCTGCTTTACTAGAAACTTCTGGGAAGAAGTTTGTTCTGTGGGGACCTATTTCCTGTGGCCACCTGGGCTGATGTGAGGAGAATGTCTATCCTCTAACACAGTTCCATATTGTAAAAGACTCCCTAGTCTGCAACGTATGGATCATCCAATGTTGGCCTGTCTCTGAGGAACTACATGCATTGCTTGCTGTGAAGTGTATTGTGAATTTCACCCATTTTCTTATCTGCGATTTCCAGAAAGGGGAAGAAACAAGAGAGACATGTTACACTTTCACATGTTCTTCAAGAATTTCTAACTCAGAAACAAAATGTGACGTAAAGGTGACCCCCGCATCACATCTGGCCCCATAATGCTACAAGTTTTAATCCTGACACAATAATGGCCTATTGATTACCTTCCTATTGTAAACAGTCTATTTGTACACCTGGGAACTCCTACATCTAATCTTCATAGCTTTTATTTGGGAACATATTTAGGTATGAGGGGTTTTTTTGTTTCAATTTTAAAACATGCTTTATAAAAATAGCTGAGCCTATATTGCAACGGTCCTTTATGTGGAATGTTCTGGGCATACTTAAGGGTCACAACTTTGAATTAAGCCCCTTATTCAACATTGACTGCGTTGTTTATAGGCTGCATACGTCACTAAGATCTTGTAAGCAATGTATTAAGTCTTGAAAATGTGATATATTTCTCAACCACAGTACCTTGGGGTGCTCTCCAGTGACTAGACAAGGAATGAGCAATATGAGGAAAGGCTGCAGGTGAAGTTACACCATCTTTTTAAAAAGCAAGAGACAGAAGCAAGAGACAGGAGGAGGTGAAAAGAGGCATTCATAAAAAGCTGATTCACCAGTAATCTACTAACATCCAAACATGGAAACCAGTAATGCTTTTATTAAAGTGCCATCAATCCAAAACTGCATGTGAGTAAAGCAACAAGAGCATGTTACTTGCAATTAAATGTGGGTGATTGACTTAATTTCCTCTTACCATATATTTTGAAACTATATTTCTTGTTTGTAGTAGGCAGTGAGAAGAGAGGTTTAGATTTAGGATAATGTCAGAGACTTTGACTTATACTTTTATAACTAGTTTCAAATAAGGCAGCATTTCTGTACTACACCCAGTACCTTTCACACTCAAAAGTAATGAGAACAGTGAAGTAAAGGTTGGCGCATTCATTCTCCTCTGCATGGAGAGTCTTCCTTCAAATTTAATAACATAATCATCTGTCTGTTTCTCTTACAAGTAGTCACAGAAGATCTTCATTATATTGGCACCTGTTAGTAAGGTGGGAGCTGGGGAAATAGTCTAGAACACCTTCATAAAGAAGAAACCCTTCACAAGCAGTTAATAGCATATTCATTATTCACTGGATCTACTCTAGCTTCATACATGTACTTGAAAGGGGCTGGTAAAGGAGGGGCACACAGGTTACTGTGGCCAGTCCTTAAAACAGAGGCTAAAATACTTCCAAAGTTTCATTTCTGGCAGAATTGTATTTGACAACAGTTTAACAGTACATTCTAAAGCCCTGATTCAGCAAAGCACTTAAGCATGTGGTTAGCAAGACTTAAACATGCACTTACATGCTTTGCTGAACCAGGGCCTAAGTTGTAAGGTTAAGAGGGTCCAAGAGAGCGATCCCACCACAGCCCTTCCCTTTAGGCCTCTAACAGTTGCAGGAAGGGAGTTCTCCTGCAGAAGAGGCCTCTCCACTTTATTTTTTAATATTTGTAAATAGGCATCAGCAATTCCCACTGGCCCTCTAGCTAATCACAGGACCGCACATGTATCCTGCACACTGCATGTAGAGAGAGCAGGAAAATTGAGGCGGGTAGAGAATAAAATGCAGGAGGAAGGGAAAAATTTGAGAATGAGAGATAAGGAGATGAAGAAGACAATCACACAGCTCAGGAAAAGATACACCATGGTCTATTAAAAGGAAAAGGCGGAAGGGAGAAAGAAGGGAGAACAGAAGCCAGGGAGAGTTTGTTGAATGATATTCAGTGAATCTCTTATGTGATGAAGTTCACCAGTTTTCAACATATGGTATTATTCAGCCAATATGGTGACATTAATCAAATACGGTACTTTATCTTGTTTAACCAGCCACAGTAAGCTACACTTAAAAAAAAGTATGTGACATAGTGAGTTGACTGGCAACATGTTATAACTATAGTACCCAATAAACAGTGCACAATTGTTTTATTCCTTTCAATTGCGGGGAGCATTGTACAGTGGGGGATTTCTCTACGGTTTTAACTACCAAGCATGATTATTCTTATGCTGTAAAATTCCTACCTAGCACACTGAACATGTATCCCACCATGTCATGTTTCAACCCTAGAGAATTTTTATAGCCATGATATAAATCCTTGGAAAATGGAATTTGGAATCAAAATGCTGAAACACAAGAACAGCCCAAGGCGGTAAGCAAAGAATGTTTCCAAATGGTACTCCTTTGTACATTCTGTGTTCTCACTTGCCATTCAGCTCTTAGCCAGGCCACTTTAACAGCCTATGGGGTATTATGGGATAATAAAAACTTGCTGATGGTGCTGGTGCCAGCATATAAACCAGATGTAAAGTGTTTTACTTATTTATCCCCTTCCAATACAAGTCTTCTTAAAGCAGGTCTGGTAATTTACCGGCAGCAGGTATAATTTTATTGCCCATAATTAGATTTGGTTCACTGGTATTTCATTACCAGCAGCATACAGTATTGCAGTACAAAAGACAATTCAGAAAGTGTACGTTAGCATCTCAAATGACATCCAGATGAGCTCTGACCTCTGTAATCTCCTATGAAGTGAAGGCTCATTACACATGCTGTATAGCAGCAAAACATCCCTCTCTTCATTTTGTATGTGTGTGTGAGACTCTGTTGTGTTCTTATGAACAGTTTCACAGAATGCTCTGGCTTATCTGGATGGCTAATGCTTTTCTGATATTTGTATCACAGACATGTTGCTACTGTACACTTCACTTCAGCAGAAGCTGTAAAACTGAAGTAACTTCATAAACTTTGATTTCATTAATATGATTGGAATGCTGCATCTGGATAATTATGTTCTTTAAAGATCTTTTAAAACTTTCACACCTTTTCGTTTGTTTTTTGAGAGCTGTTCTGAGTAGGTTTGTAAACTCCTAAGGAAGCTCTCAAAAATGTAAAAGTACTTTCAGCCAAGACTGCCTAGAGCTTATTTTTAACAATCCTATGTTAATTAAGCTTCATAACCTCATTATGAGTTAGGTAAATAAAATAGGCAACAAAGGTTAATACCCATGTTTTCAAAAGTGGCTCCTGACTTTGGTGCCTCTGTTTTTGGATGCCCAGCTTGAGATACCAAACACAGAAGTACAAAAAATTTGAGAGGCCATTTTTGAACATTTGCACCTAAGTAACTTGCCCACGTGGAAAGGGAGTGACAGACCTCGGAATAAAACCCAAGAGTCATGCTCTGACCAGTAGACAATACTTGTCCCCTCCCAATAGCTAAAGTACACCTGCCACATTGTTCCACAGCTTGCACGAAAACAAGAGCCAATTATTACGTTACAGCAATGTAATTTGAAAGCTTTTTGGTTCATGCTCAAGCTGTTTTTGTGTCATCTTCAAAGCAAACTCCTTTAGCCTAGTTCTGAACACACACAAACATCATCTAAATAATCTGCTTCCCTATCTGTCCATTATATTATTTAATCCTCTTTGATTTTAAATTCTTTGGGGAAGGGACCACGCCTAGCTCTGTATCTGTTCAGCACCTCATACATTAAATCCTGATCAAGGTTTCTAGGCATTACTGTATAAATAGATACTGAAGAATAATTTGGGGGGTAACCCCCCCCCCATCCTTTCTCAAGTGCACCAGCTGGGCTAGAGCCCACAGCACTTCCCAGGGAGTGGCCACTTAAGAAGGCCCCCAGGAGAGACTCAGCAGCAGTAGTGTCTGGCAGGAGCTAGCTTCTCTACAGCCTCAGGAGCCCAGTCATGTCATTCCTAGGGGCAGTGTGATGCCAAAATCCAGCCTGGAGATTATGAAGGTGGATCGCCATGACCAAGTCCTTATCTAACAGCATGGGGCAGAGCAGGGGTTATGGACAAGTTGCACCTCCAGGTATCTTGTGCCATGGCAGCATGAGTGGGAAGAAGCCAGGACTGAATCAAGTTTATATCAGACAAATCACTCTGGTACCTCTTTATTCCACCGATCTGCTTTGTGTTTCTTCAGAGAAAAGGCTGTTTTCCTGCTGTTGGTGCTTCAGGGCTAGTGTAAGTGTTTGTATTGTGCCTAGCACCAGAGTGTCTAATGTGAACTGGAGTCACTGTCAGAAAGCGCCAATTGCAGATTCCTCTTGGTGGTGAAGCAAGAGGCAGAAAAGAGCAGATCGTGCTTTTCAGAGTCCGGGTTGACTTTTCAGAGTTAGCAGTAAGACTAAAACCTGTATATTAACCAAACGTGATATGGATGTCACTGGGCAAAACTATACCACACAATGCAATGTTTCTGACTCTCCAACTGCACTTCAAGGAGGACAGAATGTTCTCTAAGGTCTGCTCAAAAGATCTGGGTGCTGAAATTCCCCCAGTCAGAGTTGAAGTCCCTGTATAGGAGGCATCAAACTGCCAAGTTTAAATATTCTGCTGCTTGTGTGAAATCAACATCTGATCAATGCCCAACCATGTGAAATGTTTCTTGTTTTTTGAAATAAACCTTTGTGTTTCTTGTTGCTGGTCCAACTTCACTGCAGCTTGTTTTCCTCCCACCAGTGAGCTGCGATAAAGCCAGCCATTGTTACTGTAGGGCATAACTTTTTTTTTAAATCTAACTACTTACAACAAATAGTTTTCATCAGGTAGAAAGTCATTGTGTACATGCATAACCCAGGCGTGTCTGGAACACAATAACCACTTAATGACTGTTAATTAAATGAAGTGAGACAGAACAATGAAGGAGTGGTGCAGGGATTAGTTTTCAGAGGAAGTTTCTCTGCTGACTAATAGAGACTGCAAATGAGATGGGATATTACAATACAATTCTACTGCTGACAAAAATATTAACAGTAAACGAAGACAGAGCTTTCATCTAGGCCTAAAAGAACATCTGGAGAGTATTAAGATGTAAAATTTCCCTTAAAGTACTGATTGCCAAAGTTAAAACCAGCCACCCAGAAACTATGGCACTCCAAGTAACTCAATATTTTTTTTCATTAAAAGTTACTTAAAGAGATTTACATCTTCCCTTGGTTGACATTGCATTGTTCCCTTTGCAAGGCTTTTGAGCCCTGAAAATAGGTTGCATATGAGAGGGCCTGACCAAGGGGAAAAAAAAGCACATACATTAGTCCTGGAGAGCAATCCTAGTTCCAGGAATTCCCCTTAATGATAGCTTTCTGTATTTATTTCACTGTATTTTTTCCATATATCTGTAGTTTATTAGCACCGTACGTGATGCTGATCTATTACATGGCTAGAGATGCAAGACAAGCACCAGGTATCAATAGGGATAAACAGAAGGAAACTGGGACGTGAGAACCTTGAGAAGATATTCAAAGAAAACTGAAAAGTGCTTTTTAAAAATAAGGCCCTATCACTTCTATTTCAGGTTTGCTCAACAAATTTCAGGCTCCGTGCTTTTTTGGGAGAACGGAACTAATATTTTGCTCATGTGTTATCCCCCCAAATGGTCTAATTCCCAAAGCTTCCCCAAGTGATCTGAGCTGGCTAGTTACGTGGTGCTGGCTGCTCCTCCTTGTGTCCTGATGCTCAGTTAATAGAAGTTGAAAGCATGCTATTTTTGGTGTTATTTCGCCATTTCAGACCTTGCTGTAGTTGCCCCAGAGCTATTCTGCAATCACTGATGGGAGAGAGGGAATCAACAGAACCATGAATAACGGGGTGGTGTCCACAGAGTAATCTGTCAAGACATGGCCCACATGCTGAAAACGTCTGAGAACCCGTGATTTAGTGATTCACATTCAAAATCACTACCAACATCTGCATCGTTTAATCCTGCAGCCAAGTCTCACTCACCTTAGTAATGCAAGGGGCCCAGTTGGATTCAATGGAGCTACTCCTATAAGGCAAGGAGGATTTGACCAGTGGTATACAAAGCTGATCTTCACAATGTTCAGGTTTTCCTTAATGATCTGGCTGCCCATTTGTAATTGTCAAATTTAGGCTAGATTTTTCCAAAGAGCTCAGGGCAAACCAAGTAGGAGGCCCACTGAGATTCTTTATGGCCAGATTTCCCAAAGAGTTCAGCAGCCAACATTCTGAGCTCGCTCTCTCAAAACTGGCCACTTTTTTGTGTATCTAAATGGGAGCCTCAGCTGTTTGGAAAATCTGGCCTTTAGTATTTGGACAGATAAATCTGCTGTAAATGTCAGAGCTAACTCTTCCGCAACAGAAAAACCTTACTATAATAAGTCCTCACCTTCCAGCACATCCTAGAAAAAAATAACAGTCCATAGAAATGCCTGCTCTGCACGCTGGAGGATTTGGACCTTTCCTCTAGATATACCACTTTGCACACCAATCGCCAGCTCTGCCTCTGCTGCTCCCTAGCCCCCTATGTGGGCCGGGTAGTAAGTGGGAGGCAAGTGTGTGCAGGTTTTCTCTTCAGGAGAGACAAAGTAGTGTGCCAGAGTAGGCTGTTAACATCCCAAAATGTTTCTTCCTATCAGTAAGTCATTATTGCTAAAGGCAATAAAGGAAACCTGCCAAATATAACAGCTAAAACCAACACCCTTCAAAACCATAATATTTAGAGGGAAAAAACCTGTGCTGTGGGGCCAGCTAACAGAAGCTGCCAAGTCTGCAGCTACAAGGGACCCTGGGTCACAGGGAGGTCCTCCACAAGGAGAGGGCTGGTTTGTGTTTGAAGCTCCAAGAAGTTCCCAGTCTCCTTGTGCCAGCAGTTCTGGCACTCCTGAGGAGACCTCAGACTGGAGACCCTTTGCAGCTGGGCTCCCATACGCACCCTCTCCATACAAATCATTCATCCTCTGAAAATAAAATGTGACTTTTATGTGAACTTGCATACTCTATCCCAGGGATCAGCAACCTTTGGCCCACGGCCCACCAATGTAAGCCCCCTGGCGGGCCGGGCCGGTTTGTTTACCTGCCGCATCCACAGGTTCGGCCAATCGCAGCTCCCACTGGCCGCAGTTTGCCGCTCCAAGCCAATGGGGGCTGTGGGAAGTGGCGGCCAGCACATCCCTCAGCCCGCACCTCTTCCCATAGCCCCCATTGACCTGGAGCGGTGAACTGTGGCCAGTGGGAGCTGCGATTGGCGGAACCTGTGGACACAGCAGGTAAACAAACTGGCCTGGACCTCCAGAGGGCTTACATTGCTGGGCCGTGGGCCAAAGGTTGCCAATCCCTGCTCTAGCCACACTATCTACCTCTGTAATAAAGTATTGTGTCTGCCAGCCTTCTAGGGGGAACTGCTGCCCTAGACTGCTGGGATACTACTGTCTACAGAGAAATCTGAGATTTTAGGCCAAGTATTTCCAAAGTGACTAGTGATTTTGGGTGCCCAGCTTGCAATTGTTTTGAAAGGGTCTGGATTTCAGAGTGCTGAGCACCTGACCTCTAAAATCAGGCCCATTTCTGATGTCCCAACTGGGACCCAAAAACTGAGGCATCCCAATATCACTAGTCATTTTTGAAGATCTTCGTGTGATGGGGTGTCCACCTCACACAGGACTGACAGGGGTTAAGGTGGCCAGGTAGGCCTATTAACTCCACAGGCTGCACCTGGAAGAGTTCAGGGAGCAAGGAACTAATTGAAAGCAGGCTCAGCTGGACAGGAACAGCCGGGTCCTATTAAGCGAGGTAGCTGGCACCAGAACGGGGCTGCTGTTCGGAAAGGACAGTCACCCTCTGGGAAGAGGGAGAAGTGTTTGGAGGCTGCAGGGGTGAGCAAGCTACAGTTGCTCTCTGGGATGAGAGAGGAAGGTTTGGTGTTGGTATGCCCAGAGAAAGGAGGGGAACCAGAAATGTTGGAAGAAGTCCAGGGAAGGAGCAGTGAGGGTAGAGAGAGGAAAGACCAGAACTACTTGGTTGAGGGACCTTGGACTGGAACCTGGAGTAGAGGGCGGGTCCAGGTTCCTCTACCAGCCACCGTGGGCACGGCATAGAGTGGAAGGCAGTGAATGGAGAGAGTGCTAGTGTGGAGAGAGACTTTGGTATCCAGGAAAGGAGAATGCTGAGTGACCTAGGTGGAGGACTGAGTCACGAAGGAGGTGTTGCAGATCCTGGAGCGAGAGAGGAGCTACAGACCAGAGAGAGGTGACGTGACAGAGTGCAAACTGCAGAAAGGGGATTCAACCTCAGGAGCTAATTCCCACAGTGACCAGGAAGAGGTGCCAGTGCAGCGATGAGTGGCGCACCCCCTGACACTTGGCTATGTGTTTCTTCTGAGTCCTGCCATGTTTGCCATCCCTTTATCTGCAGTGTGCTTGCCAAATATAATATATTCTCTTAAGCTACATGGCTACTCCTCCTGCTGGTACTGGGGTGGCATTCCCATGACTAGAAGTTCAGGCCCGCTTGAACAAGAGTTAGCTCAATGCCTTTTGACAGCTCACTTGATTCATATAGGATTCTATAAAAGCCTTTTGCAGAATCTACAGGTAGCTCTTAAGAGTTCCGATTAATGCCTCAGTAACCTAAGTCTTCTCCAAATAAGTCCAAATATTATCACTGGGTTCCTCAGAGCCACTGCAAAAGCAATCTTTTCTGCCCTACCTATGTGCTGGCAATCTTTATTCTACACTCTCTCTCATTTCCCTTATATTCCCATGTCCATTTTTATCTTCCTGCCAGACTTGCAATCCAGCTGGTTGTTTCAATATTTCCTCATATGGCCCTACTTAAAAAGCAACGAGGTTGTATTTGTTGGTGCTGGTTTGTGGCATGCGAGTCTGCATAAAGGAAAACAAATGTTTCAGCTGTTTGTGAAGATGCTGTCATGAGACAAAGCAGGGCACTTGGGCCCAACGTTAATACGTTTACTTGTTCTTGGACATACAGGAATCTGTTCAATCTCTCTGTAATGAATCTCTTTCGTGAAGTTTCCTCCCCACCCTTGCTTTCTGCATTGGTCTCTTGAGTTATGCTGCTCTTTGGATGCACAGGATTGTAGCTGTAAAGGGGATTTCTTCTTAAAACTACAGTAGCATTTCCATGCATCTCCTCTGTGTAATTATTCAAGCTATACAATTTGACACCTAGTTAACAGAACTGGCAGGTGGCGCAAACCCCTTCCCTCCCTCGGGACCCTCACAGGACCCTGTCCAGAGCAGAGCCAGGGAGATTGTGCTGTGTGGGAGCAGAGAAGGGTTTGGGAACCCCGTTCAGGGGGTTTGTACTCTATGCATACCACAGAGTGAGGTCTGAGGGAGAGGCTCACCTCACAGGAGTTTGGAGGATTAGCAGATGTGTATCTAGTGTGACAGGTTCGGTCACAGAGACTGCCTTTGAGACTGTCACTCAATGAGCTGGGAGACCACTGAGAACAACGCTCCGGCCAGAACAGGCACCCCTCCACTCCTATCTTGCTGACTGAGACACTCCAGTCAGCTCCAGCACAGACTCAGAGGTTGGGCCATGCCTCTCTGCAGTTCACTGAAACTGAGATTCACTCAGTCCAGGGGCTTCTCAGTTAACAGGGACTTTCCCAGTGCCCAGTTTTCAGCCTTTCTGGAAGCCTGAACCTCTAATAAATCCATTTTACTCTCTGAATTTACCCTGTATAAGCTTTATACAAATTATCCGCCCTCTATAACACTGATAGAGAGAGATGCACAGCTGTTTGCTCCCCCAGGTATTAGTCACTTACTCTGGGTTTAGTAATAAACAAAAGTGATTTTATTAAGTATAAAAAGTAGGATTTAAGTGGTTTCAAGTAATAACAGACAGAACAAAGTAAGTCACAAAGCAAAATAAAACAAAATACGCAAGTCTAAGCCTAATACATTAAGAAACTGATTACAGGTAATATTTTACCCTCCAAGATGTTCCAATAAGCTTCTTTCACAGACTAGACTCCCTTCCCAGTCTGGGCTCAATCCTTTCACCTGATACAGTCCTTGTTAGTTTCAGCAGACATCTCAGGTGGTAAGCAAGGGTTTTCTCATGACTGGCAGCCCCTTCTGTCCTGCTCCACCCCCTTTTATAGCTTTGGCACAAGGCGGGAATCTTTTGTCTTTCTGGGTCCCCACCTCTCTTTCTAAATGGAAAAGTACCAGATTTAAGATGGATTTCATTATCAGGTGACATGGTCGCACGTCACTGTAAGACCCCTAGTCTCCATTCCCCATGGGCTGGCCCACATGTACATAGGAAGGCTTTCAAGTAACTAAGGCCCTTTACAACTGATTGTTTCTGGAGCACCCTTAATGGCCGCCACTTAACGTGCTTACATTAGTGATACAAGTTTATATCTTATTCTCCTAACTCCAGATATTGAAATAATACGTGCAAACAAATAGGATGAACATACTTAGTAGATTACCAGCTTTCTAATGACACCATACAAGGGGTCCTTAGTGTAAAGCATATTCCAGTTATGTTCTATTCATAAGCACATTTCCTTAAAGCATATGGAGTGCAACATCAAATCTAGTAAACCTGAGGCTACCTAAATCCCATGCTGGGGCTAATGTCTAGCAGGGAAGGAGATGGGTACTGCAGATGCCACTACAGCTTTTAGGGATGTAACAGCTGCCATAATGTTGCGCTTGACCTAGCAGAAAGGAGTTATGCTATGTTTATGAGGTGCCCTAAGAGTCTAGGTATAAAGACTTGGTGAAAAGCTTAGGCTTTCTCCTTTCCCCAGTGACGAAAATCATCGATTGTGGAGGCCAGGGCAAGACCTATTTAAGCCATGCAAATGTAAATTGGAGCTGGGCAAAAAGTTTTGGCTGGAGCTTTTTTTCAGCAAAATATGGAGCTTCTGCAACACTGAAATGTTTGGTGAATGTGTACGGGTTTTTGGACAGATTTGTTCATCTCGAAAAAAAATCTGAAAGTCCAAACATTTCATATAGATGTCTTCTAAATGAAAGGTCTCTGTTTTTCAGATTCAACCCACTTTTGATTTCCAAATGTCCTTCCATTTTATGTTTTAAATTCAAACCCATTAAAATCACTCAAATTCACAAAACATTTCATTTGAAAGGTTTTATTTGACCTGAAGCAGGTTTCTGTTGACTTCTTGATTTGCCAAGAATTTCAGAAGCAAAACTGGTTTTGATTCAACCGCAAACCATTTTCCCCTGACTTTTTGGAATTGCCAGCTAACCGGAAAATCCATTATTCCCACAGCTCTCACTGAAGTGGTGCACAGACGTGTGCTAGCTCCGCATTAATACAGATATTCGACCCTTATGACAAAAGAGATGAATTCCCCATTTTCTCGGTTCAGAATGGATCTGCATACATTAAAGGCCTTTCTTTACAAAAATAGTATTTGTATATATGAAAGGAGCCCAGCACACGCATCATGCCACAGTGTGCAGCACTGAACTTTCTAAGGACAATATTTCTTACAGCGATTGCCAGGCAGGCTCTCTTTTTTCTTTTTCTGGGCTTTTATTAACACATTGCTAGATCTTTCTGTCCAAGTGCACCTGCTGCACGATGAATGACATGCCACCCCTGGGAAATTACGGGGATAGTGCAGGCTGAGGAATAAGGGGAAATGAATTAGGCAGTGTAAGTGTAGATGCTTCATATTGCTTGCTACTTATCCAGCCCTGTTTGAATGCATAAATTGAAACCTGTTCCTGAAAACAAGGGATATTTGTTATAGTTACAGAAGTCAACACTGAAGTTCTGTTAAGCTACAGGGCATAACAGTAACACAGTATTTCATTTAAGGCCCCTCAGCAAACTTAAACCAACCAGCCAGTCCCAGCTGGGCTGGGAACTCTTTTCTAAGGCTGGCTGTGAACACCTTTTGAAAATCAAAGAACTAAAAACTTTTCTTTAACAATATTGGGGCAACGCTTATTTAAAATCCCCAAATCTAAGGCCTCCTTTCTGTGCATACAAAATCTACATTTGCACAACCAAGTATTTCTGTACATACATGAGATTATCATTGAATATTTAGGCCTCTGGAATAAATTTTCAAAGGTCGGCATAATGTGTGCACTTCCAGATATGAACATTTGTTTGCACAAACTGCGTAATTGTTTGCCTACTAGCTACCCAGTTTCATAGGCAGTTACCTGCTTTGTACTTGAAAATGCAGATTTTTGTGTCTATATTTGTATAGGATCAGCTGTTGTGCTCACCTTTGAAAATTTGGCTTTTTTTAAAAAAGGCAACTCTATTAGATTCCAAAGTTCTAGGGACCAGGACAATTAGTATTTATTGTCTTTCACTTCTTTTCTTCCTCTTCAGCCACTCAGATGATTTCCCCCTTGAAATATGACAGACAAAGGAAAATAACTTGGAGAAGAATCATTCTTTGCACATGGGGAAGTGAGGCCTGGAGAGGTGAAGTGACCTGCCCAAGGTCTCTCAAAGTCTGTGGCAGATCTGTGAAATGAACCCAGATCTCCAGAGTCCCATTCCAGTACACTAACCACAAGTTTATTGAAAATATTGGATATTTCAAGGTTCATGCCATGTTGAGCACAGACTGAAGCTGTTCCTAGTTCTTCGTCAGGGGACGTTATAAAAAAGGTTCCTTTTTCCCTCCCATCCCCTTTGTGCACCTGCCCAGGGGACAAACACCACCTGATCCTTAATGACTCAACATCCACACCTGGATGGTTGCAATTATCTGTTTGATATCTTGATTAAGCTTTACTGACTTTAGCGTTCTTGCCTTGACTTCACACTAGTGTAAATGAGATCAGAATCTGGCCTACTGTGTACCTGGCCTGTGCATACTGTGTATACACTTTTTCTAATTTTGAACATTTACTATTAACATTACACACACAAGAACTTTGGTTAAATATTCATTTATTCGTTTCAATTTTGATTGTTAATCAGCACGTCTAACTTTAGGTGCTCAGATATCACAGTGCTGGGCCCCAGGACAAAACCCTAAAATACATCTGTTGTGTGAGAAGATTTGAAAGTAGGGATTTGTCATCTCTTTGCATAAGTGCAATAATAGAGTGTGCAAGTTTTTTTACTGGAGATGCAATTCTATTTATCAGGACAGGCAGATGTTTTTCAGAATGGTGGGAGGGGACATCAGCTGTGAGACTCTTGTTTAAATCAGTTGGACAATAAACTCATGCAACTTTGAAGGGTAGCACCGAATTGAAAAGAAACTTGACT
This sequence comes from Chelonia mydas, assembly GCF_015237465.2. Taxonomy (NCBI): domain Eukaryota; kingdom Metazoa; phylum Chordata; order Testudines; family Cheloniidae; genus Chelonia; species Chelonia mydas. The sequence goes on from NC_057850.1 coordinate 231,542,262, forward strand.
GTGTTTGCCAAAGGATGGCCAGACACACCCATGACAACCTGCTAGCAGGGTGTTCCCATCTTGTGTGTGATCTGCATGCTACCAAAGGGGGGTTAAACAAGACTCTTAGGGTATGGCTACACTAGAATGTTTATCTTGAGTTAATTAGTTACCCAATTAAATGAAGGTAGTTAACATATTCATAAAGGCTAGTCTGGACACTCCCCAGATGGCTGTAAACCAGGGTATTTGTGGTTTACAACCCAGGGTAACTGCCTGTAGGATTAGTTGTAGGGTAAACCACAAATATTTGTATCATGGACCAAATATTTGGGGAGTCGCCAGACTGGCCTTTACAAACACAGTCATTATTAATTATGTTTATTATGGTAGTACTTAGGGACCAGTCAAGATCAGTGTCCCATTGTGCCAGGCACTGCATTAAGACAGAGCAGCAGACAGTCCCCGCCTCAAAGGATTTACAATCACTGGATATGTCTGCACTGCAATTAAACACTGGTAGCTGACTCAGGCTCAAGGGGCTCTGGCTAAGGGGCTGTTCATGCTTTGACTGCAGCGCAAGCTCTGGGACCCTCCCACCTCGCAGCATCCTAGACCCTGGCCTTTAGCCCACGTCCGAATGTCTCCACCACAATTAAACAGCCCCCCGAGCCCAAGTCAGCTGGCATGGGCCAGCCATTTAATTGTAATTGTAAGTGGGGGAATGGTCCCGCTACTGTGGGGAACTTTCCTGGCTTATACACTACCCCGGTCAAATGGGCTAGCAAAAGAATCTGAGTCCTCGCTCCCACTTCCTTTACCCAGTGGCCTGCCTGAACTCAAGGGCTCCCCTTCCATTCTCCAGTGTGGCAGAGTCCTCGTAACTCCAACAAGGCTGGGCCCAGGACTTCTGGGGGGGCTCAACCCCCAACTTTGTTTTGGTCACTTAGGGCAGGGGCTACGGTGTCCCCACTCCGGGTGCTCTCTCTGTACTGGATGTTTCTCTGATCCACTGATCATTACATACAGTTCAAAGGAAATACAATTTATTAAACAGCGACCAATTTAAAAAAAAAAGGAAAAAAATGGGAAAGGTGAAAGGAAAACACATCACCCTGCTGTGTGGCATGGGGACATCACAACCAGAGTCTCTGGAAGGTAAGGGCAGTTCACTCTGCTCCTCACAAGTCCCAGGCCTCCTGCCCAGGCCCTGGCTGTGCTGCAGGGATGCTGCGGGTCGGACACTTGCTTTGGCAGTGATCATGCCCTCAGGCTTTAGGTGGCAGTACTGTCACCCCCGCCCATCAGGGTTACGATCCCTCTCCAAGTCTGGCCTGCAAGGCCTCTTGGCTGAGACGTCTCCCTGTGCTGGGCCCGCTGCCCAGGGTCCCCCTCGTTCTCGCCAGCTGCTCACTGCATCCGACTCTGCCTCAACTCCAGCTCCACTCTGCCTCCAACTCCCTGGGCTGCTTCTCTGGCCCTTCTGGCTCTGGTTGCTACAGCTCTGCTCCCGTGCTCTCTCGTACTGCTGCTCTGCTGCCTATCGACTGCTTGCTCGCTTTCTTCACCAGCACAGGTCTGCTCTGGGGTGCTTCTGTGACTCTGCTCCCAGCACTGCTTCCTGGGCTGCTTTTCTGGCCCCTCTGGTTGTCATGGCTCTGCTCCCCAGCTCCACTTGGGCTCCTACTTTCTCCTTAGCTCAGCCCCACGCTGTCTGGCCCAGGCAATTCCAGCTCGCACGCAGGACAGGACCCTCCTGATTCCCTCATTAGCCTGCCTGCCCTGTCAATCAAGTGATGTGGAGCATTGGCCTCTCTCTCTCTGTTGTTCCTGGGGACTGTCAGTCTCAGAGTCCTGATTTCCCATTAACCCTTCCCCTTTCTTTTGGTACTGGGAGCTAGCCAACCAAAACACCCCCCCTGAGTTTTAGTAAGGGGACAACAGTCCCCTTACACAATGTAGACATACCCTAAATAGCCAAGCCAAATCCACGGTAGAGGAATGTGATATAGCATACAAGCAAAGTGAATAATATGGGGGTGGCAAATGTTATGCTAGCACCCTGATTTGGGGGGATTAGCTAAAGACAAGAGAAGGGAGAGGGGACGCTGAAGGAAAAGCAGGGTGGGGAGGAAATGGAGGAGGTACAAGAGGCAGAGGTGAAGTGAGGCCGAGATGGGGGAAATGGGTAGGTTGGAGCAAACAGCCAATCAGCAGAGGGGAGAGCAGATCAAGAGTGAAAACTGCAGAAAATAATTTGACGTCATCTGTAGCTGTGAATCCCTCCTTCAACTTCTGCTGCTGCTCTGGCTGGCTTCAGTCTCTGGCTGGCCCTGCCCTGCCATTCTTTCCACAGTCCCACGTGGCTGGGCAGGGAATTGCCATGGGGTCCGAGTAGGGTGACCAGACAGCAAGTGTGAAAAATCGGGACGGGGTGCGGGGTAATAGGAGCCTATATAAGAAAAAGATCCAAAAATTGGGACTGTCCCTATAAAATCGGGACATCTGGTCACCCTAGGTCCAAGCGTCCCCAGAGAGAGGGCTGCTCTGCATAGTTCCAGGTCAAGAGAGGGATATGTGGGTCCAGCTATGCCTCATTTTAAACCCTCCCCCTCTGTTCAGCACTCTTGGGGTAAGCTTGATCTCCACTAACTTGTGTTAATTGGCAATCATTTAATTCAAGGCTTGTCTACACAAGAGTTGCTACCTTAAGTGAACGAAGGAGAAGCCCCTGCTTTGACAAAAGGGTCCTGCTATGCTTTCTCTAGCTGGGCACTGCCCTTGCCCTCTTTGTAGGAGCAGTCTTGTGTCTAGAACACTGGACTGGGGGTCAGAAGTTACGGGTTTTATTCCTGGCTTTGTCTCAAACTTCCTGTGTGACTTTGGGCAAGTCACTTATTTAACTGCTCTGTACCCCCGTTTCTCCTCTGTAAAATGGGGATCACAATATTGATCTATCTCACCTTTGTGTTATGAGGCTTAATGAACTGAAGTTCATAGAAGTTCTTTCTGGTAGGAGGTGCTATCCAAGTACAAGTGTGCCCAGATCCCATGATTCCGGGTGGTTTACAAGTGCAGTACTCAGAAATGTGTTCTAAAATTCCAAACACCGTTGTAGCTAGGCCCCACATGCAGAATTAGCCAGGCTTTCTGAGGATTTTCAGATTTGCTAATTATTCTCTTCCCTTTCAGAGATTCATCAGGGGCTCTAATCTGGATTGTTTTCTCATCTGCTCATTCTTTAAAAAAAATTACCCCATGCATGGATGGATGTAAAAAGTCAGATATTTCTGAAGGTTTCTTTCTCAGGAGATAACCAGTATACAAGAGAGATGACTCTCTTCAAATTAAACTGAGAGTACAATAGCAGCTGTAAGACATGAGCACCTCCAACAATGGAACATACAGAAAACTAGATTTCCCCCATCATGTTAAAGAAGCCAAGCTCTCAGCCAGCTGCAAAGGAAATAAGGAGTTTACTTTATTTGCAATGTCAGTAAGGGCTGATGTGCAAATTTCCTGCCTGGCTCTGCCGGAAGATTAGCAAAACTTGAGCAAAGGCTACATGTATTTGTTTTTAATTTAGTTTTATTTAATTTTTTCTGTTTTGGTGTCATGGTTGTGAAAAGGAAATGCATTCCAAGGAGAGAAGTGAGGGGAAACTGTAACTGAAAAAATGTGTCACGGGAAACCGATCATGCACTTGATAAAGAAAGAAAAGTGCAGAGATCCTGGGATGTCCCTGATGTGATATTTGTAATTTTGGCCATGTAAAACCACATTTTGCAGCCATGTGCCACCATTTTCATTCTCTCAGCTAACTGATCAGTTTAACTGAGGTTCACCATAAATGCACAAGTCCAGTTTGTCCCCTGAGCATACTCTGTTCCCATTCAGAAAGTGATCCTCCCCTAATATACATTTTCAAGTAAAATAAATATCTTTATTAAAAGAATAATATATGAATTGCCCTGTGGAATAGGCTATGCAAGTTTTTGTTTCTCTTGAGGTTTATTTGACTGGTCTGTGTAAGCAAGAAGAAAGAATTGTATGTTCTGGAGCTCTTGCAATACTTCTCTGTGCTCTACTAAAGGATATAGGATTATTTAGTCAAGCTGTGGGCAGAAATGGAATTCCCCCAGCCTATGAGCTCAAGAAGTATCCTTTGCCCTGACTGGCCACTGAAATCGGGACTGTTTTTCCAGCTGCTTCTGGGCCTCCTGTGACTGACAACGTTGGAAAGTGAGAATGAGCCACATGAACCCAATTGCAAGGGAACCACATGAACAAGTTCAGACCAATGTAGAATGAGACATGCACTTAGGTCATTGTGGTGTTCAGAATAGTACAGTCACCGTAAAGCTTTGTGGTCTACAAGGAGCACTGGAGAACCTCTGCACTGGAGCCATGGAGGTCTCTTCAGCATGCAGTGGGATGATCTCACTGAAACAGAAATTGGGAGTGATGAGATTTATCTTCCTTGCTGTAATTGGGTCTTTTTCTAACTGCTTGTTTCTAGTTACAATCAGGGAGCCAAGTCTGTTTTAGCAATGGCTAGATTCAGGATCTCTTAAGTTCATGAAATTCTGGTGTGGAGTCTGCTCATTTGTTCAGCTTCCTGGGAAATGAAAAAGCAGAGGGAGATTTCACAGCATTCGGATTCTCTGACTGTTTGAAAGTGTCTTTTATGAATATGAATCATTTTGGCAGCTTCTCAGATACTCCATAACCCCTCTTTAATCAGTCACTGTCTAAGAGCTGACCCCTGCCTGGCCACAACCTACATGGCCTGAGCACAAATGAGATAGAAGAAGAACTACAGGGCCCCAAGCTACTGGTAGGGTAAACAGCTGGCTTGCTTCAAAATTCATACTGATCGCCTGTTGATTTCTGTGCAGAAGACTCTCTTAATAAATGCCCTTATAAGGATGTGGAATAGGAAAAACCTTAATTCTTATTCTGTGGTGTCATGGTCTGCCTTTAGAATCCATAGGATAAAAAGATCCAGACTGCATGGTTCTGAAGACTGTCACTTACCACTGTAGTTAAACCTGGGAAGTCAGGCTACCAATACTACAAGTTGTTAACATTTTACAGGTCAGAGTTGTAACACTGGGAATCGGCCCAATTTGAGATTCTCCCTGTCTCCCTCAGCTCTCCAGCTGTCTATTTCTGCAGCGTTCATTTAACCAACAGAAGATGGATCACTGAACTCAAAAACAGAGTGGTGACTTAAAAAAAAACATTAAAAAACCCCCAAAACCCACCCATAGCCATCTTCCTTTCTTCCACACACAGAACAAGCCTTTTTCAATTGGATATGATGCTGTCTGGTATATCCATCTCCAAGCCACCTTTCCTGTGTTTCATTGAGACTCCTGCCCCCCATTGCTTCACAAAAGCACACAGAAAAGGGAAACTTTCTCTGCCTTTACAGAAGGGTCTTCATATTCTGACTGGGCAATGTGTTTCATTTTCTCTTCTGGACCTTTTCTTGCCTGTGACAGGGAAGCTGAACTTTTTTACTTTTTGAATAGTAGTCCCTAGGCATCTAGTCAAAAAATTGCTCCTAGCCTCCAATAGGGCATATGCTTTAGGGTCCCTCTTCCCACAATCACTGAATAACTTCTAACAAATCAATGAGGGTCCACTTTTGCCTTTAAATTTCCTCCCATTTCCCATGAGTGCATGGTGGCTACATAAATAGGAAACATATTTCTCTCTAAATTGAATACAAATTATTACCTGAGGGAACCTCACATACTCTGCTCTGTGACACATTGCATTTATTCTGTGGCTATCAGAAGGTTAATGGTCATGTATGCCATTAAAGTTACTGCTATGATGATCACTGTTTTTTAGATTAGGTTTGGAGTTGTTCCACACAGATGTGTAAAGTACATTCTTCATAGCCAAATTATGTATTATTGGCACTGACTTTTCTCATAGGAATCTCAAACTGCTGGGGTAGACTGTCTATATTCTATTTAATGCAATACCTGCACGGGAATAAAATATTCCTCATCTTGTTTGCTGTCTGTGTAACCTTGTAAAATTTCTCATAAAAGCGGATCACTTTGCTCTTTTCTCAGTTCACCATTAAGGCTCAGGTGAACATAGACGTTATGCTGCATCATTACTTTTTAAAATGCTAATGATCAGGAAGAATATCAATGACTGAGTGAAGAATATTTGAGATTGCTATTTTGATATAGTCATCCTCCTTTGTGAAAGGTACTAGTATTGTGAGAACCAAGAAAACCAAAGCAAAGAGAATTTGAGGTAAGACATAAACCATTCAGTCTACTCTTACAGTTTCTGCTGTAAAAAATATTTTTGTGGAAATGTGTTGCCGTAGGCATTTCAAAAGAAAAACTGAGGGGGGGGAGGATCTCAGTAGGGTTGAATGATTTTTCCATTTTGAAATGGCTTTTTTTTTCAATGTTTTTTGTTTTATTTTATAAAATCATATGGATTTTTTAAAAGTTGAAGTTGAAATGAAACATTTTGATTTTGTTGACACAAAATGTTTTGACCCAATTTTTTTTTCCGAATTATGGTGTGATGATGCACCCCATAAGGCTTTATGGAAATATGCTTATGAATGTCTACATGACATAACTGGAATATGTTTTATGCTACATATGCCATGTAACATATCTCTGTAAAGGTTATGATCTACTGAATCTATTCATCCTATTTGTATGCATGTATCATTTTTGTACTTGAAGTTATGAATATTGGCTGTGTACTTACTTGATTTTTAAGTAGCCTTTGTAAAGCATTTGGTCAGCTTCTTGAGAAAGAATGTGCAAATTAAGTGCCCAATCAAGAAACACTTTATGAACAATGGATCTTGGAAGGCTCCAATCCACATAAGAAGTCTTCCTGGAGACAGTCAAGATAGCATGTGTGCAATGGCTGCTGCCTGTAAAAACTGAGTCATGCATGGAAATGTGACTTGCCCATGTGACTCCAAAACTCCATCTTGGAGCTGGACTTTGCATAGGAGATAGGAGGGGGTTTCCACCCACAAGAGAGAGTCTATTTAAGCCTGTGGGAGACCCCTCCATTTTGTCTTCAGCTGGCTCAAAAGATAGCCTCTCCACACCCAAAGGATACCTGAAAGAAACTGGAACAAAGGGCAGTAACTACAGGCGGTGTGAGTGATTGCTGGACCCAGACTAGAAGGAGACTAGTTTGTAAAAGGAAGCTTACTGGAACACCTCTGAGGGTGAGGTTTTATCTGTATTCAGTTTTCTTACTGTATTAGGCATAGACTTGAGTGTTTTATTTTATGTTGCTGGGTAATTCACTTTGTTCTGTCTGTTACTACTTGGAACCACTTAAATCTTACTTTCTGTATTTAATAAAATCACTTTTTACTTATTAATTAACCCAAAGTATGTATTAATACCTGGGGAGGGGGGAGAGAACAGCTGTGCATATCTCTCTATCAGTGTTTTAGAGGGCGAACAATTTCTGAGTTTATCCTGCCTAAGCTTTATACAAGGTAAAATGGATTTATTTGGGGTTTGGACCCCATTGGGAGTTGGGCATCTGAGTGTTAGAGACAGGAACACTTCTTAAGCTGCTTTCAGTTAAGCCTACAGCTGTTAGGGGATGTGGTTCAGACCTGGGTCTGGGTTTGCAGCAGGCTAGTGGGTCTGGCTCAAACCAGGCAGGGCACTGAAATCCCAAGCTGCCAGGGCAGGAAAGCAGGGGCAGAATTAGTCTCAACACATCAATTGGCAGTTCCCAAGAGGGTTTCTGTGATCCAACCTGTCACATATGGTTCCTGAGAAATTTCTAATTTTTTTGTTGGTGTTTTTTTCAGTGCATTTTGGAACTGAAGAAATTTTAAAATCATGAAACTCCCCCGGAAACAAAAAATCCAGTTTACATACAGCTCTACAGAACTGTTGTTTTTCTGCATTGATGTTATCTACTGGCACATCCCTTTATCTGTAACTAAACTTCTTAACTATTTGGAAGGACTGGACAGGTTTAAACTCAGACACTCCTCTCACAATTTACAATGTGTCTTTACAGGGGCAGTGAGCAAATACTCCAGGTATGTCTACACTGGCAAGTTTCTGCACCACAAGTTATACCACTTTTATTAAAAAGCTGGAATTAAATCACTGTTGCGTGTCTACACTGTGCTTCTTGTGATGCTGGAGCGCATCCACATTAGCAGCTCTTGTAACAGCAAAGACAGCAGTGCGTTGTAGTAGCTATTCCACTGTGCAACTGGCCACAGGGTGATTTGGGGCAGGCACAGTGTCACATGATGCAGGTTTCCCAATCCCATTGTTCCATGGGCATCCTACTACATTGCCAGCTGCTTTGCAACTGAAGTGGGTGGGGCTGAGAATGTGTGACAGGGAGTGTGTGTGTGTCTGTGTGTGTGTATGGAGGGGGGAGAGAAACAGTGTGTTTTGGGGGACAGAGAGTCAGTCAGCATACTGTCTAAGTTCAGTTAATTTAGAAAGGAAGTAACCAGTCCTGAGGCAGTGGGAGGGGGAAACCCTGACATCAGTCCCCGCCTCCCTCCCGGGGCTCGCTGCACAGCAATCTCTCTCTCTCTCTCTCTCACTCACCCTCACCGACACCTGCCTCTGTGTTCAACGGCACGAGCATTCCACATTAATGGTTTTCTTTGTGTCCCGGAGCAGATCAGCACAGCACGCAATAGCTGTCAGAAACAGTGCTTTGAAACGGGAGGGGCACATGTCTCCAGGGCAGTCGAGTTCAAAACAATGAGCAGAGCAGTCACTTGAGGGACATTATGGCACAGCTCTGGAGGCCAATTACAGAGCAAAAAGCAATCAGGTGTCTACACTAGCAACAGAGAGCTGGAGAGTCTGTGCAAATAGCCTTATGAGTCTCATCGAGATGGGTTTTTTGCAGCGCTGTAACTGAGGAGTTTCTGGGCACAAAGTGGCTTGGCAGCGTGTACACGTCTGCAGTTTGAGCGCAAAAGCTGCTTTACTGTGCACAAACTTGCAAGTGTAGACAAGCCCTCCTTTATTGGCATACAGCAGGTTCCTAAATACAGCTGATTGGACGTGCTGAACCTTACAATAAGGCCTGAAATATTACATTATGTTATGATTTATGTTCAGTTTTATTTTATCTGCCCATCCCTAGGACTAATTTCAGGATCTACATGTGAAACCACCAGTGAAGACAAATACAAGGCTTACATTTTTAGTCTTGTCTCTGACTCCCCCCGTTTAACCTCTGTGAAGGGTAGTGAGCTAATTATGCTCTCTGGGGTATGCATACAATTCCCACTGACTGAGGCACAGAGAGACTAAGTTACTTAATGTCCAAGTTCAGACTGCAAGTCATGATAGAGCTGGGAACTGAACCCAAATCATTTGAGTCCTAAGCCAGTGTTTTAGCCACAAGACCATCCTGTTAACATGACGACAAGAAGAGCTGCCCTGTGCACAATTGTGGAATATGACTTGCCTAAAATCAGTAGTTGCCACTTTCTGAACACAGTGTCCTATCTCTCTCGAGATTAGCGGTTACAGGAGAAGTATGTGGGTGGCAGGTAAGGAGTACAGCATCGTCAACTTTAATGTCTAAATAGGTGTTAAGTAATTCCAGCAAATATTCATGAGACTCAGACAGGCCAAGGGATGCAGAGTTCAGAGCTCAGCACTGATGACTGATTAAGCCTGGTGGACATCTAGAACTTTCCCACAGGCTCTCTGTGGCCACTCCATGGCCATGTTCCCTTTATATTTGCATGGATTTAATTCTCTCTGCACTCTGGAAAATATAATCCATTTTAACATTCTGTCCACAACTTCACTGTAGGCTACATGCATCTATTGTTTGTCCTTCCGGTCTGTTAACTTATACCTACTTTGGCAAGCTACTACTTATGACATCAAACAACATCTGATGTGAATCCGAGCCAAATCAAATATAATCTTTGGGCTGCAAAGTACAGCCAGCCAGCAGCCAAAAAAAAGCCATCGAAGGAAGCAAATAGAGCTCCGGAGGTACTGTTCTGGCCTGGGCAGCACACAGGACAAAATGACCAAGAGCCAGAAGGCCAAATCCTGAAGTCCTTGTTCAGGTTCTACCCAAGTCCTTACTCAGACAGAACTCCCAGTGACTTAAAACTGATTGAGGACTTGGACCTTAGATTTTATACAAAGATACATCTGAACAGGAAAGCTCTTTTAACAGAAGCCCATCTCTGTTCTATCTTTCTACAAAAGAGCCATTATTAGCTAACTGTGCACTGGAGACGGGAAGGAAACCCAACTGTTCTAACTTACTGCACAGCTCTCCCCATCTGCCTATAAACTGTTCTGCAGCAGGTGAGAATTCCCAAAGTTGCAGGTACTCCCACCTTCAGCCCACCCCCTGTGTTGGGGGGGTGTGAGAGGCCTGTATATGAAAGCCTGTGGCAGCCCACAAACCTGTGTGGCATAGGTATGCAAAGCCCACAGTGATCCAAAGGGGTTAAAAGGCAATGCTGGGCCCAGTAGCCCTGCCTCTACAGGCCTGCCGAGCATGCTCCAGATCGAGGAGTGGATTACAAGGAGCTCAGAAGTTCAGGCAAGAGGTGGACAGGCTGCAGGAAAGAAGAATCCATTTCCAGGAAGCCAGACAGAAGGTGGAGCCTTCTGCAATCACCACATGCTTCATACACGGATATAGCGATCCATAGGTTGTGACTAACCAGCGTGAAGCTCCCCTGACAGATTCAGTAACTTTATGACTCAGGTGGAGTACAAAGGGAAATAGATTTGAAAACATGGAATCCCACTTCGTAGTTCAATACCTCGCAACCTTCCGAGTGGGACTGGATGTGCATCGGCTTGGAGCTATCTTTTCCTCAAGGCCGCTGTGACCCACCAGAGGGGGCAGTCACCACTGCTGAGAGCCCCTGGCAGCTTGGCTTCACTGTGGCTGGACCGCCTTGGGCTGGCAGGAAGTGCTCTGGGGGCTGGTGGAGAGGCATGGGATCAGAACAAGTCACCTGCTGTGGGTGCCCACATATCCATAAAGATCCTTGGGAACTCACCAGCTCTGGGTCCTAGGATCTGTTTCATGGGAGGGAGCCCTCTGAGAGAACAATCAATCAGGAATTCCATGAGGGGATTCTCATGAAGATTTCTTCTCCCAGAGTCCCTTTCCATGGGTCTTACATCAGAATGTGGCACTTTGGGCCAAAAGATTTTGTTTCAAGCTGATTGAAAAATGGAATGACCATTCTGTTTACCAATTGTTTCCATTTTGCAGAGTTTGAAACTCATTTGTTTTTGTTTTTCTTAAATAACTTTTTTTTTTAAAATTTAGCTTTGAATTTTCTTTCCCCTCTACACCTCTTTCTCTTTTGCCTCCAAGTGCAAGAAAATTAATGATGGCCAGAGTTTAGGGGAGCTCCCTCACTTATTCTTTTTCCCCTCCATTTTTCCTTTTGCTACTCTAGAACTTTTCAAAATTCTCCGAAGTTTTGGAAAGTTACAGAATGGAACAAGAAAAATTGATATTTTTTTTAAAGTGAGGAACCAGGTGACAAACCTGCAGTCCGTGGGCGAAAAGGGGAGGAGGGAGTTGGAAAGGGGGAGAGAGAGAAAGGGGGAGGTGAAAAGAAGAGTCAAAATTTTCAGTTTTGACAAAAAAAAAGTTCAAAATAAATATGGATGTTTATTGTGAAAGCTTTTAATTTTAAAAAAGGTTATCGTCATCAAAAAATAATTAGAATGGGTACAAATGTTTCATTCAAATTAGTAGTTATATACAGCTTTATTCTGCCCTAGATTTTTGTGCAAACCCCCTACTGCTTTCACTGGTAGATCTGCTTTCAAGGGTAACATCTAGCCCTAACTTTGGACCATAATTGGCTCATGGACCATAATTACAAATGTTCTCGTAACTGGAACTTCAATATCTCACAAATAACTAGTCCAATCCAACTCACGCTTCATAGAATAATAACATTCAAGATTAAGAAGACAAATGCAGAATTGCAGACAGAATGAACCCTTTTGTGGAAGGGGTTGATCACAACTGGCCGTATAACACAAAGTGTCTTTCAGCCTTAACTGTGACATCACCTCTGCAGGTTTATAACTACAACCTTGTCATGGGCAAAATAGAGCCACATTGGTTTTTGTCATGTAAAGAGCAAGACACAATAATGAGAGGAAACCACATGGTCACAGTTGGGTCCCAGCTGATGGTAATACCTACCTATTACAGATCAAAGCACTTTATGAATGAAGTCAGCCTCATTATACCCAATTTACAGATGGGGAAACTGAGGCACAGGGAGGGACATGACTTGCCCAAGGTCACCTAGCAGGCCAGTGGCTGAGCTGGGAATTGAACCCTAGTTTCCTGAGTCCCATTCCAGTGCTCTACCCTAGGCTATATTTACTAAATAGCCACAAATATGCAAGGCCTAGCTACCTATTTTCTGCTGTTCAAACTGGTTTCTGATGGCTTCCAAAACACAAGACATAGTGAGTGGCACTGGAGGCCTCCCAATGGATGCAACCCTATTATTACTCATAAAGGAAGCACAAAGACTGTTTAAAAGTGCTGCATGCAGTTCACTGGTTGGAGTCGAGGCTCAGATCCTGAGTTTTTTCTGTACACATGGTGAGAGTGAGGTTTAAAATGTAAAGTGGCACTAATTAAGTTGTATAATGTTTTAGCTTTTCTCAGTACATTGGGCAGTAGAACATCTTCTTTTCAGATACCAAAGCTTGTCAATTACTTTAAAATAAAAAATGAAAGCCAGTCATTCCTATGTCACACTAACTTGAGGCAAGACAGATTTGGCATACTCCAGGAAAAGGCAAAGATGAAAGACATGACAAAGAAGTCAGCATTTCTGAGCCTCTGCCTCTTATCCATGAATAGGAACCAGCAGCATTGATGGGGAAATAAAATAATGAAAGGAAATTCACAAGGCAACATCTGTTTCCGTGTCAGAATTCATTAATGGGAAGAAGGAGGAACAACAGATACACTGGAGAAATTAGGAAAATCTGTGATTAGAAGCAAATGTGTCGCTCAGGTCCATTATTTTCTGTTGCTTGCAACTACATCCAACAGATCAAAAGCATTTGAGGCCAGCCAACGAGTATATATGAAGCTTAAGTGTATTATGGTACTCATTATCCTGTATGCAACCCTCTCTAAAGAGTTTGTTCTCTAGCCATATACTGGATCACAAACGCAATAAAAGTGGGAAATGCTGAGAAAGCAGCAGTCTGGTACGGTGATATAATCTATACAGTAAACAAATGTCGATGCAGAGTTATAAATTATCTTTTTATAGGAATCTTGAACTGATCTGATACCGAATGTAGCATACTGCACGACAATTCCTTTGCTTTGAAGAAAGGGGAGAATAACCCACAATATAAAGTTAGATATATTTATATAGGTGCTTCTCATGTGTAATGTACATTTCAAAAAATCTCATTGCCTCTGTAAAGAAGTGTCTTGGAGCCTGCTCCAAGCCCATCAAAGCCAAAGGGAATCTTGCTATTGACTTCAACAGGTTTTGATCAGGTCCCAAAAGGGTTCCTTCTGTCTGCAATTCAATCAGTCTTTAATATTGTGATCCCTTCTTGACCCAAGTAGTTAGCCAAAATTCAGGATCCAGTGAGTTGTTTTGGTTAGGAGGAGAAATTGTTGATGGAGTCAGGTATTTCTTTGGTGTAACCCTGTTCATTTTCAAAGAATGTACAAAATCTGGGTTCCTTGAACATGGCAGGAAACAGTTTGCTTACAGTTCCAAGCCCCTTTCCAGCCAGCACTTACCCCAAAAGCCCTCTCTAGGCTTTTCTCAGGGTCCCTTTCCCAGTGCTTGTTCTGGCAGTGTCTCTGGCTTCTGCTGCTTCACTCTCCATTTCTCTGGTGTTTGTCCTGGGTTTTTTTTCCTCTCTCTCTCTCTCACCCCCTTCACCGAGCAGTATCCAACAAAGTCCCTGTGCCCACATGACACATACAATACCATAAAAATAGAGCCCTTATTTTGGACAGCGACCTATGCCTGTGTTTGGGTGCGGGTTTCTGTTATTTCAGCTACCTGGTTCCATAAAGGACTTTAATGGCTACAGCTATCTTAAATGAAGGGTAGTTGTAGCCACAACAGTCCCAGAATATTAGAAACACAAGGTGTGTGAGGTAATATCTTTTAATATCTTGAAAGCTTGTCTCTCTCACCAACAGAAGTTATTGGTCCAATAAAAGACATTACCTCACCCCTCTTGTCTCTCTCAAATGAAGGGTGACAGTTAAGCCCATCAAGTTTAATGTGATATTGCCTGATCCACAACCACATTATTCTGTTAAGCACCCTCTTTGGCTTATTTTGATGTTAAAGAAAAAAAAGTCTGAGGGTATTAGACCTATCTTATCATTGCTAGAGGGAACCAGGATCAGAATGATTTTTTTTTCCAATTAGCTTCAGTCAGCAGTCACCGTGCAATGCAAAGTTTTGCCGTTTTGCCACTGGTTGATTCAGAAGTTGTTGATAGGGATGGTGTCCCTAGCCTCTGTTGCCAGAAGCTTGGAATGAGCAACAGGGAATGGATCACCTGATGATTACCTGTTCTGTTCATTCCCTCTGGGGCACCTGGCATTGGCCACTGTCGGAAGACAGGATACTGGGCTAGATGGACCTTTAGTCTGATCCAGTATGGCCGTTCTTATGTTCTTGTATTGACTCTCATTCTCCATTATACTAAATAAGTTGTATTATACTGTACATGACTGTGGCTTGTATGAATGGCCATCCTGCATCAGACAAATGGTCCATCTACACCAGTATCCTGTCTTCAGATAGTGGCCAATGCCAGATGCTTCAGAAGGAATGAACAGAACTGGCAATCAAGTGATCTATCCCCTGTTGTCCACTCCTAGCTTCTGGCAGTCTGACCTAGGGGGGCCTTGTCCTGTAAAGTGGTGATTGCCCACAACTCCCATCTGGCTGCGATGGGCACTCAGCACTTCACAGAATCAGGCACTTTTTGGATGTTAGATCTCTTTGCAATAGCAGATGATATTTACTAATGGTGCCATAAGTTCCATGATATCACAGGAAACCATTAGAAAAGAGATACACAAACCCTAATCTTGTTTGGCTTCTCTCAGTGGTGTATTAGGTTTAACTCTTTATCCAGTCCATCAGTAATAGCTACCAACTGAGAGTAGAATTTTCTTGCTTCACATGGGGACTTCATTCAGTGTGTGTCTGTAATGGTTTGAGGGACCTGTCTGTGTACAATTTACAAATTCTGTTTGATATTATGAACTCTCTGTCTTTATAGTGTTCTTGCATCATACTTCTTGTGTGAGGGAGAGGGGGACGGCGCCTGAGTGTCTGCCTCTTAATGGGATGGTCATTAAGGTTCTCCATCAACCAGTCAGTAAACCTTGCCCGAGCAGAACAAAGGTGTGCCTGAAACCTAGGCAAAACTAGTTCTCTCTAGCTTGTCTGCAGTGGACTGGAGAGTATTAATAATGGGAAGGGGAAACAAAGAACCGAGATGTTAGCACTGGCTTTTGAAAACATGGAGACTGGGAAGATCAGAACACTAGGGGAGCTTGGGGGCAGGAGTAAGAAGGGTGTGATGAGTTGGACCCCCTTTCTGGGATGCCACCTTATGTACTGGGGTTTAACTGAGCCTCTCCTGCTCAAACAACCTGGGTTCCCTCTCCCTGCTTTGCTGAATTAGGCTCTTGCAGCGCACATACGCAGGTAGGGCCACACCCCACTGCAGACACAGACTGAAGTCAGCTCTGTGTGAGAGGACTCCCCTCGCACTCATGTGCACACCCCTTTTGGGCTATAAACCCAAAATAATGCTGTCTTGCACTGTATAGAAAAATCTGCACAGCGCAAGCTCATAAAACTCCGCCCTCTTCCTCAATGTGAAGAGAGATGTGCATGACTTCTTGCCCCCCCCCCCGTTAGAAATTACATAAACTGGGTTTAATAATGAACAAAATAAGTTTATTAACTACAAAAGGTAGATTTTAAGTGGTTAAAGGGATAGCAAACAGAACAAAGCTTATTAAACAAAAGTCGCAAATTTAGTTTAACACACTAGAGCAGTGGTTCCCAAACTTGTTCTGCCGCTTGTGCAGGGAAAGCCCCTGGCGGGCTGGGACGGTTTGTTTACCTGCCACGTCCACAGGTTCGGCCGATCGCGGCTCCCAATGCTGCAGTTTGCTGCTCCAGGCCAATGGGAGCTGGGGGAAGCGGCGTGGGCCAAGGGACGTACTGGCCTCTGCTTCCAGCAGCTCTCATTGGCCTGGAGCTGCTGGTGGATGGGGCAGGTAAACAAACTGGCCCGGCCCGCTAGGGGCTTTCCCTGCACAAGCGGCGGGACAAGTTTGGGAACCACTGCACTAGAGTGATAATACAGGCTGGCAGATTCTTAAGGCACAAGTTGCCTTGGCTTTCCCAGGTTTTCCCAGGTTTTCTTACAGAGGCTAAAAATCCTTCCAGCCTGGGACCATCACTTCCCACAGTTGAGTCTTTGTTCCTCAGGTGATTTCAGGTGTGTTGTTGTAGGGAGAATGAGGTCCCCCCATGTTGTCATTGTCCCTCATTTATATCTCTCTCCCCCCACCCCACCCTTGCTGGAAAGCTTTGTTGTTTTTTTTTTTGCTGTGACCTGGGTCAAACAGTTCCTATTGTATCGAGCTATCTCTGAGAGGTTTCTATTGCACACAGTTCCTGGGGGAATCCTTATGCTTGTGTGCATTTCTTCAATAAGCCACTAACATTGTTTGGCCTCATCCAATGTAGCATATTTGAAATACAGAGACATGGTCAATATTCCCAGCTTCAGGTACAAAAATGATACACACATACAAATTGGTTAAACACATTCAGTAAATTATAACCTTTCCAATGACATCTTACAATACCCATCTTGCATAAAGTTTATCTGAGTTATCGTCAGCATGAATTTGTCAAGAACAAATCATGTCAAACCAACCTGATAGCTTTCTTTGACAGGATAACAAGCCTTGTGGATGGGGGGGGGGGAAGCGGTAGATGTGGTATATCTTAACTTTAGTAAAGCTTTTGATACTGTCTCGCACGACCGTCTCATAAACTAGGGAAATGCAACCTAGATGGAGGGTACTAGAATACTAGAAGGTGGGTACATAACTGGTTGGAAAACCATTCCCAGGGAGTAGTTATCAGTGGTTCACAGTCATGCTGGAAGGATATAATGAGTGGGGTCCTGTAGGGATCAGTTCTGGGTCGGTTCTGTTCAATATCTTCATCAATGATTTAGATAATGGCATAGAGAGTACACTTATAAAGTTTGCGGCCAATACCAACCTCGGAGGGGTTGCAAGTGCTTTGGAGGATAGGATTAAAATTCAAAATGATCTGGACAAACTGGAGAAATGGCCTGAAGTAAATAGGATGAAATTCAATAAGGACAAACACAAAGTACTCCATTTAGGAAGGAACAATCAGTTGCACACATACAAAATGGAAAATGACTGTCTCGGAAGGAGTACCACGGAAAGGGATCTGGGGGTCATAGTGGACAACAGGCTAAATATGAGTCAACAGTGTAAGACTGTTGCAAAAAAAGCAAACATCATTCTGGGATGTATTAGCAGGAGTGTTGTAAGCAAGACAGGAGAAGTAATTCTTCCGCTCTACTCTGTGCTGATTAGGCCTCAACTGGAGTATGGTGTCCAGTTCTGGACGCCACATTTCAGGAAAGACATGGACAAACTGGAGAAGTCCGAGAAGAAAACAACAAAAATGATTAAAGGTCTAGAAAACATGACCTATGAGGGAAGATTGAAAAAATTGGGTTTGTTTAGTCTGAAAAAGAGAAGACTGAGAGGGGATATGATAACAGTTTTCAAGTACATAAAAGGTTGTTACAAGGAGGAGGGAGAAGAATTGTTCTTCTTAACCTCTGAGGATAGGACAAGATGCAATGGACTTAAATTGCAACAAGAGAGGTTTAGGTTGGACATTAGGAAAAACTTCCTAACTGTCAGGGTTGTTAAGCACTGGAATAAATTGCGTAGGGAGGTTGTGGAATCTCCATCATTGAAGATTTTTGAGAGCAGGTTAGACAAACACCTATCAGGGATGGTGTAGATAATACTTAGTCCTGGCATGAGTGCAGGGGACTGGACTAGATGACTTCTCGAGGTCCCTTCCAGTCATATGATTCTATGAAATCCCTAAAAATGCTTGAGTAGTGAGGAAACTCAGGCAGGGAATTGTATACAGGTGCTTCATATTTTGCCTGGATCTGTATACAGTAGAACCTCCAAGATACAAACACCCGAGTTATGGACTGACCAGTCAACCGGACACCATGTGAAACTGGAAGTGACCAATCAGGCAACTTCAGAGACAAAAAAAGCAAAAACTGTACTGTGCCTTAAAGGTAGACACATCTGGGCAGCCTGTCCCCACCTCACCAGCACCTCCACCCCCACAGCTAGGAAGTGAAGATGCTGTGGATGCCCGCCCAAGGCAGCCAGAACCAACAGAGCAGGAGCAGGACTGGGGTCTGTGCTGCTTCTCCCCAAGGACGGGGATGTGCTGTATTCACACAGAGAGAGAGAGAGAGAGAGAGAGAGAGAAAGAGAAAGAGAGAGAGTCAGGAGGGGGACAAGCCTGCAAAGTCAGTCTGAGCCAGGGAGAAAAGCTGCCTGCAAAGAAGCTGCCTGTGGGAGCTCAACTGCTGCTGAAGCCTGGCCTGGAGTGTCAGCTGCGGCATCTGGAGCCCGGAGTGCGCTGTGTTCCGAGTTATGAACATTTCAAAGTTACGGACAACCTTCATTCCTGAGGTGTCCGTAACTCTGAGGTTCTACTGTATCTTTTTTGCTGTCTGAGAGTAAAGAGTGATTGGTTTAGAAATGCCCATGCAATGTCTGTTTTATTTACTTCAACTGTCATGTGTCCCTGAAGGGTTAATCTATGAATCAGATTACCCATGAAGGTGAAGCTCTGGGGAACGTATGATTTAGTTAATGAGGTGTCAGAGAGGAGGCAGCCACACTGGCTTTAGGGCCTAGGGCAGATGGTCCCAGGGTTCCCACTTCCAGAAGGGATACCAGACAGTCTATACCCAGGGAACAAGCCCTAGAGGAGAGACAGTGCCTGAAGCCTACCCAGACCGAAGGGAGTTTAAAAAGCACGTGGGTCCAGCATGTGGGTCTAAACACAACAGTTTGAGTGAGATGTGGGGAAAATCTACCATCCGACATAGGAATGCAGGGCTCTTCTGTTGATCTACCCTGTTAGCAGAACGTACCCAGCAACTTTAAGTAAGGTTCTAAGTGCTGCCGAATCATTGTGCACCTTGTTAATGCCACCAGGCTATCAGAGAGGGATGTGATGCGCTTTAGTCAGATAGTACTGGGGCAGAGGCAGGAAAATCCTGTAGGAATCATAGGAACAGCCAGGCTTGGGGAGGAGGCTTATGCTGAGCTTTGTTCCATTACCATCTGAGCTTATATATAAGTGATGTGCTCGAAACAACATGCCGCAAGTTTCTTATGCCAATGACCTAGCACTAACGACACAGGCCGCAACACTCAAGGAAGCAGAAGACACCCTTAATGCTGATCTGAAGAGGATGGAAAACTACTCTTGCTAAGGGAGCCAAACTCAATCCATCAAAAGCGGTGTCGTCAGCTTTCCATCTCAGCAATTTTAACTCTAAGCTAAGAGGATGTTGAATGTAAATGTCTGTGGGCTGGCAATTGACCACAATCCTAACCCTGCGCTACCTAGGAGTGACTCTCGATCACACCCTTATCTACCAACCACATCTGAAGCAGGTGAGCTATAAAACAGTGTCACATCAATATCATCCAAAAGCTATCAGGGTCTAGCTGAGGCTGTGATGCCCAAACACTACGAACGACAACAGTGGCCAAGTTTACTCCATGGCCAAGTACTGTGCACCTGTTTGGGGAAAAATCTTGCAAACAGGTCTCATTGATATCCAGCTCAATGTGGCTATGAGACTTGTACTTGGCATTCTGAAGTACATTTGACTGCCTTGGTTTACAGTCCCCTCATGCATCCTGCTTCCAACCTTCCAGCGAGAGACGGCTACGTTGCACAAGTACAAGAAAGGTCTCACTAACCAAAAGCTCCCGCTCAATGACAACCTTGTTCACATGCTTCACACTCACCTTAAGTCCTGTTGGCAATTCTGGGTAGCTGGAGAAGCTCTTCTGTCAGTCCTGTCAGACATAGGCAGCGAGTTACATGGGGCCATGGTGCCCGTGCTCCACCAATATTTAGGAATATGGGCCCAGCTCCACCAATGTTTGGGCTTACCGCGCTTTGGGGAGCCCCGCGCTTCATGGGGATGCAGGGTCCAGGACAGCCTGCAGGGCTAATAGGGGGGCCTGGCACCGGCAGCAGCAAGCGACCCGGCTCCAGCTGGCTCCTCCCCGCCGGCTCCCAGCGTCACTCGGGGGAGGGATTGGAAGCCAGAAAGAGGTGGGGTGGGGGTTTGGTGGAAGAGGTGAAATGGGGGTGGGGAGGGGACGGGCTAGGACCAGGTTGCTTGTGCTGGTCTGCTGCCAGTGCCAGGCCCTCCACTAACTCCCCAGGCCGCCCTGGACCCCGCATCCCCCTGAAGCGTGGGGCTCCTCAAAGCATGGGGCCTGGGGCAGTTGCCCTGGTCCGTCCTATGTACAGGATGGCTCCGCTCTGGGCACCACCAAAAATTATATAAACCTGGCACCCATGCTGTCGGATGCATTATGCAGGCTCCAGCATAAACCAGAAGGACTTCGTATATGATCCCACCATTGATCAATGTCAAAGACAGTAGATACCATCAACCATGTTAGGAAGTTACATGGAAGATGCATGCACCTGATGCACAAATGGAGAATCAAGGTGCAAATGCAGAAAACTCCAGCCCATCAAACACATTGATGCAGAGGAGTTGAGCTGGGTATAGGCAGGGTTCCTATGATGGGGAGCAGTGCTGCCTAAGGAGAGGAATAGAAATGGAGACTTCCTCTACTTTCTTCTTCCTCTGCCAGTCCCACCAGCTCTGTTGGTTTGCCTATCTCTGCAGGGTCCCTGCACACTTCTGTGCTATTGCCATTAAGGCCGCACCCCCTTTTCACTCTGCAGAAAGGCAAACTGCTCCCTCTTCCTCTCCCAGGGGGATGCTGAGTAGGAATCTTTACAAACTGAAACTCAGTTTCCTGGCCCTACTACACAACTACCCTGCAGAAAGCATAGTCTGGCCTCATTTCTCTCTACCAGTGTGCTCTGCATGAAACTTCCAGAACCAACTTATTCTAAAAGAGAGATTTTCTTCATATGGCAGGTGTCGCAAGGTTCCCAGTCCTACCCTGTCTTAAATGCAGAAAGTGAATCACTGGCACCAATTGTATATAGAAGAGAGTTTCAGCCAGAGCTAAATGTGGGCCCTGTATATTCTGCAGAGCACAGACTTAAAGAAAAGTTCTACACTACACTAATTTCTCTGCACCACTAAAGGCTACATACTACTAATCTACAGAATATTGGTGAACCCATACATTAAGTCATTCATAACTTCTGGAAGGATGCAGAGAAGGCTCCAAGTCAAAACTAGTACTGGATGAATAATTCACTGAGTAGCCTCAGGATTCTGTATTAGTCACATTCATTTTGTACTTCCTAAATTAATTCAACAGGAAAGCTCTATTTACACATACTATTAGCACGTGTTTTGGTTCATAAACTATATGATGCTATCTTAATATACTATACAATTATATCCTGTCTCAACACCACACACCTGGCAGCACATTTCTGGGTTGTCTTTGCGTGTTCCAGGTGGTGTAGGATGCTGAATGCCTTTGCATTATAAATCACAGGAGACTGCCCCAAACAGAGAGTGTGTACCAGCAAATCTTCTGCACTCAGAATGCCTAGTGACTTCAGTGGGTTGGGATTTGCAGGACCAGGCCTACGCCATCATCAAAGCTTTATAGGAACTGGAATGTACAGAGGAAAACTAAGGCGATTAGAGCTGCCTTTCTACTAGCCATTGCTGATGGGGACATCATCTCACTCCACAGCCAATGGCATCGTTGCCAACTCTCGTAATTTTATTATGAGTCTCTCAATATTTGGAAGTGGTCTTCGAGCCCCATCTCTTGGAGTCATGAGTCTCAATTTTCTCTTAAAACAAAGTAAACTTTCTAGCCCAGGGGGTTGCAGAGAAGAGCTCGAAAATGGGACTTAGGAGTAACCTATTGGCTCAAAAACCAGAAGGCAAAGAAAAAGTACCCAACATTCATTATTACAAAAAAGCTTGTGACTCTGAAGTGGATCTCATGATTTTTGAGGTATGACAAGCCCTTTCTGAGCACGTGGGCCTGGTGGTGCTGCAATCGGGAGTTCTGGTTTTTGTCCAGCATTTTATAACCATTTAAAAAATTGGGTGACTGGATCTTCCACAGATCTTGCACTTGGGACTTTGCTGACACTTTTCTGTGACTCTTGTAGCTAACACAGCTCACATAATTAATCATGCTGAACATGTCGAGAGAAATTCAGTTGCCTCTAGCCTGCACCTTAAGAGCTTTGGGGAGCAGATATTCTGCATGTGGCCCACTATTTACATCAGAGAAAGATCAGAAGTACAGAAACTGCACCTCAACTATATCCTAGATTTAGGTATCCCAAGGCCACTTAAAAGCTTTACACCAAGATTTGATAAGTGGATAGTGAGTTGGGGTTATTCTGCTTTTGGGTACCAAACTTGAGTCCCCTTAAAGGGGCTCAATTTTCAGAAAGTGCTGAGCCCCGACGCTCTGAAAATCAGACCCTTTTAGGTGTCTCGAGACGGTAGCCAAAAACGGATGCACCCCAAATCGCTGGTCACTTCTTGAAAATCTTGACTTTAAAGTAGGAGGAGGGTGTTAAAGTCTCCCTGGCTAGTGCAGGGTGGTGTAAATTGTTTCCACTGGCACCCTCTCTTGGGGCTTCTGGCTGGTGAGGGCAGCTTTTGTTTTCATTACGAGCTTCAAAAGAGCCCAATGAAGAAGGCTGCAGTAAAAGTGCACTGAATTAGCACATCTCCTCACTGTGGTCACAACCTCACTTCAACCAGTGTCATCCACTTTTGGGGCTATGCTGGCCGCCAGCAGCGTCCCAGTGGAAGGAACTTTTTGACCACATTTTACCATGACCTTCACCTCCTGGATTTCCTGCTGCCAGACAGCCTGCTTTATGTCAGCAGAATCTAGAAGGAGTTGGGGGGAAAGATAGCCCAAACTTTTCCTACCACCATCTTTTTACCAAAGTCAGATTAATTGCAAACATGAGTTAAAAGTAATTTTGGGAACTATGCCTGCCTCTGAATACACCTTCCAATGTTTGTCGTCTTGCAATCGTATTTTTCTATATTTATCTAAATGATTTTTCTCTCCCCCAGTGCTGTGTGAAAGATGCTCACAAAAAATAGTGTAAATACTCTGTACGGGGAAAGAGTAAAACGATTGTCATGTGCACAAAGTGAACAAACTAAAAAAAAGAGAGAACATAACTTTTTGTCTAATCTTTCACATGTAGCAAACTTTGCTGTTCTAATTGCAGCAGCTTAACAATGATCTTTTTTTAAAGTTAACATTGGCCCTTTCAAACCACTTTGCTTCTTTGATAACGTGGATTGTCAAATTAGTACCTGTTAGCTGATTGGTGGGAACCTATCAAATTCACGGCCATGAAAAATGTGTCACGGACCATGAAATCTGGTCTCCCCCTGTGAATTCTGGTCTTTTGTGTGCTTTTACCCTATACTGTACAGATTTCACAGGGCAGACCAGGGGTCCTGTCCCAAAAGGGAGCTGCAAGGGGGTTGCAAGGTTATTTGGGGGGGGTCCTGGTATTGCCCCCCTTACTTCTGCACTGCCTTCAGACCTGGACGGTCAGAGAGTGGCGGCTGTTGGCCAGGTGCCCAGCTCTGAAGGCAGCGCCCCGCCAACAGCAGCACAGAAGTAAGGGTGGCAATCCCGTACCATGCCACCCTTAGTTCTGCGCTGCTGCCTGCAGAGCTGGGCGGCTGGAGAATAACGGCTGCTGACTGATGGCCCAGCTCTGCAGGCAGCAGCGCAGAACTAAGGGTGGCAATACCATACTGTAACATTACACCCCATATTCTTTATGGAAATATGTTTATGATATGGATATGGGATAACAGATATATTTTATGCAAGATGGGTCTTGTAAGGTATCATTGGAAAGATTATAATGTACTGAATGTGATTATCCAATTTGTATGTACGTATCGTTTCTGTACCTAAAGTTAGAAATATTGTAGGAATATTGACTATATAACAATGACAACTGTGTGTATTTGGGAGACACCCACCAGACAACAGGCCATCAGTTTTGATGGGCCATTAGGAAGAAACAATAAGACTTTGAAGATACTAATCTCTCTCCTTCCTGAGAGGTGTCCTGGGACGTAGCTGTGACACTACTAGGTCAGGTAGTCCTGTCACCTGGTACTATACACTATCTAAGGGTATGTCTACACTATGAAATTAGGTCAATTTTATAGAAGTCAATTTTTAGAAATCGATTTTATACAGTCAATTGTGTATGTCCCCACTAAGCGCATTCAGTTGACGGAGTGTGTCAATACTGTGGCTAGCATCGACTTACGGAGTGGTGCACTGTGGGTAGCTATCCCACAGTTCCCGCAGTCTCCGCTGCCCATTGGAATTCTGGGTTAAGCTCCCGATACCTGATGGGGCAAAAACATTGTTGAGGGTGGTTTTGAGTACATGTCGTCAGTCGCCCCTCCCTTCCGCCCTCCCTCTGTGAAAGCAACGGCAGACAATAGTTTCACACCTTTTTTCCAAGGTTACCTGTGCAGATGCCTTACCATGGCAAGCATGGAGCCTGCTCAGCTCACCGCTCCTGTTGTGAGCATTGTAAACAGCTCGCTCATTATCCTGGAGTATGTGCAGAACCAGGCTAAGAGATGCCAGCACGAGGATGATTGTGGTGAGGACACGGACACAGACATTCCTGAAAGCACAGGATGTGGCGATTGGGACATCATGGCAGCAGTGGGGCTGGTTGATACAGTGGAACACTGATTCTGGGCCCGGCAAACAAGCACAGGTTGGTGGGACCGTATAGTGTTGCAGGTATGGGATGATTCACAGTGACTGCGAACCTTTCACATGCATAAGGCCACTTTCCTTGAACTTTGTGAGTTGCTTTCCCCCGCCCTGAAGCGCAGGAATACCAAGATGAGAACTGCCCTGACAGTTGAGAAGCGAGTGGTGATAGCCCTATGGAAGCTTGCAGCGCTTGACTGCTACCGGTCAGTCGGGAATCAATTTGGAGTGGGCAAGTCTACTGTGGGGACTGCTGTGATCCAAGTAGCCAATGCAATCACTGACATTCTGCTATCAAGGATAGTGACTCTGGGAAATATGCAGATCATAGTGGATGGCTTTGCTGCAATGGGGTTCCCTAACTGTGGTGGAGCGATAGACGGAACACATATCCCTATCTTGGCACCGGACCACCTTGCCAACGAGTACGTAAACCTCAAGGGGTACTTCTCAATGGTGCTGCAAGCACTGGTGGATCACAAGGGATGTTTCACCGACATCAGCGTGGGATGGTCGGGAACGGTGCATGATGCTCGCATCTTTAGGAACTCAGGGCTGTTCGAGCAGTTGTAAGAAGGAACTTACTTCCCAGATCAGAAAATTACCATTGGGGATGTTGAAATGCCAATAGGTATCCTTGGGGACCCAGCCTACCCCTTTCTCCCATGGCTCATGAAGCTGTACACAGGCAGCCTGGACAGTAGTAAGGAGCAGTTCAACTATAGGCTGAGCAAGTGCAGAATGGTGGTAGAATGTGCCTTTGGATGTTTAAAAGCTCGCTGGCGCTGTTTGCGGACTAGGTTAAACCTCATCGCAACCAACATTCCCATTGTTATTGCTGCTTGCTGTGTGCTCCATAATATCTGTGAGAGTAAGGGGGAGATGTTTATAGTGGGATGGGAGGTTGAGGCAAATCGCCTGGTGGCCAATTTTGAGCAGCCGGACACCAAGGCAATTAGAAGAGCACAGCTAGGCACTCTGCGCATCAAAGAGGCTTTGAAAACCAGTTTTGTGACTGGCCAGGCTATTGCATGACAGCTGTGTGTGTTTCTTCTTGCTGCAAACCCGCCCCCTTTGTTCATTTTAATTCCCTATAAGCCAACCACCCTCCCCCCTTCGATCACAGCTGGCAAAGAAAATAAGTAACTATTGTTTTGAAACCATGCATTCTTTCTTTATTAATTAAAAAAAAATACAACTGGCAAGGTAGATAACTGGCAAGGTAGCCTGGGTGGGGTGTGGTGTGGGAGGAGGGAAGGACAAGGCCACATTGCTTATTGTAGCCAAACTACAAATCAAAACTGTTTAAATGACAGCCTTCTGTTGCCTGGGCCATCCTCTGGAGTGGAGTGGCTGGGTACCCAGAGCCTCCCCCCCCCCCCCGCGCGTTCTTGGGCATCTGGGTGAGGAGGATATGGAACTTGGGGACCAGGGTAGGCGGTTATACAATGGATGCAGCGGGGGGTCTGTGCTCTTGTTTGCTTTCCTACAGCTCCAACAGATGCTTTGTCACGTCCTTTGCTCCCCCATTAGCCTCAGCATAGCCTCCTGCCTCTGCTCTTTGCGCTCACGTAATGCTTTCCTTGCCTCTGCCACTGAATGCCTCCATGCATTAAGCTGTGCCCTATCAGTGCAGGAAGACTGCATGAGCTTGGAAAACATGTCACCTTGAGTGCATTTTTTTCGCCTTCTCATCTGCGATAACCTCAGGGACGGAGATGATAGGAGGAGCATAGAAACATTTGCACCTGGGGGGAGTTAAAAAGGGAGAGTAAAATTTAAGATGATACATTTCTGAGAACAAAAGGGAGTCTCTTGCATAGTGAATCAAGCAATTCACAACACACAGCACCTGTGCTTTAGGTACAAAGTCGCATTTTGCCTTTTATATTGAGCACCTGTGGGTATGGTGACACATCACACATGGCTGGGCAACAGAATTTGGTTTCCAGGCAGCCATGGTAAGCCTTTTGGTATGTGGGGTTGGCTTCTTCCACCTTCATAACATGTGGGAATGGTTTCAAACTGCAGAGCCATCCTTTCCCATAGCAAGCAATGCTGGTTGGGATTCACATTTAAAAGGAAGGGCTGCGGTTTTCGGGTGGATGTGCGGCACACACCTCCCCCCTCCCCACCTCATGGCTATTCTCTGGGATGATCCCTTCACCCCTCCCCCCGCCATGTGGCTATTCTCCGGGATGATCCCTTTTAGCCAAGTGCAAACAACCCAGCATGAACGGGGGTCCTTTTACTGTTCCCTTACAAAAATTTCCCTATTTCAACCAGGTGACCATGAATGATATCACTCTCCTGAGGCTAACACAGAAAGATAAAGACCGAATGCTGCTTGAATGTGACCAAAACCCAGGACCATTCGCTGCCATGCTTTGTGCTGCAATGATTCCAGACTACTTGCTACTGGCTTGGCGTGGTAAAGTGTCCTACCGTGGAGGACAAAATAAGGCAGCCCTCCCCAGGAACCTTCTGCAAAGGCTTTCAGAGTACCTCCAGGAGAGCTTCATGGAGATGTCCCTGGAGGATTCCCGCTCCATCCCCAGACACGTTAACAGACTTTTCAGTAGCTGTACTGGCCGCGAATGCATCCCAATTCTTCAGGGAAAATCAAACATTAAACACTATTGCTTTTAAACCCTGTACTGTAGTTACAAATGGGCACTCACCAGAGATGACTTCTCCGCCGTCAGGGTCAGGGATCCCGCCTTGGGAGGGTATTGGCTCCAGGGTGATGAAATGGTCCTGGCTGCCAGGGAGAACAGATTCTCCGCTTGCCTGCTGTGCATTCTCCTCCTCCTCCTCCTCCTCCTCTTCCTCATCCACAAAATCCTCCTCCCTGTTGCGTGAGACTCCCCCCTTGCAGGTGTCCACAGACAGTGGTGGGGTAGTGATACGGTCCCCCCCTAGAATGCCATGCAGCTGATTATAGAAGCAGCATGTCTGGGGCTCTGACCTGGAGCAACCATTTGCCTCCTTTGTCTTTTGGTAGGCTTGCCTGAGCTCCTTAACTTTCACGTGGCACTGCTGTGTGTCCCTGTTGTAGCCTCACTCCACCATGCCCTGTGCGATTTTGGCCTATATATTAGCATTTCTTCTTTTTGATCGGAGTTCGGCCTGCACAGATACTTCTCCCCATACAGCAATCAGATCCAATGTCTCCCTTTCAGTCCATGCTGGAGCTCATTTGTGATTCTGGGGGGACTGCATGGTCACCTGTGCTGCTGAGCTCGCCACGCTGTCCAAACAGGAAATGAAATTCAAAATTTCCCAGGGATTTTACTGTGTACCTGGCTAGAGCATCGGAGTTCAAAGTGCTGTCCAGAGCGGTCACATTGGAGCACTCTGGGATAGCTCCCGGAGGCCAGTACAGTCGAATTGCATCTGCATTACCCCAAATTCGACCCAGCAAGGTCTATTTTAGCACTACTCCCCTCACCGGGGAGGAGTACAGAAGTCGATTTTAAGAGCCCTTTAGATTGACGGAATGGGGTTGGTTGTGTAGATGCATTCATTTTAAAATCGACCTAATGCGGTTAAATTCGACCTAACCCCGTAGTGTAGACCGGGGCTTGGACTTCTTGTAATTTTCCACTAAAAGAAGCAGGAGGTCAAGACTGGAAAACAAAAGATTTCTGCCTTATGTAAATCTTATTTAAGGCTGGGGAGTACGGCAAACAGGACTCTTCTCCATTGCCTTCCTGCCCAAGAAGAAAGACTGCTGAAAGTACCTGAAGAGACAAAGGAACTGAGCTGAGGGAAAGGCAAGGGCTGAGTCCAGACTAAGACAGGAGTCTAGTCTATAATGAGAAATAATGAACTCTAAGCTGCAGAAACTTTGCACTTGCTTGAAACAACATTTAGGGTGAGAAATTACTTCTTTAAGATCTTAAGCTTAGTATGCATGTTTTGTTTTATTTGCTTGGTAATCTGCATTGTTCTGTTTCCTAGCCTTTATAATCACTTAAAATCTACCTTTTATAGTTAATAAATGTACTTCTTGTTTATAACATAACCCAAATTGTGTAATTCGTAGTGGACCAGGTGGGAGTTAGAAGTTGTGCACATCTCTCTCCACATTGAGGGAGAGGCCGAATTTTTATGAGCTTGCACTGTGCAGATCTTCCTATACAGTGCAAGAAAATATTATCTGGGGTTTATGTCTCCACGGGGGTGCTGGGTGAATCCTCTCTCACAGATCTGACTGCAGTCTGTGGCTGCAGCTGCATGTGGTCTTGCCTGGGGGTGTGCTGGAAAGGGGCTTAAGAGTCTGGCACGGCAACCCAGTGCAAGGGAAACCCAGGCTGGCATGGCTGGAGGGCTGAGTGGGACCCCAGCACATCAGATGGCATCCTGGACAGGAGGGAAGAGGGCAATAACCCATCACATATACCATACTATCCTTACTCCTCTGCTGCTGCTGGCAGCAGCTCTACCTTCAGAGCTGGGATCCTGGCCAGCCACCACTGCCCTCCAGCTGCCCAGCTCTGAAGGCAGAGATGCCACCAGCAACAGCGCCGAAGTAAGGGTAGCAGTACCGCAACCCCTCCTACAATAACCTTGTGACCACCCCACAACTCCTTTCTGGGTCAGGATCCCTACAATTACAACACTGTGAAATTTCAAATTTAAATAGCTGAAATAATGAAATTTACAATTTTTTAAATCCTATGACTGTGAAATTTACCAGAATGGACCATGAATTTGGTAGGGCCCTACTGATAGGTATATGTCATGTTAAAGTACAGTGAGCCCTGTCCCAGTTGAGGGCTGAAGTTACCTTCATTGGTACCTTTGCTTCTGTTAACACTAAAAAGGGCATTATATATTTCAATAGCCTGAATATTAGTGTAAGTATGTGGAGATGGGGAAGGGACAAGCATGAGACATACCTGCCTACAATGGGAAATTGAAGAACCTGAGATTTTCTTTTCTGTGCTCCCATCTTGTAGTAATTAGGTATTAACATCTACCGCTACCACCACTCTTAACCTTCATCTCTTGATACATTCAAATAGGAACAAGGCACATTCTCAGTTCAATTGTGATTGGTTACATTCACCCTCTGGTGGATTTTTTCTGTAACTCCAGCACGCTCCAGATGGCTGACTGTTGTCTTGGAGCACATTTAAAGGAAGAGCCCAAGAGCAAACAGTAAATTAGTTCTGTCATCACCACTGTATCTTGTTTTAAATGCTTGGAGCAGGATTTCATCACTCACTCTCTAATGTTAATTCATGGTGATAACATGATTAAAGACCAAAAAAATTGTCTGTTTGTGATGGCAGAAGTTTCCCCAGGCTTAAGGCGGCCACTGTGTGTGTCTGCCCATTAACAATCAATTGTTGTATGTAGTGTAGTTGTAGCTGTGTCAGTCCCGCAATATTAGAGAGACAAGGTGGGTGAGGTAATATATTGTATTGGACCGACTTCTGTAGTCATTGTTTCTCACCAACAGAAGTTGGTCCAGTAGAAGATATTACCTCACCAACCTTATCTCATTAACATTCAAGTAAGTGGTGGGGAGACTACTTCTGTAATGAGCAACATCCATGATATAGAGCATCTCAGATGCTAAATTGCCTGGTCTCCACCTGTTCAAGGAGAGAGTCCTGATTTATTCTCAAAGCTGGCATCTGGACAATGCAGTGGAACAAACGGCCCAGCACTGGCATGAGCCTGGGGCTTGGATGACTGTTAGTTGAGTGAGGCTCAGTGCAGACAACACTGAGGTAACATGAGTAGGCTGAGAGAGGCAAGTAGAAGAGCTGGAAAGGTTTCTGTTCAGGGATGAGTCTGCTGTTTGTCGCTGAGGCTCCCAGTCTGGGGGGTTGTTAGATTCTGACTGGTTCTGCTCAGGTGTCATCTGTCACCAAGTGTATCTTCTGTGCCTAATTGTTTTCATCTGTGCCTGGCAAGGGGCATGGCTTTGGCTTTAGATGTGGACCTTGCAATCATTATCCAGGAGACTAGGCTACTGTAATGCTCTCTCTGTGAGGGCTACAACCTGAGACCATTAGGATGGTGAAGTTTGAAAAGGATTTGGCTGCCCACTTATTAAATGGTGTGTCACATTGCAAGCATGGAACATCAGGGCTGACTTTTAGTTTCCAGGCTTTGATTTTGCTTGAGAAAGCTTTAACTGGTTTAGGCTGAAAGTGCCTGTCTTCCCATCTCATACCACCATAGCTAACAGCCTCCTAGCTTTAAAGGGAGAGAGCTATCCTTTCACTGGTTAAAGCAGGCTGTAATACCTAAGGGAGCTCTATCTATCATAGGTACCTACATGGCCTCCTTTACTGAGCCCATCACAATCTTTAATGGATTTATCCTCCCCAAGCCCCTGTCAGGTAGGGTAAATTCTATTACCCCATTTGAAAGGTGGGCAACTGAAGAACAAAGAGGCTAAGTGACCTGCCCAATGTCGTGCCAGAACTCTGTGAAGCATAGAATTGAACCTGGGTCTCTTGAATGCAAGGCTAGAACCCTTGACCATCCTTCCTCTTGCTATCCCACCAATGAAGGAGGGGGAACACTGCTAACCAAAGCCAGAGGGGGCAAGTGGATCTCTCCCTCTGTTTTCCCCTCTGAATGACAGAGCCTACATTTTAACCTTGGGCAAGCGGACAAGGTTTTTCCCCAACTTTCTGATAAGAGGGTAGGACAAGGGTGACAGACGTGAAGGTTATTCTTTTTCTGGGCAAATATTAGTCTAGTCTGGTTTTAGCTGGCAGTGCTTTTGTATTCTTGTTCCTCCACTGACATAGCACTGTCCACACCAGCGATTCTGTCAATCAAGCTTACATTGGTCGCAGACCCTGACCAACAGAAGTTTTACTGAGAAAAGTGCTAGTGTAGCCATAGCCTTAGTGTCTCTAGGCCCTTTGCTTCACAAATGGATGTTAGCACATCCCAAATGTCGCTATCAGGGAAACAACAGGCCTGGGTTTTTCACCCTTTCTAAATACATGGGCAGCAATTACATCAATGAGGCAATAACTCAGGGCTATTTTAATACAAATTATATATCTTTTTACAAGACTGGGGCTTTGCTTGACAAATAAATTGTAAGAGGCAAATAAATTGTAAAAACATTCATTCAAAAGAATGTTATAAAATTATTCTTAATATCAGTCTCAACCATTTGAGCTTAAATCTTTCTCCTCCTTCCCCTCGCCTCTCACCTAGGATAAAACAGTTCTGGGTAATGTTACATTGCATGCAAAGTCTTGCAGAGTTAGCTGACAAACCCTTGAAAATAAATATACATAAATCCTAACCATATATGGTCTCGAGTCAGGAAAGTTACGTACAAAACCCAGAATGATGACCACCCATATAAAAATTCTGGACACTATTATTCCAATGGCAGGGACTCAAAGAAACTACACAATGTACCATACAGTTCACAAGAGAGGAGTCTGCTAATTTAACAATATTGTTTGACAGACAGAACAGCTTGGAGCCTAGAGCACATGTTTAGAATGGATTCCTGCCCTGGAGCCAGCTAGTAGTTATTTCCAAAAGCAAAATTTAACCTGGAATATGTGATTTAGTTGATAGCAATTAAAAAGCCAGATGGAGGTAGGGTTCAATCAGCTTTTGAATCCTCTGAATCCATACCTGGATTCTAGTTATTTCTAACCATGATCTTTTATTATTTATGTCTAAATTCAAAAGTAATATCAGTTTAATGTATAAGTCCAGCATACCTATTGGGGTCTACCATATGCCTTGCCCTTTCAGGGGGATAGACTTAAACATCTAATAAAAAATCCAAAAGGTCTTCTGTATCTACTGTTGTACTCCCTAAAGGTGATTGCATCTTCTCTTTATATTTCAAGAGGTCTAATGTTACTGTAATATCCAGTCTCTTTATAATTTTCAAAACTATAAACTACTAGAAAGCTAATTTGAAACTACAATTTCTTTGTAAAACTGCTAAAGATATGGGACCAAATTTTGCCCTCCATTATACCTCTGGAACCTATACAGAAGTGAGTTGGATTTCTGGGCTGTATATGAGAGCAAATCTAGTTCTTCTTTTGCACTGGACACAGTCTGCTTGGTTGTGTCTGCCAGAGCTGTGGTGCTCCACGCGCAATTACTCCTATTTGTCTTCCTCTTTTTAGTGGATTTTTATTTAATCAAATACCTTAATACTCATTAAATCAGTCTTGTCCAATATGTTATATATGGTGACTAGGGTGACCAGATGTCCCAATTTTACAGGGACAGTGTGACAGATTTCTATTACCAATCTGCCTGAGGCATCAGGTGATCAGGCTGAGGCCACAGGATCGTTAGGGGAGGAGATGAAGGAGTACACCAAGGGTCTAAGTTTTAAAGCTTTATCAATAATAAAATAACAGGGGTGAGTGCTGGGAACACTCCCACGTCACTCAGAGAAAGAAAGAAAGCGTTAGTGCCCCAGCCCTAATCCACTTTCATACTCACACACCCACAACCTGAGGCTGGCCAAGCCTGGTGTAACATCGGAAGAAGGGGGTGGGAAGGGTGGACGAGTGTTCTGTCTTGTGCACAAGCCATCCAGGGTCTGCTGTTGATCTCCAGCTTGCTTCGGTTCTCAGGAGGGTTTTTAAGTCCTGGGTTCTTTTGGGGGCATTTCGTTCAGGGACCTCTGTTCCCCTTGCTCTTTGTACCAGTCCAAACCAGCTTTCTGTGGCCTCCTCAGCTTTCCCAAAACACTCCGGCTTTAGGGACGCGAGACTTTGTTTTCCCCCTCGCTGGCCTTCGCCATCTCACTAGTTTTTGCAATCTCTGCAGTCCTGTTCATCTGAATCCTCCTTTCTCATGGCTGGTTGGGATGGAATCCAGGCCCCCGTCTTTCTGGCAGGCAGCCAAGAGTCGGATGAGTGCTGTGACCTTGGGCTGGAGTCAGCGTCTTATCTTCGGACCTAGTTGGAGTGTCGAGTTAACCCATTCCTTTCTCCCTTCCTCCCCTTCAGCCTCTCGCAACCTGCAAAGAAATCTTCCACTCCACACTCACATCTTTAACCCTTCCCAAAATGCCTTGTGATGCTTGCAACAGCGTTAGCAACATACAATGCTGATCTACCTCCCATGGGGACCCCCTGAAGGAGGGGACCATTGGGTTGTGACAACAATCCCCGATAGTTGGAGCTTTTTTTAATATAGGCTCCTATTACCCCCCACCTCCTGTCCCAATCTAGCTGGTCACCCTAATGGTGACTTACGCCTCTGCACCCTCTGATGAGTCCCTGAGCTCCATCTAGGCTTGTATTTCCCACCTCCCTTCACCCCTCCCTCTCAGTTTCTCTAAAGCCTATGTGTGTGGCTCATCAAAAGCACTTCTTGTATTTGTTTTGGAAGGTTGAACCTATGTGTTTGAACAGAGGCATGTATCGTATGATCTACTCCTACTGTATAAATAAAAGTCTGTGTTTTCTTTCATTGCCAACCAATGGAAACACTGAACTAGAACACAGAACCATCTCATGAAATAGCATAAATATATACATATGAAAGCACAACATATGAATACATATGAAATACATATGAAAGCACAACAGTTTATCTTGTGGCTCAGAAGATTTTATAAGAAACAACTTTCTCCTTACAGTTAAGCTTCTGGTAAACAAAGGCACTTCATAGTTTTATTTTTTTTGCTGACTCCATATTTCGAAGTCTGTGGAAGCTGTTTCCTTCCTTACAAGCCCTGTTTGAATAACATTTCCAGACATTTAAATGTGTTTGCAGTGCAAATTTTAAAAGGTTTAGAATTCAAAGTACAAAGTAGAGAGAAAGAGAAGAAGTTGGCCAAGTTTGAGTCTCAAACAGATGTTTCTGTGCACAGATACGAGTGCTTTCTAAAGGGTAGCCCATTGGTGAGAGACTGCAAAGATCAAGGTTCTGTCTCCCTAAACATGGAAGAAAATGTATGCTAGTGAGCATACATGGACTATCTGCACATAACATCAAAATATTATATTCCTGAGACATAGGTGCTGGAACTAGTGGTGCTGGGTGTGTGCAGCATCCTGGCTTGAATGATTTCCATCATATACAGGATTTACAGTTTGGTTCAATGGCTCTCAGAACCCCCCTGTACAAGTTGTTCCAGCAACACAGTCCTGAGTGTTAAATACAGTTATAACCATTTTAAAATTAAGGTGTCTTTCTTTAGGGGGATGTGTATGGAGGTGAATTCCTGATAAGGCCTCAGATATCCACCCCACTCTCTGATACACCCTATCCTTCCAGCCTGGAGCCACCTTACCCTTTCTCTATTCACTCCAAGGCACTACTTGAATAGCAGCCTCATTCCAGGCAAAGATCATTGGATTCCTCCAGAACTCCTCAGTGCTGCTTTCTGCCCGCTAGGGTTCACTGCTGAGCAACGTCAGGTACCTCTTCTCTTCACCCGATCCATACCCAAGGATTGAACATGGGATTTTATTTTGGATTCAATCTTAAATCCATCATCAATAGGGCCCTCCCAAATTCATGGCCATGAAAAACACGTCACAGACCGTGAAATCTGGTCTTTTACCCTATACTATATAGATTTCACAGGAGAGACCAGCGTTTCTTAAATTGGGGGTCCTGACCCAAAAGGGAGCTGCAGAGGGGTTGCAAGGCTATTTTAGGGAGATCATGGTATTGCCACCCTTACTTCTGTGCTGCCTTCAGAGCTCGGATCCCAGCCAGCAGCCGCCACTCTCCGGCTAAGTTCCCTGTAAGCTATACGGCAGGCTATCAAGGGCCGTGCAGGGGGGGAGAGGAGCCCCTCCCCCGGCCTGGACCCGCCCAGCTGGAGCTGCCTGGGAGAGGCGCCTCCCACCCGACTCCAAGCTGCTGCGGCAAGAGAGAGCTGCAGGGAGTACTCTCTCCCCGCTGCAGCCCCGGGGCAGCCTGCACTCCAAACCCCTCATCCCTGGCCCACCCCAGAGCCCGCACCCCCCAACTGTCTGCCCCAGCCCTGAGCCCCCTCTCTCACTACGAATGCCTCATCCCTGGCACCACGCCAGAGTCTTCATCCCTAGCCGGAGCCCTCACTCCCTGCACCCAGGCCTCTGCCCCAGTCCTGAGCCCCCTCCTGAACCCCTCATCCCCAGCCCCACCCCAGAGCCTGCACCCCCAACCAGAGCCCTCATCCCCCCACGCCCCAACTCACTGCCCCAGCCCTGAGCCCCCTCCCACACTCCAAACCCCTTGGCCCCATCCCCACCACACACCACCTCCATATTGATGCACATAACAAAATTCATTCTGCCCATAGATGTAAAATATTAGAGGAACGCTGCCCTCCAGCTGCCCAGCTCTGAAGGCAGCACCGCCACCAGCAGCAGCCCAGAAGTAAGCATAGCAGTACCTCAGCCACACATAGAAAACCTTGCGACCCCCACTTTTTGGGTCAGGATCCCTTCCGTTAGAACACCATGACATTTCAGATTTAAATAGCTGAAATCATGACATTTATGATTTTTAAAATCCTATGTCCATGAAATTGACCAGAATGGACGGTGAATTTGGTAGGGCCCTAACAATCAAGGATGCCCACCCAACGCTCTGTGACCTCTTGATGTAAGTTAAATATATGGTGCCAAAATCAACCAATCAATCAAAATAGATTCAGTGCAAAAATCTACCAAAAAAGCAGCACTGGGATTCCTGCATGGCAGTGCAGAGCACTGACACTAGTGGCCTGCAGCTGTCATCCCACAACAGGTGAGATCATCCACAGTGCTCAAGCAAACACCCCCTTCTTTAATCAATGAGAATGTTCAACTGTGGAAATCTCTTCCTGACTTGATTCACCATAGCCTGAATCATTGGCCTCCAGGTCAAGCTGCAAGGCCCATTTGTTCTTCTAGGCTTTTTATGGTGGAGGTAGCGGGAAAGCTGGTGGGTTCTTTGGACTTTGGAGGGTTATTGTTTCTGGACTCTGTTGTTTGAAGGGTTGTTTCAATTATGCGATATTTGTAGGTGCCCCCAGAGAGATGGGACGGGTGCATTTTTGAAACTTAAATAAATAAAATAACCGTAATGGTTCAATGATAATAAAATGCTCAGCAAATAGTGAGTCTACTGACATGCTGAATGAAAGCCTGTGACTAATTGGTTTACAAAACTGGTCACATAGGGATGCTAGATAGAAAACTGGCTTAAGAGCAGGAGACAAAAGGGTTGTTATAAATGGAACTTTAC
The DNA here is from genome assembly GCF_015237465.2 of Chelonia mydas. NCBI lineage: Eukaryota > Metazoa > Chordata > Testudines > Cheloniidae > Chelonia > Chelonia mydas. The sequence continues at coordinate 231,579,600 of NC_057850.1, forward strand.
AACCTGCAAATGGCTTGCAATGGGTCTACTCTATCATTCATAATACCTGCATATACCAGAAAGGCTAGATTCTGCAAAAGCATCTGCAGAGATGCACCCCATGCAGGATGCCCAGGCACGCACTTGGATCCATTTGCAGGATCAAGCCTCAATAATTAGTTGATGGGTATTTGACTAGAAGAGCTTCAGGTCTGCAGAGGATAATGAAATTGGAAGAGGCAGAAATTATGAGAAAAAACACATCCAGATTCAAAAGAATTTGGATTGTAAAAGTGATTGGTCCAGCAGATGGTAAGTACAAGACTGTAGACAGTATAAATGCAGTTCACTGCAGAAAAATGTACCATAATTTAATATGAGCGCAAGGAACCAATCACCCAGCACACTGAGCAGGGAAGGGATTGAGGGTATTATGGAAAAATTATTGAAATAATCAAGCCAATGCACAGCTGCAGTAATAAAGTCTGTCATAAAGTAGAAAAGAATACAAAACAAGGGGGGAGACTATATAAGGTATTTGTTAGGCCCCCCCATCTGTTCTGATCACCAAACCATAAGAAGGATATTAATATCTCAGGAGGGGTGCAGCATGGGCCAATAAGAGGATACCACAGTTATTTGGAGGAAAGGGTTAGAGAGAGAGGCATATTGTCATTTGTGAAGAGAGAAGGTGACCTAAACCAGAAGTTTTCAGAATTATGAAAGGGATATTGAATAGTCAGATATGTTTTATTACACTGAGAAAAGGTGGGGGTTGCTCCAGGGTCAGAAGGCCAATCCTGAAGTCCTTACACAGGCAAAACTCCTCAGAGCTTCAAAGGGATTTTATTTTTTCCTGAGTAAGGACTAAGTAAATATTTCAGCCACAGAAGCTAATGGCTCAGTACTGCATGCCATACCACCAGGGTAGAGTTTTCCTGGGAAGTTTGGTAAAAAACAGAGCATGAGTTTTAGCGTTACAGCATTCTGAGATTTCACCTCTAGTTCACGCTTTTAAAACAGTTTTCTAATGTTTTATGGTTCATCGGCTCATAATGGAAAATGTGCGTGTTAACTGGGGTTCATTAAGCAGGTTGTTAAAATGGAGCCAATGGATTGCTAAGGAACGAGCCCTGAAGGGAAAAGAAAGATGATGTGTCTGTCAGCTACTGGGTCAGGAAGCAAGGAATTGGAATAATAGGAATTCCTAGCTCTTGGGTAGCACTTTTCATCAGTAGCTCTCAAAGTGCTTTATAATTATCCCCATTTTGCAGATAGGAGACCAGGCTGGGGCCCCTGGCTGTTCATTTTCAGACATTGTTTGAGGTTTCTAAATGATGTAGAATTTTGATAAAAATTTTTGTTTTTAACTATACTCCATTGAAATACTTTCAATATTTACTCCATTAATGAAGATTTTTGTTTGCAAATAAGTTCAAAAAACCCCTAGATTTGTTTCTGAAGATAAAAAGGGTTGAGGTATACAGTGAAAAATCAAGGTGAGTTAAGACATTTCAGAAAGGCGAGTTAGCTTTTTCCTGTTTATTTCTTATGTAGTTATACTTTACAACTATAACCAAATTTCAGGTATTCAGAAACACTGAAGTATGGTTCTAATCCATAATCCACTAGGTCACTCTATAAAAATAGCATTGTGAAGTTCTGTATTTAGCATGTCCATGATTTCCAGTTTATGAAATCCTTCCATGGCATCTCATGCCCTGAATTTGCCTCCGCATTCAAAAATAAAACTCACATGGGTTGTGTTAATGCCAACATTTGGTACAGGACACCATTCAGAGTAGGATCCAGGCAATGCAACCAGTTAGAACGAAGGTCACAGACAGAAATCTGGAGTGTGGCAAACCAGAAGTGGTTTATTTAATGTGTTGTCAGGCTAAGACCACTTTTGCCCATGTGCCCAGAAACGACCACACGTCACTGTAAAATAATTCGAGAGGCTCAGTTTACTGCAGCATTGAGAATCATGAGCGGTGCCAACCAAATCTTAGTACCAAGTGAGAACAGCACCATTGTCTCGTAATACTATTTTGCACCTACATGCATCACAGTAAGAAAGTAGCACAGTGTCAGGAAGGGGACTCAGCACCATAGGTCATGACTCATTAATGCTGTTGGTCGTTGCAGTGATGATGTTAAAGCACACTAGTGTCACAACTGCAGAAATCATTTGGGGACTTCTAATTTTGTTATCTCAAAGACACTAATAATCCTGTTTACTGTGCTTACTGTGTCTGTCTCTTGACAGCTGCTGGTTTTAGCTTTCCCAGAAAATGTCTAGAGGTCTTTCTCTCCATTTACCATATAACTTTCCCTTCCTGCCCTGTGCATTCAAAGCACTGCATGGAGGACAGTGTCAGGATTGTTTTCTCCTCTTTAACTGTGGAAGAAATCTTTGGGTGCAGCCTCTAAGTCCAACCATAGTTACCAATGGCAACAGGAGTGGTCATGCAGTGAACAGTTGAAAGCAATTTAACACCGCTCTGGCTTCTGCCTCTGACACATCCTGCCCTGATGACAGATATCCAGCAACAATGTGGAGCTCTTGAATGAGGCTTGTAAAGTTGGCCAGCTCTTAAGGGTTTTTATTTTATTGGTGTACTTGGGATAATTATCCTAAACAACCTTTAAGTGACCGTCCCCTCACCCTGTATTTTAGCTGCAGCTCTCTGCTGATTTGAGCCATTACTTAAGAATACAGTATCCATGTGTGCTGGCTTTCCCTATAAAGCACAGAAAGAAAGAAAGAAAGAAAGAAAGAAAGAAAGAAAGAAAGAAAGAAAGAAAGAAAGAAAGAAAGAAAGAAAGAAAGAAAGAAAGAAAATATCAGAGTTCATTCTGGGCCAAATGAAAAAGGGTCCGTTTCTGTTTGTTCTAAAGTTTATATGTGTTTTTCTAATCTAGATCAAAGACAGACTGTTTGAAACTATTCCTAGAACTGTAAAAGCAAGATTACAATGACTCCATATATCCCGGAGCTGGTGGTCAGATACCAAAAGGCCACATACTTGGAGCTAATCATGGTAGCTGCTGGGAGGAATTTCACACATGATCTTGAGCATAGTCTTGAGCTCCCTTCAGGACTCTGTGGAAATGTCATGGCTCTTACATGACTGCTGCTGTGGTTGAATGTTTAGGGCATAGTTGGTGAATTTAGCACCCACTGCATCACCCTGCATCACCATGTTGGGCTCATCAACAGGTTTGTAGCTACTTATTCTAGTAGTAGATCTGGCTCCAAGTCTAATCCTATAGGGCTTGATCTTCATCAAGCAGCTCTCAGGTATGTACAACACAATGCTTAACTGGCCCTTCAGGCTCCAGAACTGCAGCTCTGCAAGCTATAGCTGTGGCTCTCTGAGAACTTCTTAAATCACTTCTTGACAGTGAAACATGTCCCCTCAAGCTAACACTGTCATTAATGAGAAAGATACTGGTTCCTTTTAATGGCATTTTTCTGTTATAGAAAGCTTCCTACAAAAGAACATTCCATGCAGGATAACTTTTTTAATAATGTTGAGTCGTGATTTTGAAAGCTTTTCTTGTTGTTGGTAGAAATCTCCAATGTCACCATCTTGCATTTAAGAAAATATATATACTCTCTAGGCTTTCCTCCCTGCAATAGTTCAGAGCATCAAAGAGATCAAAGTAATGGCACTCTTGCAGCAAAATGTTGTTTTTGTTTTAGGTTTTGCAATTAAGGGAGGGATTAATTTCATTCATTTAAAATAACGTATGTTGGCTTTTTGTCTAGTTTTTTCTTTTGTGGTATGTCAGTGGCTCTCAACCTTTCCAGACTACTGTACCCCTTTCAGGAGTCTGATTTGTCTTTTGTACCTCCAAGTTTCACCTCACCCACTTGCTTACGAAATCAGACATCAAAATACAAAAGCTTATGCTCAAATAAATTTGTTAGTCTCTGAGGTGCCACAAGTCCTCCTTTTCTTTTTGCAGATATAGACTAACACGGCTGCTACTCTGAAACGTGTCACAGCACACTATTACTGAAAAATTGCTCACTTTCTCATTTTCACCATATAATTATAAAATAAATCAATTGGAATATAAATATTGTACTTACATTTCAGTGGATAGCACACAGAGAAGTATAAAAAAGTCATTGTCTGTATGAAATTTTAATTTGTACTGACTTTGATAGTACTTTTTGCCTATTGTAAATCTGGCAACTATCTAGATGAGTTGATGTTTCCCCTGCAAGACCTCTGCGTATCCCCAGGGGTACGCATACCCCTGATTGAGAACCACTAGCTCACTGGAAACTGGGGTCAGCCACCCATCATACTACAGTGGGATTGCTCAAGGAGTAAGGTACTGCTCAGTGTAAGTAAAGGTGGTGGAAACTGGCTCTGAATGCATTACCAGCAATCTGAGCACACACATGCCACCTGCAATGGATACTGTGAAGACAAATAGAAAAGGAGTATTTGTGGCACCTTAGAGACTAACCAATTTATTTGAGCAAAAGCTTTCGTGAGCTACAGCTCACTTCATCGGATGCATACTGTGGAAACTGCAGTATGCATCCGATGAAGTGAGCTGTAGCTCACGAAAGCTTATGCTCAAATAAATTGGTTAGTCTCTAAGGTGCCACAAGTACTCCTTTTCTTTTTGCGAATACAGACTAACACGGCTGCTACTCTGAAACCTGTGAAGACAAATGTAATCTATTTATTTTACATTGTTGATACCAAGAGACTTGCAACTACTGCACTGAAATTGTAACCAGTGTCTGTAGGATCCAGTGCTACACGAAGTTCTGTTCTCTCAGAAAAGAGAGCATTATATTTTTTCTTCTTCTGAATCCTTTCTATTTTTTTCTGGTCATCACGGGGACTTTTCAGAGACTGATTGATTGTCTTGGGGAGAGAGGGGGAAAAAGAAAGAAGATGGAATTCAGAGGATAACTTTGATTATATCCACAGGCACTGACTTTCCAAAGTACCAGGAGGTGCTTGACCCCTGGCTCTGCCCCAGGCCCCACCCCCATTCCACCCCTTCCCCAAGACCCCCACCCATCCCGCCTCTTCCTGCCCAGTTCCGCCCCTGAGCATGCCTCATCCTCGCTCCTCCCCCTTCCCCCCCCCCCCAGCCTCCTGTGCACCGCAAAACAGCAGTTTGCAGCAGGCAGGAGGCACAGGGAGGGAGGGGGAGGCGTTGATCTGTGGGGCCCACTGGCGGGCTGAAGACGGGGGGGGGTGGAGCTGATGGGGGACGGATGGGGGGTGCTCTGCACCCACCATTTTTTCCCCCTGGGTGCCTATGATTACACCCCAAAACAGCTTTGAGCATTAGCTTGTGTTGAGAATTGTGTGACATAGCACATGGTAATGTAGAAAACGACAATACTGTTTTCTTAATTACATGCCTGACTTTTCCCATAAAAGTGGGGGCTCAATTTTCAAATGTGAATACCTGAAACTAGGTGTCTGAAACTGCTTCTGGGCACATAACTATGCAGTGTATGGTAGGTACTGAAATACTAATTTTTAGATGTTTCGATGCAGTTTTAGCTGTCCATATTCAAAAGCTGTACTGGGAACTGCATTCTTTACTTCAGACAGAAACCTGAAGACAATTGGTGTGGTGTTTGTTTTAAAAAAAACCCCTAAATAATTAATAGTGTTGAATAACAAAATGCTACCTTACAATGAAAAGAGGAAAGGTCTTTGGCCCTCAGCCGATTAAACTAGTTCTGAAGCCATTTCAAGATACTGGCTCGTTCATTAACTATTGTTGCTAAAACATCTCAAGCCAGACTGCAGTCTGATCTGTACAGGGGAGTAAGAAGTCTACCCATCCTTGCACTGGAAGTAGAGCTTGGCTGTACAGAGCAGTGGCTCGGTTACCTGTTCTGCATTGTGTGCTAGTCAGTAGCAATTACTATCCCCTCGGAACAAGGGCGAGCAGAAAGGCATGATTCCTCCATTGCATTGCTCCTGGGATGGCCAACCCTCATACAGAGCATATAGTAACACCATAAACCAGCCCTTTGTCTTTAGGCCCCAAAGTAACACAGAATATGCAACATCCAAATATGCTCCATTTACAGCATTTTACACTGCCTGTAACTTACTGCTTCGTATCTTTACATAGAAATTCTTCATACTATGACAATATCCAAGAGGCTTATTTATTTGTAAAACTTAGTGCAAATGATTAAATATTAGACAAACACACTTATCACTGAACTTATAAATAGATGTCTGTCTGATTGCATTGCATTCCCTATGCCAAGGACATGAATTTCATATACAGCTTCAGCCTGTGTGGACAGCCTTTTTAGGAAAGGGTATCGCCATGTGCCTATTTATGATTTTGCCGGAGTTGTGGGATGTTTGTCCAAAAAAAAATGTTTTAAAAAAATAATTTGTGAAAGAACTAGAAGACTAGTAAATAGCCTGCTACAGTACAATATGGCATAAGTGAGTAGGGTGGCCAGGTGCCCGGTTTTTGAGTGGGAATTCCAGTTGAAAAGGGGACCTGACAGTGTCCGGTCAGATCTACTGACCGGACACCCAAAGTCCAATTGCTGTGAGTGGGGGAGGCAAGGAGGTGACGGGTCATCACCTACTCCAGCCCCTGCTCAGCCCGGGTCACTTCCTGCCTTCGTCGGATGGCTGCAGCTTCCAGCCCTAGCTCCGCAGGCAAGTCCCTCCTGAACCGGGGGAGGGAAGAGGAGTGAATGGGAGCGGGGCTCAGGAGAAGGGGCAGGGGCTTGAGGGAAGAGGTGGGGCAGGGGCGGGGCCTTGGGGGAAGAGGTGGGGCTGGGGAGGTTCCGGCACTCCTGCTGGAGTGTCTGGTTTTTAAAATATTATCAAGTTGGCAACCCTAGGTAAGTGACACCTTTTCTAAGGCAAAAATAATAGCAACAACAGACTTTGAGAAATGCACATCAAAACATGACATACCAGCCTGGGCCTGTTCTTGCTCCCATCAAAATTGGTGGTAAAACTCCAGATGACTTTGGTCAAAGTGGCATTAGGCCCTCATATAAGAAAATACTGACTTTCCAACAATTGAAAATTTCTTTGATTTTGGACATTTTGCTTCAGATGGCAGAAAATAAATAACCTGTCCCCAGGAAATAACCTGTCCCCAGATTAGTGCAACAAAGCAGAGAACAATTATTATTGTTATTGAATACTTATTATGGTAGCACCTTAAGGCTGTGATCAGGATTGTGCTGGAATCTGTACAAACATAGAGAGACAATCCCTGCACTGAAGAGCTTCTAAGGATAAACAGACGAAGGGTGGGGATGAGAATACAATGTATGAGCAACCCAACCTCGTGCAGAGTTGGCACAGCTTTTTTAGTTACATAGATTGTGTTTTGAGGGGAGGTATAGGGGGGAGGAATGAACATAAAGCTGAATAACAAGGGAACCTGAGAGGGAGAAGGTGGGTGATGTAATACCGTGAATTGGACCAACTTCTGTTGAAGAGAGAGATAAGCTTTCGAGCTCCACAGACCTGAAAAAGAGCTCTGTGGAGCTTGAAAGCTTCTCTCTCTCCAACAGAAGTTGGTCCAATAAACGCTATTACATCACCTAATTTGTCCCTCGTATCCTGGGACCAACATGGCTACTGCAACCAAGGGAACTTGTGGGAGTAAATGAATTCTCAGAAGCCTGGGCTGGCTTTGTGCTGGGCTTTTGTCTCTTTTTAAGGTCTGCCCTTAGGCCAAAATTTGCAACATTCAGTGCCTAAAAGCTAGGCAGTTAAATCTCCATTTAGGGGCTTAAATAAGTGTCTTAATTCTTCGGAGGTGCTGAGTCCTGCCATTTCCCTGGAGGAGGGTTTCTTGTGGAACTGCATGCTCAGTGCTGCTGAAAACCAAGCCACTTATTTAGGAACCTAACATGGATTTATGCTGCCCAACTTTCAGCGCAAGTATTGAGCATTTTTCACCTCTAAGGGCAAGAACTCAGTTCTCAGTGTGAATGTGTCTTCCTCTAGTTCCACCTTTTGTCATAAGGGGGTACATCCACAGCGGGAGGGAAAGGGAAAGCCGTCTTACAGTGGTGTGCTCTGAGTAAAGCAAGTCTAAGAGAGTGGTTGGGGTTCATTGAACAATACAGTTCTACACATTACTAACCAACATTTCAGTGAAAGATACTTATTGTAGCTACAGTGAATCTGGAAATCTTTCCATCCCCTATCAAAGGGCTTGTAGGCAGCTAAAAAAATGTAAATACTGAGTAAGAAAAACAAATGGATAGATCCTTCGTATTAAATGTTAAAGATCAGTGCAGCAGACCTGCTAATTTCTATATCTCCGTGGTCCTTCTGAAAGCCAGACAGGGAGCTGAGGACTCTCCCAGACACTTTACACCACCTACTCTCTACTCAGGAGGCAGGTGGGGGTGGGGGAGGACACAGGATCAGGAGGGAGCATGCCATTGATCCTGGGCCAACAAAACAATTCCTAGAGGAGCCGCTCCAGCAGGCATAAAGTTACAGCTGTTAGAGTTGTTCTAACTTAATTTGGCACTGGTTTAGCGCCCAGCTGGCCCCAGAATCAAAGGAGACAAACAGGCAGCTGAGAGCCTCCTCTGCTGTGCTGAGTGTGTACTCAGCCCAACCAGGCTGAGTTTGGCTCTGCATTAGATCCTGGAGGAAAAAACGTTAGCCAAATGTGTCTTTGAATGCAGATTTCAGTATGGATAGCTAGGTGTGGGCTGCTTTTTAAGTCAAATAAAAGGACAGGATGAAACCTTACACATAGTTCCTGCTGTAAGCTCCCTTTCTAAACACCACACAAGAAATATCTGGATTAATGGAAAATAGTTAACAATATTGGCCCGAACACAGTCGACCCTCACTCTTCTGTCAGTACAACCTATGTTCCTAAGGCAAAAGCACAGTCTGTACACTGAGATTCATAAACAAGGATAATCAATCAATCCCTGTCAGTAAACTGAACTGCTGTTATAAAACAGCAATAAATGTCATCTGTGTTTGAAGACAGTAGTATGGAAAGGTCATATGGTGCACAATGTCCTGGGATACTATACAAAGGATATAGATGAACTGAGACATGAAAATAGGCCATGATTTTCCTTCCACTGTCTTTAGTAAAATATTCACTGAAAAAATTAAGTAAAAAGAGAAAACACACTTGACTAATGTGGATTTGCAGATTGTAGCTATGGGTGAACAAACAAAATTGGTTGGATAAAGAAGAACTTTTAAAACCAAATTCAACCTGATTTTCCAGGAGATGGATAGAAAAGAACTAAGATTTCACCATCAAATATAGAGGACCTATCATCAGGGAGACCTGAGTCAACCACTGGATTGTGGTACAAGGGGCAACTGACTCCGAGAACCATTTGGTTACCGGAGGCAGGGGGTGGTATTTCACCAGAGCATTTTGTATGCATTACCAGCTGAGTAAGAATTTTTGAGGAAGCCCCTGGTTACAATTTTGGCAGCACATCACTACTTGAAATGTTCCCATAAGTCGTGTTTTGTTTTGGAGTTCTACTTCCAGCCTCCTGCTGGGACCAGCATCAGAAGGGCTGAAATATCACAAGACAAGCTGATTTTGCTGTATTGCTGGCCAGGACCAGAAGAGGAAGAACTGGAAAATGTGAGGAAGCCTATTCTGCCAAGATATTCAGTCCTCCTCTTTCGACTGGTGAGATTTATATAAGCTTTGAATAAGCATCTAAGCTTTGAGAGACTTGCTTGAACTGAATCCGGACGTTGAAAAATCTGAGGTTCACCCAACCCTACTTCTAACCTATCATGCTATACTGGGGAAATAAACAGAACTGCAGCGAGGTCAGACCAAAGAGAGGCTAAGCTCTGCCTCACCCCCATGTGCCCCTCATTTCCCTCTTCTCTGTGGTTCTGTTTCCGCCGGTTTCCCCCACCATGTAAATCCTATCTGTGGCACTGGAGTGAGGTCCATGGTCTGCTTTTTTTGAGCACAGGACTGGGAACCAAAACCACTTGCTTTCTAATCCTGGCCCTGAGACTGATTTACAATATAGTAAGTCTTGGGTAAGTCTACTGGGGCCAGGTTCTGCTGTCAGTTACTCTGATGAGAATCTAGAGTATTTTCATTCAAGTAAAGGCAGTTACTCCAGATTTCCACTGCTGAAACTGAAATCAGAACCTGCCCCTTACCCTCCCTGTGAATGTTTTTTTCTGTCTGAAAAAATGAAGATGATGACAGTTGCCTTGCAGAAGTGTTGTAAAGATTAAACAGTAAGGGCCTGATTCTCCACTCACATCAGGTTTATGCTATCCATTAATTTAAGATGTTTACTTTGGCTGCATACTGGCATGAGATCAGAATGAGGCTCTGTGGCTTTGTCTACACTTGGAACTAGGGGTGGGATTCCCAGCTCATGTAGACATACTCACTGTAGCGCTCCTTGAGCCAGAGCACTAAATATAGCAGTGTCGCTGTGATGATTCAGGCAGGGGCGAGCGGCAGCATGGCCTAGCTTCCCCGAATACAAACCTGCCTGGCTGCATGGGTACGCACTTGGGGTGGCCAGCCTGTGCCACCATGGCCACACTACTATGTCTAGTGCACTAGCTTGATGAGAGCTAGTGTGAGTATGTGTATGCGAGCTGGGAGTCATACCCCCAGCTCCAAGCACAGAGATAGCCTGTGTCTGTAAGTGCTTTGAAGATGAAAAGTGCTCTATAAGTGCTAAGTAGTGTTATTAGTGACAAAAAAGAAACACAACTAACACTATCATTACTCGTCCAACAACAGATGACAGCCAACCTAAGCAAGCACCTGATTCTGTGCCACCTCCCAATCCCCCCACAATAGGATTTTAACCCTAGATGCTACTTATTACCTGCCCCTCTCCATGCTATTTGTATTGTAGTAGCACTTAGAGGTCACAACAGAGACTAACACCCCATTGTGCTAGGTGCTATACCACCAAACAGTAAGAGAGTCCCTGCCCCAAAGAACTTACAGACAAGACAAAGGGTTGTGGGGGGAACAGAGTCAAAGAGAGGTGAAGTGACTTGCCCAAGGTCACAGAGAAGGTCACTGGCAGAGAAATGGGAATGCCCCTGGTCTTCTAAGTGTTGGTCCACTGCCCATTCACTAGCCCAAGCTGCCTTTCCAGCTAGTGTCTAGCAGTTAATGATCTTGCTAGTTCTGTTTATTCATCCCCAGTTGTCTTAGCTGTCGACTTTGGTGCCCTCTGATGCATTGAGACCCCTTGACAGACACAAGCTGGAAGCCAAGTAGAGCTGGTGACCGTGGGTGTTTGACAAATTTTAAACTGCTCCCCTATCATCACACTAAAAAGGGACCTGCCACCTCCTCCCGCTGTGATGTAGTCAGGGATAGAAAACCCAGACATGCTGCAGACAAAGGTAAATGTTGACCATATGTCTAGGCTGCAAGGTGCAGACTGGAGATAACTGGCTAACAGAGCAATAGGTGCACTAATCAATAACAGAGCCTGACATAAGGAGTTGTTCTTTGCCTAAAACCCTAGGCCAGCCTCTGCTTTTGAGGCTAGGCTTTTGTAATCAGCAAAAATTCCGTTCGGGCCTGCTGCAAAATAATATCCTTCTTGAATAAAGAAAACCACAAAACTTTATACAACCTTTGGCAGAAATAACAGACAGCACATTACCATGGCTCTTCAAACTCACACCTCATCCATGGTTTTCAGGCACATTTGTGCCTGGTGCAACTGCAGCCAGAGCACAGCCAATGCTATCACTTGTTGCTATTAATATCACAGCAGTGCCCAAAGGCTGCAGTCAGGAGCCAGGTCCCCACTGAGCTATGTGTGGTACAAATACAGGGGATGACACCGTTTCTGTCCCAAAGAACTTGCAATCTAAAAGGGCAAACCGAGGTGAAGTGAGGGAGGAAGGGGGATATAACATAAGCTAAGAGCAAAGTGACCAGGGACTGTTGGAATAAGGGGGTACGGGGGAAGGGAAGGAGGGAGAAATAGGGAAGGGGAGAAGAGAAGGGAAAAGCATAATGAACTGGTTGCATGAGGCTGAGGGAGATCAACAACTAAGAGTAATAGAGCAGGAAACTGCGGGTCTCTAAGGGCTCAATTCTTTCTCTTGCTAAGGGCCCTTTACACTGCTCTGGAGATATAAAGGGGCCCTAAGCCAGGCCAGAATGGCTCCAGGGGTTTATTCTTGACGTAAAAGGGTTTTCCAGCTGGTGTAGAGCTCCAAGAATGGACCTATACTGTCTTTTCTCCTGGCCCTGGGTGGGGAGGGAGAAGGCGCGGCCAGAGCTCTCTGTGACTCGGTTACTCTCAGCTGCTGGTGGCCCTTAGGGAGCTGTTGAGCATAAATTAAAGTAGTTTTGAAGAAGCTCCGGTTGGTCTGAGATACAGGCTTCCCTCAGTTGCCCCAAGAATGTGAAGAGCCCAAGGTGTCTCAAAGCTCCCCTGGGCCCTCTTACCACTTCCTGCGCCTGGCTTAGTAAAGGAGGAACTGAGAATCTGGGCCCAGATTTCAGAGCGGAGTGAAAGATGTCAGAAAACGACACAGGTTCCTCCCAGTTGCTACTGTTTCCCATGCAGAGGAGGGGCAAGCAAGGCTGCTGGGCCTTGTGCTCTTGGCCAATTCTTTTGGGTCCAGAGCTGGAGACAGGGAAGCTGATATACTGGCTACTGCGTGTGCTGGCTCCTTTGGGGAAGGATCCCCAAGTAGAATCCAAGCATGCTGTAGATGCAGGGCTCCTCTTCATGACTGTTCCTCAGAGGCTAGTGGGCCATTCCTCTCCTCAGCATGGACTTCTCCCAGAAATAAGATCCCAAAGTGTCTTAAATGAACCAAAGTTTGTTAGAAAATCAAGAGATCAAATTATCTCCAAACACAGAAGACAGACCTAGCTCTAAACCTGCAGCCAGGCTTACCTGCATAAGTAGGGTTGCCAACCCTCCCAGTTTCGCCAGGAGTCTCCTGGAATCAGGCCCTATCTCCTGGATGCTACTGCAGCCAAACTGGGAGATTTGGGGCACTAACAGTCCAGGAGTGCAGTCGGGCTAAGGCAGGCTTCCTGCCTGCCCTCACTCCATGCTGCTCCCTGTGGCCCCTGCTGTGTGTGTGTGGGGGGGGGGGCAGGGAGTCTCCGTGCACTGTCCCCAGCCTGAGCACTGACTCCACTGCTCCCATTGGGCAGGAACTGCAGTGCCTGCGGGCAGGGGCAGCGTGCGGAGCTCCCTGGCTCCCCCAGCCTAGAAGCCGATTCCAGAGGTATGTGCTGATCACTTTTGGGAGCCACCCGAGGTAAATGCTGCACCCCTCACCCCCTCCCACACCTCTCACCCCCTCCCATACTCCCTCTGCCCCAGGCCAGAGCCTGCACCCCACACCCAAACTCCCTCCCAGATCCCGCACCCCCTCCTGCACCCCAAATCCCTACCCCAGCCCAGAAACCACACCCCTCACCCCCTCCTGCACCCCAAACCTCTGCCACTGCCCAGAGCCCCCACCCAAACTCCTTCCCTGAGCCCACACCCCCTCCCACACCCAAACTCCCTCCCAGAGCCTACACCCCGCACCCCCTCTTAGACTCCAACCTCCTGCCCCAGGCTCAGCCCTGAGCCCCCTCCCGCACCCAAACTCCCTCCCAGAGCCTGCACCCCCTCCCACGTCCACATTCCCTCCCAGAGCCCACACCTCCTGCACCCCAACTGCCTGCCCCAGGCTCAGCCCAGAACCACCTCCTACACTCCGAACCCCAAGACCCCACTCCCCAGCCCAGAGCCCGCATCCCCTCCTGCATCTCAATCCCCTGCCCCAGGCCAGTGAAAGTGAGTGAGGGTGGGAGAGAGTGCGCAACGGAGGGAGGGGGGCTGGAGTGAGTGGGGGGCAGGGTCTTGGAGAAAGGGCGGGGCAAGGGTGTTTGGGTTTGTGCCATTAGACAGTTGGCAACCCTGTGCGTAAGGCTAAATCTTCTTAATTTGAAAAGAGACTGAGAGAACCAAAGTCTTACCTCTTTACAGACCTAGTGTTTCACCCAGCCACCTCTCAAGGCTTCTGCCTGTCAGTGTTCCAGCCTCTCAGAGCACCAACTCCCTGATGTCTGTGAGTGCATCTACCCTTTTTTTTTAATTTAACATTATTGTCATACTGAGTATACTCCCTAGTTATTCTGATGTGTCCTTTTTACCATGCTAGCCAGAAAGGCATCCACAGCATTAGCCTTGTGCCAGTAACTTGTGTGCAGGGCACTACCTCAGGAAGGGATTTAATCCATCCTTTTCTCTGATAACCCATTGTATACCATATTTAAAGCTTCCCTACACCCACAGGGCTGCTGTTATTTTCCTTAGTCCTTTTTGTTTCTTCTATCTTTCTCAGAGGTTCTTTGACCTTTCATAGGTGGGTGAGTAACAATATATTACTTTGCTTTGCTTACCATTTGGTCATAATAAAGTTCAGTAGTATAGCTCTTCTTGCCTCAGCCCCCAAATTAGTATTGCCCTTGATACCTGGCCACAAAGCAACTCTGTCTTCCCAGGCTGTAGATGCTATTGCGTGTTGTCACAGATCTGGCCTGGTGCTCCCTTCCAGCCACCCACTGGACTTCTGTGAGGGGAAGCCAAGCCCCTGGGTCCTTGAATCTCCAGGTGTTCTACATTTCCATCCAGAGCTCGAGCTGAATCTGCCACTGCCCCAATCTCGGGGTCCCAACGCACCATTTCAAGGCATAGGACTTCTATCTGGCACTCCCTTCTGAGAGCTGGAACCAGCTGTCCAGCTGCTTTACCCCTCTGGGTGCAATGGTGACACACCCTCTCCCAGAACTCGACCCCAAAGGACTGATGTTTCTGGTTTACAGTTTACCTCTCTCCAGAGACACGCAGTAACTGTGAATCATTTAACACATAGAGAGACAATTTGCCCAGTGTCTAATGCATTTGCTCTTTTATACCCAATCATATAAAGCACAAAAGAGGACAGCTCATACAGAACAATAAACTTAACCGCAGTGCCCCTCACTAGCTAACCCTTTTCTTGGGAGTCCTTGGGGACCCTCAGTATCGAGGAAGGCAGGCAGCCTCATGCAGGCTCTTATGTGCTGGATTACTTCTGCCTCGTGGACTGGAGAAAGTGGCACTGAAGTAGAACTGGTTCTGCCCTTCTGACAACCTTCAGGCCCCTGTAAAGTGACTTCTAGTTCAGCATCCTGCCGGGTCACTGGCCCTAGTTATGTGAATTCCTTGCCAAGGCAGCCTCCCCACTACTAAACCAGTTCTTCTGGCCAGGGACCCATCTTTTGTCTAGGGTGAATAAATGTCCAGTGTTTGGGTACTTAAATCAACTACACTTTGTCAACCGTGTATCTCAGTGGTTCTCAAACTTTTGTACTGGTGACCCCTTTCACATAGCAAGCCTCTGAGTGCGACCCCCCTAATAAGTTTAAAACACTTTTTTATATATTTAGCACCATTATAAATGCTGGAGGCAAAGCGGGTTTGCGGTGGAGGATGACCACTCACAACCCCCCAGGTAATAACCTCATGACCCCCTGAGGCATCCCGACCCCCAGTTTGAGAACCCTTGCTGTATCTCTACATATTGGGGCTTTGGCTGAATATGGAGGCAACGGACAACAGATAAGATTACAAAGAAGAACCTTCAAAATGGAGTTTGCAGAATGGTAAAGATAGATACATAGGGATTGCTTGATATTAGGCTATATTCTGTTCTCAGTCACCACGAAGTCACACTGAAGTCAATGTTGGTTGTAATAGACAGCAGTACTTGGCTCCTAATGGCGTTTTTTTGTTGCCCTACTTATTTTCTCTACTTTTCACTGTGACTGTCAGCTAATTTCAAACTTGATGTAAATGTGTGCTGCTTATGCCAGAACTCAGTTTGGCATTAACGGTGTTACTCCTCTCTTTCTTTTCAAATAGAGTTTATTCTGAAGTGAAGTCAGTGTTTGACATTGGCATAACGTCTTGTGCTTCAGTATTTTGGAAATATTCATAGGTAAACTGAAGCGTTCTGGCCCAGCTTCCACTGAAGTAAATAGCAATAGTCCCCTGGACAATGCAAGCAGGACTGGAAACAAAGAATTATTTCCCGAGTAAATGTAAATTCTGGATTCTTTTTAAACTCTCTGCTGGAATAAATTGGTGCAGCTTCATGAAAATCAGAGAACTGGCCCTTTGTTTCATTGTTCTTTCCCTGCTCTACATTAAACAGTTAGCAATGTCATCAGCTGCTGCAGGGGAGACAGAACTTCTTCCAGGGCATGATTCTCATCTCCCTCACACTGTTCTGACACTGGTGTAATTCCACTGACTTCAGTGGAGTGACTCTAATTTTGCACTGATTTAAGAGGGAATATAAACAGAGCATAGGTCTAATAAAATAAGCAAGAAAAGAGACTGGTTTTTCAACCAATTTCTTTGAACTGTATTTGTGATGTTTAACTCTGGGTATGTATCTACTACTAATTTGGGATTTTAAACTGCTTTAAAAAAAGAAATAGATTTTCCATTCACTTTTAAAATAGGATGTCTTGAACTTGTTTGTGATATCCACCTTGGCTTGTATTTGAATAGAATATGAGTTTTAAGCCTCTTGGGACAATGTCTGGTTTTGTTATGGTTGCTAAATCTGGTTCTTTCCAGGTTAAATTTGGCTGGCTTGACGGAGTAATCCACCATTCCATGGACCAGATGACTAGAAAAGCTGGTTAAATTTTTGAAGCAGTTAAATGTTTTCTTTTGGGATGATCAAGTTACAGAAATTGTATCGCCAATTTTCCAGATTAAAAAGTAGTTTAACTTCAAGGGGCTGAAAAGCTAAGAGAGCAGAAATTCAGAGAAATTGCAACAAACGTGAAAAATTACAGTATATTTAAAATTCTACAACTGGCTGTCAGGCCAGACATCAGATGATAAGTATACATTAATTTGCACAAGAAATATTAAAGAAATTATTTTTCATTTTTTCAGGAAATATTATTGTCAATAATATGAGAAGAGCCTACAGATTATCGGTTTGTTAGAAAAGTATCTTAACCTTCCTGACAATAAATATCTTGCATGCTGTATGTGAAAGCATGAGTCCTAGTGCATATGGGCTACAGAGGTTCATCTGGTTCATGTTGACTCCAAGATATTTGCTAAAGCCCTGGCCAGCAAAATAGGAGCCGCTTATGGGGCTTTGACTATTGCCATTGCTCCTACTAAAGACGATTGTGGAAGACGCTCCCGTAACACATGCGTTTGCATGTCCTTCATCCTTTAGACTATAGGAAGCAGGGCCCAGTCGAGGAAACCAGAGGCTCTCTATTTAACTGAACCCACCTGCTGCCAGGCTCAAGATTCCCAGTGCTGCTTTCTATGTCAGCTGAAGTGGTATGGGAATGAGAGAGAGCAAAATGCTACCTGTCTGTGCCAGGGACAGGTGAGGTGTATTGTGGTGCAAGTAAGAGGGATAATAAATAGGGTCTTCCTGTTAAACAGGGAGGAGTAGGGGAAATCTAGGACACACCTGTGAGCTGTGATAAAAGGGGAGACATACTAATCCACCTTGGGGCTCAAATTATGATCTCCATTGAATAGTGAATATCCCTAGAGCATTTCCAGCTGTCTCTGTGGTGGGACTTATGACCTATGCCTAAGGCTATGAGTTGGTCACAGCTTCTGTGATTTTAGGTGACCTCCGTGACTTCAGCCGCGGGCTCAGCTCTCAGTCCTGGGAAGCGGGGCTCCAGCTGTCAGCCCCACACTGCGGGGATCAGGCTTCTGTGATTTATTGTTTATTGCCTGCAACCTGCCCATGACTTTTACTAAAAATACCCGTGACAAAATGTTACGCTTCCCCTCTGCCTTCCCCCACACCAGGTTTAGTAACATCGTCTCAGCTAGAGCTGGTTCAGTATTAGAAGAAAAAAAGCAAAACAAAAACCACCTGATGCACAAATAGGTTTGTGAATAAAGGTGCTGAGTTTGATTTGCTGTGACACAAACTCATATTCGTCATCACTTGCGAGTGTGTAGATAAATCATCGAGCATTCACAAATCCTGTTTATGAAGCACCAAAGTTTCTTAAGGATAGGGTCACATAAGACAACAAACACAGTGAAATGGTCAAAGGAAACAGTTCATAAACAACCCATAGGTTGAAAAATATTCTTGCAAAGTATTCAGTGAATGCTTGGGAATAAACAATGCATTAAAAAAAAAAGGCTCAGTTCATGAATGATTCCTTAACTAGAAACAGATCTTAATTCATAACAAGTAGTTCAACCACTTCTAATCCGAACTGGTTCTGATACACTTATTCTGGGACTTGACGTTAAAAGGGCCCTTGACTGGATTGCAGGATGCATTTTGTTTGGATTTTTGCATGTCTTTAATTTTTCATACATGTCTCTAAATCTCCATTGCCAATATTATATTCTGCTCAAATGGATTTTATATCAGAGGAGAAATTTGGCAGCTATAGCTTGTTAGCTGTTATTCAGGGCTTGTCTACAGATACAGTGCTGCAGCAGCAAAGCTGCACCAATGCGGCTACGCCTCTGCAGCGCTTAGTGAAGAAGCTGCCTACACCGAGAGAGCTTCTCCTGTCAGTGTAGGGACTCTGCTTCCTGGAGAGGTGGTAGCTATGTCAACGGGAGAAGCCCTTCCATCAACATAGCACTGTCTACACCAGAAGTTTGGTCAGTATAACTGCATTGCTCAGGGGTGTGGAAAATCCATACCTCTGAGCAACATAGTTATACCGAGGGAAGTCTGTAGTGTAGACCAAGTCTCAGTAAGTGCAAGTGAGAGGAGTCAACACATAGGTAAATTTTATGTGAGCAACAAGTTACTTCTTTGTCCACCTAGATCTGTCAATGCTTGGAATTATTAAAGTTATGAATTTTGTTATAGTTTCATTAGGATTTAAAAACTAATTAAAAAAAATGATAACAGACCATCCTTGCCTTTAGCACTTCTGTCATTGTGATCCACAGTTTACCAGCAGTTCAACTATTTGCGCTGCATCCAAGAGTGCTAAAGGAGTTGGCGGATGTGATTGCAGAGCCATTGGCCATTATCTTTGAAAAGTCATGGCGATCCGGGGGAGGTCCCAGAGGACTGGAAAAAGGCTAATGTAGTGCCCATCTTTAAAAAAGGGAAGAAGGAGGATCCAGGGAATTACAGGCCAGTCAGCCTCACCTCAGTCCCTGGAAAAATCACAGAGCAGGTCCTCAAGGAATCAATTCTGAAGCACTTAGAGGAGAGGAAAGTGATCTGGAACAGTCAGCATGGATCCACCAAGGGCAAGTCATGCCTGACTAATCTCATTGCCTTCTATGATGAGATAACTGGCTCTGTGGATGAGGGGAAAGCAGTGGACGTGTTATTCCTTGACTTTAGCAAAGCTTTTTGACATGGTCTCCCACAGTATTCTTGCCAGCAAGTTAAAGAAGTATGGGCTGGATGAATGGATTATAATTAAGTATGCCAATGAAGAGTAGTTGAACTAGCTTAATGGAGCAGAGAAGTGGTCTTTTAAGTTGTAGTTACATTTAAAGTCCTTAATTTTATTAGAGATCATATCTGCCACAGATTTAGACCAAGCCTGCAGAAAAGGATTATTGGAGGCTTGATTTGTTCTACCACATGGATTTCTCCTTTGTCTGATAAGACTGTATTTCTTTTGGAGTGTAGTCAAATGGCTCACTGAGATCAGTGGAAAACTCCCATTTACTTCACTGTAAGTAGTATTAGTCCTATCAAAAAGACAACTGAGTCTGTTCTTTTAGGGAGTGAGGTGGCAAGGGATTGCTGGAGCCTCTGAGGATATGGTAATTTAAATAGCTGCATAGATTTATTTCAAATCACTAGTTTTTTGCACTTTGGTCTCTATCTTGCAAGTCTTTGCAGTATATAGAGCTGCTGTCATTGAGTCAGAATGTGGAGTGTGGCTGCATACACCAGAGATCATCCTCTATTTTGAATGTCAAGTATATGAACTGCAGGGACAGATAAAGCTGTGCTGGACCCGGAATTGCTGATTTGTGGGAATACGTTTATTTAGTTCTGAATTGGAACAGAACCAAGAATTTTCAAATTTCCCATAAAATGAAATCCCCCTTCCCCAAAAATGGTTTTAGGTCAATTGAAATGTTTCATTTTGATTTTGACATTTCAATTTATGTTAGCTGTGCTAAAATAAGCAACAGAGAAAAGAGAGGTAGCTAACCTGGAAGAGAGAGCCAATGTTAGATTTTTCTACAAGTTAGGTAAGACCAAGCTCTTCATGATTAAGGGCAAAAAATAATATAATGACAATTTTTGACTGGATAGAGAGATATGCCTATACAGTTGTGTAATAATGGTCATTTGGTTAGTCAGCCCCAAGTTTGGGGTTCTTTGTAAAATAAGATCATTAATAATCTCCAAAATTATTCCCTTTCAGACAAAGATGAGCAGAAGAGAAAAAGGAGTATGGAGATTAAAAAAAGGACCAACGAAAAGCCTGAGCGGTAAGCAAAAAAGAATAGGAGAGGAATGATAAGACTAAGAGGAGAGGGGGGAAAAAGGAGAGAGAGGGAGGGGTTGAAAGGGCACCACAAGATGGGTCTGAAGGGGGTACCCCAGAAAAGGTTACCTGATGGGGAATTTAACTCATTGTTCTGATACTTCCAAAAATGGGGACCATATATCTCAAAACTTCTCAGTTGTTTCTGTTGTGAAACATTAGTCCTTCCATTGCCTGCAAACTGTGCAAATCAGAGCACCATTCTTTGATAGTTGGACACACTTAAGACTTCCACCATTGCAGAATTAGACATTTGGCTATGATCAGAGCTCTACCCAACCATAATTTTTCAAAGATTTCAGTTTCCAAGATGGATTGGTTAGGCCTAAAGTGGCGCAGTGAGTGTGATCCATCAGATCCCCCCTTAGTGGTCTCTTTTCTAAGCTGAACAGTCCCAGTCTTTAAATCTCTCCTCATATGAAGGTCGTTCCAGGCCCTGAATTATTTTTGTGGCCCATCTCTGTACCTTTTCCAGTTCTAATATAACTTTTTGAGATGGAGTGACCAGAACTGCACACAGTATGCAAGGTGCAGACGTACCATGGATTTATAGAGTGGCATTCTGATATTTTCTGTCTTATTATCTATCCCTTTTCTAATGGCACCTAAGATTGTTAGCTTTGTTTACTGCTGCTGCACATTGAGTGGAAGTTTTCAGACAACTATCCATGATGACCCCAAGATCTCTTTCTTGAATGGAAGCACCTAATTTGGACCCTATCGTTTTGTATGTATAGTTGGGATTCTGTTTTCCAATGTGCATTATTTTCCAATGTGCATTATTTTGTGCTTACCAACACTAAATTTCATCTGCCATTTTGTTGCCCAGTCATCCAGTTTTGTAACTCTTCACAGTCAGCTTTGTAACTATCTTGAGTAATTTAATATTGTCTTCAAACTTTGCCACTTCACTGCTTACCACATTTTCCAGATCATTTATGAATATAGTGAACAGCACAAGTCCAGTACAGATCCTTGGGCAGCTGAGGCAGGAATACATACTAGACAATGGCCTGGGTAGACAGTGTAACTTTTTCAGAAATCACCAAGGGCCTGTGGGTCTGGTGTGGCAGAGCATGTTTAAGTTGAAGGTACTGACATTCCTCCTTTGGGTGGTGAGTTGATCCCAAAGGTGAGGAAAGAGCACAAAAGAATCACTTTCAGTTATATGGTTTATGCTCAAAAACCTTTCTTTAATCCAATCAGACCATAGAATGGATGTATGTGCAATTAAGATTCTGGAATTATCTCAGATTGAAGTCTCTGAATGTAACAAGGGATGACACTTCAATTTAAAAGCCAACATTTCAATGCTTTCAATGTTTTCAGAATATAAAATAAAACAACATTTTCAGCAAAGTCATTTTGAAACAAAAAATCAAAATGCTCCATTCCAAAAATGTAGAAACTGAGGGTATGTCTACACTGCAATAAATAATCCGTGGCACTGAGTCTCAGAGCCTGGGTCAGCTGACTCAGGCTCGTGGGGCTCAAGCTGCGGGGCTATAAAATTCCAGTGTAGAAGTTTGGGCTCTGGCTCGAGCTCTGAGATCCTCCCCATCTATGGGGTATCAACTCCTGGGCTCCAGCTCAAGCCGAACATTTACACTGCAGTTTTGTACCCTCACAGCCCAAGTCCTGTGAGCCCAAGTCAGCTGACCCAGGTCAGCCACGGCCATGCAGCACATCTTTGATCTCAGTGTAGACAAACCCTGAATGTTTTGACCTTCTCACAATATTCATTTCTATTTATTTATTTATTTATAAATGAAATTTCATCAAATCTACATGTTCCCACAGGGAGCTTCCATTTCAAACAAAACAGCATTTTCTGATGGGGGAAAAAGTCTGTCAGAAAATTTTTGACCAGCTCTAGGGACAGACCAGGGAGCTTTAGATTGCTGCAGACAGTAGGCTCTGGTTATTGTGTGCTACCGTGTTTAAATACAAAGAATGTAACTGTTATATACAAACTCTCCATGTCTTCATGCAAAGAACTATGCACTGCAGGGAGGGCAAAACTGCTGCACTCCATTGCAAGTGAGTGGAGGCCAAATGTGGATGCCCATAAGATGCAACACGAGATATAGCTCTCTACACTTAGGCTCTGATTCTCAGTTCATCTGTTTCTAGACATGGAGAATGCACAAGGTAGTTTAAATTACTGTTGCATTCTCCATGTTCGGCAGCAGCAGGGAGCATACCTGGGCCCCCTGTTTAAATTACAGCAGCCACAGGGTGGCTCTAACCTATGCCCTGATTCCATTGCCCTCTAAGAGCACTGAGAAGCAGAGAATAGCAGTTGCACAATGCGCTCCCCTCTTCCCCTCCCCCCTCAGCATTCCCCCTATATCCAGGGCTGGGAGCAAGGCTGCTGTAGAGTCTTAAGGCCACCTCTGAGCTGGCATTAGAAACTTCCAGTATGAGGGGTATTCTCTAGGGGACTTTTCTGCCTCTTTTACAATTCCTTTATGCCACCAGAGAAGCATGAAGGGGTCTTACTGTAAAATAGAATTGGGCCCTAAATCTCAAGTCCTGTTCAAGCCTGCATATTTTCTCTCAAGACTGCATGTTAATAAAGGAAGTGGGGAGGGGAGAGGGTGAGAAAGAGCAGATGTGTCTGAGGCATGGGCTTTAACACAATCCTTATCATGCTAATGAGGGATTTAGTTACACACTTTTGTCTTTGGTGTTATTCCTGCTCCTGGCCAAGAGTAATTTGGTGGCCCTGCAGCAGCTCTCATTATGCAGGATCATTTTCCCTGTACTCTCTCTGTCCTGCTCATCTCTTTCACCTTATGCTTATATATGCAACGTTCTGTATCCATGCCATGCAGCATCAAATCCCCCATGACTCTAGTACTATGTTCATTCATAGATCCAGAAATGTCAAGAAGAAGTGAAATTAGCCCACTCTTTACCCTGCTACTTTCTGGGTGAAATGTAACACCTTTTATAGCTTTCATTACCAGCTGTAATGTAATGAAATATAATTCTGTTCTTATTAGCTATTGGGAGGTTTCATTTTCCCAACAGTCAAATATTTCAGAAGAATATAGAAAGCTGGATCTGGCTGCAAAGATTGACAATAAGTCTAACGTAAAAAAAACAAAAACAGGACCAGATTCAACTCTATAGTAATAGGTTGCAACTCCCAATGAAGTAAGCTAAGTGCCAAATATGCTAATTTTGTTCACTATACAGACCCATAATGCACATTCAAACTTTCTCCAATTTGAAAAGGAGTACTTGTGGCACCTTAGAGACTAACCAATTTATTTGAGCATAAGCTTTCGTGAGCTACAGCTCACTTCATCGGATGCATACTGTGGAAAGTGTAGAAGATCTTTTTATACACACAAGCATGAAAAAATACCTCCCCCCCACCCCACTCTCCTGCTGGTAATAGCTTATCTAAAGTGATCACTCTCCTTACAATGTGTATGATAATCAAGGTGGGCCATTTCCAGCACAAATCCAGGTTTTCTCACCCCCCCCCCCACAAACCCACTCTTCTGCTGGTAATAGCTTATCTAAAGTGACCACTCTCCTTACAATGTGTATGATAATCAAGGTGGGCCATTTCCAGCACAAATCCAGGGTTTAACAAGAACGTCTGGGGAGGGGGGGTAGGAAAAAACAAGGGGAAATAGGTTACCTTGCATAATGACTTAGCCACTCCCAGTCTCTATTCAAGCCTAAGTTAAATGGAAATGGCCCACCTTGATTATCAATACACATTGTAAGGAGAGTGGTCACTTTAGATAAGCTATTACCAGCAGGAGAGTCGGTTTGTGTGTTGGGGGGTGTGTGTGAGAAAACCTGGATTTGTGCTGGAAATGGCCCAACTTGATTATCATACACATTGTAAGGAGAGTGATCACTTTAGATAAGCTATTACCAGCAGGAGAGTGGGGTGTGGGGAGGTATTTTTTCATGCTTTGTGTGTAGAAAAAGATCTTCTACACTTTCCACAGTATGCATCCGATGAAGTGAGCTGTAGCTCACGAAAGCTTATGCTCAAATAAATTGGTTAGTCTCTAAGGTGCCACAAGTACTCCTTTTCTTTTGCGAATACAGACTAACACGGCTGTTACTCTGAAACCTTTCTCCAATTTGACAAGCCTGTCCCAGGTACTGGAGTTTTTTAAATTTCTTTTGGATTTACTCCAGAATCTCAGATTGACAGATTATTTAAACACTGTAAAATGTTTTTACTTGGCTGAAAGGTGAATATTTTGTTTTAATGGAAGAGACTTTGGGGACCTGATTTTCCACGGCCTTGTACCTTGCATAGTCATTTATATCTTTTCAAGAGGGTACAAAACATTACAGTGGGAGGAGACTTTCAAAGGCACAGTGAGGCACCCAACTCTACTGACTTTGAAAATCTCCCCCTATGTGACAGATTCTGCATTCTGTCCTGGTTCCTTTTATGCTGCTCTGAAAATGGGACCTCAGAGCTAGTGCAACTGGTCCCACAGTATTCCTCCAGCGTAGGGGCTCTTTGCTTAGCATAAAATAACTCCACATCTCATTCCCCAACAGCAGTCCCCCGTGCAAGGAATCTATCAAGGAAGGGAGATTTGCACCTAGAGTGTACTGCACACCAGCTATTCTCAGCTGCTGAAATAGTCCTTGGTAGGCTCCCAGTCAACTCAAGAACATGGGACACACCAAAGTATCTTAAAGCCACCTATGCACTCTATCCTGATCTTGTGTCAATCACAGCTTGGTGACTCAGTCCCAAATATTCTGATTTAGTAATATTTTTCACTCCCTCTGCACATGTGCAAGGCTCCAACCCTGCAAATCTCTTAAGCACATGCTTAACTTAACTAAAAAATACTTATCTTCTTAGCCAAGGTGCAAGGCAATAGAAAGTCTCTGTTATGTCCAGGTTCTTTCACTAAGTAGCTTGTAAAACCTACTTTTCATCATCAGATAAGGACTGATCAGTTGCATGATTGATCCTCGGTGCTGGAACAGTTTCTCCTTGTTAAAATCTCAGAACTCTGGTTATTACTTTTTCTAAATATCATGCTTCATGGTTTCTTCCCTTGGACACAAACGATAATGGGTTTTTTGTTCTGTAGATGAAGTGGCACTATGTCAACGTTTTCTTGAATTTGTAAGTGTGCCTTGGTTTATTTTATCTTTCTGAGTTCCTTGGATACATCTTTCCTGATAAGAGTAGCAACATTTCAGACTCTTTCAATATATGTGCTCTTGTGCAGACTAAAGTTATTCTCATGCATATTGGACCACATGCCTTCTAAGAGTTTGATTTTCAGCTTCATGTCAACGCAGCTCCATTTTTTGTGGGTATAAAATGCAAGGTGATCAGCCCAAGCCATGTTTTCTAACCCAACTATCTGTGATTCAGTGACATTTTGTAAATATCTGATGCATTTGGAAGTACATTAGCAAAGTAGGTTACAATAGTGCCAAATTGTCGGTATTCAACAGATTGACTGAATATTTTTTCCATATGGAAATTCACATGTAACAACTGTACAGCCAAGAATAATTTCTTGTTTACCAAGATAATAACCATATTACTAGATGCTTAGCAAGAATTTTTCCTAAAACTCATCTTCATATTACGTCCCTGGCTTAAAAGTTTTTTTTATTCTGTAATCACTGAAGTTTTTTCAATACAAGACAATATATCTCTATTTAGTCCCCAATTTGCCTTCTAGAAGTCAGTTTGTTCAAAATGCTCTGAGTCATACAGTGTCTTACTTGTTTAAATTAGGGCTTCCCTGTTCAAACAACCCCACTCTATTTCTTTGCAAAGTTATTTAATTGACATCCTTTCGTCTATGAGAGATGGTGGGAATTGCAGCCTATGATGTAGATAGTTTGCAATCTCTCATGTGTCTTAATCGTCCAGTCCGAGATTTGCATGGTCTTTGACAGTTATTGCAAATGTATGTATCTTGGTTGGGGAGCTGCTTGCTTCCAGCAGGCTCTTTTCTCTTCAAGCTGTAGGAGCCAGCTTCTGTCATGGACTTTGATATCCTGATGGAGACGATGACGCCACTTGTTACAATCTCTTGCCAAGATTTCCCATTGGTCAGGGTTAATTCCAAATTCCTTTATATCTCACTTGTGTGTGTCTTTATAGTGAAGCTTGGGATGTCCTATTGTTCTTGTTCCCTCTGATATCTCCCCGTATAGCATGTCCTTGGGTATATGTCAGTCTTGCAACCTACTCAGATGGCCCAGCTAGCATAGTTATTGTCTTTGCTTTAGCAGGGCTTTCACACTTGGTAATTTGCCCTTTGAAGAACCTCTGCGTTGGTGATTTTGTCCTGCGATTTGGTGTTAAGTATGCAGCATAAACAGGGTAGGTGGAAACTGTTTAACCTTTGCTCCTGATGAGCATAAGTTGTCCATGTTTCCCCACCATACATGAGAGTGCTGAGGATGCACTCTTGGTACACTAACATTTTGGCCTTGATGGTAATCATTGAGTTGTTCCATGCTCTTTTAGTTAGTCTCCTAAGATGATGGCAGCCTTTCCAATGTGAACATTTAGTTCTTCATCCAATGAGATGTTGGTGGTCACTGTAGAACCTAAATAGCTGAACTTTTGGTCTACTTCTAGCTGGTTTGCGTTTAAGGTGATTGAAGGATCTTGTGGTCCCCCCTTTTCTAATACAACCATTTTCTTAATGCTGATGGTGAGAGAAAATGCCTGACAAGCACTTGAAAGGCGGTTCATTGTGGGCTATGAGGGCAGTATCATCAGCAAATAGAAGTTTCCTGATTAGCACCTTTTTGACTTTGGTCTTTGACTTAAGTTGAGACAGGCTGAGGAGTTTCCAATTTGATCTTGTGTGGAGATACACTCCATCTTTCATGTCCTTAAACGCAGAGTTCAGGAGTACCAAGAAGAAGATTCCAAATAGTGTAGGGGCAAGAACACATCCTTGCTCCACTCCACTTTTCATCTCAAAGCTGTCCGAAGTGGACCTGTCAACTGGACAGTTGTTCTCATGTTGTTGTGGAATGAACGTATAAGACTTAACAGGGTTGATGGGCATCCTATCTTTTCTACTATTGCAAATAGACCTGCTCTGCTGACTGTGTCAAATGCTTTGACTTCAATGCAAAGTTATTTAGGCAGCCAAAAATGGGACATTTATTTGAGGGAGATGTGAACATTCTGGCTCTGATGAGGATGATGAGTTCCATGTAGATCCACTGAGTTCCAGAGCATTTTGTTTTCAATCTTCTATGTTGGAGATGCTCTGAGTTTCTCTTTTTCCTTCAATAGTCTGATATCCTATGACTTGTATTTCTTATGAAAAGCTCTGCCACGGAACAGTTATTCCTCTTTTCCAGTCCTATACAAGGTCTGCTGCCAAAGCATTAGAATAGGATGGGAACAATAAACAGAGAGTCCCAGTTAAACAGTAGGCACTGGTGGGCTGAGCGACAGGTCACAGGAAACCATGAGCAACATCACTTTGCTGTGTGTGTGTGTCAGTATGATTCATACTGAATTTTGTATGACATTGTAAAGCTACAAGACTTGGCAGGAGTCTAAATCTTGTTTTAATAACTAGGTGGTGCCACACATCTAAATTTGTTAGTCTCTAAGGTGCCACAAGTCCTCCTTTTCTTTTTTGCGAATACAGACTAACACGGCTGCTACTCTGAAACCATTTCCAAGTGTCTGTCCTACTGGCTTCTGGTGAGAAGCCTGTGTTTAAACTACAGAAACACCACTGCTGATCTTGAGTGGCTTTCTTGGATTCTCATGACCATCTCCTGCCCTCTGGCTCCACATCACAATGACCCAAACTCCAGTTGAAGAGGCCTAGACAGAGCTTCATCTGTAGAATGTTGTTGGATCCCTGAGGGTTAGTCTGAGGCACCCGTTTCCAGACCAATGCAAGTCACTCTTTCTCCTGGAATCTGAGCATGCTGCCTCTACAGGGCTCCTAATGACCAGGCGGCGGCCAGGATTCCAACTCATTATAAGCTAGAAAATATTGTGAAACCTTGTTTCAAAAGTAAGTTAGGCTGCAAATGTAGGTCTGATTTAATGAAATGCTGATTTTATTTTTACCTATTTATTTCGTCATTTAAACATTCCCCTGTGTTGGACACCTAAACACACACACATTGTAGCTATGCATAAGGACCAGAAGGTGAAAGAGACTTTAAACAAAAAGCAAAATTAACTAATCTAATTACATAGTCCAAACCAAGATCATGATCCTGCAGATCTCCACATGGGTAGAGTCCTGCACCTGAGTAGACCACCACTGACTTCAGTGATGCTGTCTGAAAGCACAGGGACCACTGTCCAGAGTTCTTTGCTGTATCAGGGCCTTAGGGCCTGATCCTCCCCTTTATTGAATTAGTGGGAGTTTTGTCATTGAGAGATATAGCATAAAGCAAAAAGCATAAATGGTGTAAAGCAAAATAAATTTTAAAAAAGCCTTATATTATAAATAATTATATTTATACCTCTATTACTGCCCTTTATTTTAAAACCTAAAAGTGCTTTAACAAACAATTAACTGATCTTCTCAACACCCCTGTGGATTGTCATGTATAAAATTATTCCTTTCATAGAGGGAGATATTGAAATATAGAGAAGTTATATAATAACCCAAGGTGGTACTAGTACCTCAGGTAAGGATATTTTTTTAACTACAGTAAAACCCCTTTGGTTAACCAAGAGGTGTATACATTGGATAGCTGAGAACTGAGTTTGCTCTGTGTACCATCTTGTTAATGTGCTTTTAAATATATCCTCTCTTTCACAATTAGACTGAGTGAAGTTACTGAGAAGTCAGGTGAGCAAGGTAAAATTGGGCACTTAAAACTATGCTGTTATGTCAGTGTCAATGACTCCATTTGTTCATCTAGCACCCTCGGTGTTCCACACACTATGGGATTACCGTGGTGGGTATTGACTCCCAGTATTTGTTTGTTTGTTTGTTGTTGAAGACTCCTCTGACCCAGTTAAAATCTTTCCTGTGTGAAAGCAATTTACATGCATATGTGATTTTGCGCCTGTACATGGGATACTGCTAAGCAGCTGATATTTCATGAAACTTTGCTGACAGACACTCATAGCATGCTGTCTAGTTACATAACTGTAAGTACCCACTTTTATTTTATTAAAAGCTCACTTATAACTTGCAATTTGACCTCCATTGGCTCAAATCTAATACTTGAAGACATGACGGCAAAGCAAATGTCAGTAATTCTTTCCAGTCAGAGAAGATGCCTGTTTTCCATTCAACAGAATTATATCAACATTATTTTACTTAAAAAAACAAAAAACTGTTAGTAAATTTAGTATTCATGGAATGAGGGCCTAATATCACAAGGTTGATATGTGTGTTGTGCAAATAGATACTATATGGTTTGAGGAGGGCTTTTCCAGTGGCACTGTTGTGTTTCTCAGCTGTTACAGACCATGCCTTCTTTCAATTTACATATTGGGACTATTCCCCTCCCAAAGTACATGGATTATGTTTGAAGTCCTTTATGGAAAAGTCCTAGAGACTTTTTTTGAGCCATCATATAAGAATCAATAGAGAACTATGTAGGGTGGTTAAAAAACACTGATCTGTAGGACGATAATTTGCAAGAGCATTTAATATGTTTTCGAGTACATCTATAAAACACACTCACATTTCTGTCTAGCCCTATTGGTTTTATCTCTATTAAATTCAATCAGACTTATGGGGATAATAGGGAGCCTTTATGAGGGCATTCTAATGAAATGGAGAAGGCATTAGGAGGTCCTTTGTTATTGTACAGTGCCCAGAACTCAATGGCCCCCTTGTCTTCCCGGATTGCCTTCTCCTCTTGCACTTTCCCCAGCTCCCCCCAGCCAAGACTTTTAGGCACATGCTTCCTTTCACAAATCCACAGGCACATGTGGTTCCCAAACCAGTATTTTTCTCAAGAGTCACCAGATGCACGATATACATTAACCCGTAAGGCTTTTGCATCTTACCTAAACTCCTTGCTCTCTGGTGCCAGCCCACCACTGTGGGGCGGTATGGGGGAGGACATGTTGCCTACCGGTATGGTAATTAACATAAAGGAAATCCACTGAGGGTGTCTGGCTATAAACTATAAACGTATTATGTTTTCAATTTACCCATATTCAAACTAGTTTTTAATTAAAAAAAATAACTTATTAACAATGACACCTGCACTAGAGTGTATTTGTATAAAAAGGTGATTTTTAATGGATAGGCTCCTATATTTAAATTTAGATACATAGTGATTTAGCTATCAAATTTTCAGACAAACACAAGTTGCAGGGGGACTTGTGTGCATACATGTGACAAAGAGAGAAAGGGGGAGGGCTAGTGGGTGTGTGTTTTGGATTTTTGGAGGAGGAAGCTCTAAAGGGAACATTTGAAATCCAGGTTTTTTCAAATTACATATCGTTATTTCTATCGTAATGTTTGCAGGACAAAGATTAACAGTTTATGATCATGATGTAATTAAGCAATCTGGAAAAAACAATTTAGAAAAATATTGTGTGTATTTTTTCAAAACAGATACCATATATCAATTGAGTGCACAATAGCCTCATCATTAACAACAGAATGACAGACACAAAAACACTAACAGTAAACAAAATGACAGCAGAAATAGAAAATCTATAACAGAACAAGACAATACAGGCAAACCCCTGTTTACCTGTGTAAATTTAAAATCATTGGGAATATTCAGCGGAGTCAGAAGGGCAGGATTTGATCCCTTGATATAAATGCTCATGTAGAGCTGGCAGTTGTTTTAACCAGAGATTACACTATCCCTGATATTCATGTGTGATGTGATGTGATATTCATGTGTGATATAATGTGACCTATAAGAATCAGAGACCCAAAATGGAGCATGCACAACTTCTCAAATGTATATTTTAGTTCAATATGTAAACTTTAAAAATAAACCATATTTACACTAATGCTTCTCCTAAAGTCAGCTTATTCAAAAGCCACTGCTTCTTGAAAATATTATTCAGATGATGAGCATATTTGGATAGATGCCCTGTGGGCAACAAACTATCTACTCCACCCAAAAGACTCTGCTGCCCTGATCTTATTTCAGATTCTTTTGCACCCCCAGAGTTTTCACTTTTTCCAGTGCTGTAATGGCTACTGCACTGAAATGAGTCAGAACTTATTCCAGAATTATCTGCAGGTTAGAATCATAGAATCATAGAATATCAGGGTTTGAAGGGACCTCAGGAGGTCATCTAGTCCAACCCCCTGCTCAAAGCAGGACTGATCCCCGACTAAATCATCCCAGCCAGGGCTTTGTCAAGCCTTGTCAAGGTTGCATCTTAACAATAAATAGATGCATATTGAAAACATCTCCAGGCAATCAGAGGATCATTTGGGGATAATGTCATGTTTCTCTCTTCCTACCTGCCCTCTGTATTCCCTTTATTCTTTGCTGTTTATGAGACAAACTGTTGTCATTAGGTTATTATCACTGTTTTTTCCATAGACTTTCTCATATGTCAAGTGAATCTGATCCAGAGTTCGGACCCCAAATCCCTCCAGTAACTCATAATAAATCGGTGGAGGTTACTTTGGCTGCCAGCTCTCCCTGCCAGTTCTGCTCTTCTGAAGGTGGACAGGAGGCCCTGGCAGTTTTCTAAATTCTGCATTAGCCCCTGAGTTTTGCACACCTCCCTTTAAAAGACCCTAGGTTTTCTCATTCTCCCCTGGGGTAGTCATGCATATGAAGAGAAAGATATTAACCACACTTTATTGTTGAGGCAGTGGAAACATTTATCTGTCTTTTTCAAAGTCTGGAAACATCACAGGAGAGAGATATTCCTGTATCTACCTTGGGTTGTTCACATACATTAGAAATTTATACTGTGTTCTATGGCACTCATCATATTTATAGATAATACCCATCTGGATCTGAACTTCCCGAAAGTTCAGAGGTGTTTTTTGGACTCAGGTTTATGGTTTAAAGAGAAGGACCAGACCTCAAAGTTAAGATCCAGATCTGAGTTTCTGGGTGTACAATAACCTAGGATTTTGGTTTAGGCCTGTCTCTAAGTATATCAATGTGTTTTGAGCATAGTCTTTGGTTCCAAAATGGGGGCGTTTGGGCTGCCTGGGGCTGAGGCGGGGAGCCCGGCAGCTGCGGTGGGGGACTCTGACGGGGGGGCTAAGGGGCAGGGCCTTGGGGAGAAGGGATGGGGCCAGGGGCTAGCCTCCCCGAACGGGTGGTTACACCAATGCACATGTACCAGTGGCTGAAATCAGGGCTGATCCCATGTGTAGATTAGGTCTCAATTTGCTAACAGAAAAGGAGTACTTGTGGCACCTTAGAGACTAACCAATTTATTTGAGCATGAGCTTTCCGATGAAGTGAGCTGTAGCTCACGAAAGCTCATGCTCAAATAAATTGGTTAGTCTCTAAGGTGCCACAAGTACTCCTTTTCTTTTTGCGAATACAGACTAACACAGCTGTTACTCTGAAATTTGCTCACAGGTTCCAAATGCAGTGATGTTGTTTATGATGTAAATACTTGTATCTTACAAATAAGACTGAGATCAGCAACTCCTTTCAATAGCCCACTTAAGCACAATCAATTGGTAATAATGTTTGACCACTATCAACCTGGTTCAAATTCATACAAGGTACATAGAGATGAAAGGATCTGCATTCCACAGCAATTGATAGTATCATTGTGTCCTCTGCAGAGCACATTTGAAAACAAAGCAAGACATTTTCTGAAGTAAAAAGAACTGAATTGTCTGCTGCAACAGAATATTATTTTTTTAGATCTCCCCTAGGCAGATCCATTGTTTAAACAAGCATTTCCTTGTACCCCAAAGTGCAGAGTTATTTTGTTTTTGGCCCTTGAATAAATAAAAGAAGTTTGCAAAAAGAAAAGGAGTACTTGTGGCACCTTAGAGACTAACCAATTTATTTGAGCATAAGCTTTCGTGAGCTACAGCTCACTTCATCGGATGCTGTAGCTCACGAAAGCTTATGCTCAAATAAATTGGTTAGTCTCTAAGGTGCCACAAGTACTCCTTTTCTTTTTGCGAATACAGACTAACACGGCTGTTACTCTGAAACCTGTCAAAGAAGTTTGTAACTTAAAGACATTTTAAAAAGGAAGGAATTCCTTCCTTTTAAACCACATGGGTCTAGATGGTTTCTACTCACCCAAAGGATATTTTTTTATAATTCCAATTCATTCCTAGTTACCTTACTGTGTTTAAAGCTGTTTAAAACCAAGGATAACTTGAATAAAGTTGACTGTATAGCTCAGGAGTTCTCAAACTGGGGGTCCATGACCCCTCAGGGGGGTTGCAAGGTGGTTACATGGGGGTCGCAAGCTGTCAGCTCTGTGGGGCTGACAGCCCTGAGCTCCCATTAAAGTAAATGACCCCTCCTGAAAATGCACTCCATGCATCTGAAGAAGTGGTTTTTTATTCACAAAAGCTTATGCCCAAATAAATCTGTTAGTCTTTAAGGTGCCACCTGACTTCTCATTGTTTTGTGGATACAGACTAACATGGCTACCCCTCTGATACTGGTATAGCTGGTCCTCCTCATGAGTATTCAGAATAAGAATCTATGACAGAAGATGGCAAGTGATTTATGTACTGCTATAGACTAGGTAAAGCATATACTAAGAACCAGACACATCAATTTTGTATCCTGCTCAGATAATAGGGTTTTCAGTAAGAAGAAGTGCAATTTTTCAATTTTAAAAACTTCCATTATCAAACTTTTTCATTATTTGAAAACAAATAAGGAGACTGTTACGTCAATCACGAAGAAAACAATTTAGCACTTCAATTACTGTCTTTCTTTCAGGCAGTTTTCTTAGGCCCATCTTATTAGAGTGTTCTTCAGAGGGACAAAATCAATCTCTCAGGATTTAGAGATCCTGGTCACCATTTTTTCTGTAAAGGGAAGTGACAAACTGCTGTGTTATCAAATAGAAGCTTGGAACTGCAAGACAATTTTTGTTGATAGATTCCCTAATGCATGTGAGATAAGGAGGGACATTTTCAAGGCCACTAATTGGCCCAAGGTTTTTCTCTTTTCTATGGTTTATGCTTCCCCCTCTTTTTTGTTACCCTCATTTCCTTCCTTCTTCAGTCAATGTGTGGTCTGATTTATGGTGTTGTGAAAGGTGTGAATTACTTGCACATTAGCCATCATTAGTATATAAATACATAGCATGAAACTCCCAATAGAAAGAGTTACAGAGGCCATGCAGTACCTGTACCGAGCTTTGGTAAGGGTATCAGTCAGGTTAAAGCACTCTGTTTTGTCTGGCAGTTGTTTTGCAGTGCTGTGGCAACAAAGAAGGACAGATGCCTGGGCTTACCTTTCCAGGCCATGTGGGTCTTGGTGAGCAACTTTAGATGAGGTGGTTCCTAGGTGTAAACTTCAGGCACTGGGGCAGGAAGAAGAGGCTGTTTTGAAGCTGAGAGATTTCTATGGGTATTTCCATAGAGTCTACACTGCAAAGAAAACCTGCGTGTAGATGTTTGGGCTCAGGCTGCCCAAGCCCAGCCTCTGAGATCCTCCACCCTTGACTACATTGCTATTTTGAGCCCACAAGCCTGAGTCAATTAACACAGGTTCTGAGACTCGGCCCTGTGGGTCTTTTATTGTGGTGTAGGCCTGGACATATACAAAGGAATGAGACAGCTGCTTCCGGGGCTCAGTAGAGGTGCCTGACATGAGGTCTGTGCAAGAGTGAGTTGTGTGTGTACAGTTTGTTACCACTTCTGTTCAAGCCAATGGGACTTATGTACATTTTGAAAATGAACAAATTACATGAAGAAAAGGTCACGTATTATACTCCAAAACGGAAACTGACCTACAGGCCCTGAAAATCTACCAGTGCTCAGCAAAAAGGCAACATTAATAGAGGTAACCTAAGCCACGTTCAGTAGGGTGTGGGTGTGTGTGTGTGTGAGAGGAGATTTTGTTGTTGTTTTTTTTTAACTATCACAATTCATATATTCAAAAACAGATTCCATCTTCCCCTAAAATGTAAGGATGTTCAGATCTGGGATTCTGGTTCAAGCTTATCTCTATTTAATATGCTTCACATCTTATGCTTTTCCTGTGATTGCACTGAAGACTGGTGATCTAGGCAGGGGACACAGTGGCAAAAGGTAACAACTAACTTCATATAAGAACCTATATAGGACAAACCGAACCTCCCTTTTTTAACAATGTTTTCATTACAACGGCTCTCCTCTTTAGGCAGATTCATCAAGATGATTCCCTTTGTTGGATTTCTTTATGTAAGTGCATGTTATGATCATGTTTAGGTTGCTTTTTTCAATTTGATGGAGTTAAGTAGAATTAGGGTTCTTTATCAATGCAATTCTCTGAGTAGCAAATATGGTTAAAAAGGAAAAAAAAATACAACGCTCCCTCCTCCATCCTTTAAAATGACACGCCAGGGAAAGCTTTAAGTTTACCCTTCACCTCATGTGGACAAATTATTTGCTGCCCTGTTAGTAATGGTGAGACCTACAATGCTATATTTCCTCCATCTCAATGACCCCTTGCCTCTACAATGAGCAAGTTTGAGAAGAAAATCTCACTATTTTAATAAAAAGTAACGAGGAATGTCTGCTTCCTCCAGCTTTTAATAGTGGCCCAGTGGCAGAGAGGAAGTAGGCAGCACATTCACTGAAGTGAACTGTTTCTCTTGAAAGTTGTTCCCTTAGGGTTTCTCATTCCCAGCACCACACCCAACTCTGCTCCACTCCCAAGGAGAGCAGATTTCCAGTATGGATCTGCATTGCCTGGAAATTTGTGGAAATCAAGCTAAAAAGGTAAAGAAAGTGAGATTTCCTATCTCTGTGTGTAGACATTATGTAATCGGGGGAATAGTCCCGCTATTGTGGGGAACTTTCCTGGCTTCTGCACTACCCCGGTGAAGTAGGCTAGTGAAAGGATCTGAGTCCTCACTCCCACTTCCTTTACCCAGTGGCCTCCCTGCCCTTGAGGACTCCCTTCCCACTCTCCTGTCTGGCAGAGTCCTCGTACCCCAACAAGGCTGGGCCCAGGATTCCTGGGGGGCTTGACTCCCAACCCTGCTGTGGTCACCTAGGATAGGGGC